>NC_135888.1:4081857-4681857 GCF_964194155.1 Cetorhinus maximus
ATTGAGTAAATGCTTACTAGATTATAGACAAACACATCAATACCATCGTTCAATTGTCATGAAATAATCATTGGCAAATTCTTGGCTTACAAATGTTAGATCAGCAGCATTGTACTTTGGTTTCCACAGTTACATGATTAAAATATCTGCAGTCTATAAATCTGTTACTGTATGATCAATAGGAATAGCTGCTACATAATTCTCTAAGTAAATATATTGAATGTAGCAACAGATTTCGGTTTTGCAAAACCTACCAAGGGAATGCAGTAGTTTATGATTGACAAGCTATTTTTTCTCAAATCTAAGATAGTCAAGTATTAAAGTAGATATCTTCTGTAGAAACCACACACATTTACTCATAAACAAGTCACACTTAAGTTTCTCAATCAAAAGAATATAAATGAAAGAGTCAGTAGACCATTCAAAAGGAGTGAAGAGAAAGCTTTCAGAGAAGGCAGATATAGAGTCCTCTTCATGGTGAAGTTCATCATCAGAGGAATCCTCAGAAAGGAAGACTGTGTAGTGTCGTGTGGGTCTTACGATGCTGAAGAAAACAGGAAGAAAATTTAAATTTACTCACTAAGGAGCAAAGGCTGAAAATCACTGTCCACATATAAAGACCATCTCGGGCTTAGAGATTCTAAAGCATCAACTTTCAAACTACTCTGTACTTCAAGAATGGATTAGATAAAGCATAAACATGTTTTTCCTGTTGGGATGTCAATATTTATCATATAACATAGCTATTTCTTTATTTTTTGGCATTATTTTAATTAGAAACGCTGGTCTGCTGGTTGGAGCAATCGTTATCTATAAGCTGCTACTCCATTAAGAGTATTACATTTCATCAGTAAAAACCGGAACTACAGAATGACAGCTAGGTCAAGGTGTGCTACAAGAAAGTGATAATCAAAACAATTAGACATCAAAATACACCTTTAGAAAGATAACAATGAGTCTTGAGCAAGAACTAATTACTGGGCAGTAAGAGAATGTGAAATTTGAATAGGAATGCAGACTACTGCTGTATAGAGGTGTTAAATCACTAATTTGTAGGGGTTGATTTATTATTTTTTTAAGACAATGTTGAATGTGGCAGGGAGGGCACAGTTGAAACTCGCATGATGAGGAAGAGCTTGGACACTTTATACATCTAGAATGGCCATGTGTGGGGGAAACTGTCTCTGATTTCTTGTGTTAGAACTTCAGGTTTTCTGAACATAATACTAGGCCACCTACAGGAGGCTGCAGTATTACTGGAGAGCATATCCCAGGTCTTGATTGGCCCATGGATGGACTGAGAAGTTGGCGACTATCCACTGGATAGGGCAATGAGACAAGAGGCAGGAGGGGGATCCTAAGAGTGTTCAACTGACCAGCAGCCTTTTATTATTGAATACCTGTGACAATGATAACTCAGAGGAAGTTAACCATGACAGTGGAGAGGGGGAAATATAACTTGGAAACACAGTAATAATAAGGGAATAGTTAAAAGGATAGAAATGCTTTTGTAGCTGTGAGTATCGTAATTGTGTATTAAAAACAGAAAGTGCTGGATAAACTCAGCAGGTCTGGCGAGAGAGAGAGAAACCATGGAGAGAGAAACAGAGTTAACGTTTTCCAAAGTTCCAAAGAAGAGTCATATTGGACTCAAAATGTTAACTCCGTTTCTCTCCACAGATGCTGCCAGACCGGCTGAGTTTTTTTCAGCATTTTCTGTTTTTATTTGAGATTTCCAGCATCTGCAGTATTTTGCTTTTATTACCATAATTGTGTGTTGTCCCATGGTGCTAGCAAGGGACATTATGGAGCATCCACAAAAAAATTTCAGGGTGGAGAAAGGAGCACTCAATCTGAAACCAAGGCAAAGAAATGAACAGAACTGAGGTCTTGGAAAGGAAGTTTCATAAATGAAGAGATAGTTTAAAGGAGCAGGCTGGCAAGGATAATTATGTCAGGATTACTCCAAATTTTCCATGGTGGGGGAGGTGGTAGAATATGTGTTATGGTTCAGCAGGGTAATGTAGGTTCAATTCTTGAATTGTTCAAATCCCCAGGCCAAATGACAAATGAAGACCAGAGGGACAGCATTCCTCAGAGTGCTCCCTTACACCTCCTAGTGGTCAGATTAGAATTGTTTTGGGTGAAGACCTGAGACCCTCATAAATTCTAATGTTCATTGTTGGTACAACTGTCAAGAGGGAAACTCTCCCTACTTTCCTAAAAAATTGCAGATTTTCTACAGCAAAACAGAGTTTATTCTTTATTAAACAATTCCTCATATTCTGGTTACTTTAAACAAATATTTATGCTGTGCTTGAAATATGTTTTGAACTACACTGGTTGACAAGTAATCGAGAATTAACAAGGTTATTTCTGAATATCAAATTGTCAATTTTTATAAGATCACTGATAATTGCAACCATCTCTTTTGCCACTCCTATGTGCAAGGCATATTACACAATCTATACAGTGAATACTGGTGTCATTTCATAAACAAGTAGACCAATGTATTGCAGGTAGTTCCCCGTCCCCCTCCCGTGCCAGTACACCTGGATGAGGAACAATAATGCCATAAGTGTCAGTGTAAATCAAGTAGCACCAAGAGTCTTACAAAGCAGCTGGAAGAGGACCATGGCAAATTCATCACCTGCATTGCCGGATGCAGAGATTAAACACCAAATGCAAGAACGGTAACGTAAAGTGACTGCACCATTATTGCTTATTTTTCCCTGTATTTCCTAACCTGTGATTTCTGTGCTACTCAGAAGGACGGGCACATTTTGCCACGCTCGCCATCAACCGAGATTTGATAAAACTGCAAATTCAGCAGCGCATGATCAATAATGGTGGAAAACGTTCCAGGAAAGCAAGATGCTAGGTTTGAATATTAATTAAGCTCGAGAAATCATTGGTAAAACATCTCAGTTATGTGGAGAGACTAGAGGAGCTAGGATTGCTCTCCTTGCAGCAGCAAAGCTTATGGGGACATTTTGAAAACGATGAGAGGTTTTTGTGCAGTAAATTGGGAATAACTGTTTCCACTGGCAGGAGGGTTGGTAACGAAAAGACACAAATTTAAGGTCAAAGGGACCAGTGGCAAGATGAAGAAACTTTTTTAAAAATTCATTATGATGATCTGAATGCATACCCTGAAGGGGAAGTGGAAGCAGATTCAACAGTGACTTTTAAATGGGAATTGGATAAATATTTGAAAGGGAAAAAATTGCAGGGATATGAGGAAAGAGCAGGCGAATGGGACTAATTGGGTAGCCACAGGCATGATGGGCTGAATAGAATCACGTAGTAACTGCAATGAATCATGCAGTCATTTCTACTTTCCTGGATGAGTGCAGCTCCAACAATACTCAAGAAGCTTGATATCATCCAGGACAAAGCAGCCCACTTGATTGGCACCCCATTCACAAACGTTCAATCCCTCCACCACCGACGCACAGTAGCAGTCTATGCCATCTACAAGGTGCACTGCAGGAACTCACCAAGGTTCCTTAGGCAGCAACTTCCACGCCCACAACCATCTAGGACAAGAGTAGTAGGGCACATGGGAACACCGCCACCAGGAAGCTCCCCTCCAAGCCACTCACCATCCTGATTTGGAAATATATCGCCATTTCTTCACTGTCACTGGGTCAAAATCCTGGAACTCCCTCCCTTATAGCACTGTGGGTGCACCTACACCACATGGACTGCAGTGGTTCAAGTCGGCAGCTCACCACCACCTTTTCAAGGGACAATTAGGGATGGGTAATAAATGCTGGCCCAGCCAGCGATGCCCACATCCAGTGAGTGAATTTAGAAAAATTACAGAGGAGGCCAAGAAATATGGAAGTCAGTGCGATATGCCAGAGTTAGAAACAAAGGCAGAAAATTATTCAGAGTTGCTCTGCTGGCATTACTTTGCCAGGGGAGGAGCAGCTGCCAAGAGTTTCCCAGCCTAAAAAAACTGTGAACTATCAAAATTTTATTAGCTTTGTACCTAAGGTAGTTAATATCATTGTGTACTTTCTGTTAACAGCAAGCATGTAGCTGGCACAGGCTTCAGTCACAATTCAGATTTTTTGTAACTGTACATCTCCGATATCACATATTCACTGTTGTGCTTATCAAGTGGAACTTCTAAAGATTGTTAATGATACGCACACAAATTATTAGGTTTACAAACCCAGAAGCTTGATGTAATCTCAGAATTTGAATATTCGATTTGTCATATCGCAGGATAATGATCAGAATTCAATGGGACTGTTATGCGGACAAGATGATTTACAAGGTTTTTACTTCTTTTTCATTAGGAAATAACTTTTAAAATATAATTGCTCATACAGGAACATGAAATAAATAGAACGCCTTACAAACAACAGATATAATTACTTACACTTCTAATTTTAGGTTTCTACTATCACTTCACAAGCACAGTTATCAAATCATGGAAAAGGAGTAAAAGGCTTCACCCCGTTGAAACACTAGATGGTAAACATCTTGCTTGATTATTTGTAACATGCCTGAAGGAAGTAAAGCGTTCCCAAATAGACATCACGAACATAGACAGGAAAGGGAAAGTAAAATGGAATTCTGCCAAGTGTTACACTAAATAAATATATTCCTAACAGTCGTTTGTTAGTACAGAACTTGAGTATTGCTTAAAGAAGAAATTTTGTCAAAGCTTTTCGTCTTGCACTCATCAGGACAATCGCAAGAATGTCAGGGGGAGCAACAACTTTATACTGTATGAGAAGAGAGCGCTGACTGGTTGGCAAGTGGACTTTTGCTTCCCCTGACATTGGTATTCTTCTGATTGTCTTGATGAGTGCAACTTGGCTTTTTTCAGCGATACTCAAATATATTTCTTATACTGGAACACTTTACACAAAGATTCACAATGCTGATAATAAAAAAAAATCTGCTGTGTTGAGAAAAGTTATTTCCGCAATTCCAAATCACATGATTTCTCACCGCAAATCACAGCATTCATCACATTAAACTGGCCATGATCACAAATTCAAATGTTGGCCCCCTTATGCTGACAAATTGGACAGTTTTACAGGTGCAAATATAAGAAGAAACAGTACAAAAGATCTATATTTCAAGATTGGATTATCAATATCCATTGGAGCTCCTTTTGATTTTGGCACCTTTCAGCATCTTTACACATTCTGCTCCCAAACCATCTCAACACCATTTACTTGTCATTTCTTCCTGACTGTTCAATTTATCTCACCCTCTAAAATTTGGAAGCTTTGTAATTTCTATGTCTTTAGCAGGATGTGGGAATTGCTTTCCTATAATTTTCCTGCAGATGGCACAAATCCATTTTTTTTCCCTATTAGCATCTCAACTGTTTAGTAAACTCTACCAGCCACAATGCCCAGAAATGGAGGCGAATACCCAAAAGTGCTTTGAATGCACATGTGACATAAAATAACAGGTGGTAGCTAGTTCATAAAAGTACATGGGATTCTGCAATGACATTTTGCATGCAGTAGGAAACATGCAAACATCTTTCTCAACTCTTTTGTATAAGTATATCACACAGCATGGCTTTAATTATCACATACATCCAGCTGTGCTAGCAATTACCATTTAAATTTGTGCAATATTCTGTAAATAAAATCATTCATTAGTATGGGAGATGTATTTCATACTAAAGGTGATGACAGTTAAAAAAGCAATTTCCATTTCTTCTTTGCCATTACTATTATCTTCCTGGCATTGCTTCCCCTGCTGGTTCCCGATTCCACTTGTCATCTCCCTGCACTTATCTGACAACTGTTCATGTGTGTATGACGGCAGAATAGTTAACCAATGGGACCTCTCATTTGAACTCAAATCTTTTTTCCTTGTTATCAATGCATACTGCCAGTAGGGGTTGTTTGATAGTGGGCTGGTGAGGGGAGCCCCACCACTTTACCATCTTTAAAGCCAATTATAGCGCACTTGCCACTACCTAGGATGACGTCAGCTAACTCAGCACAGATTAAAGTATGAACTTGGGAACTTTCTGGTCTATACAGGTTAGTTACTCAGCAAATAATATCACTGGGTCACTGGAGAGCTCACTATTGCATCTTCATAAAATTTGCATCTTTATATTGCAGTAAATTAAAAAAAAAACCTAATTTTGCAGATCAATATAAATATCTTAAATTCTACTAATCATATTTTAAAAAATATAAAACTGATTTTTCCCAGTTACTGAACTGAATTGCTCTTACTTGACAGGCCACCACACCTTATTTCACACTTGCACATTAATAAAATGGCAACTATATTTTTATATGAATTCTACAATGTTGCTATTCAGGTGTATGAAGTGAAAAATTAACATGTTCCTAATTAACTTTCTTGAAGTGAAGTAATAACGTCCTTAGAGTGAACACCTACTCTATTCCCTTTGATTCCTTACAAAAATCGACCAGCTGTTATTTATTGACACAGTTCTCGCAAGTTAGCTCAAAGTTCATCATATGGACACATTCTGGAACTACAGTAAAAAACAAGGAAATGGACAGTAACAGGATCTGAGTGGTTTGGGTCATCAGCTCGTGTCAGAGCTCTCAAATGTGCAGTGGAATTTCCACAGGATCTCTCACCATAATTTTGACAGAAACTGGATAAAATGTGTAAGCAGCCACAAAAACAGAAAATGCTGGGAAAACTCAACAGGTCTTGCAGCATCGGTGGAGAGAGTAACAGAGCCAGTGTTCTGAGCCTGTAGGAGAGAGTTCTGAAGAAGAATCATATGGGCTCGTAATGTTAACTCTGTTTCTCCCTCCACAGGTGCTGCCAGAGTTTTTCCAGCATTTTCTGTTTTTGTTTCAGGTTTCCAGCATCTGTAGTATTTTGCTTTTATCTTAGTGTGTAAGTAGCCACTTATCTGGGGTTTCCACTAAGGTTACTGTAGGGGGCTGCAGAACCCTCGTGGAAATTCTACTCCCCACCCCACCGCCTTGAGTAACTCCACTATTTAATTTGGTGAATCAATATGGTCAATTTTGTATTGAGCTGCCTCTTCCTGAATAATGACTCCTTGCAGCAGTATGGGTTCCTAAAGCACTGGTCACTTTCTGATATTTTGTTTGATCAGTAATATTTTAGTACGTGTGAACCCTGACAGTGAGTGCAGGCAGGGGAATCATCAATGGCCAAAATCACAGCTAAACGTAATCCAATCCTGGCCTACAATCCACGTATGGCAGGGATTGGTGGACAGCAATCAGCTACAGAAACCCTGGCCATTTTCCCATGCTTTGGGGAAAGATGGGGGACGATGAAATGCTGCAGCGCTGCATGCTCCATCTGATGAAAACAAGGCTCACATTTTTTGACTTCAAAACTGTTATTGGGGTAAAGTTTCAAAGATGTTGGCTGCAGTTCCTCATCTCGCACTTGAAAGGTGGGGATCCTGCACCTGACAACATTCTATACAGTACCTTCAAGTACCGTGTCACTAAAAATGTATCGTGCATCAGATTGAGTTTTAAATTGTTTTCACAGACAACACTTAAGGGCTCAGTGTTTAATTTGGTGACTTTGTTCATTCAGATGCTGACTAGTTAAGTATTGTTCTGGTTCATTGTATAGATTGTTGGAAAGAACAGAAATTATATATAAACTAAAAGTGAGGAGTGTTCTGTGTTCTAATTATTATAAACAATTGCTTTGAGAATGCAAAACATACTGCGGATAAAAAGGTCACATCAAGTTTTTTAAAGAAAAATGTGTTTCTTTTATTACATGGTTTTTTTGATTTCCAGTCTCCTTTAAAAAGACTAGAATTATAATCTCAGCAAATCACCCCATATTCCTAATTAATCTGATTCAGTGACCCATTCTGACGTTTACTACCTGTTACCTGCCTGGATATCACACTGAGGAATCTGTCTGTGGAAAGGCAGGTCACAGCAAGTGCTGGTACACAGAAAACAACCACAAATAAGAAAAAAAGATTTTCTGTCTGTCTCAGCTATACATGCCATCAGCTCTGCATGACTGCACCAGCTCCTGCCTCCTAATCCCTTGGCTGAGTTACAACGTGGATGACTTGCCCCTCTATTTTAATGTCTCGTTATCATGTCTTCTGTTACTGTTAGTATGTGACAACAATGACAGCAGAGGCTGTTCCTTGTTAAATATCATGTAACAAATACAGCTCTACAAAATCTAAGATTCGCTTCATAGCTTATGATGGTGTGGGTTTATTTTAATGAGGAAGGACCGCATCTTGAGGGTGTTTTTTTCCGCCAGAATGCATTAAAAAAATGAATTTCAATCAAGTGATTAGAAATGAAATGTGACAAATCCAAACGTATATAAAATAAATTGACACCCAGTAAAAGAAAAAACAGAAATTTTGTGATTTTAGTTTTTATTTTACAAGGAACCTTGTTGTCTGGTATGAAGTTGTTTAAATATGGTAGCGATCGATTCTGTAGGGATATAGTGTTTAAAATCAAATAAATACAGTTATACACTAGATAATATCTTTTTGGAAAGATAGCTGCACAAAATATGAAGCAATATAGTCAGTGTACAGATTTGTGTAAGGGCTCCAGGTCCCCTCATTGGGCCACCATATACCAAATCTCTTGTACTTGCTCAGTTACATTTCTAGGGAATAGTTTCACTCTCAATTGCTTTGCATTCTGCAATGGCATCAAACTTTATGACCAACAATTGCACTTTCTCCGAAAGCATCTCAGAGAAAACATTAATGGCTGGTTTGGGGTAGTTTTGCTCAGCAGACATTGGAATTCACAGAAGATCCTGATCCTGTTCTTAAGTGGGCTGCCATGATGCTTTTCAGTTGAGATCCTGAGTGGTTGATACAGAAAATGGAGCATCATCGTTTTTGCGTGGGCTGGCTTCAGACCTGGTGAAGGTGAAAAGGCAGTGCTTCAGAACATCGTTCCAATGCACTGTGTCATTTGGGATCCTTTAAGATGTTACCTACATTTTTGATGCACAATGCTTGTCTAGAATATACCAAAATCCAGGACTTTATTCTTACAACCAGCGTAAAGAGTACTAAGCACGCTCAGAAAACTAAAGTTTCATTCATAAGCATCTTCGTGCCACTCAATAAATATTCAAGGCTAACAGCAACATAATATTATATTAATCCCTTTAAATTTTCACTGGCTGTTGATAAAATTGACATTTTCAATTGCAATAAAACAAGGACAAACTATAAAATCCACTATTTAATTAAAGATTGCTTTAAAAAAATAACAAGCAGTGTTTTTAAAAGGTGAATTACCTCAAATAATTTGTTCTTATTCTGGGAACATTCATTAAAAATAATGATTTATATTTATAATTTTCTCAAAGGTTAATTTTGAAGATATTATAAAACACAACCATTTTAATTGTTTTCGACTTTAATTTTAATTTGTTTCCACTTCCTTTAGGTCCTCTTGTGTAATGTAGCATCTTCTGGCTGAGGGAAGGCAGGCAAACTGTTTCTGGGCTTTTGCCAAAGCCATTCTGTAATTTGCCACTGCCTTGTGTGTCTATGATTGTTTTTTCCCCCTCTGTGGAAGTGGCTGGTCTCCAAACCTGGGAGTGTGGAATATGAGCAATCAAAAGCAAGAGCTGGTGCCTTATGGCTCTGTGGCATCCCATCGCACCTCACTTTGCTGGCACCTAATGTTGTCAACTACAACAAAGCATAACCCTGTGCAGCAAAGGATGCCCTTCTGCACAAACATGTTAGCATTTCAATGTTCTCCGGATCCAGAGGACCTGAAGGGAAGTCAAAATTTCCTGCACCGATCAAACAAAGGGGCAATCAGCCAATTCATCTATAGACATGTTTAATGTTCTATTAATTCAAAGTTTATATCTTCAAAACTGATTTTTTTCCCCTACTATATACTTTAAACATTGAATAAAATAAAACATTTCTGGGATTGCTTGCAGTTTTTGCATCAACATGTATAAAGACCAGTTGCTGCATAGCAATTTACTTACACTGTACCCACAGCAAGGTAACCATTCACAATAAGATCCACTGTATTTTATAGAATGACTGGTGGTGAGCAGTAGGACACCATGAGGAATTCACAGCTTAATATCAGAAAATGCAGCTCATGGGCTCCAAGATCACACATGAATTATTTTTCAATTACCCATGCCAGACTCTGATCTCCATCATCCAGTCAGGAGGAGCACCTCTGCATGCCAGCTGTTTCCACACAGACAGCAAATGAAACTCGAAAGGTTGGCTGCTCTCACTGCCTTCTCTTCCAAATGTTAACAATAAATAGTCTAAGAAATCCTAGAGTGTGAGGGACAGGCACTTGAGAATGAAGGAAAAGCCTGCTGATGCTCAGGAGCTCACCCTCTTTACATGATTGGAAGTCACGCAACACCACAATTACTTATGAGCTACCAATCAGCTGCTTGGGTATTTCAGTGAGTTTAACTGGTAAATAGGTGAGCGACACAGGCAAGAAAATTCCTAAATTTGATCTCAAGTCTGAATTCAGTTACCAGTGGCAGGAGTGTTTGGGGGGCTGGGGTGGTGGGGGGTGCGCGTGGTGGTATTAATGGCACCTTCATTGACTGACGAACAAATCAGCCAAGGTTCCTGCTTCTATCCAAAAGCCCCGCTGGAAGAGTACATGCCTGCCATCAAATGATGGTAGGGTCATGGTACTCCCAGTGACTGACGCTCACTTGTAACTGAGAGAGGGAGAAAGGCTTCCAAATCGCCCCCTCAATTATTTTAATGTGTATGTGGTACTGATTTGTAGGCATGTTGGTAAATACAGGTGTTAAGAGCCAAACATGCAACCATCAAGATACCCGCAGATATTGTGATGAGACAGCAGGCATATTGCAAAGTGACAGAAATCTGGGTAAGGTCTTACTATATAGTGCAATAGATTATCCTGTTCATCTCCTGAGTGGCAATCTGGTGGAGTTGATCGCTTGCCCTTTACAGAACCCACCTGACTTTTATTCTATGTGATGACGAGTAGCCAATGCCCTGCCTGCTGTTCTTCCAGTGGCTTACCTGGCATCTGCCTGGAACGTGCATGCTCTTATAGCTGTAAAATGAAATTACTTGCCCCGAGAGGACTCATGCCCCAATAAGCCGCAAGTACTGATACTAAACAAAACATGTTGAATGTTCTTTAAGTTAAAATAAAAAATCCTTTTGAAAAGGACGGAAAGAGAACTCAGTTTTCTGCAAACGATTTGAAGGACAGCTAGGAGGGAAACTGGAGCAGCTGAGAGTTTTTTTGTTGCACCAGAGTCATCATTTTACTTTTTCTCTGGCTAAATGGGCAGGCAGCATAACGAAGAAACTGCGAATATTCACAACCACTTTACACTGCCAGATGTGATGTTCAAATCCTACCAAACTGAACTCAACAAAGCTAGTCATTTGTAGGCAGACATTAGAGAAAAAATGACTATGGATTCTGGTTCGCTAATTTCCCATCACATCTGGTCTAATTGCGACATCATGGGGTTAATTCTTGATGTTTTCTGAAGTGGTCTACAAATTATTCAAGTTACACAAATAATAATTTTGGCAACAAGAGTGGCCCTGTTGGCGCTACCTATGTACCACTGTGTCATAAACGCAATAACAGCCACACAAAGACTGGGAACCTCAAATGAGTCCATCAAGCAAGAGGAATAGCAAGGAAGTGGAGTGCCCTGAAGGTGAAGTAACATAAAGATGATATGTAAATGATGTTGGCGAACTAAGAAGGAATAAGCGGATTCCTTTGATAATCCAAGAACCCTGAAGAATTATGCTGCATCCTTTACTTGTTGTAAACAAAAAGTGACATACTTGAAATTAAACACTTCACTGCAATATTGTGTTAATAAAGGTAAACAAACAATATTATTTAATTGGCTTCTAATTTTAGAAGCCGATATATCTAGAGTCCAAAAGACAATATCATCTGAACACAATCTCAAGATGTTGCCGTAACTCTGAATCTCAGAAATGAAGAAAATTCTTAAGGTCTTCCAAAACTCTGCTGCTTGTGTCCTAGCTTTCACTGAGTCCTGTTCATCCATCAGTCCTGTCCTTGTTGATCTACTTTGGTTCCTGGTTAACAATGCCTCCCTCAATTTTAAAATTCTCATCCTTGTTTTCAAATCGCTGCATGGTCTCACCACCTCCCCACCCCCACCACCCTCTATGCAAACCCCTCCAGCTACACAACATTCCAAGATATCTACACTCTTTCAATTCCATGGGACATTTTGCTACATTAAAGGCACTAGATAAATACAGTTGTTGTTATTATGTTTAGATGAAGAACTTGTCATTACTTCCTCAGATTGCATAGTCTCCACATCTTGCTTGGTATTTACCCAAGTACCTTGGGTGACATTCGAAAAATATAATTGAGAGCTTCCAACTCCCATTTCCTTCTAAAGCTATTCTATAAAAAATCCAGTACATTTAGCCCTATTAACACTACACTAGGAAGCAAAATGAAACATTTAATTGAAATGCATCAATTAAAAAAATAGATACTGAATATATTAACCTCTATAGCACTTTGTCTCAAAGGAACTAGGCAGCTCATCGGAATTCATATATGTTCTAAGTGGTGAATTGTTTGCTAAATATTAATGATGTTCATATAGCTTTATATACAAGTAATGGAAAAATGCTAATAAAAGATGTAAATTTTAATGCATTGGGGTATATCCTTCCACTCCCTTTTCTAATGGAGTTCAATTATAAATTACCTGACCAGTGCAGCAGAGGCCAATGTTCAGTCCTAATTAAAAATATTACAAAACCTTAGAGAAGGTTGTTTCCACTGTCAAATTAAAGAGCTACATGGAATCAATTATTACTAGGTTACTATCAATTTAAAACTACAGCCCTTACTGATTTCTAATACATAATCAGTGCATGTGGACTCTAGAAATGAGTGGATAAAAGTCTCAACATCGTGGATGTCAAATGTTACGTCTGAGAGCAAATAACGTGGAAAAGTCGCATCACATTATATACGATATATTGATTAAATTAATTATGACTTTAAAGTGAGCACATTGCAGATGTTAAGTTTTGAATTGAGATTTAATTTTGTTTTAAAATGAATGTGAATCATCAACTTTTACTCCTATAGGCGCACATTTTAAGTGCTGTCAGTTTTATTTCTACTTGACAAGGGCATTAATATAGTGGAAAGCAACAAAATATTAACCGTAAGTTATTAAAATACTTCATTTCAAGTTGCTGTGTGCTGCAGTGCCTGCCCTACTCCACAAGGAGGCAGTAAAGCTACATAATAGAAAGAAAGCATAACATGAGCGGAAACACTAAAGAGCAGGCTCGTCTGGATACTCTTCTAACTTGCAACTTTTACATGTTTAAGTTACTAAATAATGTTGCCTTTGGTGATAGCACCATGCAAACATGTATTGTTGTTCCTCTTTATACACAGAGCTGGATTGCGATTTACAACAACTAATTGTTATTATTTTCAGTTTTCACAAAATATTGAACATTCTATTCAACAATCTTCAGAATTAAAGTATCAAATGATTTATTAAAAGTACAATATAATGTACGTATTCAGGGAAGGAAGATTCGAATTTAAAGGGTTTAAATTCCTGTGCTGATTTAGCTGAGATGAGTTTAAGGCAGGGGTTTTCCGGCCCTGTCTTGCCTAGACCCACCCCGGGAGATTCAGCGGCCCAGCTCCAAGTCCATTGGTTTTCGGCGGGACCGGACACTCCCGGCGGTGGGCGGGACCAGAAAATCCCGGCGGGTAGAGGGGCTAGAAAATCCCGGCGGTGGGCGGGACCAGACACTCTCGGCGGTGGGCGGGACCAGACACTCCCGGCGGTGGGCGGGGCTGGAAAATCTCGACGGTGGGCGGGACCAGACACTTCCGATGGTGGGCGGGACCAGACACTCCCGACGGTGGGCGGGACCAGACACCCCCGACGGTGGGCGGGACCAGACACCCCCGACGGTGGGCGGGACCAGACACTCCCGACGGTGGGCGGGACCAGACACTCCCGACGGTGGGCGGGGCTGGAAAATCCCGGCGGTGGGTGGGACCAGACACTCCCGGCGGTGGGCGGGGCTGGAAAATCCCGGCGGGGGGCGGGGCTGGAAAAATCCCGGCGGGGGGCGGGGCTGGAAAATCCCGGCGGGGGGCGGGGCTGGAAAATCCCGGCGGGGGACGGGGCTGGAAAATCCCAGCCTAAGATTTCTGATAATGGAAAAGGTGAATGCTGCAAAACAAAATAAAATAATAACTTGACATTCAAAGTATTACTAACTTAAAAACCCAAATTAAATAGGTCAGTTTTATCTGGAGTAAAACCCTCGATATAACAAGATGAAAGTTAAACAAAACTCAAAAAAAAAGTTGGGAAATCTGTTTCACTAGTTTCGTCTTAATAAATCGTGAGAATTATTTTCTTCCTTTCTCAGTACTTTTGTGTTGCATCTTGTTCCTCAGTGAGGACAACAGGTCAGCATTCTCCTCTCAGCACTTCATAGATGGCTGCTGGAACATGCAAAGAATAACCTGTTTAGCTGCGTGCCCATTTTCTGCAGGAAAGTTACTCCGCTGTGTTGAGTAGCTTCTCTCACAGCCTGTCCAACACGGGTACAAACCCATACCTTTCAATATAAGGGAACACTATTCACAATTCTATTTTGCTTGGCAGCTTGTTACTGAGAGCATATATGAAAAATGAGTAAGTTAATAAATGTGCAAGCATTAGAGCCAATAACATGAAATAGGATTATTACTCATCTTAGCTTTCTTCTGCATTGGATCAGGTCTCTTTTTCAGGTCATTAGTGTCTGCCACAGTTTGTGTTTAATGAGAAGTAAGTTTATTTCATTGGCAAAATGTGTTAATAGAGATAAAGGGTTCAGTTTGTCAGTCTTGTCCAGTCCTCTGTCTAAATTCATACATATCAATGGTGCTTCGGAAGAACAGGTCTATATTGTCATGGCTTACTGTTGCAATGATCAAAACATAAAGCCACTCGGATGGCGGCAACATGAGATAACAAGTAAGAATTTATTGTTGAATTATGGTCTAACCTGACATATTATCCAGCTTCAATCACAGAAAATACACTTGTGCACCAAATAAATTCAAGCATTAAGAAATTCAAATAGAATGATCAGGAATGATACAGAATCACAATTTTGCAAAAATAAACCCACTTTGTAAAATAAATTGTCAGGCTGCCCTAGGTCTCAGTATATAATTCAGTTTCATTTCTATTACACACTGGCTGACTTACATATACGTGCTTACTATAATCATCAATTTAATCTTTCATTCTCTAATTGACAACTGCACAGATATATTCTCAGCCCTCTACACTCTTTACCCATTAACTGGAAGGAAATTGCAACTGGCCAGCTTCTCACTAAAAAAAACCCCCTCTAAAAATATAAGATTCATTATATCGCGCACACTTCTGCTCTGCATATCATGAATTATTTCCAGAAATCAGTAGAGTTTTTTTTTCCATCGGATTTATGAGATGCAACACAAAAGTACTGAGAAAGGAAGAAAATAATTCCCACAATTTATTAAGACGAAACTAGTGACACTGATTTCCCAACTTTTTTTTGAGTCTTGTTTAACGTTCATCTTGTTACAAGGGTCATACTCCAGATAAAACTGACCTATTTGATTGGGTTTTTAAGTTAGTAATATTTTCAATGTCAAGGTTTTTTTTTGTTTTGTTTTGCAGCATTCATCTTTACCATCATCATAAATCTTAGGGTGGGATTTTCCGGCCTTGCCTGCTACCGAGGTCATCTGGTCCCACCGGAAGTCAATGGGCTTTTGGCTGGGCCGCTGGATCTGTTGTGGCGGGTCCTGCCACAATGGGGCTGGAAAATCCCGGCCTTAATCTCCACTAAGCTAAATCAGCACAGGCATTTAAATCCTGGACTCTGGACAAATCCTTAGACTAACTTGGGCTTTGAGACTGTTAAGATTTAGGAGCTAAAATTTGCATTTTGCACAGCTGTAGTCTGAATTTAAAGGGTGCATTGTTTACGCAGGGTCCTTTGCAAAAGGGAAATCACCCATCTGCTAAAGGCCATGGCCGGAACTGCAGATATTTTGCTTGAACTCCATTAATAATTCATTGGTACCACAAAAATCCCTGCCTCCCCTATCTGCTGGACTGGGCAAGGGTCATTTAAGTGAACTGTGTTAACACCTAACTTGCCCGTCTTTTAGGATTTTCGGGAATCAGACAAAAGAAATCATCACCATCATGAGTTTATCTACCTTCTCTCCATTTTAAGTGATTATAAGATAAACTTTCATTTATATAGCAATTCCAACATCCACTGAATCAGTGAATGATACGGCACCAGAAGCTGGCCAGTTGGCCCATGAGGGCTACACTGGTTCTTTGAACCAGCTATCCAATTAGTCCCATTCCCATGAGCTATCCCCATAGCCCAGCAAATCTGTCCTCCTCCAATTATTCAATTCCTTTTTGTTATGATACAGCAGGTGGTATTTGCCAGGCTGACCAAATCCACAAGGGAAGCTTGGCCACACTGTCACAACAGTTTTGCAATTTGTATTTATTATGAGAAGGGTTGTGCACTGAATTCAGAAGTAACGAGTCCCTCAACACCTTTAGGGATTTTAAGAATTAAATTAAAACATTTATTAACAAAAGAAAAGAATTAAAGCACATATGGTTTATAGTTACACCGTTTCTTAATATTACAATAAATCCCAAAATTCCAAATTAACCTGACTCCCAACTACTCACCCCTTTTAAGGCAACAGTCCCAAAATATAATTTAAATGTAGAGAGGCAATCCAGCAAGGTTACCATGGCATCCACTCAACAGTGGAATTCCAAAGGCTTTTTAACAAAACTTTGGTTACTGGAACAGCAGACTTCTGCAATGTGGCTAGAGGCTGTTTCCCCAAGTCTGTTTCACATGGTATGTCTTTTAGATCGTACACGGCCACTCCCGATACAACATTCCATCCTTCTTTAAATATATATATTTCTTCCTCTTTAATCTGTAAATCCCATTGTTTCCATATGTCTTTGGAATTTACTTTTCTCATACTATAAAAATCTTCTATGTTGTCAATGTGGCCTTTTTGTTTTGGGAAAAATAAATGTAATAACCTTGCCCTACCTATCCTGTCAGTTGTAAAACTTTATCATGTTTCTTTGAAATCCAAACACTTCTCCACATATCTTAAAATGCAAATTTCATTCACCCGCTGTCTGCTGAGATTTCTACCCTAGCTCTGCATTTCAAATACCCTTTTTACACCTAACTCTTTTGATCATTTCAACTTGCAGTCTATCCAACTCCAGTTAAATCAGCCACACAAATAAGCCTACCTTACAATATCCCCCAATAATATTATGAAAAATATGGTAGTTTCGTGACATTTTTTAAAGTTATGTCTGAATCTGCTTCCATTGCCCTTCTAGAAAGTGCTTTCCAGAACAAACAACTTGATGCATAATCTTTTCCTTCATCATGTCATCTCTGGTTCCTATGCAAATTATCTTAAGTTTGTGTATTCTGGTTCACAACCTTTCTGCAATTGGAAACGGTTTCTCCTGATTTTATCAAAGCCCTCTATGATTTTAAACATTTCAATCGAATCTCCCCCTAACTGTTTCTGCTCTTGGGATAACAACCCTGGGATCTCTAGTCTTTCCAGATAACTGAAGTATTTATTCCCCAGAACCATTAAATTAAATTTCTGTACCACGCACTCTGAGGCCTTCAAATCTTAACTAAATCACGGTGCACAGAATTGGCCACAATACTTCAGCTGGAATACTGATAAATTACCCTGATCATATAACAAAGCAGGCATGTGGGCGCTGAGCTGAAGTCAAAGGAATCTGACGGGTGGGGAAGGGTGTGCAGTGTGAGGAATGGAGGAAAGTGATCAAACACATAGTTAAAGTGAGGGCGGTGGGAGATGTTGAAATCAGGAACATAGTAACGAGGCAAAATCGTTTTGAAAGGTAGCTTCAAGTGGTAGGATACTGGTGCTGGAAGACTGACCTCCAATAATGAAACAGGAAGTATGGGGAACATTAATCCCTGGAACACTAATCCTTGGATGCAGCTTGGGACATGGAATGGGGCATTTCCTAAATAAGGTGGAGTGAAGCTCTGCAGGGATTTGGAAATGAGAATGAAGATTCTGAAATTGATTCAATGACACAAGGTACCAGAATGCTCGGGGAGAAGGTGACAATCCAAAAGAACGAAGGCCCTAGAGTTTTTGACTTACTTGGATTTGTGAAAGTTGAAGGTGGACCGAGCACTGAGGAATCAATATTCAAATGCATAAAGGTGTGGGTAAATGATAATAGAGTTATAATATTTATAACATGTGAAAGTAAAAAAAAAATGATGCATTTAAGAAAGACTTTGGAGGAAAACCGAGTGGCGCATTGGTTCAGGACATGGTCATTTTACTTCTGAAACTCGGGCTTGAATTCAGACCAGATTAATAGGCTGTAAGGGTCATATATAAAGTAGATTTGAACAGTCTAATCGCAGTTTCAAATGAATGCAGCCTAAAGGATGCAATGGTTCACAATTTGAAACAATTCAAAAAGGCTTGAAGGATGGGCAGTGTGTAAAGTTGGAAAACCTATACTAGCATTGAAAGGGTGGTCTTCCTAGTTTGGGCTGAAAACAACTGGAGAAAAGACCTTGCCTGTGCAATCATAAACGTCTTATCTATAAGTCTAATCCTCTCCCCCATCACCACCACCACCCACCCACCCACCACCTCCCAAATTGCTGATAAAAAGAGTAGAGGGAGCTTTATTCTGCATCTGTGAATACTTGTTGGTGATTCTGGGTACCCAAAATTGAGAATACTTCACCAAACAGTGGCCTGGTGTTCCCCTTTCCCAATGGAAGTTTAAATCTGGCACTAAGTCATGTTGGTTGATGAGCAGAAGCACTGACGTCAGCAAGCATATAGGCAGCCAATCAAACTGCGGTATTCACAAGCAGTAAACCAGGAAGTTAAGTGCACTTAAATACCTTCGCCATCACTTTAAATTTTCAGATAGTGAAATAAATAATGATTGGATTAAGGTAGACGTTTAAATAAAGATCGATAAATGTTAACTTTTTTTTAAAAATGTGGATTTTTTTTATCATTGTGGAAAAATTTGATATAGAATTAGTTTTTCAAGGCCAGTGAGGGTGTTTAGTGATAATTATGAAGTTAGAATGCCATTGAAAACTCAGTTAGCACTTCAATCAATAAGGTGCAACTTTTTCAAGGGTTTTTACAGGAGACTAACAGTGTATGAGTGGAAGTTCTCAGCAATTCCATTTTTTGGCATGTTTGTAGTCTGGGGGCAGACAGAAGGGGTGGATGCCCTCTGGAGAAGCTTGGAATCACCGTCAGCAACTTCTAGATCTCTGTGTCATTCCGTGCATGGGTGATCTCCAGAAGTTGCTATCGGTGTCAGTGGAATAATGATGGCAAATCCTGGCAGTTTAGCCACCATCAACACAGCAACATTTGGGCCCATATAAATTTAAAAAAAAAACATGGCTGAGTCAAAAGAATTTGAATGTCCTCTGTTAGACAATCAGCCACTGGGTATAAATAGTTGAGCAACATTTTTCACGTGATATTTACCTTTGTGCTGTTGCTTCACCTAAAAGTGCAGCCATTTGCCTTTCACATTATGGTAGACAGGAACAAGAGTGGGATACAAGGAAAGAAGTAATATTTCATTCTGCGTTCAAATTTATCACCATTTTAAAAACAGAAAGGCCCAAATTGTTTGAATTGCACCAAATTCTGCAAAATTAACTTGTTGGTCCCCATTTAGATCGCTTCAAGCTGGTAATTCTGCTTCTCGTTCTTCCCATGACACACAGAACACAGTCTGACACACTGATCTTTTTACATCCCTGCATGACAGTACCTCCTCTGTTATTTTAATTCATTACTGATAATGCAGAATAAAGCCGAACAAATTGTCAGTTTGCTTCATTCACCCTGATGTCACCACCAGTAGAAAATAGAATGATTCAGACATGCGTTTATAGTTAATGATAAATCACAATTGTCAATTCTCTATTTCGGCAATCTAATGCCCACAGTTTAGTGAAACCAAAATAGGTTCAAAAGCAGAGACATGTTTTCTGTAACATAGGTGAGGGGACCCCTTGGACTTAGGTTACTGAGCTAACACTGTCAGGTTAAGACCAACAAAAAGACAATCTGATGAGCTATTATTGCAAATTATGGGAGTAGGCAACATATCAAAATTAATTTTAATAGATAGGTACAAAATATGTAAACAGTTACTCTTAACTTCTCAGGTATTTAAAAGAATGTGTCTGTTTAATTAAGATTAACAGGTTAGGTGTGCTTTGAAATATATTACATGTCTCACAACTCTTTCTATATTGTAACATGGGAAATATTAACTGAAGTTACACAAAAAAACACTTGTCACACCTACCATATGTTACCTGACAATGTAGTTTAGGCAAGAATAAAAGCATTCAACATGCTAAATGCAGGGCCAATATGCTAAGCTTGCTATATATAATTATCTGCAAATTGAGAATGCCATGTTTAAATGGGTTATTAAATGGAAAGTTCAAAGTGTGAATTGTAAGAACTGTTATAAAACGTTCAGTTTCTTATATTAACTTTTAACTGCTATAGCTAGCAGCCAATACTTACTGTTCTGGGCTTGAAATGGAGGATATTCGAGCCTCTACTGGCAATGCATTACTTCTTGGTTTCTTAACTGGTGGCCTTGGAGGACGTGCCTGTGTACATATATTTATATCAGAAAGAAACTTGTTAGCATTAAAAACAATTACAGACATTATCCCTAAAAAACAATTCTAGGTGTCCAGAGGTTAAAGAATGGAAGCAAAGATTAGACAGTTCAACCAATAATGAAAATAAACGTATGCAGACGGAGGACAGGCTATGCAGTTATGGAACAAACCCAAACAGAGAGCTTGTCATCACTTCAGTTTTAGTTTGTCAACATCCTATGGGTCAAACTTGCTATTAATTATGCTTTAAAGGACACCCTGGTCAACCCAGTAGAGTCTGGACAAAACCATGAGGCTGTACCAAAGTCAAACCCGGGTGCAGTGAAATAATGATGTTGCCTTAACTAATGGATTTAAAATTTTTAATTCTGTTTCGCACCTTCCTAAAAAAAACTTATTTAAGCATTGGAAGCCAGCTACCAACCAATAGCTGCTATTAGGTCATCAAACATACGTCTTGAACTGATCAGAACAGTTCAAGGAAACATTGTTCAATCAGCTAGTGAACTAAGATAACATCCGTACCTGAGTTAATAAGGACTTCTCCCAACATTATTCATTAAATGTGTCTAAATATAGTGAAATCAACCATTTATATGAAATGTATGGAACGTTACAAGAGATACCTGCGTCTTGAACTTAGCAGGTGGTAAAATTAAGACAGGTCAGGGACACAAATCCAACAAATGAGAAAAAGACAGCAAGATCCTTGTATACATAGAACAAAAAAATGTTTTATGTAGCTTGTAACATGTAACCACTACTCTGCCACCTTAAAAGAGAATCTTTGAGCATTATGAGCAGAAAGAGTTAAAGTAGCTAATTTGTATAAAGCTCACCATGCTGTGTGCATGCTCAAAAGCTGCACATTTAGAAGCCTAAAATCAATGAGTAAGTAGCAGGGAATGATGCCCAAGGCTGTAACCTGAGCAACAGGTTTGCATGGTATCATAGTTTATATACAACACCTGAAGTCCAAGATTGGATTAGGCATTAAGTCAGCCCAGGGTATCGATTCTCTCAAACCACAGATACCTTTATTGTAATGGATTCTCAGCTTTCAGTGGAAGTATTCTGCAGTGCATCATGTGATTCACAAAGAATCCCATGACACATCAATACTGAAGAATATAGCAGCACAGGAATGATGAAAAGGTATTTTTCATAGTTCATAATTGGGTTAATCACTTTACAAGTCCATATATTGCTATGTTTGCTAATATTCTCACTGCAAACCAAGCTGCACTTTTCTGGTAAATTAAACTTGCATATTATATTTCAACAACTGGGACAATCCCAGTAATTAAAGGAGATGGTAGCCCAGTGGTCATGGTATTGGAGTAATCACCCAGAGGTCAAAAGTTTAAATTCCACTATCGAAAGTTATGAAATTGACTTCAATAAATCTGGTAATTTCTGGGTTATCATAGAAAAACCATGAAAGCTGACAGATAGTTATAAAGATCAGGCAAGGGACCTACCACCCCTGCCTGATCTGGCCCACACTGACTTCAACGTATATGGTGTCTTAATGCCCACGGAACAGCTAGTGATAAGCAATAAGCATTGCCTTGTCAGTGTCTTCGACATCCCAAGAGAGCTACTGTAAAGTTTCTATCTAGCAACCTGGTAGACAATATAAGAAATATATCACGTGCAGCTGGTAGGTTCTACAGTGTATGATGCTTAAAAATGTGTGAACAGGAAGGCACTGAGGCTATGCGCAGATTTGACTCTGGCTTGCTTGCCCCTGGTTCAGGCTCCCACTGACAACCATTTCTCATTCCCTGCCATTCCTCTCAATGTGACTTCTTTCTCTTCCCCATTGCCACTCCTCTGTGCTGCAAGGGTCATCCAATCAGGAAGTGTCAGAATTAAGTGGGAGATGTATTACAGGAAATTGAAATACAGGAAAACAGTTGCCTCTCAGCACCAGAAGGGTCACATGTTAAAAGGTACCAGCTGTTCATTCCAGAGCAAGAGTCTCTATTCCAACTACCAAAAATGACCATGCATCTTCACAGCACATGAGCAAAGAGGGCTGTTCATTCGAAAAAAAAAGTTGATGTCACACGAGAGGCATGGAACTATCACTAAAGAGCAATACTTGCATTCACAGTCATCTGTATTTTGGAATTGTAAATACATACGCCCATTAGTAGTCTATCAATACAAAGTCTTATTTCTCAATGAGCAGAAGCTTATGCAAGAGATTTGAGTGCCACCATACAGAGAGCTGATTTAGATTCAGCTGAGATACAGAGCAGCTTTAAATTGCTGATATTACAGCATAAAAGTCGTGGAACCAATATTTTTGGATGTTATCACCTAATACAGTTACTATTTAAAGGCAATTAAGAAAACTAATAAGTAGCATGTGGTGCTGCTGGGCTGAAACATGCTCAGGAATGGCATCCAAAGGTATAATTATTGCCAAAAATGTACAAACACTGCATAAAATAGCTGTTAGCCAGTAAACAATGTTTAGTACTATTACAGTCTATAAAATATAGATCAAGTACTTTGTGATGATTAAAATCTATTCTGAATATGGTTCACTAAATAGCTTGCCTCTTTTATTCTTACCGTTTTGTCCACTCCTCCCACCCTGACCCCAACACCCCATGTGCTTCTGTCCTTTTTACATAACTGTTCAGACATCCAGGATTCAACCAGCTGCTTCCTTTACAATGTCTCATACCAATAGCACTGTGCTACTCAAAGGGGTAAGCGCTGCTTTTATCCCTCCCCCCTCCAAGGTGGTATGTCCCACTCATGAGCCTTGTTGGAACATGATTTCACAACCACAGTGGTGTGAAGCTGCTGTGTTGCTGGCTTCTTTT
Source organism: Cetorhinus maximus (assembly GCF_964194155.1). Taxonomy (NCBI): domain Eukaryota; kingdom Metazoa; phylum Chordata; class Chondrichthyes; order Lamniformes; family Cetorhinidae; genus Cetorhinus; species Cetorhinus maximus. The sequence goes on from NC_135888.1 coordinate 4,105,540, forward strand.
GTGGCTCATTTTGTTCCCTCGCTGTTTTGCCTATCAGACGCTTTGGTACTGGTTTTTATTTATGAACAAGACCAGATAATGAAAGGGATTATCAATTACTGACAGAGACACAAAATGGAACATAATGTCAGTCTTTAAATATATTTAGCAGTTTCAGTTAAGTTTTTATTTTCAAAATGAACTATTACAGCTGGTTTAAAACCATTTAAGAGCAATTTCTGATTAATGGGTTCAATGTGAAGAAGTAACAGTAAAGATTCCACAGATGTTGCTTTGTGGGAATTGTTGTACTAGAAACCTGGGAAATGCTTTAGAATAAGTGTCAGGAGCTTGAAAGTCAAATTCTCAAATTTACTGATCTGAATGTTATTTGTACTGACTACTGCCGTTCAAGGCTAGAAGTTTAAAACCATAGACAATCTATGTAGTTACAAACCGAATCAGACACTATGTTTAGGATACATGCAACATTATTTTTAACACCCATCTTCACCACAAAAGATACGCGAGCGATAGTTCATCAATTGTGGAAAAAAATCCGATTCTACATTCACTGATGTTCTATAATTTAAAAACAACAAAAGAAATTAACTGACACATTCATGGCTTTAACTCTGTGTAGAATACAACAAAAGTTTAGCAGCGAGGGGGAGGGCGTTCAAACCATGACCTCAGTGTAGCCAATGCTACTGAAGAAAAGTAAGGGGTCAGAAAAGGTCAGTCTGTGAACTTACTGAGGAGGGGGCCAGTCCCCAGACAAAGCTGCCCTTCCATACAATGGAGACAGCTTAAGCATGTGAACCCATTGGTAGGAACAGAAGGATTAAGTTTGTGGCAAGTTTGCCTGCACTTGCAACAGGGAGAAACATGGGGGAAAAGAACAACAGAGCTAATTAGCAGAGCTGAGCTGTCAGACCGCAGCTGAATGGCTCAGTGCCAACAAACAAAAGGAGAGGCCTGGCAATCAGCAGGATCGATGGAAAAGACTGCTTCATTAGGGATGATAGAACGAAGAAGGAAAAAAGAGAAAAGAGGCTGTTTAATTAAGCTTGAGCTGGAAGGTGATGCGTGAAGCTTGCCTGTCATCGTGCTGCTAATACTTTCACCTTTCCGCCAGAGCTTTGAAAAGCCAGCGATTACCCCACTAGTGTCAGCAACACCAGATATATCTGGGGAGAAATGCAAAAAAGGATTGGAGCCATAGCCTAAAGGGACTTCAGTGGAAAGTCAGAGAAAAAAAAAGCAGATTCCCTACAGTGTTCTGAACCTGACAAATCCAACTGGGCAAAGCTGAATTTGCTTTAGACCCAACTGCTCACATTTAATCATTAAACATAAAAATTTAAGCTTACGTTCAAAATAGCAGCAACTACAATGCATACAGCAACATAATAACGTGGCACTTTTACATAATGAGTTTATACTTACAAAGATTTGAAATTTGTAGTGATTAACTACAGCTGGATCATTACTAAATCTATAATCATAAGGCACTAATCTTTTTATTTTAAAATATGAAAATAAATATCACACTTTTTAAATGATGTTAATGATTTAACTTGTGTTGGGTATTGCATTATATAGTGCTGCACTATAGCTCACTGGGTTTATGTCAGGATTATCAAAGCCCTATATATGAAGAGTGGTGCCAGGATCAATGAACAATGAGTCCTTTCTGACAAGTAACATAAACTCAGTAACACACCATGATATGGTGAGATTTAATTTATTCTAAGGACTCTTTAAATGCCGACAAGGCACAAAATGAAGATCTTTAACTTTTAAAAATGCAAATATAAAAGGAGACATGTCAGTAAGATCTGAAACTATGGAGGGAGAGAACCTGCTCTTTGACTGTTCCTGGAATGACACTAGAGGGTTCTGTGTGCATCATATTAAGTGCTGCATGATATCTTTATGACTAATTAACATAATTTTCATTGGTGTTAGATATCAAACTGAAAAATGTCCATACCCTGCACATGTTTTGATAAAGCAAAGTGAATTTTAAGTTTTTTAAAGAAGTGTTTTTATTAATAGGTAGGCTATCTTCTAATACAACCATATTAGGTGAATTATAGAGTTGGCATAATTGATAAACTGCAGGGACTTTATGTTCACAGCAGCCAAGCTGAAGTAAGGAAAGTGAATGTAATGTTTACATCAATGAGGAATGTAATGACTGTGATTTTAACAAAATTCAATCTTTTCTCCTCATCTTGCTTGATTTAATTCCAAACCTCAGTACTTCTCATCTACAGCATTTGCTAAAAGCATGAGTCAAACAGCAGAGTTGTTAATGGGACATGGCAGGCACACAAACGCAGAAACAGAACTCAAAAAAATGAAAAGATCCGGGTGCAGTGAGGTTGTCAGCTATTTCTGGCGACACAACCAAAAGGTAAAATGTTACATTTGAAGCCATTAGTTAAACGGATTTCTATGGGAAGAAGGCTCTCATTCTGTGAGTCATAGGCCCATCATACTTCCATATAGTTTCAATTTTCAGACCTTCTGATATAATATACAAAGTCAGCATTCCATAGCTGTTTGAAACTAAACTTGGAAAAAATGGTACTGTACCTGTGCAGGTGTCATAGATTCCACCCCACTGTACCATGCCTAATAAATCAGAATGTTTTTATATATGCTGATGTGATGGCACTGCAGACGCATAGCCTTTGCTCTACTGCGATGTATGTATTAGGGTTGGCAAAATGTGCGGAGTACAATGCTGGCTGGGACATTAGACCAAACAGTAAAAATCAATGATAATGATACCTCTTATACTAAAGACAGGAGTCCATTATTTTTTGCTTTTTAATTGATACTATTTTGGCTTTTGCTCTTCTTTTCAAATCAAATCTCAGCTAATATTTGTGCAACTGCCCTTTTGGTCGTTTGGATTAAGAGCAAACTGCAGAGTCCAGGGCAGAGGGTCAAATATGTCCCTATCCCAGTCAGCTAATATGCTTGGCTCCCTATTGCTACAGCTAATGGGTTCAGCACAGATTCTGCTCACTGCTTGTGACTTCCTTGCTGAGCATTACACATTCCTTAATGATCCTCAAAGGCAGTATAATTCTAAAGTGGGTTACCGTACGAAAGATAAAATCAATATTGAAATCTATTGACATGATTGTCTATAATTTTCTTCTACTCCACTTTGGATAATACTGGCTTTTGGTTATGCATCTGAATTGGTTAAAATGACTGAGAAAGGATATTTCAGTGTCTCTGATTTTTTGCATCCAAATAATAAACCATAAAAACATTCTTAAAGACAATAGAAAGTGATGAAATGAACAGTTTTTCCTCAGCTTACCTGTTTGTCCATCATTTCGATTGTGTAACAGTGCACACGATTCTGATTTACTATCAATTAATTCTATCCCACTTTTTTTTTGGGGTCAAGTTATTTCTGTATTTTTTGCTCTTACTTTGTTGGGCAGCATTCCGCAGTTGAAAAGCTGACAGATGACCTGTTTCCACCACTCTGTCACAAACTGATTTTCCTTTCTTCCCTGCGAGGAAGGGTTTAGTCTCCACTGTCCAACATGACTGAGATAGGAGTTCTGAGTGGAGGAGTCATTGTCAACATGTGTCATGTTGCTTTGAGACGGTGTGTTTTGTTTGATTAGTAACAAACTACTTCCCCACATGAACTGCACGTTTTTTGCTGCAGTCATTTGAGTGTGCAGAGCTCACTTCTATATTGCACTGGTCAGGTCACAAGGCTAGCTTTCCAAAATCTCTTAACATTGAGAAATGGGAAAACATTTCAGAACAATCGCAAAAACTCCCCCACAATATGCCCCTTGAAATGAGCCACATGCATATAGCAGCGTGGAGCTATTTAAGAACACTGCACACCTTACGAATATTGTAGGTTATAAATATGTAATTAGCCCAGTGAAAAGGTTAGGCTACCTCAGAGCATGTACAACATGCATGTTTCCTGTGCATAAACACAAACTGCCAAATCCAAGCATGCAGTCGAGGTTAGAGACTTAAATCCAGGTGTTAAAGAATCCCATATCAGCTGCACCGGTGTTACCCAGGATTCTTATGACAACTTAAGTGAGCAACATTTCTGCCATGGCTCTATCATAATGCCAATTACAATAAACACCAAACATTAGAAGAATTAGGAACTGGACGAAGAAAGAAGCAAAGTTTCACACCTGTCTGAGAGAAAACTAAGCAAAGATCCAATCCCTTGCTACAAGACCAAATAGCACAAACTGAAGAAAAGGGTAAGTAAAGTCAGCAAAGCAACTTAGGTGGTGTTATACATAATTAAGGAGGTACACAACTTCTGTCTACTCACGGGCAAAGTAGCACTGTTTATCTTTGGAGGAGGAGGGCGAGGTGGAGGGACTCTCTCTGGCTGTATCAAAGTGGAAACTTAAACATCAGAACAGAAGCATCCTTCAGTTTAATTAAAATAAAAACAAACATAGCAAGCAACTATAAAATAACACAATTTTGAAATTTGCACATGTTGAAAGTTCATTATCCCAGATACGTGTATTCATACCAAGAATTTGATCGGACACAATAGTCTCTAGCTATAACAAACTTTTACATATTTTTAAATAACTTATCCTGTACCAACTTTGAAAAAGGCATTATTTTTAATTATGGAGCAAGAGAAAGGAATAAAAAACCAAACAGTCAAAACCCACAGTGGAAATTCTTACATACATATACATAATTTTGTAAGACGTGTCACTTCCAGGTAAAGCTGCCGAGCTCCACAATTATTTTTATTCAAATCATGAGTACAGTACTCATCAAATTAAGTAGCTCCTGCAGACATCATGATTTAAATCTATTTAGTTTTGTGGAAACAAAGATTGAAACTTTCCTGAACTGAATTTATTTGGATTTTGTTCTATTTCTGTGATACTCACAGCCTGGCCTGTCATTGTAATGTCACTATGTTGGATTACTGGGGATGACATCCAGTATTCATACAAGGGAAGCTGGGAGTTATACTGTAATAACACATGCTGGTTTTCCATCATAAAATTACTAAAGTTGAAATGCTACTCCTTTAAGATACTTGGGCTTTAATATGTTTTGTATGGTTTCCTCATTGTTGAATTTTACTAGGTTTAGCCAGACCACTTGACTGTACGTTTGCATTAACTGAGCACTCCATCTGTGGAAGAGCAGAAGATTTTACATCAGGAAATTGATGTAGTCTTCCCTAAAATGTGATCCTGTTTAAGATGCCTTAGCACCAACAATGGAGAATGCAAGAACTGCACCATCTCCACCTTCACAAAGATAAAATGGACCAATCTTTCTAATCACGTATAATTCACACTCACCTCCTCTTTCCTCTCCACTTGATCCTTGCTTACTCTTTCATGTGGACACACTTGACCCATTTCTTTTCACTTGGTTCAAAACACTTTTAGTAGCTTCCAATGTTGATTTTTTTTCTCCCTGCTACATCATGAAATTATTCTTCAAATCTAAGGCCAACAAAGTAAATGCAAAAACAGCACTCCTACCCCATGTCTCTTAATAGGTAAAAGGGTGAGTTTCCTGGACTGTAGCATAGTAATTAGCACAGGCATTGGGAAACATGCTTATTCCACACCCCGATTGTGTTTTCAGTCCTATAGCTAAAGTCCTGTGGTATCTGTGCAAGGTGACCGTCAGTGAGGCAAATCTGAGCTATAATGCTAGGAACATCTTGCGCTGCAGGTTTAACTCAAGTTAGTGATAAAGTAGATGGTTGGGGTTTTACTTTTCAGGCAGCTGATTTTTAATGTGAGTACAGCCTGGATGATTTAAGTTTAAAGAATGTCACCAGGCAGACCAGTGGGTTAATTGAAAACTTTTAAAATATAGTTTCACACCAGGTATGCATTATAGCACTCAGCATGAGAATGCACTCAGGGGTCAAATCATTGACCTAATTTCCAAGTTATGCTGCATTTTGTATCAATGAAACTTTGGGCACTGATGATAAGGTAGAAGTAGGACCTCATCCTACTGGAGTTTGACCTCAAAGTCTATACTGATACTCTAGACAGTACTGAAGAGGGCTGCATTGTCAGAAATGCAGTTCTTCAGATGGTAATGAAAAATGAGGTCTTTCTGTTCAGATGTAGCACTAGTCATACAACAGGAACTTTTCCCAATATCCGGGCCAATATCAAACTTCCAGCGAATACCACTAAAGACGGAGTAACTGATCAATCATCCCAATGCTGTTTTTGAGATGTTACTGGTCTATTTACCTATGCACAAAAGTTACTGCATTTCAAGTACAAATATTGCTTCTATATTCAGGTACTTTAAGAGGCTATGAGAAAATGAAAACAATACCAACAAAATATGAACTATTGCAACAAACACTCTCATATCAGAGATCATTAAATTCCAACTCTTACTGTGACCAAATGTACATTTCCCCAATACTGTATAATTATCATTCATTAGGTTTGAACATTCTTTTTTTAAAAGCAAGTTGTTTAACCCAATGCCTTCTCCAAATAACTGACTAAAAACAAGCCACTTAAGGATGAAAAAAAAATATTAAAAATTGAATTTCAAAATAAACCCAAAACAGATTGCCAATTTAATTATCGAAGATGATTGTAAGAATAAATTATTTTAGCTTAGGGAAAGGACGAGACTTTTCTTCCCGAGAATGTGTACTTTTAATTTCCCCAAAAGGTAGGGTGCCCTTCACTGTTCCCAAATATTAATAACCTTCTATGTTGCAAAACAACCTAGAGAGCTTTGAATATAAACAGGTGGAAATACAATTTTCACACAATCATTTAGCCTAACAGGAAATGAAGCATAAGTTTACTGGAGGAATGGTCTGAGACTTATTTCCCCCCCAGCAATGCTTTGGGACTTCATCCACAAACTGCACAGGGTCAGATTTCATCTGGATTTAATAAAACCCTTCGAGGACAAGGCTATATTTTGGGTATAAAATTGCTAATAAGTTTTTCTTTCCTTAGTTCCGTCTTCGTAAATGACCTGAGGCTCTGCAATTCTGTAGGCTTTATTCTGGTTTATAAACTCAGTATTAGAAATATGTGAAGAATCATTTATTACATTTGCATGACAGAAATGATACCATGTCATACATTTCAAGCAACATTTTAATTAATTGTTACAATGAGCAGCTTACCAATAAAAACTGAAGAAAAAAAAAAGTCTATTTTTAGTGATGCTTGAAAGGGTTTATTAGTAATCTGCCTGAGTCTGTGCATCATGCAGTAGTGCCAAATAACAGCCCTAATAGCAAAGAGACTCAGTGAAGTGTGTTATTTTAAAACAAAAGTCAAGACTGCATTTCAGGTCTTTCAAATTTCTGGAACAATGAAAATTAAATTCAGCTATATGTTATAGATCTGCCCTGGTTTTTACTCCATTATGCCTGTCAGTGCAACAGTCAAAATAAATTTAGACTTGAAGTTTAATTTGTTCAGCAATGCGCATTATTTGTTTAGGAGTGCAGAAAAGTAACTATGACAAATGTAAAGTAACTATGACAAATGATACATAGATAGATATCAATATAGAGATAGAGCTTATATTCACTATAAGCAGACTTTTCATTTAATCAAAGTGATTTATATTTTACGAAGCAGGAGTCTGAGAAGTGATGCTAGAGGAGAATGATTATCCATATTACATTTTTCAGTTCCTTTATAATTTCCTCATATGTCTTCGAGGTCTTTGGGCTATTCACTGTATTCCTTCTGCTCCCAGCCATTACCCCTTCACAGAATGCAAGCAACTTACAGGCCTCTATAAATGCCCTTCTGCAATCTGCTACCGGGTCGTGGTGCACATGGTTGTCCAACACACATCAGCCTCTAATTTTCCCTCTCACTTGATGGAAAAATGCCTGGCATTCATCTGACACTTCCCTTTAGATGTTGGCAACTCAGCAGTGTGTGTATACTCCTAACCATTAAATGGATTTACTTTGAAATAATACAGCCTTCATTTTATGATTCCTGTAAAATTGGTGAAGCATGTGCTATGCCTTGGGTGCACTTAGTGTAGTAGCACAGGTGGTGTACTGTGCCAAAATATACAATGCGAATCTATTTCCCCTAATTTGAATAGGGTACTGATACAGGAGAGGTTCGCCCAGAGTGTCAGGCCCACAGCTCAAAATCTGGTGAAGTGGTGTAGAGGACTACAGTTTGCCATAAAGGGTAAATCATGATGATGACAGAAAATGGTACAGTTGCTCAGAAAAGCACTGTGGAGATGGGCAACAATGTTTATCTTGATGCTGAAGATTTAGGAGTCCTCCTGTAGGAGGTGCACCAAGGCAAGTTGGCTCTTTTGGAGCTGAAAACCAATCTGCAGTAAAAGCGCCGGCGTTAGCTGAATGCAAGGGGATTAAAGCAGTAAACTGGAGATGACAAAAACATATCCACTCTAACATGTCCAAGATACATGTGGAGGGAGTCTATAAATGTAAGTCCCTGGGCACTGACAGACATGACCAATTTGACTCAGGAGATGTAGCTTGAGAACCTCCTGTCCTTCATTTCAATTATGTAGTTCATTCAAAACTTTGTACAGTGTGACATTAAAGGGGAACTTGATAGGCTCCCAAGAGGAGAAGGCATTTTCAATTATTGAGGGTAAGTACTGGTTAACTGAGGCCATGAGGGGTAATGGGCTAGTACAGTCTCCTGCCACTTTGCTCGATTGCCACAGAAACGAGGGGAATTTTCCAGTATTTTTCCTGAGTTAGCAGTCATTTTTCCCCACTGGTTGCTTTCTATTCCTAGAAGATTACATAGTTACAGTTTGATAGTTTTTTTTCTTTCTTTTCTGTTTCCTGTATGTTTGTGTGCCAAGCCAAAAATAATGAAACAAAATACCAGTGGGGAAACACCCTAGAAATGCAAAAATAGAGGATTCCATAGAAAACCCAATAAGGCAGGGAGGGTGCAACATGCAGCAAAGGGTACATAAAAACCCACAAAAGTATCAAAAACCTACCTCCTCCCTATAAGAAGTCAGCGTAAGCCTCGCCCAACTTTTATGGGTGAAGCAAGGGCTGTGAGCAGAGCTTTGTTCAAAGATGTAAACTTTAGATTAGGGTAATTTTCAGTAAAATTTAAATATTAAAATGAGACTGGGTATGTGTGCGGTGTAGTGCCTCCAAATCTCCCATGGGAAAATATGGCATCCTGCAAATTAGTTCTGTGAAGCCCAAAGCCCGAGGGTTCATATCAGGTCGGCAAAAGGTGCAATAGCCACAAAGCATTATATTGAAGCAAGAATTAGGGGCAGAGAGGAGTTCTACGCATCAGTGGTTCAGATTTTCTTGTCAAAATAATAGGGAGTTAATGGCACTTGCTGCTATTTGTGCACAAATGATACAACAACTTCAGGTGAGAGGCGCGAGTGATTAAATGAACTATTATAAGAATGGAGTCTCATTCCTTCAGGTTTTGATTGTTGTTGGAGATTTAAAAAAAGCAAAATTTATATTTTTAAAAAACTTTTGTCTCTTTTTCTCTGTCTCTTAATCCAGCTTTTCTTTCCCTTTGTGTACCTGATTGACATCGAATTCATGCCTTCTATTTCACATTTCCCTATCAGTCCATATGTTGCTAATTTCACAATTCTTCAATCTGACTCATTAAGGAGGTACACAGTTGTTTGTGCTATTCACTCAGGTCCTCAATGCCCCAGTTTCCTGATGAGTTATCAGTTCTCACTTTCAGAAACATGAGCAAAGAACTTAAAAACCTAAACATGGAAGGGCAAGTCTATCTAATGGCTAATGTCATTCGATGCCCAACTACAGCAAATTTTCTGTCCAAGGACAGAAATTAACTTCTCCAAGGCTGGTTAAGCGGTGAAATTTATTGAATTATGCCACAGAGGCAAACACCTATCAACAGGAGAAAAATAATCTCTTGGCCACGGGCCAGAAGTGCAAGCATCTGAACTTGCAGACAAGTTTGCTAGGCACTAAACCTTCCAACGGTCAAACAATAGCACAGTTGCAATTTAATTGTACGAAGCTAAACCTTACTATTAAAAAATAGACAGAAAAAGTACTAAAAATAGCAGGTCAAGTCAACATCCATAAAGGAAATAGACTGGTTATGTTTTCCTTACTGTTAGGATTTTGCTTAACCAAAATAGGAATTTAAATTAAAAATTCACATTGCCTCCTATTACACTGGCTAATTCTGATCACAAAAACAAACACAGTCATGAGACTGAGCTCTCACTTTATTCACCATATTACCTCATCAATAGCCAGGGTTACATTGGCAATGCTGTTGAGAATATAATCAAAGGACCCAACCAGGATTGGTTCTCAGAAAATAATTTTTTTTCTCTGACATTAGCCTGCAATTTTTTGTAGCATCATATTTGCTCTTTCTTTCCTTTCCCCCTCATTTAACTTCAATCTGCTTATACACTCTCCATGAGCTAGGAAGATGACCATGAGTATTCAGCATTTGCTTTTCCTTGTTTATGCTCAGTCAGCGGGAGGTACGTTTCCAAAGGAAATAGAGGTCAAAGGGTCAAGTCTACCTCAAGACGATTTACTTCATTAAGGTCCAGCACCTAATATGGTGGCCCTGCTCAGGACAAATGATGAAGATACCTCTATCAATTAACTTCAAAATTGTATGGATTTCTTCTCCTTCAGCTACAGTCACGGAGAAGGTAAAAAGCTGGGCCCTGGCTGGACAACCTGTGAGCCATTAAAAAAAACTCATTATCAATGTATCATTATCAGTGTATGGGATATTACAGAAAGCACCTGCAATATCCCACTTGTATTGGTTAGTCAAATACTTGCTGTCAGCATGAACAAATCACCTTACTTCACTTTTTACCAAAAAATTTTTAATTAGTAGTTGACAAATGCTTCTTCATGCAAAAAAGAATATACATCAGCAATAACAGATAAATAGGTCAACATTGTTTTTTCTTCAGACTTAATCTATGAATGTCAAAAACTCAGGGAACATGCAACTAACCAATTTGTACTGACTACACACTAGTCCTGTAATATCTGTTTGACAGGAATGACATTTTCCACTGCTTAGGACAGAAATCCTGTGACATTTTTATTCATGGCAGCGTATGCCCTTGTAATGATCAGCTCTGGCCGATCTGCTTACTGCAGCAGCCCTGGAGCCCTCCGACAACAAATAAGCAGTGGAGGTGCCAGCAGTCCAACCTCCTTATTAAACACCACCAGGCTCCTAACGAAGTGCAACTGTTGGAAATTCAGAGAGTAAAACCCTCAAGGGCACCTCTGGCACATGACTGCTTGCATAATTTTTAACTTCTCAAGAACTAGGCAGCTGACGACCTAGCATTTTCAATCTAAGGTAAGATTGTGTGGTTTCACTGCTACCAAGTTTACATTTGTGTCAATAGTGCATTTTAAGAATCAATGAAGAAAATGTAATGTTTATGAATAATTGACTTTTAAAACAGCCAGTCAGTCTTCCAAACAATCAGCCTTACTAAGTTATGCTAAAACCAGTACTTCAAACAATAACCTTTAATAAGTTATATTAAAAGCACATGCAATTTCAAAACTTGCTTTCTGGCTCTTGAAGGTAAGGTGTGTAATGGAACAGCTTACACGTTGCTGGGTTCACCATGTAATTTTCCAGTGGTCAGTTCACTGGAACATGCATATAGATTTGAGTTATTAGACTGAAAGAGAAAATTTATATTGAAAGTATTCTCTCTCCTCTGCACTAAATTGCTTGTTTCCAAAATAAGTCAGCAAACTATTACAGTCACGTTCTTTGGAATTGGGAACTTCTGACTTTTACTGATAGGAAGTCAAATCTTTGTGAGAAACTCTTCCAGCTCTTATAATGGACCAACGACTGCATATGTCTCTTATCACTGAGAACAAGCTAAATAAGGTCCAGGATCGCCATAAACATCATTGTGTGGAATTCTGTCTGTGCCCATTGTACAACCGAACCAGGTTTGGGTTGAGCTTCCAGTACCAGTCACCTCCTCTATAGGCAACTTGGGGGTGAGAAAGTCACTTTCACAAAGTTTGCCTTGCTGGCAGCAGCTATCAGTTAGGATTCAGGGAGGGAGGGTGCAGTGGATAATGGGGATTGGGCCATGGGGTGGGGAGGGGGTAAACTGCAAGGACTGTGGAGTCGGGCGGTGGGTGGGGAAGGGGGGGGGGGGGGTGGCATTTACTACTTTAAAAAAATCATATAAACAAACATACTTTTATTTGGCTTTCACAGGGAAAGAATCCTGAACAGGACAGGCCTGACACCTGCCCCACTTAGGAGTAACAAATTTTGTAGAAGGGTCCTTCAAGAGGCATTAGGAAGCTCATTAGCACTTCTTGAAATATTCGCAGGATGTGAGTGTCGCTAACAAGGACAGCATTTATTGCTCATCCTTAATTGCCCTTGAGAAAGAGCCAAGGAGCCAATGCTTGTTTTAAGTAGCCACCTGGAATGCTTAAACAATGAGCTCAATGCCTACTAAATTGATCTGCTTTGTACTGTTTTATGCCTGAAAAATACATCCACCCATAAAGAACAGGCTCACATACTATTTTTTGGTCAGTGAGCTGTTAAGCTAATGACCATTATCAGGTCTAGCAAAATAAACAATCGTTTTTTAGTCATTCATGTGATTTGGATGTCACTGACAGGGTCACTATTGATTTCCCATCTCCGATTAACCTTAAGGTGGTGGTGGTGAGCCACCTTCTTGAACTGCTGCAGTCCATGTGTTGTTAGAAAGGGAGTTCCAGGATTTTGACCCAGCGACAGTGAAGGAATGGTGAATGGAATCCGGAGGTTACTACAAGGCAGCAACAAATTAAAGTGTTGATCTGACATTGAACTCCAGGAGGTTTTACCAGTGCCATCTCAACCCACTCCAGTGACATGCACTGCCATGAATAAAAATCACATGATTTCCATCCTAAGCACTGGACAACATTGTTCCTATCAAACTTGTGTGCGAATATATTCCAATCCATGCATTAGAACATACAGAAATTCCTCATCGCTTCCCATATAGTGCCTTACAGCTTTTACAGGTTAAGTGAAATTCTCAACATCACTCTGGTGCTTTCCCAACTTTAAGACTGCATTAATGCACAAAATCATTTTTAAAATTGTAATTAATTACCCCATTGTTAGAGCTCGGAGAACTTGCACCCTCACATCATTTTTGTTAAGAAAGCTAGGTTTGAATATCATTCACAAAGAATTTTTCATTTTTAATTGATGAAACACATTATAGGTTAGAACATTTTCATAGCACTAGGGAGCTCTTAATAGGCTCCCCATAGTACTCCTTTGCTTCTTTCTGGGCAACTGGCAAAGGCAAGGTTTAAAAAAATGAAGTTGGAGAGAGAAGAAAAATGTCTTTTTCAGTCAGGAATGGCACCCAATGTGCCCATAACCAATATCGTAGTGCCTGGTGTATGTGGTCAGTCAGAAATGTTGAGCCTTGGCTTGAAGAGCATAACTCCACAAGAAATTAATTTCATGAAGAGTGTAAAACTGAATAAAGCAAGTAAGGAAATATTTTAACAGATTTCAATTCATCACAGGGTTACTTGAGTGATAGGCTTATTGAGCTTTAGGTGTCGGGCATCATGGCGGACGGTGGTGGAAACAATATGGCGAGAAGGCCAAAAATTGATTTTGCACCCTCATGAAACCAGGTTGAGATTGTCCACTTCACCCGTCAATGGTGGGCCGCATTTCCCACTGCCGTGCGTCGGGAACGTCATTTTAATACATTTGCATCTAATTATAAGCCCGGCTTGCCAGAATTAACCCCCAGGTCAAATTTACTGCCGGCGCTGGCATGACTTCAGAATAGCGTGCTTGACGTCTGCCTTTAAAAGGCGTGAACCTGGTGAGCTGAACTTCGAGTGGAACTCAGACGTTAACGTACACACATGCTTGTAAGCATCACCCGTAGGATATCAAGGAAGAGGCGCCGCGCATTCGCGGGGGGCATAGGCAAGTCACTTTTTCCCGGCTGGCTTTCAGTGCAGTGCCGGGTCAAAGGCTCCAGTGCAGGTCAGGCTGGGGGGAGGGGGAGGTAGGGGGCAAGGCAGCAAAGGCTGAATGTAAATACTCAAGGGGGCCGGTATGTGGGGGGTGAGGGAAGAGCAATGCACTTGGAAAAGCTTGTCAAAAGTGAGCACTCTTCCACAGCTGAGACTGGTCAGCTGTAGCTCCATTGACATACTTGAAGTCAGATCTCTGAAGCTTTTCTGCCCACTCAAGCAATGCAAAAGCTATGAATCTGCCACCAAATGCTCCAGAACTTTTCACTCCTCAGACACACACTGCAAATTAATGTGCATTTTAGGGGGCAGCAGAACAAGTGGTCGACTGGGAAAGTTGTACAATCCTCTTGCGAAAGGTAACCATGGCACAGTCACTGGCACTCTCAGCCCCTTGCAGTGTCTTTATTAAGGTTTGGACCAGTATCGCTCATGGTTCAAGCTAAGAGTGCAGCCTTTCAGTGCAGGTTTAGAGAATGCCTGTGTCTGAGCTGAGAGCACAGCATGGAGTCCAGTGGCCAAAGCTGCTGCCAATCGGTCAAGTGGAGTGCGGCGGAGTTGGGTTTTTTAAAAATTTGTTCATGGGGTGTGGGTGTCGCTGGCTAGGCCTGTATTTATTGCCCATCCCTAATTGCCCTTGTTCAGAGGGCATTTAAAAGTCAACCACATTGCTGTGGGTCTGAAGTCACATGTAGGCCAGACCAGGGAAGGACATTAGTGAACCAGATGGGTTTTTATGACAATCGGCAATGGTTTCATGCTCGTCATCAGACTTTTAATTCCAGATTTTAATTGAATTCAAATTTCATGGTGGGATCTGAACCCAGGTCCCCAGAGCATTACCCTGGGTCTCTGGAAAACTAGTCAGTAACAGTACCACTATGCCACCAGGGTTTCAGACAGTCAATGAGCGCACTACGCACTGGCCATCCAAGTGGCGGCCAGCACTCTCCTGCATGCATGAAGGGGCCTTCTGACTTAACCAAGAGAGGTTCGTTGTACACCCATGCTAACCCAGCATCTCTTTTTGATCCTGCAGGAGGGGAACATCAGGATTCTGGAGCTTGGTGATTTAGTAGTATGCCTCATGGTTTCTAGAGACAAGAGAAGATAAAGAGGAGAGTGGCAAAGGCACCTGGCTTAGCAAAGGAAGGAGCACCTCCCTCAAGATGAAGGGGGAGCCTGCTGTGCATGCAGCTGAAGATCTACAGCGAGGTGTCGACCGTAAGCGCCTTGCTAGACCCAGGGTCTATAGACAGCACCTGTCATTCCTGCAGATGACTGAGAATCAGTGTCGCCAAAGACTGCGCATGTCTAGGGAACTGGTCACATATGCCACCTGCTTCAGGATTTGGTGCCATGGGGACATGGAGTGCATCCACTGCCAGTGGCCATGAAAGTGACCGTGACGCTCAATTTTTACGTCAGGGTTCCACAGATGAGCTCTGTGGGATATCACAAGCCTCCATGCACCAATGTATCCAGGAGGTCATGGGCACCATCTTCGCAAATGCACAGAACTTTGTGCATTTTGCCTGGGATCAGGAAAGCCAGGAAGCAAGGTCGATGAGATTTGTGCAGGTCTCAGGTTTTCCACAGGTGCAGGGTGCCATCTACTGCACTCACGTGGCGCTTAGATCTCTGTGGCAACAAGCAGTCAACTACATCAACCGCAAGAGCTTCCACTCATTGAACTGCCGTGCGACCACCACAGACACATCCTATAGGTCTGCAAACGATTCCCAGGGAACGTCCATGACTCCTGCATCCTTGGCAATCTCAGAGTCCAGGGTTGCCTACCCACAGAGGACATGGCTGATGATGCCCTTGAGGCAGTCTCAGACTGCAGCAGTGATGGTATAACGAGACTCATGCCGCAACCTGGACTTTGGTGGAGCAAACGATAGGCGTATTGAAAATGAGGTTCCGGTGCCTCGACAGGTCCAGTGAAGTGCTGCAAAACAGTCCCTAGAGAGTGTCCCACATCATCATCCACAATCTGACGCTGCAATGGGGGGAGGACCTGGATGAGGAGGAGACGGAGGAGCTGCACGTGTCCTCCGACGAAGGGGATGACGATGATGAGGTCCTCAAAGGTGAGGATGGCGGTGATGAGGCCATTGCACTAGCCAGACGATGCAGGCACGCTCGAGAGGCCCTCATAGCTGCTAAATTTGTGGAGGATGATGACCAGAGGCAGTGAGGACAGTCCTGACATTCTCACCTTGCATCTGTGAACGTTCGACTCCTGTGTGGCTGATGGCAGCGTACATACCCTCAGTTGGAGGCAGAAACGGACCCACGGCGGAAAACTCATCCACTTGTGACAGGTTGTCAATTAGGCACATTATTGAGCCAACTGCCACCAATTATCCCTGAGCCCACCGAAATTTAGTGCTGGCTTTGGGATTACATGGCTTTCCGGTCAGGTTTGCCTGCGGTCTTCTGGTGGGGGAGGGTGGGGTCCAGCTTTCAAAAGTATTAGTGCCCGATCAAGGGACCCGGCATTTGGGGGCAGGGGGTGGCTGCTGAAAGCCACTCCCCTCACCCTTGCCTCCAACTCCTCTCTGCCCCCCTCTCCGGTGACCCCGATACTGCTCTCACTCACCTGTGGTCTGGGTCCCTCAGCGATCCTAGGCCTCCCCTTGGATGCAACACCAGCAGCAGCGAACCTTTCTGGCGGTGCTGCCTGCGATGGAGAGCTGCCGGCCTCTGACTTCCACCTTCGGGGAAGGCCCGACAGTTAAGTGCCTGGCAGACACTCTGATCGGCACTTAATCCGGTCAGCCCCCGCGCCCCCCTCAGAAGCGAAGCAGATTTACCACCGTTTCTCCAACCAGTGAGCTGAACCCATGTCAATTACATTCAATTCTGCCCATTAGGTTAGATGACCAAAAATCTGGTCAAAGGAGAAGGTTTTGTGAAGTGTTTTAAAGGAGGAAAGTGAGATAGAGAGGCGGAGAGGTGTGGGGAGGGAATTCCAGAGCTTGGAGCCTAGGCAATTGAAGGCACAGCTACCAACGGTGCAGCGATTACAATTGCAGGTAGGATGTCACTCAAGGCATAATATGAATTCACCCATTGAACATCATACTGTCTAACATTCATCATTTTATGAATTGATTATGAGATTTTAGGGTAAATTTGCAAATCCCACAATCAAACTGAATGTAGGTCAGATATAGGCAATTCTTTGAGCGTAACCCCCAACAGGGAGCATGTGATCAGTGAATTTATCCTATTATGCAAGTTTATATGTCTATTATTTTTTAGGTAGGCAATTCAAACAAAAAGTTTGCACTTTTTTGACAAAACAATCACATTTCATTTGCTCACAATATTCCTTGTTTAAAGGCACCCTCCCATACATACACTGGTCATCTGTTAATTTTTGCAGTACTTTTAGAAACACAAACATGTTGTTGGATAAAAGACACTTGATCAGCCTAAACAGCGCAATCATGTGGTATTCAACCACATTTAGCAGAAACAATACCCAAGTAGCCTCTGTCCAATATTACCAGAGTTTACCTGCTTCTTCTGTATCTGCAGGAAGTGGAGCTCTACAAAAGGATATTTCAGAGCGCTTTATTTTTTCTAAATATTGCTGATTAGGGGACATATAAAAAAGGAAGTACTTTCCATTGAAAACATTCTCTCTTCCACCTGCCAGCAGTTACATCTATTCAATTATCATAAGGCAACAAAGTAGTTGCACACCTGATATTTCTTGGTATTTCGCAAGAATAAGTGCAGTTAACTGCCTTTATGCAGATGATCACCTTAACCATTCTGTTATGGACAGGAATGAGAGAAAACTGAAACCCTTGTTCCCTTCTCTTGCTGTCCATAATCAGTGTTTTTTTGGAAAGGAAGATGTGTTCCTGATCCACCCCCCCCAACTCCCCCGAGTGCGTGGGGTCAATTTGAATAATCAGTAGCAAGCTATTCAAGGGTTTAAATAAAGGACTATTTAATCATGCATTCACCCCGAAAGTCTAAGGCTATGTCACTCACTCACCACTCTCACGTATACTCAAGGGAAAATACTGTTAAAGAGAAGAGTGCATTTTTCAAGTTTCTTCTCCGCCGATGCTGCCAGACCTGCTGAGTTTTTCCAGGTAATTCTGTTTCTGTTTTGGATTTCCAGCATCCGCAGTAGCTTTTTGTTTTTATGATGCATGTGATTGGCTCATCTAGACAGAAAACGGGCATTGCAGGCCTGGTGAAGAAGGCATTTTCAGTCCTGAACGGGTAGTCTCGGTGGTTTCAATAGCCGGAGTCGCATATCTGGATTATTGCAGGATTCCCTCGAAGAATTGGATTTTCAGCAGGTCATGATGTGAGTGACTTGGAGTGTGGTTACCAGGAGTTGAGTTTTCTGTACTGCTGGACTTTTAAAGGAACAGGCTTGGAGACTGTATGATGTTGCAGTCTCCAATTCTTAAAGGCATAGATGTTGCGGCCCTTTATGCTGCTGTCTCTGCAGTCTTTGTTCTGTATTACGCAGACATTTCTTAAGGTTTTTTTTTAAAATGGGCGACCAACATGGCTGCCTTACCATACGGTCCTTCACGGCTCCATTTCAAATATTGTATTGGGCTTCAGTTAATTAGCCACAGCCTGGGTTTTTGTGCGCAGACATTTATTGTGGGGATCTGAGGCAATCATCATCTTTTGTTCTGAAAAGACCCAATCAAGTCAGGAAACTCTTTTGGATGGTTTCAGGTGATGGTTATTGATACTTCTTATTGATTTTGTCATTTCAATATGGTGGAATCTACAGGATAAGTGAAGTAACTCTCAGCAGCCATCTGTTGCAGCATTTTAATGTCCATTTTTAAATGAAAGGGCAGTTCCAGGAGATTCCAAATCGATTACAGTTCATGTTTTAAAGATTATGGATAGGACATGCCTTCACTGGGCATGATGACTTGTTAAAGACAACCATTTACAAAAGATACCTGGATTCTGTGTTTTGATCACCCAGCCCTTCAAAATGAAATCAAAATCGGTGGTGAAAAATCCATCACTTTTCATTCTAACATCTGTGGAAGGAAAAATGTCAACCACCGATTTTGAAAGATCATTATAGTTGATTACACAAATATAACTCTCTGTCACCGGTACTCAGAAGCCTGCCTTGGCTACAAGTCCAAGAATAGTTCAAATGTAAAATTCTTATGTACAAATCCCTCCCTGGCCCCACCTCAACCTACCTCTGCAGCCTCCTCCAACCCTACAGTCCTCCAACGACTCTGAATTCTTCAATTCTAGTGCCTTGTGCATCCCCAATTTCCTTTGCTCCACTTTGAGCAGCTGCGGATTTAGCTGTCTAGGACCCAAGCTCCGGAAACCCGTGTATAACTTTCAACTTCTCTCTCCTCCTTTAAGATGCTTCTTAAAACATATTTCTTTTATCACGCATTTAGTCATCTACCCTATCTCCTTAGGTGCCAATTTTTTTTGTTACCAATCCTAGAGCACCTCGGGACATTTTACAACATCAAAGGCGCCATATAAATGCAAGTTGTTGTTGTATAACCATTTAGAAATAGCTTTCTCTTGAACCTCTCTAACAAAACTCATATAAACATGTACTTTGAAAATTAAAATGTCAAGTGTTCTCCATGTTATAAGAATAACAGATGGTAAATATTTTGATGAAAAGCCCAACAACCAAAGAAACCCACAGTCAAAGATTATATAATAATAATGTATCACTCCAGAGATCTGGATTGGGACCGAGCCAGAAGCAATCTGAGTTCCGTTGTACAGTCTGTTGTATTATTTCCAGTTTTGAGTATTTACTGCTGGGATGCTCTCTAACTATGACAATATGCTGCATGTGTTCATAGTTCATCAGAGACAAGTCCTTTGAGAACTCCAATCTCACTTATGTAGCAATATATTTATTTTAAGATACAAGATTAAAATACAAGGTTACTTAGTGAATACTATGAATTATTTACAGCTGCACAAAATTCAGTAAATTTTTTTCTTATTGGAAGCTACAAAGAATATTCAGCACTGAAGATTTAGTGAACTTTTGGCCATGACAACCATTGCCTAAAAAAGTGAAAAGTTTACACTGGACATGTACGTTGGAGAAATGATTAACAGTAAGACGTAAAAAAAAAACACTGATTACCAGACCTTGAAAAACTCAAGCTTTAATTAGAGAAGAAATATTCTGATTAATAAGAACATATTCTCCTAGAGTAAGTGAACAGCAAATTAAGAGTTGCCATTGAGTGTGAGTGTGACATAGACATATCTGAACTGCTGACCTCCTGTTTATCAACTTGCATAATCTGGTAACTAGCCAGCTCCTGATTGTTCAGAGCTTTGAATTTTTGTATAATGCAAAATACTAATGTGCAAGTTCTGATGAAGAGTCATTGAACCGTTGGGTCAGATTTTTGTCACCGAGATGGAAAGCTTGAGTTGGGAAATTTCCCAGCTTGGCAGGCCCGTCTCTTTTAAAAGAGCCTCACCCACCATATTTTCATTCTAGGGAGGTGCGGGATGGATGGAGTCCGGTCCACCATCACCGGAGGCGAGTTCCGAGGCGGTCATGGAGATGGGTGATTGACAAGGCGGGCTGGTTAAAAGGCCTAGGTACTCTGAGACTTTGGCCCAGTTGTATAAAAGGCTGACAGGCCCTCTCTAGTCCTCCCCTCACTCCACCCACTCCCCCATGTCCCCTCACTCTCTATTTCCCCACATACACCTCATGCAATCTTCATTCCTTCTCATATCCCCAATGCCACGCTCATAGCCATTAAAAGAACATCCATCATGGGCAGACCTCAAGAACCATGTGGAGATGAAAAACTTAATCTAAGAGCGTTCACACTCAGAGTACTATGGAGAAAACTCCCATTCACGAAACCCATACGAAAAATGTATATCCCCTCAAGTAGTCAATCTGTTGTAAAAACAAACTTCTATTCACTAAGCACATCAAAACAGCTAATCATTTAACAGCCTCTTAAAACTGTCAATCAAAATGTGAACTCAGCCCTCCCTGCTGACATAATAGGTTTGGAGCTTTTGAAACTCAGCAAAGCATTCATAATAGGCTCAACTGTAACAACCACCCTTGGGAAATGTCAACAATGAAATTGCAGGAAAAAATGGCTAATGGTCTGTTTCTAAGCTGCATCAGATGGCCTGTCAATCAATGCACTTCAGCAGCAGATGTCTACTTTTTTACTCCAAAGGAAAGCTGCAGCCTGTGTTTTTTTTTATTTTTAAAGATCTGAGGATTTAAATAATTTCAGATCATAACACTTAAACAGACCGTATCCACCCTTCAAGAGCATTTGCGGCTCTTTCATAAATTCATGACTCCTACACTGCGGGGTAAGGTCTTTAGAACAGCAAAAATGGGGTCTGTTTGAACTCAGCACTAATTTCAAATGGCCCTGATGAGTTCAGGTTTCCCACCCGTGAAATTCACACCCCAACCCCTTCTCCTGCCAGCAAAAATTGAATCTGCCAGAAATGGGGTCCAGCCTTTCGCATCAGGGTCCTGCCCACCATGTTCAAAGGTCTCCAGAGTCAGCCCATCCCAGGGAAAATCCAGCCCGTTAACTCTGCTTCCCTTGCCACACATGCTGCCTGACCTGATGAGTATTTCCAGCATTCTTTGAATTTTATAGTTCTGTTGTAAACTTATTAAACTTTGTCAATACTGTGATAATGGAGGACATGCTACTGACACAAAGGTATTTAGAAAGAATACAGAAGTGATCTTGCGTCATAATCAACAAACAATAAGCGTAAGAGCAGATCACAAATTCTTTGGGTAAACACAGTATTTTATTTAAATCATGAAATTGTCACGATATACCATCACTTTGAACCAGTTACTTCAATTGTTCTGATGTGGTTTTTGATGTGGATACTCAGTTCAACAAAAGGTAGCTAACAGTCTCATGTGATCACAATAGAAATGTGTCACTGGAAAGTCATAAGGCACCAAATAACTGCACTATTACCAGGGTTGTCATAAGAGTCCCAAATAACCCCACGTTGTCACTTTGATATAATTCAATGGTTCCTAGGACGATTTTCATGGCATTAACATTGGTAAGTTTACAGATAAAAGAATGTTTCTGTTATGCCTTCTAACGGGACAGTTTTCAAATGAAGTGTATTCATCTGAGTTGCTGTATAATCCCATATATTACAATCTGTAACACACATACTGACCCCTCCCAGTCCTCCCATATTCCTGAATTTGATGAACGAAAACTACTGGCTTTCAGGTAAAAGGCAGTAGACCCACTGTGCAATTCATTGGCAATAGCTCAGTTAGTGCCCTTTTTTGGACTTAAATGATAATTGTTATCTCCTAAACTATATGGTTTGAGACACCACCTTATGTAATGCTCAAAATGAGAGCAATGAAATGTGATTTTAGTCAACTTATAAGGCAGATAGCTTCTCAAGGCATAGCATTAATTGACCTTCCTGCGTGATACTTGTTTAACAATGCCACAAGAATGGATTTTATCCAGGTCAGGGATCATGGGGTCAAATCGGAGGGTAGTTACCATTACTATATTATTGGACTCAAGTTGGAGTAACAACTCAGTGGTAGTTGAACCTTCCATGTTATCTTCATTAAAGGAGAATTCCCTTATAATCTCCTCTCACAGGGAATTACAAAGTTCAATTAATTATTGGATATGGTTGACATGGGGCAACATTAGCCCTTCAGTGTGAGAATAGCACTTGAGGGAGACTATGTCCAGTTGATCCTCCAGTTTTGTCACTGCAGAGTAAATCTCCCCCACTAACTGCATTTTTGTTTTGATTTGTGGGTCTGTGCAATTTGACCACAATTTTAATGACATACTGTAATAGCAACTCAATTTCTAAAATGTACTGCTCTTTCTAGGTGAAATTCAAGTGGGGATTGACCAGGAGAAAAAGAGTTAAGCTAAAAGATAACTGGGGATCATTTTACGCTTGGGTAAGTAACTCTATGCAAGATGCTGAAGTGACCTGATGAAATTCTGTATTTCAGTCATGAAATCTCCAAGATCACATATCAATTAGTAAAATATTGTTGAACCATAATTATGGCTCCAAAATTGGAGTGGGTACACCCTGAACTTAAAAATATTTTTCAAAGATATACATGGACCAAACAAAGTTGCTACCCTACTATTCCATAATACATATGTACTGGAGATTGTTGAATCAAATGGCAAAAAGGTAGGTTATTTATTGCCCATTGTAGCCCTGAAGTGTTAGCACCCATTCTCTTACTTGAAGCTCGTCTCTTTTTGATAAGCGACGTCTAACTTTCAAAGAACATTGATATTCAGATCGCAACACGTACAACAGATTTGCAGAACGGAAAACTGTTTTGAACAGTTACAGTTTTCAGCTATATGTATAGATGCGAGGTAAAAGCAATAGTAATAACATTCCTTCTTCATGTGCTCTCTCCCAGCAAACAAGTCCACTGCCATTTGGGTTGTAAGCGTGCCTGCTGATTTAATACGAAAATGGCAAAAAAAAAAGCAGCATAAAAATTTCAGCTTTCTGTCCCTTCCCCCTTTAGACAAACTGTCATGCAATGTAGAAGAGCACAGTGTATAGGACAGCTTTCAGCAGGCTTGCTTAGAGAAAGCTGATTAAGAATGTTCAACCAACAGCAAACTGCAGGCCGTTACAGTGAAAATAAATACACTTTATGCAAATGTGTTTGTCACTTTGACAGCATGTCTCAATTAAGGCATCTCACTGCTGTTGGTTAGATCTACTTCTGCAGTTGTATCAGCGAACCTGCTGTATTAGAAAAACACAGGGCTTGACCCTAATCCACATGCATGCATTTTTAAAATTCTGTCTTGCTTGTGCACACCAGGATAACGTTGGCAGATGTGTTAAGCAGTTGACAAATGATGAAAAACAGCTCGTCTCATCATCTGCATAGGAAAGCTTTAAAATATTATAACTACTGTCTTCAGCTTCTAATAAACTATGCAATTCTGCATTGGACAAATATTTTGCGGTCAGATTTTGCAGCTTGTATACCTATTGCTACTTATGGAAACTAATTTGCATTTTATAAAGTTACACCTTTCAGCGGCACTAACCTACGTATGGGCTTCAACAAACTTGACGGCATCAGTTTTCAATGCAGTTTTATTACCATCTCTTCACTTTTACATGTAAATTACATTCTATATTTCATGGCAGCTAGTAAATTAAACATGAAATAAAAATGTTAAAGAAAATTTGAATAAATACTAGTCAAATAATACAAATCAACAATAGTAAGAAAGTCAATTAGTCAGCTCCAGCTTTGTGTGTATCTTTGTCTACTGCTCTCGTTTAAATGTATCCCTCACTCCAATTGTGTGTGCATCCCTGTCTCATTACAATTGTGTGCATCTATGTCCCTCACACACATTTTAGTGTCAGTCTCGTTTTCTGTGGTCAGTCTAACACAGGAGTAAACTGAACAGGCAAACATATACACATATGCAAAGAAAAACACAGTCCACCGATAGACTCACATACACAAATAACAAAATAAGCTATAATTGCTGAGAGTCAAACGCACAAAACACAATTTTGCTGGGGCCAGATTCAGTTCCTGGCAATGAGAAATAATGTACATACAATATGAAATGTTGCCAGTATCACACCACATTCATTGATCAACATACCTGACAGGCAAGTGAAAAGTCAGAACTGTATAATATTTGAAAAACTTGCATATTTTCCTTAATTGCATTACATTTTAAATTAGGTGCATTCCAATACCAATTTCTCTACGAAACAATTTACATTTTACTGACCATCCACTTTATGTTGCATTAACCAGACTGGACTACCAATAGGCAATTACTGTGGAATCCTCTTGCACAAGTCAAAAAATAACCCACTTCAGAAATACAGAATAAACTTTACTATGGACACTAGGTTAGCAAAATAGGTAAACTGCACAAAACACTTAAAACAAAGGGAGCAGGTTAAACACACCAAGTGATAAACTTTAGAACAGAAAGTTCCAATCATTGGGTTAAATTATTTTGTTGTGCTCAAATTCTTTATTTTGCACTAGAACACTTATTCAACTGCAAAGTGAAAGTATTCCATGCAAAATTGTGTTTGGAGCAATTAAATTCTCCTTTGGTCTAACAGAACCAGTATATCTACCCCTGATTCTAACTTATCCAAGTTGCTGAGGATTGAATTAGCTAAGTCCAACAGTTGTTGTTACCTCTTTCTGCTTAGTGCAAGTGAGATCCTTTATAAGCTTTATGTAACAGCTTCAATTATGATAATGAGGACATTCTTTCTATCTCTAAATGGCAACAGTTATTTTTCCAGAACTCAGCTACAACAAACAGCATTTTTCTTGTAGCAAACATGAAATTATGTATGATACTTCTGGGCTCTGGAATCTCCGTGGCCTTGCTTTATGCGTTTTTTGAAGTGAAACAATTACCATGCAATAGGGGGAGTAAGAAGTTGTTCAAAAATTATACTTAAACTCTTAAAATATACTGCTGAAAGCTGTTAACAAAGCTCAGAGCAACATTAAATGTGCAATAGAAAAAGTCACATTCTAGCAGAGGATAGGTTTAGAACAATACAAAATGAATATTAGACCAATAAATGTTTCAAAGTTTGATAAATTGATACTATTAAAATTAACATACGTACAGTCAAGTATCTTAAAGACTGTGGCATTTCAGTGGACCATAGTCATGAAATGTAAGGTACAATTATGTCATTTGAAATAACTACAAAACATTTATTAATTTAAAAAGGCTCCATCAGTGAACTTTCAAGATTATGGGAGCTATATCTGCACATACAATAGGTTCAAAGAAACAACTCATACAAGTCATAACACTGGTCATTCACCTAGTTGATCTGCATTTGACTTAAGATAAGGACAAATGATGAATGAGTCAACTGTTCCTGTCAGTTGTTTAAAGGTATTAAATGAAATGAGTTATGCATTTCAATCCACTTCTCAGACATTAGACGGCAGCACAAACATGGGTATAAAATTGGCAATAACTGGCAGAAGTGTTATTTCCCCCAGAAGTCTCTTGTGCAGAATGTGATTGAAATTTCAATGGAGCCAAGATACGCCATAGATTTATCCTGTAATTATCATCCAATTGAATACACAAATCTATGATATTACATTTATAGCTTGGTGTAGCTGGGGAGGTTCGAGCTGGTGAAATTCAGGGGCAGTGCCAGCCCAGTGATGCTAACTGGCTATTAAAGAGCTGAAATTGTGCGAGTAGTGTCTGGAGTGCAGAGTCGGAAATCCAGAGGAACAGGATCTCAGGAGTTGAGATTAAAATGCAGGGAGGTGTGCAGTTGTTCAGACAGTCTGCACTGGAGCAGTTTTGAGGGAATTCAGAAGCTTGATCTTCGAAAGTGAAAAGTTTGAAGTGTCTTGTGAGGGAGACAGAGTTTCAATGAGATTGGCTGACTCACAGTGCTTACAGACATTTGGGTGGGTTGCTGAGAAATCTGTGGGATCTAATAATTATTTAAGGGTGACTTGTACTTTTGATTTCTCAAAATTAAAAAGAAAAATGCCAACAACAAAATTCATTTTGTAATGATTATAAACAGTATGTTAAATACTGCATTGACGATAGCGGAAAGGAACATTGGATATTGGAGAGTTCCCACACTGGTAATAAAATCATCACCATACAGTTAAATAAAAGCCTTATCCAGTTCACTTCCTACATCCAGTATTTTCCATTAATTCAGTAACACGTCTCACCTCGTGGCCTGACTGAGGACTAACAGTGAACATTGATTTTAAGAAAGGGAAAAAAAAAGTTAATGCTAGAATTCTGAAATAAAACAGAAAATGCTGGAAATATACATCATGTCAGTCAGTGTCTATAAAAAGAAAAGGTGTTAAAGGCTTTGTATAAATGTTTATTGTTGCTGCTTCCTAAAAGCTGTCCCAGATAAATTAAATCCCCTACTTCAGGCATCATAAAAATCCATTCTCTTTCCACAGCTCCCCCACAATTAATACTCGTTCTGGATAATAGGTCACACTGATCTTGAAATTTCTGTTCTAAGAGTTATTTCTGTGTAGAATGAGAGAAGACCCTGTTGAACTTGCAGCACTCTAGTTTAAAACATGACATATATTACCTATAGTCCTCAGAGAATTTTGTCAGCCATTCAAAACCTGTCATCAAGGTTTTTTTCTATATACTTTATATAATTTTGTGAAAAACAGGTGAATAACTTAGCTACAATCCAAATATGCACACATTTTGGATTTCATATACAAACATGCAATTTGCCAGATATTGAAGCTGTCTGTGCCCACATGCAGCATACCCTGGTCAAAACCAGGTCTGCAGTGATCAGTGGCGAATAGCACTTGCATCACACAAGCATCTGGTAATGACCATCTCCAACAACAGAGAACCTAATCACCTTCTCTTGATATTCAATGGCATTAACATTGTTGAATATTCCACCATCAACATCAACATCCACATAAATGCCGTGGCTACTAGAGATCTGAGTTTGGGGAGTCAAGAGTGTGATGGAATACTTGCATGGATGAGTGAAACTGCAACATCACTCAAGAAGCATGACAGCAGTCAGGACAAAGCAATCCGCTTGATTTGTGCCTCATCCACTGCCTTAAACATTGACTTCCTTTCACACCAAAGCTGCAATGTGCACTGTCTACAGGATGAACTGCAGAAACTAGTCAAGGTTTCTCCAGCAGCACCTCCAGAGCCCTCAACCTCCACCACCTAGACGGACAAAGGCAGCAGGTGCATGGGAACACCATCAACTCCAAGTTACATACCATGGATATATATTGTCAGTCCTTCGTCATTGTTGGGTCAAAATCCGGGAACTCCCTCCCTAACAGCAATGTGGCAGCACCTTCCCCCCATGAACTGCAGTGGTTCAAGATGAAGGCTTACCACCTTCTCAAAGGCAACTAGAGCTGGGCAATAAATGCTGTTCTTTCCAGCGAGGCCCATAATCTCAAAAATAAATTTAAAAATTCATTCTTACTGCAAATGCTAGCCTCTGGTATAATACTAACAGCAGTTTGATGTATGGATATTTTCACTATGAAATCCCAATAGTAGCTAATTTAGATTTTGGATTGCACTTTCCAAACAGTTGTAATGCAGTTATTAAAACTGAAATTTTTTTGTGAAGCATGTTGCAATTTCCATGTAAAGCTTATCTCCATTAACGCCAACTTCAATGCTTAACTAATGGTGCCATGAGTTTATCGTAGCATAATCGATTCATAATTCTTACAAGGAACAGAATATCACAGAAAGAAGGGAAGCTAAATAAGCAGCGACTGCCTGCTCTTGGCAATTAAATAAGAAAAGGCAAAGGGCACAGCAAAAGGAGGAAAAATTGTGAGGAGCGCAATAAAAGGAGTCACTTCATTTATGTGCAATTAGTCTCCTAAAAGGTCTAAAAAGCAGAATGACATGAAATAAAATGCCACTTTTTGTGATTATATTCCTTACTCGGGTCCTTGCAGCAAGGTCAATTCAACTACATACCTGTCCAAAGTGCACAGTTATTGGTCGTCGGTCCTCTCGCTGCTTGCCTTCTTTCTTCTCGGACAGCGGGGATGTGATACTCTTTTGATGGATATCTTCTCCTGCCACAGAGTAGCCATTTTCTGCCATTTCCTGCATGGTAGGAAAAAGTGATTTACACAGCCAGGAACATTCCTGATTAAGGGTAAGGGGCAAAGAGAAGGTACTATGGGAAAAGACTGTCTAAGCATTATGACGTTAGGAACACAAGAAAAGTATAAAAAAAAGTCACAGCCAGTGACGTATCAATCACTTACTGCAAACAAAGACAAAACTGTATTGCACTGTCAGCGTGGAATAGAGAAGAACAATTCATTAATCAATGAGTATCTTCTCTTAATACACATCAAGGGAGATTGAGATGTAGGATCAGAAAAGCTCAAACCCATTTTTAGCAAGTGTTAGACTGATATCAGAATAACTATTGTAGCTAACACAATTATAAATGCGAGTATTGCTGATTTATGTGCCATTGTTGCCTCATTCTCATCAGGAATTGTGGTAGACAGCAGACAAAAATCAGCCCCTGAATGTCTGGAAAGCTGTCAGGGTCAAGGAAATGTTAGGAGTGAGATTTATGATTAGAAATAGCTTGATAGCTTACATAAATATGTGGAATTTTTTAAAGAATAAGATCCATTAAAATTTGCTGTATTTTTAAACCAAAATAAGTGGCTCAGTGAGAGTGGCAGGTGTGCATCTGGACCACTATGGTTAGGCAAAGATTTAACCTCAATATCAAACTGGTGCATATGGTGCAAAAGGTCAGCATTTTAGCTATGCTAGCAAAATGCTTATTATTGTCCAATCCAAGCTGCTACTTCTGTTAAAACAGTGAGATGGTTCGGTTCAGAATTTTTGACAGAATTCTGCTGGACAGTTTAGGAATTAGATTGAAGTAAATGAAGTATAAATAAGTATATGAAGTAAAATTTCAGCAAATTAGTTAATGAAGCATACCACAGGAATTCTATTTTTATAACAGGTAGTTAAGTTTAAGCTTAGTTTTTTAAAGCATTATCTTCAAATGAATGTAGTGAAGGAATGGAGCAACTAACTTAGGTTCATACATTTTACTATAAAGGTATAAAGTGACCACATGGTTTGATTTGTTCACCAGGCTCTCAGGTTCATGCCACCCTACCTGGGTGTGGACTTGAAGTTATTGTGTCGCAGTAGTGATAGTGAGGGGAGGTCTTCTGGCACAGTGGGTAGTGTCCCTACATCTAAGCCAGAAGCTCCAGGTACACAAGTCCCACTCCAGGGCTTGATGGCCAAGGAACATGAGTGTGTTCAAATGGGTTGAGAATCAATCTGCAAATCCTTCTAACACATGCCAGTGGCAGGGTGTAAAAGCAGGAGAGATTCCTGGTCAGCCATGTAATGGCAAAAAAATTGGAGCCTCTGCTATCACTATTCATAGCTCCGAACGTCCACGTTGCCACAGCACTCGGACTGGTTGGGGGGCCAGTTGGTTTGGATAGTCGGTGTGGAAATCAGATTGATGCCCACAACACATTCCACAATACCCGTTCTGGCTGGGGTAGATTTGGGACTTGCCTCCTTGCCGTACCCGTGGTGGAGGTCACGGCGCTGTGGGTCGGGCCTGCCTTCCAACAGAGGGCTGAAGATGGTGATGAAGTGATGTTGAGTCGTGTAATCTGTCTGCAGTGTGGAAGCAAGTTTCTAACAAGCTTGCAACAATGAAACATTTTTGAAATGTGGGAATATTACATTTTTAAAAATGTTGTTAAATTATGCATTTAGGCAAACCTCAATACTTAAGGATTGAGAGTAGGTAGTTTGAATGTAGTTAATGAGATTTATTTTCAGGATTTGTATTTTGAATGTTTTTACACATTTTTTGTTGTTGAGTTTTGACGCCTCAGGTTATTTGTTGTTTTCTTTTGCAAAATTTAAAGCCAGGTGCAATCAGGGGTGTGGTGACATGATCCACATCAAGACAATTGTAAGCAAATGATATCTGACATCTGCTGAAGCCTCCTTGATTGTTTCTGGGTGTAGGTTTACAGGCTGTGTGCAAAAGGTGGCTAACACTGGTGTGAAATCAAATTCTTTGTTACAGATCAGGGGTGGGGAACCTTTTTCTTACCAAGGGCCACTCACACAGACAAAATTAGTCGCGGGCCACACACACATAAAAACCAACTTAATTAATTTTTTTCTAAGGCAGAATACAGAAACATTCAACTCACCCACTGCTTTAATGCGATGGCTGAGTTTGCTTTTCCTTAATGAGTACCACAGCTTCTGTGTCTCAATCACAACACTCCTGAAACTCAGCTCGACATTTTGCTTGTTTACCTCTCCCATTCTCTCTCTCTCTCCCTCTCCTTTCCCACTCTGTCTGTGTCTGTGTCTCTCTCTCTCTCTCTCTCCCTCTCCTTTCCCACTCTGTCCTTGGTGTCCTGCTCCCTTTCTCCCCTGCCCCGATTACTCATAATTCACCTGGTCGGCAGTCGGCAGCTTCCCGTTCCTGCCCTGCACCTACTGCTTCCAGATCTTGGGCCTCACTCTCTGTCCACAGCCTGGGCCTTGGGTGACTGTGGCCAAAGCTCAGGCATCAGAACATGGCGACAGCTAGACTAGAGTGCAGCATGCGGGGGCGGGGGGGGGGGGGGGGGGGGGGGTCGGTTTTGAAATCTCCCCACGTGCCAGATGAAAAAGTTCAACAGGCTGCATCTGGCCCCAGGGCCAGAGGTTCTCCACCCCTGTTTTAGGTGCTCTTTCCCTCTGTAGTCATAAGGGAATTGCGGCGTATTACATAGTACTTACAGCACAGAAACAGGCCATCCAGCCAACAGGGTCATGCTGGTGTTGTGCTCCACATAAGTCTCCTCCTATCCTTCTTTATCTAACCCCATCAACATATCCTCCTATTCCTTTCTCACTTGTGCTTATCCAGTTTCCCATTAGATGATCTTTGCTATTTGTCTCAATTACTCCATGTGGTAGCGAATTTCACATTCTAACTACTCTCTGGTTAAAGAAGTTTCAACCTAAATTCCCAATTGGATTTATTAGTGGCTATCTTATATCATGCCCTGCAGTTCTGATACCCCCTGCGAGTGGAATCATTTCTATGTCTACCTATGTCAAAAACCTCTCAATCTTAAAGACCTCTATCAGGTCACCTTTCAGTCTTCCCTTTTCTCGTGGAAGAAGGTCCAGCCTGTTCAGTCTTTCCTAACTGGTATAACCTCTCAGTTCTAGAATCATCCTAGTAAATCTGATTTGCACCTTTTACAGGCCTCTATATCCTTTTTTTAAAAAAAAATATGGACACCTGAACTGTTCACAGTGCTATGTGTAGTCTAACCAAGGTTCTATACAAGTTTCTCATAACTTCCCTACTTTTCTGCTCTATCCCTCTAGAAGTGAACCCCATTGTTTTGTTTGCTTTTTTAATGGTCTTATTAACCTGTGTTGCTACTGCTAGTGATCTGTGTACTTTCACCCACAAAATGCCTCTGCTCCTCTACCCCATTTAGATATTTATTTTCCAAGGCATATGCAACCTCCTTATTTTTTTTCTAAAATGTACCACCTCATGCTTGCCTACTTTGGCATACATTTGCCAATAACACACCCATTCTGTAAGTTAATTAATGCTGTCCTGTAATTTGTTAATTTTCCTCTGTATTAGCTAGCCCATCTTCAAATTTTGAAATTGTACTTCCAATTTCTGAGCCATTAGCTCCCAAACCAACAACGTCTCTAATTTTAAATTCAAATGCTTCTATTTAAAATCGTTTCCCGGTCTTGCCCCTTCTATCTGTGGCCTTCTCTAACCAGAAACCACCACCCACCTCACCCCAATGAACTCTCTAATCTTCCAACTCTGGCCTCTTGTAAATCTCTCCCTCCCTTTGCTCCACTACTTCAGCTGTCTACATCTGACACTCTGGACCTCTCTCAATAAACCCTGCACTCTCCACCTCTACTTTTCTTTTCGCATTTAAGACTCTTCTAAAAGCTCATCTCTTTGACCAAGTTTTTAGTTACCCTACTAATATCTTCCATCTTTGAGTTGGTGTCAATTTTGTTCGGTTACACTTTTGTGAAATACCTTGAATACTTTAGCACATTTGGAACTGGTTAGAACACTACCCCTTCGTATCTAAAACCATCTAGAGACAGGATAGAATCCAAAGTGAAATGAGTTTGGGCAGTCTCAACCTCTTATTAAGCGAACAGTAGTGTACAGGATGCAAACTAACTACAAGTTACTAATTGGTGCAGTATTCTCACTCAAGCAGAACACAAAGTTCAGTATTGTAATAAATAGAAGCATACATAACAGTTCAGCAGGGTT
Organism: Cetorhinus maximus; assembly: GCF_964194155.1. Lineage (NCBI taxonomy): Eukaryota > Metazoa > Chordata > Chondrichthyes > Lamniformes > Cetorhinidae > Cetorhinus > Cetorhinus maximus. The sequence goes on from NC_135888.1 coordinate 4,138,565, forward strand.
GCCCTTGTGAAGTTGAGGTTTAGATTAAGGCCTGTTGCTGGGGCATTAAGAGAGAGCTTTACCCACCATCTAACTTAAGCTTTAACCATCTGTGCAGATATCAGATTAAAGCTCAGGTAGAAACAATATAGCCTTTTTGGATTAAGAGGCCTCGGGCATCTTTCCATATTTTTCTAAAAGCCCACTCAACACCATCTCTGTTAATGCATTTTCAAGTGTGGTTATAACAGTGTTTCAAACAATTTCATTTTGATCAGATGATACATTTAGTGGTTTGGTACTTAATGCAGAACACTTTGTTAGAAGAAAAAAAAAGTACCTTTTGCTTCAAACGATTTTTCACCTCTTTTATTCCCATTTTTGCATGATCTTTTGCCTAGTATTGCAGAAGAGAATTCAAGTTAAAACCTCTTCATAGTACTTCATCTGTCTCCAATAGCAACAAAGCTTGCTATTAAGCCATTTCTATTTCTGGTACTTTGGAGCAATTCAAGGAGAGAAAATATAAAGAGCACAAAGTTCAGGGGAAAATTGTAAACTTTTAAATACTGATGGACATTTCAAGATTGTCCAATGATTACTATGAAGTCAGTATTCTATCAAGTCAAAGTAAAAGCGCTGAAACATTTCTATTCTTCTGTTGCAAACATTCTTTGTCAAATAAAAGATCTGCTAATTCAAAAGCAAAATACTGTGGATGAAGAAAATCTGAAAGAAAAACAGAAAATGCTGGAAATACAGAGCAGGTCTTTGCAGAGAAAAACAGGTTAATGATCTTTCATCAGAAATAAAATATCTGCTAAATCTGTCCACAATATCTTGCAAAAAAGGACTGTTTCAGATGGAGAAATAAAAGTATAGAGGAAATATCCCACAAAAGAACATTCTTAGCCATAGAATGCTCTGCAACAAAAAGGTTCAGTCCTTGGGCTAGAAACAGCACTAAAGTTCTGACTGGGTGCAAATGGTGAAGGCTGAAACACATATATGGAAATGTTAAGCTAATTCATAAGGTAATTGGCTCAATAGAAGCCATAGTGCCCACATAGTCTTTCTCAACTGTTTTATGATGAATACAGGTAGCCATATAGAACAAGCTTGCACCATGGTTTCCAGGGGCTTGTTACTTCTGACACTGCATACTAATTTTATGTTCTCCATCATAATCTGTATCACTTGCTGCAGTGGCCTAATAATGAGGTTCAGCAGAAGAATTTGTAAACCAGTTCAGTAATAGTCCTTTGAGACCTTTCACACCTTCTGCACAGGCACCTGTGTTTTCCTTCCCTTGTCAGCACCTATAGTCATCTGGATGATCAGCCCCAATAGGTAAAGGAAAAGTCTACTGGGGAATCTTGGAGGAAGCCTTATTACACTGTCCCCAGATGACCATCAAGGTAACACTTTTGATATTGATGTCAACTTAACATTGAATCACAGGAATAGTTTTCAGTCCTCCATTGTGTTTGTAGTGGCTATTTTTTTTTAGACAATCCACTGGTCTGCTTCAAACATTTAATCCACTTTTCCCTTTAAAAGTTGTAATGGTCCTTGCCTCAACAGCTCCGTTCCAACAACTTTCAGTGTAAAAAATGTCTTCACAGTCTTTCTCCTCACTCTATCAGAGTGTTTAAACTTGATAATCCCTAATCATTGACTCCTCAATCAGAGACAATAACCTTTTCCTTTTCACCCAATCAAAACCCTATATAATTATTTTTAAAAAGCATTTATCAAATCTCTTAGCATTCTCTGCTCCATCTCACCTCCTGTTATGTCATGTCCTATCCCTCCTATAATAACAGGTATCTGGAAGATGAATACTGTAATTCATGTAGCCTTAGAGGAGAAAATAAGGCCCACCAAGGCATGGATGCCCAAAAAATTATCTTCTGAGCCAAATGAAGCTTGTTCTTTTTTGAACCAGGGTTCAATCAGAAACTGGAGAAGTACTGCCTTGCGAGTTCACTTGTAACTCCTACCCCAATCAACTGAAACGTTGAAATATATTGCTAATGAGCTTTTGAAGATTCCCTATAATAAGACCAGCGCTTCACTTAGAAACGCATGACTGTACAGTCACTGAAGATAAATATTTCAGCAAGATGCAACTTATCTTAATGAATATCAGTCTCTTGTACTTATCCACATAGGATCATCGTAAACTAATTTACTTAAATTCACAAAAACATAAAACTCCATCTTTCTCAACCATATTAAAATTGCCTACTTACAAACTTATACACAGTCTTCATCGCAGGATTCGCCTTTGTCTTCATTGTATTTATAATGGCTCCACTTCCTTTCTATTAATACATTGGTGGTTAATTCCTTTGCATAACACATTTATAATATCACAAACCTATTAACATAGCAAATACATTCTCACAATGCTTCAGCCAGAGGATTAGGCCGTAACGTTTTTGACAAGGACTTCCCAGTAATAACTAGGACAAGTGATCTGGGGCAGTGGCATTTCCCTCGACAAATCTGGTGCATTTCCAGACTCAATGTTGCTTGATCTGATGCCTGATTGTGGCAGTTTTATATAAAGGATTCCAAAGGCAGTGAAAATGCTAATTTCTGAATAGACCTGAGCTATAACAAATTGTTTGTTACAGGACATCAGTAATTTTAGCAATATGCAATAAAAAGCAGAATGACAGCACTAGAAAATAAAGGGGCTATTGACAAGGATTCTGGGGATATAGGATTTTGAAAAATAATATGGGTAAATTGGCTGAACTTGCAGCTTGACCCTCCCTCACAAATAAAAGTAATACTGTGAAGGATGTACACCCATGAATATTTTTACAGCAAAAATATGAAAGAAACACAGAAACAAAAATCAACAAAGGATGTCAAGGCCTTGGAGAAGGTGTAGAGAAGATATGCCAGAATAATAACAGCGATGAAAGACTTCAGGTAGGTGAAGAAACTAGAGATTCTAGGATTGTTCTGCTTAGAGCAAGGGTGGTTAGGGGAGATTTAATAGAGGTGCTCAAAATTATGAGGAGTATTGATTAAGTAAATAAGGATAAATTGGTGGGTGGGTTGGTAACCAAAGGACACAGATTCAAAATAATTGACAGAATATCCAAAGGAGAATTTATTTTAAGAAGCGAGTTATGATGACCTGGAGTGCACTGTCTGAAAGGGTGGTAGAAGCAGCTTCAGTAGTAGCTATTTAAAGGAATATAATATGAAAATGAAAATTTGCAGGGCTATGGGGAAAGAGCTTGGGGATGAGCATGGGATTAGGACTAATTGGATAGTTGTATTAAAGAGCCATCACAATGGGCTGTGAGATTCTGTGATTTTAACATTAGGACTCTCTTAAGTAGAAGTTAGTTCCTCCAGAATTTTGAAAGGACAGGATAGCCTGTCTCAGTGCAACAGTAGAGAATCTGATGAAGGCTAAGTTATTGAAGATTAACTGTCAATGTTGGGTGTGTTTTTTTTTCCTAATGTTATTAGTTTTATATATTTTAATTTGTATTTTTATGCTTTTTTTAAAGTGTTCCCCTTTTCATCTTTTGATCTATTATTCCTTGATTTTAGTAATCTTGTTTTGATGGTACCTTTTATTTTCTAAAATATTTATTCTACTTTCTAAAATAAATGTGTTTCATTTTCTTAGTTTTTTGTGACTCTCTCTGATTTCTTTCATTTTTTTGTGCTACTAAGTCTGTAGGGTAAGTCATGAAATGCATGATGCATGAAGAGGTAAGTGGGAGTACAGCAAGGAAAAGGATTCTATTTCTACAGAGTTATCAATTGTCTGCTGAAGTGATGGAAGTTAGGATGGATGCGAAAGTGGCTAAGTAAAATGAGCATATTTTGAACTGACAAGGGACAGACTAAGTAAATGAATAGAAAATAGAACAGTCAGGGAGGTGGTTGAGGAAATCTATGAGACGTGCAGGAGAGTCCAGAAATAAAGGAAAGGGACTTGCATGGGAGGGGGGAAAGACACGGTACTGTGCTTTATCCAAATGTGCTAGCACAAAACTATTACATAAACATAAGTTCTTTCAAATAAGATATTAAAAGTGTTACATAATATTTTGTGATATAGCCTTTAAATATAAAAAAGACTTGCATCAAAATGCATGAAAATGAATACAGGCCGCAGGGTCTGTGCTGGGGCCTCAACCTTTTACGATTTACATCAATGACTTAGACGAGGGGAGTAAAGGCATGGTAGCTAAATTTGCAGATGACACAAAGATAGATAGGAAAGTATGTTGTGAAGAAGACATAAAGAGTTTGCAGATGGATAGAGATAGGTAGAGTGAGTGAGCAAAAATCTGGCAGATGGAGTATAATGTGGGAAAACGTGTAGTTGTTCACTTTGGCAGGAAGAATAAAAAAGCAGAATATGACAAATTGAGAATGACTGCAGGATTCCAAGGTGTGAAGGGATCTCTGCACAAGTCACAAAAAGTTAGTATGCATGTACAGTATGTAATCAAGAAGGCTAATGGAATGCTATCCTTTATTACAAGAGAAATTGAACATAAAAGTAAGGATCTTATGGCTTCAGTTATACAGGGCATTGATGAGACCACATCTTGAATAGTGTGTGCAGTTTTGGCCTCCTTATTTAAGGAAGGATGTAAATGCGATGGAGGCAGATCAGAGGAGGTTTACTAGATTGATGCCTGGAATGAGCAGGTTGTCTTATGAGGATAGATTGGACAGGCTGGGCTTGTTTCTACTGGAGTTTAGAAGAGTGAAGGGTGACTCGATTAAAATATAAAAGATCCTGAATGGTCTTGACAAAGCGGACATAGAAAGGATGTTTCCTCTTGTAGGTGAGTCCAGAAGTAGGGGGCACTGTTTTAAAATTAGGGGTTGCCCTTATAGGACAGAGATGAGGAGAAATTTATTCTCTCAGAGGGTTGTGCGATGTTGGAACATTCTGCCTCAGAAGGCGGTGGAGGCGAGGTTATTGAATATTTTTAAGGCAGAGGTAGATAGATTCTTGTTAGGCAAGGGAATTAAAGGTTATTGGGGGTAGATGGGAATGTGGAACTTGAAACACAAACAGATCAGCCTTGATCTTATTGAATGGCGGAGCAAGCTCAAGGGGTCAAATGGCCTACTTCTGCTCCTATTTCGGATATTCGTATGTTCATATGTACACAAGACTGTTGGAACAGAAAACAGCACCTAAAATTCAAAACACTAAAACTAATAACTACACAATCCCTTCCTATATACCGCAAAACATTCAACTTCAATTTACAGCTACATTTTTAGTAAAGTATTTAAATGATCCTAATTTAAAATTTAAACATCCAAGTCTTAATATTTCATTCATTTAAACTGATCAAGGCTATTTTTGTACTGCCCTACTATATTTTTAAAGACTACTGTTGCCACAATGGTCTTTCCTTAATTTCATGATTTTAAGATAGCTAGTACATTTTGCAATTATGCATTATTTCACATCAGAAAAAGCATTTATGTCATGTCCATTAATTATAAATTAAAATATGAGAAGCAGCACCTTTCAGTGAATTAAAAGGAAATAATGGAGGAAATAAAAGGTGCATGGCATCATGAAAATTATATTTAGTGGGTTAACACCTCTTGTACATTATATTAGGGTAGATACATTAAAAAAAACAGAACCGCATTTTAAATTTCATTGCACCAGCTTCAAAAAACAGAATCTCGTATTTTTTCAGTAGCAGGTTTGGTCTTGGATTAATAAGAGATTCAAGATTAAGTTCAAATTGATGAACATCTGCAAGTGTCTGCTTTAGATAATGAAATTAAGCTGTTTTCCGCGAATGAGTTTTTAAATGCAGGTTAGGCCACAGGCACCAGAGTTTTGGATGACCTCAAGTTACTGGAGAGTAGAATGTGGGTGGCCAGCCAGGAATGTGTTAGAATAGTCATGTCTGGGGGTAAGAAAAACTTGGATGAGGGTTGTAGCAGCAGAGGATTTGAGGCAGGGACACACTCGGATAATGGTGACGGCACAGTCAGGTGGTCAGAAACTCATCTCAGGGTCAAATATGGCAACCAGGTTGTGAATAGTCTGGTTCAGTCTTGGACAGTTGTCAGGGAGAGGAATGGAGTTGGTGACGAGGGACCAGAGTTTGTGGTGGGGATTAAAGACAATTGCTTCAGTCTTCCTAATATTTAATCAGAGATTTCTGCTCATCCATTACTGAATGTCAGACAAGCAGTCTGACAATTTGGAGACAGTGGAAGGGTTGCGAGGCAGTGGTCATCAGTGTACATGTGGAAACTGATGTTGTGTTTTCTGATGATGTCGCTGAGGGGGCAAATAGGAGGGGCCAAGGAAGTATTAAATGAACGGCATGACACTAGGAAGTTCTAAGGAACAAAGGGACCTTGGCATGTGTGTGCATAGATCTCTGAAGGCGGAGGGGCATGTTAGTGGGGTGGTGAAAAAGGCATATGGGACACTTGCCTTTATCAATCGAGGCATAGATTACAAAAGTAGGGAGGTCATGTTGGAGTTGTATAGAACCTTGGTGAGGCCACAGCTGGAGTACTGTGTGCAGTTCTGGTCGCCACATTATAGGAAGGATGTGATTGCACTGGAGGGGGTGCAGAGGAGATTCGCCAGGATGTTGCCTAGGATGAAACATTTAAGTTATGAAGAGAGGTTGGATAGACTTGGGTTGTTTTCATTGGAGCAGAGAAGACTGAGAGGCGACCTGATCGAGGTATACAAGATTATGAGGGGCATGGACAGGGTGGATAGGGAGCAACTGTTCCCCTTAGTTGAAGGGTCAGTCACGAGGGGACATAAGTTCAAGGTGAAGGGCAGGAGGTTTAGGGGGGATATGAGGAAAAACTTTTTTACCCAGAGGGTGGTGATGGTCTGGAATGCGCTGCCTGGGAGGGTGGTGGAGGCGGGTTGCCTCACATCCTTTAAAAAGTACCTGGATGAGCACTTGGCATGTCATAACGCCAAGTGCTGGTAAATGGGATTAGGTAGGTAGGTCAGGTGTTTCTCATGTGTCAGTGCAGACTCGATGGGTTGAAGGGCCTCTTCTGCACTGTGAGATTCTGTGAAACCAGAAGTAACTGTGCAGGAATGAGAAGAGAAACCACTGATGGTAATTCTCTGGCTACGATTAGATAGATAAGAATGGAACCAGACAAATACAGCCACACCCAGCTAGATAATAATGGAGCGGGTACTAGAGGAGGATGGTGTAATTACCAGGTCAGAGGTTGCGTACAGGTTGAGAAAGATGGGGAGGGATAGTCTGTCTTACTTATTTAGTTGAAGACTGTCCATTCACTTTAAAAAAAAATTGGAGGAAAATTTAGAGAATAATTCTGTAAAGTGGCCCTAAACATGGCAATGCTACATGTGTAATAAAAATTCAGCTCAAATTTCTCATATTGCACTGGCAGACACATTAGTCTTGAGTGTAGCTGTGTGGGGTGGTAGTTGCATCTCCACATTGCTCACAGTGCAGAAACAATACAAAATTGTCTCAGTTCATTAACTCTGCTTTATGTCAACATTATTAAAAGAAACTCTCAAAATGGTGGATTCATCAGGTATTCATGCATCCATCTTTATTTTCTTAAACAAAAATGCACATATTTGTTCATGTTCTTTCTACAGTCTCTGATAAGTGTGGAATGTCATGTATTTAATTTCCATGCATTTTTAAATAGGTCAGAGAAATGCCCCTTGCATTTATGCTTTCAAGACTTGTTCTCATTCTGCTGTTACTAAGGTAATTAGGCTTAATTAAGCATGTAAAGAATATTTATATTGAACTGAAATAAAGAAAAATCCAAACAGGAAATATTTTATGGAATTGAATTGCTAATGCATAAGCTTCCTTTACTAATATAAGCCAATTAGAAACAGAGCTTTCTATTTTTAAATCATTTGCAGACAGTCGTTCAGAGTATGACACAAAAACTGAACTCAACTGTAGAAGTATGTATTTAAATGTTTAAGACAGCATCGTTGCACACACAAGAAACAGTTTTAACTCCAGTCTATCGACAGGAACAGAGTGGGGCAACAGTTAAAATGGAGCAGCTCCATTTCCCACCTATCTGTGGTTTTCTCACTGATGATTCTGGTGGTGAATGAGGCAGGCTCCAGTGGGAATCTCGTTAATAAATGCGACTCAGCATCTCATGATGCACGTGACTGCAATGGAATTTTAACCAGCTCCTGCATGCCTTACAAGGAAGGTCTGGACCTCCGTTGCCCCCAGCTTTGTGTCCAGCCATGAGACACTCAGAAACATTTTTGCCCACTCCATAGGCTTACCCAGCTACCCACAGCCTCGGGGCTACCTAATTTTCATCCTTCCCCAAGAGTCAATGCTGCTTTCTGTCAGAAATGACTGAACAGCTGACTGGTTTGATACAAATAAGGTCCGGCAGTTAAAAACGTTTCATCAGGAGTTAAATTTGAGTTTACATCTACAAGGACATAATCTGGCAAATACAGCTGTCAAATTACTTGAGTTGAAGATGCTAATACTTCCCTTTCACCTGATAAAATGCACACGAGAAATTTTACTTAATTTTAAGAACATTTTCAATGAGGGAATGTTTCTACTTTTCTCTGGCGACGCAGTGTACAAAATTAGCAAGTGCTTTTCAGTTAGTGTTATGTAAGGTGAGAGGCTTGAAATATCCTCTTCTATGTAATTTCAGACCAAATTTGAGTTTGTCCAAAGTCCATATCCTTTAAGAAAAGTCGTTATTCACCACCATGTACATTATGGCAAATAAAAGAAGTGGAATATTTGTTACTACATAATTCAGTAAGGCAATATTATTTTAAATAGGTGTTGCTTGGAAATAACTGAGCATATCAGAAAATGTAACTTTATTTGAAATATGGTTTCAAATCATACTATAAAAATCAGCTAAACTCTGTCATTATTTTGTAAACTCATTATTGGAAATGAATTCAAATACACATTTAGTAGATGTTAAGCAGGATGGTTTCCAAATAATAGATAATGATTAGCGTGTTGGCATTGCTACAGGAGGAAGATTAGGACTGCAATTCCCCATAGTGCAACTGGAAGTTGGACCTTGCACTATCTAGTGTGTCGCTGAGCGCAGACGAGGCAGCTTTTTACAGGGAAGGAGGAAGTAAGATCACCTAGTTTATTTCTCTGAGCCATTTACTCATGCACATTCTAGCAAAAAACTCAAGAAAGCAGATGACAAAGGCCAATGAAGAAGACCTGGGAAAATCTAGAAAACTAATGTACAGCATTATCAAATCCTGACATAGGGCCAGTATCTAGATACTATGGGATCCTAGGCTGTGCTCTTCAATCAGTTCAAATGCATTAATATATTTAACTATATAGACTTTTTGAAGAACACCTCGGTGCATATATAAAGGAAATTTATGTTCAGTTTATCCTTCGACTGACAATTTTTCCATTTAATAAAGCTTTTAATGCCCTTAACATTCCAGTAAGAACAACAGATTCCACTCACCTTCACTGTGAACAGCCACTGATGGTAAGATTTGTCACTTCCTACATAAAGCAGAAAGGTGTTTTACTTGGAAAGTCACCTTACATCAACAACAACATTCAAGTCAAAGGGTTACAATAGTTCAAGTTTTTTTTAATAGTCCATTCAAAAATCATTGAAAAAAGTATCATAGGATTTTACAATCATGCCATATGATATAGGAACGGTATTTTGTTTTTGTTTGGAGAAGGGCAGGATGCAGCCAAATAGTTGTTTTTTTGAAAGGCTATGTAAACATTTAAGGACAAAGGAAATGACATAGTATGTCATTTGATGATCAAGGCTTTGATGGCAAATCCAGTTCCATTGGGTTTGCTCATTTCTAATCGAAATTGGCTGCAACTTTAAACTGGATATTGTTCTCATCCAGAAAACCAGGTAGTGAAGGATAGTACTGGAGCCAATCTTTACTCAGTCTTGCGTTTATTTACAGAGTGAAACACTACAAGCATACACCTCCCCAACCCAACCTCCCCACAGTTTCAATAAGTGACTCTTTACATGTGCTCAAGTGCAACTTTAATTAATGCCCTACCCCTGCATGTAATTGAACACAAATGATATACAATTAACGTACATCAAGGGGTAGAAATTTGCCTTGAAAGTTCCATGCAACAGGTAGTATCACATTGGCCATACGTCTTATACTCAGCCTGATATTTAGTTTAATTGAAGCCAATGCAATTCCATTACTGTGCAAGGCAAATCTATATGGGCAAGTTATCTCCATATATGCAAACTGCTTGGTGTTGCAAAATGTTACATCCTTTTCTTTGAGATTTCTACAGATACAGGATGCCAGCCACCTTTGTTTACCTGGGTTTGGAGCAAACAAAAGTAAATTAATTTAGATGAGTAGAGAAAGAAAGAAGAAAAGTGATATTGCTGTTATATTGGTATAATACAGGTTTAATGCTGCCCATGATGCACAGCTACTGACTCTATACCAATGATTTCCTGAAGTTGGTTGTCCTCGCCTTAGAAAATTTGGGAAGTTTACTTTGGTGTTGCCTTTGGCTGTGAGAGACCCTTGTGTTGGAAGTATTACTATGGCAATAACTGTATTAAAACAAAATGAATAATAGAAATAAAAGACTAAACAGGACACTTGGATTCCTATATAACTATATACTTGCAAAATTTACTTTCTAAGTGCCTCAACTAAGAAAAAAAAGATTTAGATTCCATATGTGTTAAATGTTGTGGTCAGTTGAACTGATAACACTGAGATTTTGACGTAGGTAATAGCTTGGCATTGGGTGAATAATCCGACAACAGTGATCAACAGATCTCTACTTCCAAGGATGAGAGATGGATAAAAGCAAAAAACTGCGAATGCTGGAAATCCAAAACAAAAACTAAATCCGCAGATGCTGTCAGACCCGCTGAGTTTTTCCAGGTATTTTTGTTTGTGAGAGATGGATAAGATGGGTAAGTGGATAGACATGTAGGGAGAGATTAAATGACAAAGCTGAGAAGTACAGAAAAATAAACTGTGTATAGTTTATGAAGGAGTGTAAGAATCAGTCTTGAATAATAGTAATAGAATGGAGTTTGAGAGATTACCAGGAGAAACATCTAGAAATATTCTACAGGCAGGAAATATCCCGTGGATTCAAGAAATGAGGATGATGTTGAGCAACAATCTGATCTTATATATTATTTCTCTTTGCTTATCGTTCTTCCACTATCAGAATCTTTTCTTTCTTCCATCTTTATTTTCTGATGTTCTAATCGATCATTTCCCTCTTGATTTTGTTTTCCTCAAGTTTTCTTTGTCACGGCTCCTACCTTCTTTTGTGTTAAGTACATCAATGCATGAGATTTTGCAACCGGCATACTAATGTGAAACAAGCTAACCTTTCTACAACTATGGGCTGAATCTTCTGAGGAGTGGCAATCACCGTCAGATTGCCACTTGGCTCCTTTTTAATTACCTCACACTGGAGCTCCATGTTTCTCACCCAGCCTGCTGAACCCGGCTGCCTGGAAAATGTGGAGCATACCTGCTCCTGGAGTCTCTCCCTTGTGGTGTAGGAAGGTCGAGGGCGGGATGGGTGGGTTGGGGGGGGGGGGAGGGAGGTGGGGAGGCCATGTCACATCCCCCTTTTTCGGCACTAGCTACCGTAAACCAGAAAGTTTAAATATTCCTTTACAAACTAAGGAGAGAAGGTTAAGTCCATACGGTAAGTGGGTGAGGGGGCTACAATGGGTTGAGGGGGCCGGAGAGAGGGGGAGGTATTCAGGGGGTGGGGGTGGTAGTCAGTTCGGGGATTAGTCAGGCGGTTGGCAGGATACTCAGTTTAGGGGGAGGCTGGTCAGGGTGTGGGGGTTAGTCGGGGGTAGTCAAGTGGTTGGGAAGGTAGTCAGAGGTTTGGGGATCGGGGAAATTACTGGTGTAGTTACTCAGGAGTTGGAGCTGGTTTTAATCCCTCTAACATTTCCTGGGTAACTATTCTGCTAAGTGAGTTGGAACCATCCAAAGATCCTGGCTTTAAATCAGAGTTTCGGAGGATTCCAAATGCAGGGTAATTGCCCAACGGAAGTTGAAACTTCCCAAACAAGCCCTGTGTAGTCAGTGCATGGGGCCTTCCAGTGCATCTTCTGGCTTACCTCTAAGGTATGACCATCCAGAGACCGGAAGATCTGGACCAATGTGAATATTAATCAATCAGTTGACAGAATAACAAATACAATGCCTCTGTTATTTATGCAGTCACGAAAACCAGGATGAACACAAGCTGTCCACTTCCTTCCATGTGCACCCCCTCGGACCCCCCACCTTCTCAACCTTTACATTAAGAGCACAATCAGATAAATATTTGGAAATTCCAAGCTACCATGAAGAATCAAGAAAAAATAGCTGAAAAAGATAAAAAGAGGAATAGGAAAAGACAGGATGAAAATGATTATATCCTGATTTCTTGATCCTGTTCACATTCCTCTTTGCTTCTTTTCCCTTTTCTTCTTCTATTGTAATAATATCCCTTTCACATGTACGCCCTATTGTCAGACAGTTCCTGTCCGTCTTATTACTGTACCTTTCACATAGACCTTGCTCTCAGATCATCCTTTTGCTTTCACCATTTTTTTGGTCTGTAATCTTTTATTTTTACAAAAGAATTATAATGTAATAATCATAGTCACGCTGAAGCCAATATTCCAGTCAGTGGAAAGAAATAACCACTGCTGCACTGTGCATAAAAATACTAAATGCAATAATCAGCTAATGTATTTTAACATACTGATATCACTTTGACACAACTCCAAGAACATAATTTCAAAATGCACTAATGCTAAAAAAATGAATATTGAAATTAAATCTTAATGTTTGCACATAACGTGAAATCCACATAAAATGTATCATTTTAAAATGATGTGGGGAAGAAAATCAATAAAGATGCCTTATCTTGTTCATTTTGATCATGGGTTTCGTTCTTGCACATGCTATGTGCTGTCTCATTCTTTGTTCTATTCTTTTGAACATGCCTGCTTTCATTTCTGCCCTTTTAAATGTTTTTTTTTCCTGTTCTAGTCACTTTTTCTCCTATTATTTTAATTTTGTTGACCCCAGTTCTGAACCTGCATTCAGGCTATTTGTAATTGTTTCCCCTTTGTTTCTGTCTAGCTTTGTTTTTGCAGCAATTTCCTTCCAGCTATCAGAGCAGTAATTGTTTTTCCTGTGTCTTTCTTCATCGATTCATCAACAGCTTTGGTGCGATTCTATTCAATATAGACTTCCTAAAAGTTATAGATTTCACTATCACTAGGCTATTTTTCTAATGCTTGGACAGAATTCACCTTCAGCCTTATGAAAAGTAATTTAATTACAATGACTGTGTTACCAAAGTAAACTTTAGTTCTGCATACATTAAGCACAATAACAATCCAGCTGCAAGGATTAAAGGACGGACAAAAAAAGACAGATTAAAAACAATAATGAAAGGATTAAAATATAAAACAGCCAGACTAGTGTGCCCTGTTTTTTTATTCTTGGGAAGGTATCTATTTTTTGATGTATAATTTTTTTTTTAGTTTAAGATTTAAATAATTAGTCATGTGCTTCTAAAAGATGTACTTTGTTCAACAATGGAGCAAGATTCACTGCTTTTGAAGGGTGAGAGAGAGAGTAGTGAGAAACCCCTTGTGCCTAAACTTCATCTGCCTTTACACATATTAGCACAAGGTTATTAAATAGTGCATACCACCAAATTCATCTTGCTCAAAGTTAACATTTCGAGTTCTAAAGTTCAGGGGCAAAGTTCCTTTTTTTGGCTTTTAAATTGATCTGCATTAAATAAAACTTAACCTTTGTGTAAACTGGATTTTTCTTTCATAGGCATTACACGACTGCATCCACACAAATGCTCCTCCCTTTAAGAGTTTTAAAATAATGTGATACAATATGGCTATCATTTTTTGTTGCTAGGATCACCAATACTAATTTCATCAACCTTAGTTAACAACTGCTGCAGTTTCTATATCTTATAGACTGTCACCTAGAATTTGATAACAAATTTTATTTTAAATTAAAAGAAACTTTCATTACAAGTTCTAGTTCTGCATCACATTTGAAACCCTTTCTCTTACAAAAATTAAATGTAATTTTTATGGAAATTAAAAAGATACAGAACATACAAGAATGAGGCCCATTGTGTTGTCTCCTGGTAATCCTTTCAAAAATACAATTTTGACACTTTTTCTTTAAAAACAAAAAATGTTTAAAAACGCTTTCCAGGGGCTGGGTGGCCTCCTGCTCACAGATGGTGTTTGAGGCTCAGGATAGAACACAACATCCTGTTGCTGAGCCTTGGCTCGCATGTTTCTCAGTCTTGAGCCTCAAGAAAAGTTACATAAGAACATACTAACAAGAAGCAGGAGTAGGATATTCGAACCCTTGAGCCTGCTCCGCCATTTAATAAGATCATGCCTGATGTGATAGTAACCTCAAGTCTGCATCCCATCTCCCCCGATAACCTATCAGCCCCTTGCTTACCAAGAATCCATCCACCTTCTGCCTTAAAAATATTCAAAGACTCTGCTTCCACCGCCTCTTCAGGAAGCCAGTTCCAAAGACTCACGACTCTCAGAGAAAACATTTCGCCTCACCTCCATTTTAAATGGGTGACCCCTTATTTTTAAACAGTGACCCCTACCTAGTTCTAGATTCTCCCACAAGAAGAAACATCCTCTCCACATCTACCCTGTCAAGTCTCCTCAGAATCTTATATGTTTTAATCAAGCCGTCTCTTACGCTTCTAAACTCCAACGGATACAAGCCTAGCTTGTCTAACCTTTCCTCATAAGACAACCCACCATTCCAGGTATTAGTCTGGTAAGCTTTCTCTGAACTGCTTCCAACACATTTACATCCTTCCTTAAATAAGGTGACCAATACTGTACATAGTACTCCAGATATGGTCTCGCTAGTGCCCTGTATAACTGAAGCATAACCTTCCTACTTTTGTGATCAATTCCCCTCGCAATAAATGATAACAGTCTATTAGCTTTCTTAATTACTTGCTGTACCTGCATACTAGCCTTTTGAGATTCATGCACTAAGACATCCAGATCCCTCTGCATATCAGAGTTCTGCAATCTCTCACCATTAAGATAATATGCCTCCCTTTTATTTTTCCTGCCAATTTCTAATTTGATCATTTATTTTTAAAAAGACATCACAGAGATGCATTTGATACAGGAATATTAAAAAAATGCAGCATATTCCTTTATCACATATTCTCAGCACCTCTGAAATACACCCAAAACTAAAAGAATCTGATAAATCCCAAAATCATTGCGCGGACCTCTTTTTTTTTGGCATTGTATGACATCCATGACAAAAAAGGAAGTATCTATTAATCTGATTTGTGAGAAGTAGCTCATAGTCCACATAAATCAATAAAGATATGAGAATGTGCATCTACATGATATTCACCGCTATAAGCTAACCTACGCTATACCCATAGGGGACCTAGGGTGCAATAATGGTGTCAAATGTAAGTGAATCAAAGCAAGAATCTTCATCATTCAAAAGTATCCATCTTACAAACTCAATTTTGCTTCTCAAAAGACAAAGCCAATTAACTGGCACATGTCCTTAATTTTGAGCCCTAAATATCAGCAAAACAATCTTTTCAGCTTCACGATAATGAAATCGGCTCAGTAAGGCCTTACCACCTGCATATTCGCCATTGTTTATCTCCTCTTCAAACACGTCGCTAAACCCTTCCCCAGAATTCAAGAGATCTAGTCGACCATCAATGAACTGAAAAAAAAACAATTTTTTTGAGAAAACAACTGTTCACATGCGTGACACTCTCAAAGCAGGATATTGGAGAAAGCACAGGACTTACAATTTTTGTACTGTCAAACACCATTAATAAGCATGAGCTAATTAAAAGAATCTGTAAATCAGACAAAAGTGAATACACTATTGTACCAAATGTTACACTTCTGATCGTAGATTTAACATATATGGACGAATAAAGAGATGCAATTTAGGAATTGGGTGTTCTTTATTAAGTGAAAGCCTCTAATTTATTATGCTGAGTCAGTATCCTAGGCCCAACCACATTCAGCTACTTCAACGATGACCTTCCCTCAATCATAAGGTCAGAAGTGGGGATGTTAGCTGATAATTGCACAATGTTCAGCACCATTTGCGACTCCTCAGATACTAAAGCAATCTGTGCCCAAATGCAGCAAGACATGGAAATATTCAGGCTTGGGCTGATACGTTGCAAGTAACATTCACGCCAAACAAGTGCCAGGCAATGACCATCTCCAACAAGAGAGAATCTAACCATCTCCCCAAGACATTAAATGGCCTTACCATTGCTGAATCTCCCACTATCAAAATCCTGGGAGTTACCCGTTATGATCCCTAACATGAGGTTACCCCTGGACAAGCCTGATCCCAGGGTGGAACCCAGCTTGATAGATCCCAACTTTTATTTGTTTGTTTAGATACGTGGAGAGTAGCTACTGAACAAAGTCACAGGAGTCAGCTGATGAACTTTTAACAAAAGAATAAAGCACTTATTAAACAAGAAAAGATGAACTATATTGCAACACTCCTTCACCCACAACTATACCTTTACAGATACATACAGATTTGTAAGGATAACACATGTTACAAAAGCTATCTTATACTTTAATGTTCACAGTAAATACACAGCCCATGTAAACCAATAGGCACCCTGTGGTCAGACACACCACACTCTGAAACCAAGTGACAGATGCCACCTCAGCCAGATGCTATGGATCGCTCCTCAATTCTCCCCAGATGTTTGTCACACAGTGAGCCAACCAGTCTCACTGAACTACGTCTTTCACACGAGGGTTTCCAAACTCCACACTCCAAGAACTCGCTTTGGAACCTTCTCCCAAACTGATGCTTTCCCTCAGACGCCTTCCGCAAGGGTTCACCTCTAGGGTCTCGAACTCTCCTTCCGATGTTCCTCTTCCCTTGGTCGTCACATGCGTTCAAGCCGTCTTCCATGCACTCTCTCTCACCGATTCAGTACCACTGCTTCACATGCCCGTAGCAAAGAGTTACAGACCTTCGGCTGTCCCTTTGGACCTTCTTGCCTCTTGCAAACTGTTCTTGCTTTAAATCTGCTTTCTTCAGCTTTTGTCTCTTTAAATCTGAAGCATGGAGCCTTTCTCTCTGCCATTCACTCCTAACTTCATGAAGAGGACCTTTTCCAGGTTCCAGACCTTCCTTTGATCAAAAGGTCTTCTTTGGACTTGCCCCTCTTCCACTCCTCTGGATTTTTGGGGTTTTTCCTTAGTTTGGGACTGGCTATCTAACCCCTGTTGCTCCAGTCTCTCTGGGGTCTTGGCTTCAAACTGCTTAAAATTGATGTTTCTTCAGTTTTTCTGTGTCTCTGTGGGAGGGACCTGTGACATCCATGGGAAGGAAGGTGAACACCATGGAGACCCTGGGCCAGCAGAACACGCAGGTGCACGCAGACCTGCACTCCATTGCGGTAGCCATGGGAGAACTCCTGCAGTGGAACTCCTCAAGGAGTCAGGCCAGGGCCATCGGGTACCCAAAGTGAGGAGGAGTGGCAGCTGGATGCCCATGGGTCATCCATTCAGGAATCTCAGAAGCTGTCTGCTTCTTCCAAGTCCCCTTTGCCTGTGACCTCCTCAACCTCGTTCTGTGTCACCGCAGAGGGAGCAGCTGGCCCACAGGAGGACAGACAAAGCAAACCGGGGCCCTCAAGGCCTCAGTTCTCCAGAGAGCACATGCCAAAGTTATCGGAGGCAACCAGGGCCAACCATCCACCCCTGCTGCAGATGTCAGGGCAGTGCCTAGAAGAAGTGGTAGGTCTAGAATAGTTAAGAAATTCTGATCATAAATGGTTGCGTGGGTGAACACATTTCGTCACTGTGATCTGAAAATATATTCACTTTCAATGAATATTGTGTAATGTTGTCTTTCCGCTCATTTATAGGCTTTGCACGTCCTCCCCCTGCATTGCCCCCATTAGGAATTCAGATGCGTGCAGCCGGACCATGAATGATTCTGAAGGGATAGTTGTATGTGTGGGGCAGGGCCTTGCGTGCAAGCACTCTCCCACACACGTGGAGCCTTCATCCATCATACTCATCTCACTGTCCTGAGCATTTTGAATGCTGCCTGCTGGGGTTCTCTTTCAGTTCTCCATCTGAGCTGACCCGCATCGCCGCCCACCCACTGATTTCACTCCCAAACAGCACCTGTGCCCATCCAACATGAGGCTCTACTCACTTTCAATTTGAGAAACATGACAGTCATTAAGTTTCTGATTAGTACCCCCATCCTTTCCCTTCCCCAGTCACCCCTGCCCTTTTCCCCATCACAGTCCACCCCCTGGCATCATCTTCCACTTCCCCACCATTACCCTACAGCCCGAACCCTTGTCATTCCAGGATGTCCAGGTGTAAGTGCATGCTCCCTATCTTCCTGAAAACCCCACCCCCAATCACACTGACCTGCCTGACATCCTCCTTCCCACCCCCTTCTGTGTCCCCACCAACAACTCTCACCGTCCCTTCTACCATTACCGACACACCCTCACCCTTCCACCCTACTGGCTTCCTATGCCCCCTTTTACACTCGCCATTCCCTCCTACCACGCCCACCCTCAGTTCGCTCCTCAGGAGGCAGTCATTAACTCCACAGACCCCTCCCTAGCACGTTTACCTGGACATTCCACCCCCTCCCCCTTACTCCTTCCTCTACCTGTCCCCCTCCGAATTCCCTCCCTTACACCTACCTTCCCACTTGCAGCATTCTCCCCTGCTACACCCTCCTCCCGCCATGCTCTCTCCTTCCACGGACACTGTCCTTTCCCCCCACCCCCACCCCCCGACCCCTTTGTTTCCACACCCCCCCCCGGTCCACCTTCCTCTCCCACTCACATCTAGACCTTCCTCTCCCACCACCTTCACTAATCATCCATATCTGCACATGGCAAAGTCCATGAAGTTCCAAAGCAGGCCCGAAGCATGAATGGAGACAATGGGAGATGGTGTGAGCCCATGGCAAAATCTGTGAAGGTCAGAAGCCTCAGCGAAGTCGAAGCTGCTGCATGGAGACCTCCCACCTTCCGAGAGCTGCTTCCCGGCGGCGCCATTTGCATGAGAATCCACCCAGGATGCGATGCACCTGTTCCTTCAGGGTCCGGAAGCTTTAGGACTCCAGCATCATCTTTCCCTCAGATGTCTGCGATCTGAGCAAGGCCCTAAAGTTAACTCCTGACTTCTGCACGTCATGCTTATCCAGACGTGTTCTGGGCCGGCATGTTTTCCCAATGGCATAATGTTAAATCGGGCGTGGGGGGGACGATTCCAGTCGGGCCTTACTTTGCAACCCATTAGTGGGATGCAAATCGGGTTCACGCTGGCCTCCAGTGGGATTGTGGTTCGACATCATCGGATGATCCCGCTGTGATTTCATGCTAGCGTGAAAAAAAATTTTGGCCTTCTCGCCATATTGCTCCCCCCCCACCCCGCAATGACGCCCACCACCAACGGGAGTGGACGATTGCGACCTTAGTCTTTCTTCCTCCTTTTACCATTGATGTGACCTTCAAGCAGTGTTCTGTATTTTTGGCTCTGGATGATGTCTATCATGCCTCTTCTGGATTTCATTCCTCCCAGGATATTCTCATTGTTTACTCTCTCTTTCCAAGATATTCTAGGCATTCTTCTATATGCCCACATTGCAAAAGGCTTCGGGGTCTTTTAATCACCTGGTTGTCTACAGTGCAGGTTTCACAGTCATAGAGAAATGCTGACCAGACAGAACATCTGAGTAAATGTTTTTGTCTACACATGCTTATTCTTTGTTGTTCAAATCAAATTCATTCTGTTGAAAGCACCTCTTGCTAGTTCAATTCTTCTGATAACTTCAGTGTTACATTTAGCATCTTCCATAATGATTGCTTTTAAGCCAGTGTTTATTTTTGGAATTTTATATGGAGAACAACTTACTTTTAGTCAATCTCACTGAAAAATTACCCAGTTGTGGTACAACTTGCATTTAACTTTTCAATAGAATGCCAAAACAGTGAGGGTGATGTGTGCTGCCAACTATCCTAAAGGGTAACATTAATCTCTTACCTGTTTGAAGAGTTGTAGTTGAATGGCATTTTGCAGGAACTGTCTCATGGCACTGGAGCGGTGTGAAACAAAAACATCTTCATTGAAAGTTATGGGTTCCTCCTGGAAACAATGGCAAGATTATAATGTAACGTGGTGGAGCTCATTGGGCCATTAAACAGATATGAAATAACAAACACTACCGAGCTTCAATCATACAATTCAAGGGTGGCTGAGAGAAACTCTGGGTGTTTCCTATAATGAACTTTTATTAAAATCAGGGGTGCACAGAAAATGAGTCACGGTTTCAAATACTGTTGTTTATATCAAGTTCTTGTGAATTTTATCCTGTCCATGTATTCTTCAAATAAACAAGGTCATTCTTTGAGCTTCAACCATAGGATTTGGGGTTAATTTCTGCAATGTCCTCCATAGTACCTGAGGCAACATCCTCAGGCTTACAGCAGCATAGAATGTAATAATTGAAATGGTTCATTATAAGAGACAGATAAAAGGCAAGTACAAGATAAACAATTAAGTACCTAGAATATTCCTCAACCTTTGAAGTACAATTTGAAGATACTGTTTATGAATGGGATGAATGGATATTCTATCATTCATTTTGCATTTTGCTCATACCAACACATGGGGCAGAATTTTCTGCCTGTCGGGTGGGCCCGACCCAATTTCCGGCGGGCAGGGAGCCGATCCCCGCCGGAGAAGCGGGCCGCACTGCCATTTTACGTGGGCGGGCCAATTAAGGCCCGCCCAGCGTGACATCCGGTGGGAAGCGCTATGCGCTCCCTGTGCGGGTGGGGGGATTCCCCAAAAGCGAGGGTGCGCACTTTCACGCACGATAGAGCGTCCATCTCCCTGAGGCTAAGTGCAGCCTCAGGGAGATCGCTTCCACTTTGGAAAAGATTGAAAATAGAAAAAAAAAAATTCCCTAACATGTCCCCCTCATGTGACAATGTCACATGAGATGGGACATGTTCATAATTTATACTATAACTTTATTAAACTTTTTAAAACCCTGCATGAAACCTCA
Organism: Cetorhinus maximus; assembly: GCF_964194155.1. Lineage (NCBI taxonomy): Eukaryota > Metazoa > Chordata > Chondrichthyes > Lamniformes > Cetorhinidae > Cetorhinus > Cetorhinus maximus. The sequence continues at coordinate 4,159,737 of NC_135888.1, forward strand.
TCTCGCCGCTGGATGAGGTTTCATATTTTTTCTATTTGCCGCCAGGGCTCCTGGCCTGCCCACCAACCTTAAGGCTGGACAGGCAGGTCCTTTAATTGTTTAAATGATCCTGTCAATGGCCTCAAATGGCCACTGGCAGGTCGGCGGGCGTGCAGTTGATTTTTCTGCGCCCCCGCCTTCCTGAAAATTTAAATGGGGCGGGATGATGTCGGGGGGGTTCCGCCAGACCTCATCCCGCGTCATTTTACGCATCGGCGAGCGGGCCCCACCCCCTGCTCACTGACGGCAAAATTCTGCCCATGAATATAAGCCAATATTAAGAACAACATTCCTGCTATTTTAAATAATTACTACTTCTTTTCCCCATCACAGTCCACCCCCCCCCGGCATCATCTTCCACCTCCCCACCATTACCCTACAGCCCAAAACCTTGTCATTCCAAGATGTCCAGGTGAACATGCATGCTCCCAACCTTCCTGAAAATCCCACTCCCAATCACATTGACCTGCCCAATGTCCTCCTTCCAACCCCCAGGGTCTGTGTTTGCCTCCATGTCCCCACCAACAACTCTCACCACCCCTTCTACTGTTACTGACACCCCCTCACCCTACCGGCTTCCTCTGCCCCCTCTCACACTCACCATTCGCTCCTGTTATTTATATCAAGTTCTTGTGAATTTTATCCTATCCACGTATTCTTCAAATAAACAAGGTCACTCTTTGAGGTTCAACCATAGAATTTGGGGTTAATTTCTGTAATGTCCTCCATATTACCTGAGGCAACATCCTCAGGCTTACAGCAGCATAGAATGTAATACTCGAAATGGTTCATTATAGGAGACAGATAAAAGGCAAGTACAAGATAAACAATTAAGTACCTAGAATATTCCTCAACCTTTGAAGTACAATTTGAAGATACTGCTTATGAATGGATATTCTATCATTCATTTTGCATTTTGTTCATACCAACTCATGAGCCAATATTAAGAACAACATTCCTGCTATTTAAAATAATTACTACTTCTGCCTACATCCATTGTAGATGAAAGGTGTTTGAGATTACCCATAGAAGTTTATCATTCAGAAATTTGAAGCTATTTCTCAATTCTGATTTAATGAGAGAGATATGAATTGAAAAGTTGAAAAGTCAGCAGCTTCTAAATTTTACAAACTGGAAATATTGAATGTAATGCAAAAACATATTCAAGTAAATGCTGTCTTTCTTTTGAGTGTTAGAAATGCAGCCGACAAATGCAAATAAAATTATTCTAAACATATGTCATACTATTTATCCTTCCCATCTTTACAGAATGTTCTCCAGCCTGTAAGCATGCTGAATTCTAAGTAATGTGATGAGAAGGGTATTATTCTAGTTTATGTATTTCATGGCATACCTAAAATATGGCTAGAGAAATGAAAGCATAGTACAAGGTTGACTTTACTGTATAAAGCAGGAGCCTGGATTACAGGCATTCCTTCAACTGAATCTTTCATTTACAGAAATAGTAGTTGAAGTGATATTCATTACCATAGAATCTTATTAACAAAGTTAATTGGGCTATGTTTGGCATGGCATTTTGCCCTATATTTACAACTTATTTTTGGAAGGGGTATCAAATAAGGATTTCTGGAAAAGACTAAATTGGTGTTACAGATCAATTTCTAGAATACAACAAAGGTGAGTAGTACACAGTAACCCAACAATTACTGCAGGAGTGTATGTCTGTACATTCTAACAGGGTACAGGGCAGCCACAGCTGGTGACTGTTCACACCCTCTTATCACGGGAACAGAGCTAAAATTAAGGAACTGACGGCATACTTCTATCATTAGATCTCAGGGTTCAACTATGTCGTCACATTCTGTTTATTTAATAGGAGAATGACAAAAACTAGGGGCATTCAATAAGATGTCAGAAATGACTTTGTGCTGAATAGAAAATATATAAATACTATTTTGTTGAGCTTAATATCGTAAACACCACAAGTGCAGCCTCATCATTTACATTCACTGTCAGTGGGTCAACAAACATCTTCTGTGTAACATTGTCAACTAGGAATATCTAATCAGTATGATGATCATCTCCAAAACAATACCATTGGAGTTTACAAATTGCAAAGCAGTTCACCTCTCAGATGATCAGTTCCCTTTTTTAGTTAACATTTCAGACCTTGTGGCTTGCTAATTTTAACACATTAGCAAAATCAGTGTTCTGATTGATGTGTGACTGATTTTAGTCTTGCTGTATCTTTTATTGCCTGCATTATTTTTTCCTGAAGGTAGCTATTACTCTGAAGCTTTAAGTAATTAAACTACAATCAGTAAACACCACCGCCATTTTCAGTGAATTCATAAATTATAATTTTAATAAATGTGTATTGGCAACTGTGAACTTTGTGATCATTTCAGCTGAAATATCGTGTCGCATAGGGAAAGTTATGTGGTATGGCACTGAATTAATGAATAGTGGTAATTTCTCTCTCACCTGCATGACCATCTTAGAATATCACAACGTTCCAGTTGTTGCCCATTCCTTTTCTCCATTCACACATCACCCTTGGCATCAGCATCTGTATCCACCAGGTCAGTTTATATATACGCCATTAAGAGCCAGTTCTATCTGTTGCAATTAGCCTTAATCTCATAACCACTAACTGACTATCATTCCAAACATTCCAAGACGCTTCACAGAGGAGAGAAGGATACTGAGCTGTATTGGGAAAATGACCAACAGTGTACTCAAAGTGAAGGTTTTGAACAGGGGAAATTTAACAAAATGGGAAACTTTAGGTAGGGAGTTTCAGGATGAGAGTTCGGTCAAGTCAGTTAAGACCCTGCCAATGATAATTAAGCATAGAGTGAGGCAATATATAAGTCGGATAGTCAGAAGGTTGAAAGATATAGGCTGGATCATCGCACCAGATGAAATTTCAGAAGTAGGTTGGATGAGGCCATGGATGGATTTGTAAACAAATTCAGTGAATTGGAGGACAGGCAGCCAGTGAAGGTTGCTGATCGTCAGATGCAATGTTATGGATGAGCCAGAACTTCCTCCAGCTTAACATTTGCAAAATCAAAGATAGTTTGTTTAGCTCCTGTCAAAACCTCTGAATACTTAACCAGGCTGCATCCCTATCTTGGCTGATCCCTCATGCTGGATCAGGTGATGTACAACCTTGCACCCTGTTTGAGCTTCAAACCCCTTATCCTATCCAAACCCAAGATAACATACTTTAACCTCTCAACGGTTTCCATCTTAACCCACAACTGCTCAAATTCTTATCTGTGCTTTTGTTACTTAATTTCTCCGACCTTCTTCTCACTGGCCTGCTGGGCATCACTCAATATAAAATCCAACTACTTGAAAACAGCATCCTGTTTTGCCCTCCTATTAACCCTTCTTTACCAATCTTCACTGGCTGCCTGTCCTCCAATTCACTGAATTTGTTTACGAATGCATCCATGGCCTCATCCAACCTACTTCTGAAAGTTCATCTAGTTCTATGATCCAGTCTGTATCTTTCAATCTTCTGACTATCCTACTTATATGTTGCCTCACTCTATGCTTAATTATTATTGGCAGGGTCTTAGCTGACTTGACCATACTCTCTGAAAATCCCTACCTGAAGTTCCCCATTTTGTTAAATTTCTCCTGTCCAAAACCTTCACTTTGACTACGCTTTCGGTCATTTTTTCCAATGCAGCTCAATATCCTTCTCTCCTCTGTGAAAGGTCTTGGAATACTTACTATATTAAAGCAAGTTGATGTTGTCCTTTGTGATCTTCAATACTGGGTCTTATTTTAATGCCATTAATGCAATTGCATTGGTTAAGCTTGCTGTATTTTGAGCGTTCAAGCTGCTCATTTTTCCCTCAATATATGTGAGACCTTCTCTTTTCAATTCACTAATCAAAGGTACAGTAAATAAGAGAAACTGCTTCCAGTAGCAGACAGGCAGTAACCAGAGGACACAGGTTTAAGGTTATTGTCATAACAATCAGTGGTGAGGTGAGGAGACATTCTTTTTACACAGCAAGTTGTTATGGTCTGGAATGCATTGCCTGAAAGATTTGTGGAAACAGATTAAATAAAATTTTTCAAGAAGAAATTGGACACTTACTTTATGGGGAAAAGTTTGCAGGGCTATGGGGAAAGGGCAGATGAGTGGAACTAATTGGATACTATCAATGAGCCAGTACAGGCATGATGCATTGAATAGATACTATGGTGCTGCTATCATTCGATGATTCACATCCCAAAATTCTGAGTATTACTACAGTCTAAACCGCAATTTCTAATATTGTATGTGTGGTGCAAAGGTATCTTAGTGAAAACAATTCAAACCCAAGCAGGTTCATTTAAAGCAAGAGCCAATAATGCCTTTAAGCATTTGCATGTAGACAGCAGTGCAAATTTTCTGATAATTGTAAAGAAAACGACATATAATTAGACCACATGTGCACTGGAGCATCTGGCTCTGCAAGCAGCAGTTTACAAGTCTTGTCGAGTTGTCGTGGCGACTGTCACATGACTAGCTCAGAGCTGAAACTCTAGGGCACGAATCCAAATGCACCACTAACTTACTCTGACAGTGAGCAGATGGGCAGCATTTCACAAGGCCAGAAACTGCCAACTCTGCTACCCTCAAGGCCTACCTGCATTTTGTGATCATTTTATTTTGTGCATTAACATTTATTAGCTTGAACGCCACACAGCAGCAGCTTCTTTTTAAACAGTGCATATGCGGTAGCAGTGTGGTCTATGCAGTTTACAAAACTCAAATGATCCTAAAAACAAAAGTTAGAAGCAACATGGTCAATATAGTTTAAATATAGTTTAAAAAAATTCTGAGACTGTAGTAGACGATTTATTATGCTAAAATGTTGACCTGAATGAACGGAACCCTATTGACCTAGGCTGTACTATCTGATGTGTATAGTGCTGGTCAGAATTGATTAATAGAGACAACAACAACAGCTTTGATTTATATATTGCCTTTAATGTAATATAATGTCCCAGGGTGCTTTATAAGCAGTACCAAACAAAATTTGATACCAAGCCACATAAGGAGATATTAGGGCAGATGACCAAAAACTTGGTCCAAGAGGTAGGTTTTAATGAATGTCATGGAGGAAGAAAGAGAGGTAGAGAGGTGGAGAGATTCAGGGAGGGAATTCAAGAGCTTAGAGCCTTGACAACTGAAGGCATGGCCACAAATGGTGGAACGATTAAAATCAGGAAAGTTTAAGAGACCAGAATTGGAGGAGTGCAGGGATCCCGGCAGCTATAAGACTGGAAAAGATCACAGAGATAGGGAAGGGTGAGGCCTTGGGGGGGGATTTGAAAACGAGGATTAAAGTTTTAAGGTCAAGGTGTTGTCTAACCGGGCAGTAACATAGGCCAGTGAGCACAGTGGAGATAAGTCAGCAGTACTTGGTGCAAGTTAAGATGCCAGGAGCAGGGTTTTGAATGACCTTACTTGTAGAAGACAGAACTAGGAAGGCTATCCAGGAATGTACTAGAGTAATAAATTCTAGAGGAAACAAAAGCATGGATGGAATGAGCTGAGGCAGGGCAGCCCGTCGGACGATGTTTTATGGAAGTGAAAATACCCCATCTTAGCGATGGTGTGGTAGGAAGCTCATCTTAGGGTCAAACTGAGCATCAAGGTCGTACATAGTCTGGTTCAGTTTCAGATGGCTGCCAGGGAGAAGGATGGAGTTTGTGGCAAGGGGACAATGGGGACCAAAGACAATGGCTTCTGTCTTTCCAATATTTTGTTGGAGGAAATCTCTGCTCATCCAGATTGTTGGGCAAATGCTCTCCTGGCTGGGAATCTAGAACAGGGGGCAAAATCTCAGGATAACGGGATGATCATTTAGAACTATTATTTGTTATTTGTCTTCAACTCTCAGTTTCTAAACTTTCTAGTGTTCTAATAGTAATTGATAAGTTTGCAAAATTAAGATATTAATATGTAATAATTGAATGTTCCCTTCAGACCTGTCTACAGCCTTTAACGTGGTTGACCACAAAATTCTGTTCCAATGCCTCTCTACCGTCATCCAGATGGGTGGGACTGCAGTTACCTGGTTTCATTCTTATCTATTCAGTCGAAGCCAGAACTGAAATGAGAAATTTCTTCACTCAAAGGGTTGTGAATCTTTAGAATTCTATATGCCAGAGGGTCGTGGATGCTCCATCATTGCATATATTTAAGGCTGAGAGAGATATATTTTTAGTCTCTCATGGAATCAAGGGATATGGGGAGCAGGCGGGAAAATGGAGTTGAAGCTGAAGATCAGCCATGATTGTAATAAATGTTGGAGCAGGCTCAATGTGCCATATGATCTACTCCTGCTCTCATTTTGTATGTTCTTATTAATCTTATTAAGAATTCGGACAGTTTAGGGACAGCAGAGGAGTCAAAAGAGGTGGCGGCGAGGTAGAGCTGGGTGTCGTTGGCGTACATGTGGAAACTTACATTGTACTTTTGGGTGATGGTGCTAAAGGGCAGCAGGTTTATGAGAAATACGAAAGAGCCAAGCATAGATCCTTGGGGGAAACCAAAGGTAACGTTGCGGGAGCAGGATGAGAGGGCATTTCAAGTCATTTTCTGGCTTCGACTGAATAGATAAGAATGAAACCAGGTAACTGCAGTCCCACCCATCTGGATGATGGTAGAGAGGCATTGGAACAAATTTTGTGGTCAACCACGTCAAAGGCTGTAGACAGGTCTGAAGGGAACATTCAATTATTACATATTAATGCCTTAATTTTGCAAACTTATCTATAACTATTAGAACGCTAGAAAGTTTAGAAAGAATATTGCAAGGCTAAAAACACCAGAGGAGATTTTCCTTCCTCTAAATTGCCCTCAGATAAAGTGGTGGAGGAAAGTTAATCTCTTTTATAAAATGCTCCCTTCCATATTCAGTAGGGGGTGCTGCACTATGAGTTGAAGACAAATAACAATTGTGCAAAACTTAACAACTGCACAACAATGGTGTCAATTCCTCTCGGATTATTTTTCAAGGTTTATTATGAATATTTACATGCCCCTGATCAACTTGGACTAAGTATTCTGATGTGAGATATTTTAACTTCTCTTGAGTTGGAACCAAGTTCTCAAAAAGCGTGTGGAGTAAAGGGAGGAAGATACACACAGCCATGGTCCTACTGGCTTATGTTCTTTGGGAGGGAAGTGAAAGAATAATATTTGTCTTAAAAGAAGGATATTAAGTTGGAGATGATATATTTGTTCCTTAAATTTTTTGGAAAGTGGGTGAGAGGAGCTTTTTCTACAGTTTAAAATCCAGTCTCAAGTCCAATAAACTTATTTAAGAGTCAAATAAAGCAGTCAAGATCACACTGTCAAAAAGGCAATGAGCTCTTAATTACGGCTAGAAGTTTCTTATTCAACCTATTATTACTGAACAATAAAGTACTAACATGAAACTGACTGAACTGTTAAGTTCACCATTTCTTAGTTATTCAAGTGACTTTAAAATAAAGTTACGCAATAATGATGAGAAACAGCCTCGACTAATCCTGGTTATCAATAAATGCATAGATATTTTCTTTTGAACTAAAGTATGTGTTGATTTAACCTACAAATGCAAAATGCACTGTTAAATATCTCATTAATACAAGTGTGCAAATTTATATGGTTACTGTGTGCCTGGCCTTATCAGTGTGTGCAAAACTTTAAAGAAATGCTTAAACTATGACAGATGCCAATAAAACTGACTGTGTTTTTACAGCCATGTTAAAAATTTCCTGCAGCATTTTTGCACTGTATCAAAATGAACATGCAGGATTTAATTTGCATTTGTTCTAGTTACCACCAGAAGTGTTTTTTTTTTATATTGGCCAATTTTGTGTATTTCTGTCCCAAACATGTTCCTGCTGGGATGATGCTTGCACAGGGGGCAGTTGCCTCCCTCAACCCTCAACCTTGAGTAGCTCATTCAAGAGGCCATTCTTTGTGAGCCTGCACAAGCGTTGGCAGTCTACTATTCTGTGGCAGGGCATCACAGCATGAACCTGATCCCGCCCTCATCCTATGTGCGCGCACGTGCACTTTCCAGCAAAGGTCATTGAGTAGCAGTCAAGAGCACGAATCCTAGCTCACCTTTCCACCAGTTTTAACTCAGGAACGCCAAGCCCAGATGTGTCACCCTTATTACCAGTCAGCCGAGATCGTTTAACTTAACACGAACAGAAGTGGAACTGATCTGTATGGTGCAATTACAACTAAACCGTCACATGAAACTTTGCACTTTTATTTCTCAATACTCAATAAATATTTAATGGTTACATTGCAGTTGCTGAATTCTTCAATGAGACCATTATAATTCCCAAGCTCAGAAGAATGTTTTAGCCTCTAGTATACCTCAATAGCATGCACCACCCAAAAAAAAGTGGAAATGAAGTCAAGCTATCTTATGATTTCACAGTCTGTGTATACATGCATTTTATATATATTATTAATATATACAAAAACATTACAGAAAAGCGATAACTCAATGATTCCCAGGCAGCAGACTCATCTGAGCGATCAGGTGACAATTATAAACAGTTTCAGCTTCACTCTTGCAATTTATCTGAACCCCTCCATGAGATTACTGCCTGGTAATTACTCCTGGGTATCTAGTTATACTCTGTTCAATTTTTTAAAATGCTGTCTGAAAAGAACAACGAAATAGAGCCATGCTGCGAATTAACTGCTTTTAGTTTAAGGGTTAAGGTGAGCAAATAATCACAGTGCAATAAAAAAAATCAGAATGCTAGATTTAAAATAATAAAGTTGGGTAATGCCAGAACCATGCTCACTTTTGCCTTCCAACACAGCTCTGAAACAAAGCAAGTCACTGGGTTTGCAGGTGTAAGCATTAATTACAGGGTAAAGGCAGATCTACCTGGGCAAGGTATATATTTTTTCCTCCTGTCCCACAGAAGATCCACTCTATGGAGAGTGGGAAAGCTCATTAATGAGGCTAATTAGGTGTAAAGGGTTAGAGTCTGGCATCAGCTGCAGCTTATCACAGCTAATGACTAAACTGTGTAATCTCTACCGTATAACAGCAGCTGACCTGACTCCAGTGTGACTGACGTCGCTGAGGGTGGCTCAGACACCTGAGCACCTGACCACAAAGTCATTTGAACAACACAGAAACCTCTTAACCCTCTTGGTGCTGATAACATCAAGGAGTTAATTGTGTTATCAGTTATAAATGACAAAAATATGTTTTTTTAATTAAGGTTGGTGCATGGGACACTTCATGCAGATTATTAACACAATTAGTTGAAACAAAAGTTTAATATTGCTAATGTGTGCACAGAGCACTCAGAGTGGGTATTTGTTTTTTTTTATTCCTGGATCCTGCTCATACAGTGCAGGTTTTGGTGTGTTAAAAATATTTGACTTTGTTTTACACAAAACCAGAGACATAATTTTGTCAAGTATGAAATGTCAATCCACATCTGAATATAATGCAAACAAAAGTAGTGAATACAGTTTTGTCCTCAGCACAAGTAATCAACCCATTTAAATTCTGCAGATGTAATTCTGCGCTTAAAATAACTGAGAGGGTAAAGGGTGGGGAGAGGAGCGAATATGATTTGACATCAGAATAGACATTCAGATTTAGTGCAGCAGTCATATTCACACATTTTCTGGCTGGTATAATGTTTCAGCCACCCTAAGGATATGGCACCAGACGCTCACAGCTGGTGCAAGTTCCGCTATATGCCAGGAAATGGCACATCTCTCTCACACACACCAACTCCAAGTTAACAGCTTCAGTGGTAGATAATCTCAGATATTTCTTACACTGCTACTGGCCGTGTTAACTTTTATGCAATTTATAACGTCAACAAATCTTACAAATGGGAATAGTTTTGAAAAGCAATAGAAATACAATTAAAGAGAAATGTTTGAAGGTTGTCCATGCAAGCATGCACTAAAATTAGTTAAGTAACTGTGGAAACAGAAGTTAAATCACAAATAAAAGGTGAGACCAGATTGTTCTAGAAATACAAAAAAATCTTGGCTTTTATTTTTAAAGTGGAAGAAAATCCCATAAACATTCCTATTATTTCTTGGCTTTGATAAAAATGTCAATTGCTATAACAAACTTTGCACGTTTTGATGCATAAAGCTGGCATTAAACATTTCACTTTTCACTTAAGACACTAGTTTTATTTTTTTTACCTCTTTCTTTTGGATTTTTTACTTGTGTACTTTTCCTAGACCTGTTAATACTACACTTTAGTTGATCATCAGAAGACTCATGCCTGAGGGGGCAGTGTGAAATAGAGGGGATGGGAAATGGGGAATTTGTATTCCCCCAATCAGATAAAATAGTCTTATTACAAAAAGTGATCATGTGGGATAACATTGGAGAATTGGTGTAAAATACCAACATAGTGGAGTCGAGTTTGAATGTCATGAGAAGGTGGAGTCTGAACTCAAGTGCTCTGAACAGGTGTCTTGTTTCTAATGCAAGCACTACTGGGTGGCCCAACAAGCTCCTGTAATGTGGCTGACACAGTTCTGTCTGTTTCATGACTATATAGACAAATAGGCTGTCTTAGCAGGGAAACAACTGTAGAATATTGGACGTTTTTAAAAGCACAGTCGCAATCTCATTTTTAATCCTTTGAACAACAGATTTTATTCTAAGTATAGCTTTGCTTCAATGGACCATTTAAATTATTGACCAACTTAAAATGTGCAGAGGCCTAATGAACACCCATCCCCCCATATTCAGTCATGTTGAAAGGGGTCTACCTCCTAGGTTGCTATCCATGCCATTTGGTTGACAAACATAAGCGTGAGTTCTGCCAAACAGTAACCCATCTGACGTAGCTGTGGAGAAGTAGCCATTTTAAACCCATCATTAAGTGTCCCAGTGCTTATTAAAACTTGTACAGGGTTTCTTTTTGTTTAGCTCCTCATGCATCGGCCAGAATACTCTGAAAAGGGCACTGAGAAACAATGAGCCGCTTTGATAAAAGCTCATTGATAGTGGCATGAGTGTTTTTTCTTGTAAAAAAATATGAATATATTTGAATCTATCAAGTATGTGTGTGACATACACTGTGCACGTGTGAAACTTTCAAGTGTGACGTTTTCAAATGTGATGCACTGAGGTTTGAATGAATGTGCACGAGTCACAAAGTGTTTAGATAGACTTTTAAAAAGTGGCTGAACATGTACAGATACATTATCAAAATAGAAATTTTTATGAATGTAAACTTACTTGATATATCTAAACTAAGATAGCAAATGTGAAATCAACACTTTAAAGCATTTCAATCTAGCTCCACGTCAAGGTCAAGAATGCAGTTGCAAGCTTATTCCACGGTGAGTTTCTACAATGGTTTTCCCAGCATTGAGCCAAGATGCATATTAGTTATTCCAGTGGTTGTACTGTAATTCCTAAGATATGGTCAGCAATTACAGGACAGTGCAGCAAGTACTTTAAATAATTAAACAGGATTCCCAGCCCAGTTCTTCGAATGCACTCTTACAACACTTCTGTGGGGAATACACGAATGTTTAGCTTCTCCCACCAAACCACGCCCCCCCCCACCCCAAACAAGAAAATCTACCAGGCCTCAAACCCTCCCCACTCCGCAATTCTCTCAGCCAACAAGATCTCTCCCCCAAACATCCTTGATCCTAGCAAACCATCATTCCATGTCCCCCTTCTATAGTCCTAGATGTACACAACTCCCTTCCAAACTTTTGCACCTTCTTCCACAATGCTGCTCAGCAACTCCTCTGTTGTTCCCAAACGCCACCATCCACCCAACCCCCATTTCTCCCAAGCCCTTGTTATGTTACTACTAATGCTCCCGGACCCTGTCAGCCCCTCCCCAACCCTCACACTGTTCGAATTCCTGAGACAGCTTTTCCAGTATACCCATACTCAGAAGCTCACCTCCGCACTGCTCTCATTTCCCAGGACATCCCTATCCCAACCTTCCAACACATCGTTGTCAGAAACCCTCCTCTCAATATTCTGAGTACCCAAGCACCCACTTGTTCAACAGACCCAGAGCCCGACACTCCCCCTAATTCTACTAATATCCTATGAGCCTCTTTCACTATTTCTTAACCCCTGGACCACATTACCAAAATGCATGAGTTTAGACCCCTTCCCTTTCTGTACTAGTACATACCTCATACCTGTCTATAATGTGGAAGTCCCTCTATGTATCTTACACTTTAAAAAGATAAGATAAAAAATTAAGTAAGCAAGCAATATAATAAAGGCCACTGATTTACAATTTCCATAAAATACTGACATAATCACATAAGCTGTACCCAAAATTGGTGCTAATATTTCTGTATCTTGTAACAAAACTCAAATTCACTTATTAATTTACCATACATCAGTGGTTTTAATCATTTTTACATTATGCAAGTCGAAAAACAGCTCATGCTCTGACAAACAGTGAACAATGCCAGGATATATTCTAGTAAAATTAAACAAACAGTCAGTACAGAACTTGGAGTATTGATGAAAAAAATATATCTTTTGTTGAAGTGTTTTGTCTTGCGCTCATCAGGACATTTCGTAAGAATACCAATCCAAGGGAGACAACAAATTTATACTGTATGAAAAGACAGTGCTGATTGGTTGGTAAGTGGACTCTGATTTGTAGAGGTGTTGCCATGGAGAATGCACCATTTATGACCGGTTGATGGTGACTGACAGTTAACTGCCAAGCATTGTTTGAAATTTAAACCAGGCAGCGTGACTCTGATTGGTCAAGACATTGCCCTGAGGAATGAACCAACAAATGGCTGCCACTTATTTTGTTTAGCTGAAACAGGAGCAACGTGTGTACACGTTCTTTCTGTCTACAAAGAACAGGGCCCTGTGTATTAATATATGTAGCTTCCAATACACGCAAATGCGCCACCCTGTGAGTCCAACTGACAATCTTAAATTGATTGTCAGCATAATTCTTAGCACACTGAGGATTACTTAGCAAATGTTGTTTAATCGCGGAATCAGATCTTATGTTGGACACTGTGTTTTGAGTTTTGCAAGCACAGGCTGGTTAAGTGCAGTTTGTACGTTGCCCATTGCGAACAGCAGAAGGGCCATGCTGTTTGATACATCCCCCAGACTTTGAGAGAGCAAGTCAGTCCACTTGCCAACCACTTTCAGCACTTTCTCCTCATACAGTGTAAATTTGTTGCCCCCTTTGGGTTTGTATTCTTGCAAAATGTCCTGATGAGTGCAAACTAAACAAGGTAAAACTTCAAATGGCAAAATCATAGGGCAGAATCTTCTGTTTGGCGTGTGGGGGCCGATGTGTAAAATGACGCGCAGTCTCGTTGGGCATGTGTCCGACGTCACCGCGCATCATTCCAATCTTCAGTTTGGCAGGCGCACAGCGGAGTCGGCTGCTCACCTGCCGAGCTGTCAAAGGCCCGTTAAGGCCATTAATGAACTAATTAAAGTGCTCATCAGGGCTGCCTGTCCAACCTTAAGGTTGGCGGGGGAGGGCAGGCGAAGAGCCCAGACGGCCTTCGCATTTTTCATGGAAACTCATCCACCGGCGGGATGAGGTTTCATGGAGGGTTTATTAATCCAATAAAATGTTTTATGAAAATTCATAAACATGTCCCGGCTCATGTGACAATGAGTATGCGCTAAAGAGTGCAGGCCCTGACTCTCCCTCCTCCCCCGCTTGCACAGGTAGTGCTGAGCGCTTCCAGGTGCGCATCATGCTGGGTGGACCTTAGTTGGCCTGCCCACATAAAATGGCGGGTGGCAATCGGCTCCACGCCTGCTCCCGACTGGCCCGCCCGACGGGGAGAAAATTCTCCCCATAGTCACCGATAATCCTGTACCTTTTGCAAACTGATCTTGAGACTAGGAAATTATTAGAAAATGTCTGCCAAAGATAAAAAGGATTATTCTTTGTAGAAATAATGTAGAAAAATGCATACTATTTAAAAATGTAGAACATTAGTATTAGAGTGGAAACAGGTGATCTTTTTGGGGACCTTTCATGCATCACCCAAAATGCAAAATTCTCTGTGATTTACATGTAGATTAAAGCTCAGTGAGATGAGAAGAAGCTTCCTTCTGTTATGACAATGAAAGCAAATCAAAGACAGAGATTCAACATCAGTGATAACAAGTACCAATCGATCTCCACAGAGTCTCCTGAATGCAAAATGTACAATATTAATTATCCAGAAATAAATGAACATGACTAGCACAATAATTATAAGCTGTTTTCTGTAAGAATGTGAAATACCATGGTGTGGTTTAAGTCCACACTTCCCCATTTGGCGAGTTAATGATGCTAGATGGATTGGCATGGTGACTTGACCAATGTGACCTTCTGGCAATGCTGGCTAGGCTCCAGGAGTTTCATGCTAGCCCCATCGACAGGATTAAAACCAGGCTGCAGGAGGCTACTGCCAAGACAGAACAGAATGGCTCCTTAAGTAAGTGAATTTCAGTCAGAGGAATGGGAAAGCCAAGAACGGGGAGGTCCAAAGTTCCCTTGTGGGACACAGAAAAGTATTTGTGCTCCCACTGGCCCGCAAGGAAACCTGCTTAAAAAAAAATGAAGCTCATTTTCTTGGGCTTCTTATGGCCCTGGTTGCTGCTCCCAGGAAGTTTAGCTTGGCAAAGAAGCCACCAGTATACCCCTGTTCGGGTCTCAGGCTAAAATAGCAGATCAGAACCCAACGGTGTCATCAGGGCCTGATCCGCACATTTAAGGAGAACCCGACCAGGTTGGGGTGGATGTCCTTTGCACCTGCAATGTAAAATTGCAGTTGGCCATTTCAGGCAAGGAGTGGCTAATTCCTATTCTATTCCAAAACAGATCCTTATTTACAAGAGGCAGAGAAAAATTTCCAAAGCGTTAAAATGAAAACCCACATAGAATGGCCATTTGACGGAACATTACATTGCATACCTAACAATTAAAATACCGTCATTATACTTAGACAGATTAAATATTCTGCTTACATGACAGCTATATGGTGTGTTATGTTTGGACTTGATTTATCAGATCAAAAATTTAACAGCTATATTAAAATGCAACACATCATTTTTGCTTCAAATTAACATCAAGCTCTTTAAATTAAATCAGCATGAATAAATCCATTCTTAATAAAGGTAGAACTCTTGATTTTTAATACAATCACTATGTGTTAAATATAGACAGTGCTGTTGGCTTTAATCATGCTGAAGATTAAAAAATTGGGATTCTCAAATATGGGTCACTACAGTCTTTCCAAAGAGAAATGAAATGGTATAATTGAAAAGTTTAAATATTATTATTCTTGAAAAAGCAACAGTTCACTACTAATTGAACAATGACAAATACCTGAATGTTTCTAAACAGAAAACAAATTGAAACAAATGAACAAATAGCAAGCTGGCAGGAATACAACCAATAGGAAATTAGTGAACTACTGCCAAAAAAGCACTGGCAAGGCAAAGGGAAACTAGTGAAATTACTCAGAATATCTTTTTCAAAATGCCTTGCATTGTCATTTTATTTTCAATATAACCAGAGGATACAGCAATAAACTGAAATTGCCTAAGCTAGTAAACAGACAAAAACTACATAATTCACCATGGAAGTCAAATTCAGCCCATGCATGTGCAATTGAGGTCTATTTTCTAGTTCTTCCCCGCTTTCATACAGCGGCAAATTATTTGCTGTTTTTATTTCATTCAGGTTTGTTTGACTTTTATTCACTACTTGTATTTATATTGAATACTATTACACAATCATATCATTCTGCATCCTTTGCGGTAATCTCAAGTAAATGCTCAAGGCACCACCCTATCTATGAGCAACACAGGAGCAGGAGAAGGCCATTCAGTCTCACGGGCCTGTTCTGCCATTCAATTAGATCATGGCTTATCTGTGCCTCAACTCCACTTACCCATCTTTGGAACATCTCTTGATACCCTTACATTATAAACACCTGTTGATCCCAGTCTTGAAAATTTCAATTGACCCACCATCCATAGCTTTTTGCTGGGGGTGGGGGTGGGGGTGTGGTGATGGGAGAAATTCCAGATTTTCTCTACTCATCCTGTCTCATGGGGAGATGGTGCCATAATGGTGATCTCACTGGACTAGTAATCCAGAGGCCCAGGCTAATGGTCTGCGGACATGTGTTCAAATTCCAACAAGGCAGCTTCTGAAATTTGAATTCAATTAATAGATCTGGAATATAAAGCTGGTCTCAGTGATGGTGGCCATGAAACTATCATCGATTGTCATAAAGACCCATCTGGTTCCCTAATGTAGTTTAGGGAGGGAAATCTGCTGTTCCTCCTGGTCTGGCCTACATATGACTCCAGACCCGCAGCAGCGTGGTTGACTCTTAAATGCCCTCTGACATGTTCAGGTCTAGAGCATTTAGGGA
This sequence comes from Cetorhinus maximus, assembly GCF_964194155.1. Lineage (NCBI taxonomy): Eukaryota > Metazoa > Chordata > Chondrichthyes > Lamniformes > Cetorhinidae > Cetorhinus > Cetorhinus maximus. The sequence goes on from NC_135888.1 coordinate 4,176,172, forward strand.
TGGGCAACAAATACTGCTTTGCCAGGGACGCTGACATCCCAAAAGGTTAGTAAACAGGTACAGCAGGTAATTAAGAAAGCTAATAGAATGTTATAATTTATTGTGAGGGGAATTGATTACAAAAGTAGGGAGGTTATGCCTCAGTTTTACAGGGCATTGGTGAGACCACATCTGGAATATTGTGTACAGTACTGGTCTAATTATTTAAAGGAAGATATAAATACATTAGCAGTTCAGAACTAATACTAGGAATGGGCGTGTTGTCTTATGAGGAAAGGCTGGACAGGTTAGACTTGTATCCATGGGAGTTTAGAACAGTAAGAGGTAACTTAATTGAAATCTTTAAGATCCTGAGGGGTCTTGACAGGGTTGATATGGAGAGGATATTTCCTCTTGTGGGAGAATCTAGAACTAGGTGTCAGTGTTTAAAAATAAGGGGTCGCTCATTTAAGACAGAGATGAGAAATTTTTTTCTCTCAGAAGGTTGAGAGTCTTTGGAACTCTCTTCCTCAAAAGGTGGTGGAAGCAGAGTCTTTGAATATGTTTAAGGTAGAGCTAGGTAGATTCTTGATTAACAAGGGGGTGAAAGGCTATCGGGCGGGTAAGCAGGAATGAGGGGTTGAGGTTACATTCAAATCAGCCATGATCTTATTGAACGGCAGAGCAGGATCAAGGGGCTGAATGGCCTATTCCTGCTCCGAATTCATATGTTCGTATGTAAAAAAAAGTGCTTCTGATTTCACTGCTGAATGGCCTAGCTCCAATTTTAAGCTTCTCTCTCCTTGTTCTGCATCCCCCCACCAGAAGAAATTGTTCTCCGTATCAACCCTATTCTGTTCTTTTATGATTTTAAACCTCTCAATTAAATCACTACTCAACAATCTAAACTCAAGGGAAGCCAAGCTCATGGGGCCTGCCCTCATAATTTAACACTTTAAACCCAGATATTAATCTGGGAAATCTTTGCTGTATCTCCTTCAAGACCTTCCCAAGACGCCCAAACTGAACACACAATTTCTGATATGGGTCTGACCAAAGTTCAGTACAACTGAAGCACAACTTCTTACCGCCTTTATATCCCAGTCTACTTCTGATAAAGGCCAACCTTTCGTCATTTAATCTCTCCTGCTCTCCACCCTATCACAGATCTTCCTTTTAGTTCTTTTTCCCATTCTCCCCCTTTCACTTGCTCAAAACCAACTACATTTCTAACTTTTCCCAGTCCTGATGGTCAGTCGTGGGCCTGAAACGTTAGCTCAGTTTCTTTCTCCACAGATGCTGCCAGACCTGCAGAGTATGTTCAGCAGTTTCTGTCTGTATCAAAAAAGACACCAAACCAATGATCAAGACATTAGGACAGTAGTTCTTATGTACAGAAACACATCTCAACACATTTTTAGGATGGAGGGAAAAAAAATCAGCCCATTACTTTTCTAGGTTTTGGCTCTGGTTCCCAACCTCCCGCCTCATTATTTCCAGCTGGTGGTATTGGAAAGCGAGTCTAACTGCAGAAATGTCATGTTTCCACATTCTTGAAAATGTCACAAATATGACAGTCTGATGAAGAGGCCAGCCACTGTGCGGTAAGTTTTGAAAAAATTCTTTTACTTAAGAAATTTATTGTCTCTTAAATTAGGCAAGAGTGGAAGGGGCAAGATCACATTTGTCCTTGAATGCAAGGGAATAAGGCTATTGTACACTCCGAGTCTGATGAAAGATCACTGACCTGAAAGTTAACTGTTTCTTGCTCCACAGATGCTGCCAGACCTCCCAGGTATTTCTAACATTTTCTGTCTTTATTTCAGATAATATTATACAGGTATTCATTTGGACATGTCTGAAAGGACTTTGTGGGTAAAAACAGACCACTGAGAAAATAGGTAATTTAACATGGCAGCAAAAATGAGATTTTCTATAATTGACACTTACATTACACTCAGTAATATTTTACTGTGCACAGTTTCAGAAATATTAATAAAGTAACGGGATCATGACTTTTTTAGTTTCAAAGAGCAATGGTGAACTCCTTCTGTGCTGTATGATTCTAAGTACTTTGAGGCTATGATCTTGCAGGGAACCTTTACAAATCTTATAGATCCCCAAGGTTCCTTGAGCTCACTCACTGGTTCTTGAGCATTGTGTTAAGTTACAGAAAAATAGTTTTCTCAATGTTGCAAGAGGAATATATTTTCTAAGCTGAAAACTGAGTTCAGTACTTATGATTGAAATATGTTCCGCCTTTTGCTTTCCAATTTAACCTCATGCACTATAGTTTACTGTTCATTGCTAATGGGTGAAGTACAAATTCTAATTGTTTGTATCAATGTACATTGTAGTAATTAGCTGTCAGAGATTTAGGGCTGCAACTTAACATGTCTGCTCATATCATTAATGAAATACCACTATTAAAGCCTATCTATAAATGTATGAATAGAAGGGTTAGAGACAGTGATCAAATATTGATCTGAACTGAGCCTGTGATCTTTTGCATTAATCCACTAATATAAGTGGTCTTTAATCATTATTACTTTGGAGTTTATACAACCATTAAGGAAATAGCACTGATACAAATATATCTGAGGGACAAGTAAGCGCTGTACTCAGTAAAGCCACATGAGTGAGCTGCACATAATAATCCTGTGTTTGTACATTTAGAAATCCAGCTCTGGCAACCCTGTCAAGACCTGAAGAAATATATGATATTGCAGACCTCAGTAACGTCTAGAAAACCCAACCTATCCAAATGCACATGATAAAATTCAGGGGATATATGGAGGGCTCCTAAGAGGCTACAAATTTAAATGCAGGGCTAGAGGAGGCTTCAGAAGTAAGGTGAAGCATGACCATGAAAGGGTTTGAATACAAGGATGAGAATTTGAAATCAATACACTTGTGCCTGCCACCTGTGTTTCTGTGCATGTGTATGTGCGCGCGCATGTGTGTGAGGGGTGTTGTAGGTTGGAGGGGTGGTGAGATAGGGGAGCTAGTGGGGATTGGCGAGGACAAGTGAGATATATATATATATATATATGTAAGATTTACACAGGATAGTTGGAGTTTGGATGGGATGAACTGATGGTTTTGGGAAAACTGAACATCAAGGGGATAAAATCAATACTTGAGGATTGCAACAGTAGTGGGAGGCATGATCAAAGGTAAGGTTGAGTGTACAAACCTAACTCTAGATATTTGTGTGAATGTGTAGCAGGAATACACACACAAGAACTGAGTGCGCAAGCTTAGATTATCAAGCCAAAAAGCTGAATATTCATTACAGAAGAGAGAATGCAACACTCAGAGCAGAAATGGGTAGGCAGCAACACAGCAAATGTTTTCTGTTGTTGAGTTGGCTTGCCCAGTGTTTGACAGCAAACCATTTGACCTATCTGTATTTGCAGTGATTCAGTTGCCAGTTGAGGATATTTCACCACTTTCTCGATGAGGGTGATATCATCAGCAGAGAATACTAACTGTTTATGACATCCACCAGACTGTCCCTGAAGTTGAGAAACAGAATGAGGCTAACAGTGCCTACTTGAGTTATTAGTAGAAAAAGATGAAAATTCATTTATCATCACACAATGCTTGTATCACAGATCAGTTCAACAGCAAATGTCATAAGAAGCCAAATTTTCAATAAAACCAGGGTGTCAATGTCTCTAGAATGCTGAGCACATCAAGAAAAAAATTCCACATCTGGATCATGTGATCAACATAACAAGCCAACTAAATTGCTCTCATATATATTTAAAAAGGGAAAGAGTTCAAGAACAATCTGCGAACAGACGTGTTGCAAAATGAATTAGGCTGACTGTCATCTTCATTAACAGAAAATAACTTCCAAATGATTTAATGCAACCAAGAAAACATAAAATTCTACAAATAGCTGCAAAGAGGCAGGATGAAAATTAATTCTTATGTGGCAGTCTGAGAAGTGAAACACATACCATCTTAGGGATAAACTTTTTAGTGAGTCTTGTTCCATATATACAATTAAATATCTTATGTAAGGTGCACATCTTTTGACCACAAAAAGATTTTCTTATTGCCTTCTGTCAACATTTACCATTGTAAGTTGTTGTATCAACATTTTCAATCAATTTTGCTATTTCAACTCCTATTATCGCAGGTTCTGGCCATGAGGTGGATCTGTGGAACAAGGTCTTTGAAATACATAGGGCAGAATATTACATCCTGCGGGTGGGCGCGTGCCCGACCCGATCGGGCATAAAACCGCGCAAGATGACGTCGGGCGAGCGTCCCGACGCCATCATGCACTTGCACGATATTTCGCTCGGTGGGCACGTGCAAAAGTCGGAAGCAAGCCTTACGGTTGGCCAACCGGCAAATTGGCCAGGCAGACTTCACATTTTTCATCAAACCTCATCCAAGAGCGGGATGAAGTCTTCGTTAGGAAATAAAATAAATATCTGGGGACAGCATTTTTATGAGGTATGCTTTCAGGTGCTTGATAGTGACGCATGGACATTTTTTTGAATCTTTTTATAGCTTCATTTCAATATTTACAGGTCTGCAGCTTCCTGAGGCAGCTGTCTGCCTTCAGGGAGCTCTCTTGCAGCGCTCACCAGCGCCCGCGGTGACATCATCGGCCACCCTCTTCCCGCCCCACCCCGGCAGCGCTGAGCTTTTCAGAGCGTGTTTAGTGCTGGCTGGCCGTTAATTGACTAGCCAGCGTGAAATCGCAGTCGGGGGTCCGTTTCCTGGCCGCTCCCAGGCCCGCCGATCGCGTGCACCTGACGACCTAAAAATTCAGGCCATAGTAGTACAGTATTGCGTTAGTGGTGAAGGAACGACACTTGCCATTCACCCCGCTGCTGCTCACAAAGCAGTTTTGAGTGTAGCATTCCTGACATTGGACATCTGATCAAGTGTGCCACCCTCTATAGAGGATCTGTGGCATCTGTGAGTAAAACAAGGAACAAAGAGGCTCTTCAGTCAACCAAACTGAAGAATCCTCACTGAGACATGCAGTTCTAAACTGGGAAGTATAACACAGCAAATATAAATTAGATTTAACTGATGTAAGGAAAGTGAAATTAAGATTGAAAAGTACAGGTGGAATTAGGGCAAGAGTTAAAAGAGGCAGGCAGAAAAAATGAAACAAAAATTTCAAAAAATCTCCAACACTAATTTTCTTCTGAGGGAATGAGACTCCACACTTATAAAATTATTTTTTTCAGCTTCAGAAAGGTTGTTCAGCAGTAATTAACACTTATCACATGGTTAAAAACGTACGCCTGATGTACCAGCCCTAACACTTTCAGCCATCTACAGTACAAATTTAGCAATCAAGCAAGTTCAACTAATACACTGATGCTATCTTCAGAGACATAGAAAACCTAAGAGGTTACAGCATTGGGTGGGTTGAGTGTTAACAATTTGAGATATGCACTGATTGCAGCGTCAGAAGGAGCCTACAGGAAATTGTAAACAAAGTGAAAGCAAGGAGAGTGGAACATAGATTAAGAATGAATGTGAAGAAGACCAAGACAATGGTGATATGACCTAACCCAGGAGTGAAAACTGAAGTAAATGGACAAGTCCTGGAACAAGTGAAAAGTTTCACAAACCTTAGGTAGATTATTACAGGCAATGGGAGATGTGATTGTGAGGTCCGAAGGAGAGCTGAGATGGCCAAGACACCCTTTGTCAGAATGAAGGGCATGTTAACATCAAAGAAACTGAACTTGAATCTTAGGAAAAGAGTGCTGAGGTGCTACATCTTGTCATCTATGTTACATGCCTCAGAGACATGGACAACAAACAAAGAAACTACTGATAAGCTGAATGTATTCAAGATGTGGACATATAGAAAGATATTCCGCATAACCTACACAGACAGAACGACTAATGAGGAAGTGCTAGAAATGGCTGGATTAAAGAGGAAATTAATGCATAACATCAAAGACTGAAAGATACAATATTTTGGTCACATCATTAGAGTAAAGAGAGACAATTATTGGAAGGAAAAATTGACAAAAAACATAGGACAGAGAAGCAGAGGAGAAAATGGGTGATGGGTAAAATGAGCTGGACACAATTGACCTATGTGGAAGGTGTAAGGGCAGCACAGGACAGACAAGAGGTGGAGATCTATGGTAGTCAACCTTCTGGGAAAAAAATGACACCAACGAACAAATGAACGAACGGTCGGGTCACCCCTCAATTTTCTATTTCCTAGGCAAAAGAGCCCCAGCCTGATCAATCTTTCCTGATAGGTATAATCTCTCGTTTTTGGCATCATTCTAAGAAATATTTTTCACACCCTTCAGCGCCTCTATATCCTTTTTACAATATGAAGACCAGAAGGATGTACCATATTCCAAGTATGGTCTAACCAAGGCTCTGTATAAGTTATCTTGCTTTTCATTTCTATCCCTCTAGAAACAAACCACATAATGGCCCAGATTTTGTTAGATTTTGCAATCAGTGGCATCATTTGGATTATTTTTCCTTCACCGTTCAGCTCCAATTAATTTTACACTTCAAAGTACTGAAAGTGTGATCTGATAAAGGCTCACCCCCAAGGGTCAATAGACCTTGGTGGACAGTAGGACCAAAAGTCTATCTCCTTACCCAATGAGATTTAAAGTAGTGAAAGACACTGGAAATAGCAGGGAAGGAAATATTGCAAATAAGATACAGAAAAAAATAAAGAGGGGGAAAGAAGGATTGGAATAAGAAACTGAGAGAACAAATGAGAAAGAAAACGTTTTGTTAAGTCTTTAATTTAAAAATCTCTAGGAAAAATCCAGGACTGAGACTTGAGAGTTTTAATTGTTCCCCTTCTTGGTCCCTGAGGTTGAGCAGCATTGCATTGCAAAGGACATGAATCACATCATTAAAAGGGTCCTTACATCAATCCAAACTTTCTGCTTCCATCTTTGGAAGGCTAGTGTTGGAGAGGCACAAATCACTAACAATTTGTGGTGATTCATGACTCCTCACCACAAATTGCTTAGGGGAGCAGAGGCGGGGTGGGGTTCGGGGTTAAGGTCAGGGGAGGTAGGGTTTACGTAGTAATAATGGCGAGTAACATAACCTTGTTAACTTTTCTAGCAAATTCTGGGTCAATAGCTTCCTAACTCTGTTGCATCTTATGTATATATAAAAAGACTTGCATTCATAACCTGACTGTGGGAAATGTCATGGGCATTTACTATATGTATGTGCGTGTGTATTCTAGCAGTTAACAAACCTGTCCTCAATACCAAGATCATATCCATTTTCAATGAAGAACCTCAGGTAACATTTACTAAAGGAATTCAAGACTGAGGGCTTTGAAGTGATCTCAATGTTCTAATCTTTTTCATAAAGCAGAACATCTGCAAGAGCATTGCTACCAGGATGCCATAAATAGAATAAAAGAAAGTTGAAATGGCAAATAAGACATGACAGAGTCCAAGATGCTCTTTGTGATCTCATCACCAAAAGGTCGAACAAGTTAGGCTTCACTGCTCTATGCAGCTCATCTCAAATTTCTATGAAATCTTACTTATTCCTTCCCACTCTACCTAGATTTAATACTCTCTTTGGTCAATGTAGTAAGTCCTCACTTAATGCTGTAATTGCGTTCCTGAAAAGTGCAACGTTAAGCGAATCAGATTTTCCCATTACAATCAATGTAAAAACACTAGTTAGTTAGGCTCTGTAGAACCTTTCTCCTCAGAGAAAAAAATTAAAACATTATACCCTGTAGGTTGAAATACTATATATTGCCAAATTTCTATATTCTTAAATGAAATTATTTAAAAATTTCTTTCATTTTAAAAGTTTAAAAGAAATATGCTAACTCTTGCTACAGGAAAAGCTGCCTCTCCTGCTTGTCTGTCTTCTTGTTCAGTGCATCTATGGCTCTTGGCCCCTCCTGTTAGCTGCTGATGGTGCTTTCCAAACCTCCCACACGCCAGGCATTATCTTTCCACTCCCTACTTCTTCGCCTGAACCCTCGCGGTGAGAAAGGGCTTGGGAACTGAGCAGCAAGAGGTCAGAAGAGCAGCTTCGACTTGCAGTGTTTGGAGGTAAGCTGCTCGCTGGAGAGTTGGTAAGGGCGGGGGGTCAGCGAGCAGGAACGTTGGTCAATGACTGGGAGGGTCTCCGAGAGGGAGAGTCAGCCAGCAACCAGGAGGATCAGTTGGTGAGAGAGGGGGTTCAGAGCAGAAGAGGCTGCTCCAAAATGGTGCTGATTGTGTCAGGCTACCCTACATCACACCCAGCCCGAAACAACATTAAAACAAAATTCCCTACACTAAACACAAATATCCACCCCATTAACTGACTGGTGTTAAAATAAAACAACTTAAAAGGGGGCAACTTAAAGAAAAGACTTGCAGTATCTAAATTATTAGCCTGAGAAGAAACCATCTCTACCCTGAACAGACATATATTAGAAAATCAGGCACAATGAAACCAATCTAACATATCTGTGTTTCTAACCATTACTACTTGACTCATGTCCTTGGAAGGTACATCTGTAGCTATGAAAAGATATGCAATAAATCCTTTGTAACAATTTAGAGCCTGTTTCACCATTCACTTAACTCAAGGCAGATCTGTACCTCAACTCTATTTACCCATCTTTGTCCATATCCCGTGATACCCTTAACTAACAAAAACCTATCAACAGCATAACTATGGGTAGGTCTTGTTAACTTATCTTGAGAACATCCTCAGGGTTTAGAGTATTGCAGTTCACAGGAATATGCTGTGCTTGTCCACCTCTCTAGATTGGAATGTGAAAATAAGTATTTTAATTCTCATTTGTCAATTAATTTTGTAATGTTTCTGCAGCATAGCAGAAACTATGGCTATAATAACGTGGCATTGTTTCTAACGGGATATATTGCCTTTGGTTGGATAAGAAGTTAAATATTCATTTTTTAAACATTTCCAGAACTTTATTAGTGGGTGAAAAGCAATGTGTGGTTTTGAAAGTATGCTTCCTGAGAACTCAAACTTGTTAGTGATAGTAAAAATAAGTCACAATGCATCAGCAAAGTGATCCAGCTAACACTTCTAAAAGAGTGGACAAATCACATAAAATAAATTAAAAGTTTAATATTTCATTCAAGTAACTGAGTGGTGCACAAAAATTCACCTATGCTGCCAAAACTCTGGCACCTCCAGTCCCTTGCTGCCAAATTAAAAGACAGCTTGCATTTATAGAATGCCTTCAAACATTGAAAGCTATCCCAAGGTGCTTCACAGAATCCTGAATGAATGCATTTAACAGGAGAATGAGAATTGTAAATTCAAAACATTGGGGGACTGGAGGTAATAAGTCAAGAAGGACAAGGGTGATTGGTGAACAGGATCTGACATGGGATAGGATACAGACAGCAGAGTTTTGGATGAGCTAAAGTTTATGTAGGCTTCAAGACTGGAGGCTAGTCAAGAGGGCATCGGAATAATCAATCTTGAAGGGGACAAAGGCGTAGTGAGAGTTTCAACAGCAAATGGATGGAAGTAGGGGTGGATATGGGCAATGTTACAGAGGTGGATGTAGGTGGTCTTTGTGACAGAAAGGGTATGGGGTCATAAAGTCAACAGAGGTTGCAGTCAAATAGTATGGCAAGGACGCGACCAATCTGGTTCAAGCTGTCCCTGGCCAGGACAGGGGTTAGAAGTAGTCACAAATACCAAAGACAATAGGTTTGCTCTTTCCAATATTTAACTGAAGAAAGTTGTGGCTCATACAGGACTGGATATCAGAAAAGCAGTTTGTCAGCATATACTTTGGACCAGAACATGTCTTTGGATGATGTAAGCATGGGGCAACATATTGATGAGGAAGAAAAGGCCAAGCATGAATCTCTGAAAGATTCCAGAGGTATTGGTGCAGGTACAGGAGGAAAAGTCATTGGTAGATACTCTGGCTACAACTGGATAGGTGGGAACCAAGCGATGGCAATCCCACTGACAACAAAAGAAATATGTTGGAGAAGGGTGTATCAAAGACTGCAACAATGTTGAAAAAGACGAGGAGAAAGTGCACCATGGTAAATCACAGAGGATGTTATTTGTGACTTTCATTAGAGCCACTTAAGTGCAGTGGCAGAGGCAGAAACCTAATTGGAGGGATTCAAACATGGAGCTGTGGGAAAGGAAGACGTAGATCTGGAAGACAACAATATGTTCAACCTTAGAAGAGGAAAGGGAGGTTGGAGATGGGTCAGTCATTTATAAACAGGGCGATCAATGGTGCTTTTTTTGAAGAGAGGATGACAACGAAGGTTTCAAAAAATACTTGCATTTATAAAGCACTTTTTACAACTATGGACCATCTCAAAGCTCTTTACAGCAATGAAGCACCTTTGAAGTGTAGTCATTGTTGTATTGTAGGAAATGTGGCAGCTACTTTGCGCTCAGCAAACTCCCACAAACAGCAATGTGATAATGACCTGATAATCTGCTCTTCTGTGATGTTGATTTAGGGATAAATATTGGCCAGGTCACCGGGGAGACCTTCCCTGCTCTACATCCAGCTGGGCAAGCAGATAGGGCCTTGATTTAACCTCTCATCTGAAAGATGGCACCTCTGACAGTGCAGCACTCAGTCAGTACTGCATTGGAGTGTCAGCCTTGATTTTTCTGCTCAAACCTTGGAGTGGGACTTGAATCTAGAAACTTGTGATTCAGAGGAAAGTGTGCTACCAACTGAGCCACCACTGACACTCAAGAGAGAGAACCATTTACAATATTTTCGATGGTAGGGGAGGAACTAGAGAAATATGTTTGTTAGGACTAGAGCGAGGGGAACCTTGAGGGACCCTAGTAGTAAGGGTCCTGCAGCTGAACAAAATGAACAAATAAGTCTAAGTGGGCCTCTCACCTATTTTTGGAGGTGAGAAGTGATGTGCGGGTGAAGTTGGAATTGTGATTTTGAAAAATGAGACCAGTCAGGCAACATTGAGACTGTACAGGTTCAAGAAAATATCAAGAGAGCTCATACAGCAAAGAAGTAATGAGCAGCCCAAAAAATGCACAGCGAGCTTATCTAATGCATAGTAGTTGTGTCATACTGATCAGAAAGAGTACAGGTTTCTCGTATCCTGGCTGATTCTAGTCAGGGTGGTGAGGAAGGAAAGTTGACCTCAGTAAGTCAACTAGGGCTCCCATTCCTGCAATTGAGAGTCTTCTGGTGAACACGTGCCCCATAAGGGGGAAAGGTGGGGCAGACAAGTCCAGAGGTTCGTGGATGATGAAAAAGATAAGACAGCAAGATGATGCAGGACAAGGGCACATATAACAGGTGGATAAGACAATTAAAAATCAGTCTCAATACAGCAGGTTCAGATGAAGAAAATAAATAAGAGGAGCAAAGGAAAAGTATGAGACTGGCAGTAACATAAAAGGGAATCCAAAAGTCTTCTACAGGCATTTAAATAGTAAGAGGGTGGTAAACAGAGGAGTGGGACTATTTATGGACTTAATGGGAGATTTACGTATGGAGCATGGCTGAGGTACTAACTGAGTATTCTGCATCTGTCTTTACCAAGGAAGAAGATGCTACCCAAGTCAAGATTAAAGAGGAGGCAGCTGAGACACTTGATGGGTTTAAAGTTTATAAGGGGATAGTCTGGCTGTGCTTAAAGTTGATACGTCACCAAGAGTAAATGAAATATATCCAATATTGAGGGAAGTAATGCTGGAAATTGCGGAGGCACTTGCCATAATTTCCCAATTTCCAAAATTTCCCAATCCTCCTTAGAAACAGGGGTGGTGTCAGAGGACTGGAGAATTGCAAATGTTACACCCTTGTTAAGGATAAGCCCAGCAACTACAGACCAGTCAGTTTAACCTCAGAGGTGGAGAAGCTTTTAGAAACAATAATTTGGGACAAAGTTAATAGTCACTTGGGCAAATGCAGGTTAATTAAGGAGAGCCAACATGGATTTGTTAAGGGCAATTGTGTTTAATTAACTTACTTGAGTTTTTTGATGAGGTAACAGAGTGGGTAGATGAGGGTAATGTGGTTGACATCCAGAAAGCAAAGAGTGTGACAAAGAGCCACACAGCAGACTTGTGACCAAAGTTAGAGCTCATGGAATAAATGGGAGTAGCAGCAATATAGATACAAGTTGGCTGAGTGACAGGGAACAGAGAGTAGTAGTGAACACTTGTTTTGTCAGACTATAGTAGAATTCCCTAGAGGTTGGTGTTAGGACCCCTGCTCTTTTTTCACTCATATGTTAATGACCTACACTTTGGTGTACAGAGCACAATTTCAAAATTTGTGGATGACACAAAACTTACCAGTATTGTGAATTGGGAGGAGATTTTTAACTTCAAAAGGACATGGACAGGTTGGTGGGATCGGTGGACGTGGCAGATGAAATTTAATGCAGACAACTGGGAAGTGAATAATTTTGGTTGGGAGAATGTGGAAAGGCAATACATAAGGGGTACATTTCTTAAGGGGGTGCAGGAGTAGACGGAGCTGGGGATATATGTACACAAATAATTGAAGGTGGCAGGGCAGGTTCAGAGAGTAGTTAATAAAGCATACAGGATCCTGGGCTTTACAGGGGCATCTGGTACAAAAGCAAGGAAGTTATGATAAACCCATTTAAAACACTGGTTTGGCCTCAATTGGAATACTGCGTCCAGTTCTGGGCACCACACTTTAGGAAGGATGTAAGGCATTAGAAGGGTGCAGGGAAAATTAATGAGAATTAGGTTCCTCATCCCTGGAACAAGTTATGAAGATAGATTAAAGAAGCTGGGGCTCTTCTCCTTGGAAAAGAGAAGGATGGCAGGAGATTTGATAGAGGCATTCAAAATCATGAGGAGACTGGACAGAGTAGATAGGGAGAAACCATTCCTATTGGTGGAAGGATCGAGAACCAGAGGACACCGATTTAAGGTAATTGCCAAAAGAAGCAATGGCAATATGAGAAAAAAAATGTTAACGCAGCGAGCGCTTGGAATTTGGAATGCACTGCCTGAGTGTGTGGTGGAAGATGATTCATTATCGTTTTCAAGAGAGAATTGAACAATCATCTGAATGGGAAAAAAATTGCAGGGCTAGGGGAAAAGGGGAGTAGTGACAGTAGACGAATTGCTCTTTCAGAGAGCCAGCACAGATGAAATGGGCCAAATGGCCCCCTTCTGTGCTGTAATCATTCTATGAAAGTGAGAATATGAAATTACACTTGGCAGTGAAGCTTCTCCTGCAAAGTATCAATGCTCACTGTCCAGATTGTACAGATGAACTGGCTACTTGGGCAAGGTACTGGAAAGCGGCTGTTGTCCATTGGGGTGGTTGGGGGTGAGAGGAAGAAAATGGAAAAATATTTGTGGTCTTTGAAGGGGACATGTGTGACTAAGACAAGAAAACACCTTAAAGAGAAAGTTTCCCTGCATAATGTGATAAAGATGTATTTTGAAGAGAATGCTGTAGAGCATCAGTTATAAAGTACAGCACTACTAAATTTTTGAAGGGCTACTGTACAAACTACTCTCAGCTGGCCTAGTTGTTCCTCAATTCTATGACTCAGCATTGACACACACCTTGCTAGAACATATTTGGCTGCCTTCCAAGGAAATTTCTACAGTAATTGTCTGCAGCAGTTGGAGCAAGAATGGCGAGTAGATGCTGTAAGAAAAGGAACAATCGCATTTTAAAAGTCCTTATTCATGCGGAACTTCAGTCTTAACCAGATGGGTTCTTTTTGATGAATTTCTTTCTGTATGGAAACCATATGGATAAATACCATCCTTAAGACTGCAATGATTTAAATAAAGTTGAGATATTACTCTGTAATTAAGGTAATAAAATGCACAAGTTAAACAACGGAACATTTTTCTAGTTTCCATACAATGAACAATGAGGCAGAATATCAAATTTATCTTAAATTGTTAGCAAGCAGAAAGCAATGATCCAAATTTTATTGAGCTGTAGAGCAGATGTGAAAACTAGCAAAGCTAGTCATTATTTATTTTGCACTATACCCTTCTGCACCACCTGGTCTGACATTAAGACTCAAACCCAAACATCCCCCGGGTATGTTCATTATATCATTAACTCCTAAATCCTAGCTGGACCTCACCTATGTAGCCACAGATGGACTTTGAATAAATCCTGACTAATCACCTGTGTAATTCTAGCAAATTACCATCACTCTCATCATTAAGTCTTTTTAATACAAAGCACTGTTCAGGTGTTGCATATTGTCTCATCGCATTAACAAACTGTCACAGTGGCACAAAAAAGAATGATCTAATATCACTGCTTTTAATAACAAAGGGGCTAGAGGTTCACTTGCAGTGGCCTGAATTCTATGGAAATTATGGATGGCCTAACATCTTTGCTTACATATTCAGAAAGACAAACATCTTGGGCTGTATAGTTTGGCTAATTCATATTAGAGCAGATAGAAATTTGTACTCTAACTATACAGTTCGGGACATTCAGGATGTTTATTTTTCATACTCAGTTTAATAAAAAATGAGCTTTACCAACACTTTTGTATAATTGAACATAATTGAGCTATTTTGCACACTCCTTTCACCAAATCATTGTGGCTGTACAGAAACTACTTCTAGGCTACAGTTGAATTCATTTTTGTTTAAACAGTTAGTGCCCATCTGTCCGACCATATTTCTGTCACACTTAATTACAGAAAAATCTTCAGCAAATTTTATATGTTGCAATTGCAGCTGATCGTCTTGTATTTATTTTTTCTGACAAGACTTGGATGCAAATTTCTTCATTTTCATAAAACAGAAACTGAAGAGCTTGGGAGCAGATATATTAAATGGGTAGAAAAGTTATTATTGAGGGAGTAAGGCATATAAAAACAAAAAATTAAAACTAAGTAGGCAAAATCCAACATTAAAAGAAAAAAGGAGCCAATCAATTGTCCAAATGTTAACAAAGTTACAGACATAGTAGAAAAAATAAAGTTTGTAATCAAATAGGGTCACTAAATAGCTTCGCTTGTATTTAAAATGTGTTTAATACTGTCCATTACAGGTCTTTGGCTCTCTGAAGAGTATAGTTTTTGGGTAATCTCAATCATCACTGTTAGCTGAGACTCAGTAAGGTAACAGGCTACAATTGTCAGGATGTATTCGCACCTACATCTCCAAGAATTTTTTTCTGGACAGCAAGAGTGACCATTCACAGCATATGCCAGAACTTGCCCTATATTATGCTTCTTTCTTGCATATTGATAAAAAATTGAGTACAAAGTTTCCAAGGAAAATATTATTTTTTTAGAAGCAATAAAAGTAATTGTATTTTTTTGTACAAAAGATAAGGTAAAGCATAAACCTATCAACCTTTGCTGAAGCTAAAACTCCTGAAAAAATATCTAATTTACTATCAACTTACTTAACAAGTACACCATGCTGTTTGTGAGATAAATGAGACGTTTCACTTTGAAATCAGCCATTAGAGAATCTTTGTATTTTCTAGTACATATTCTAAATGATTACAGAACAACGGGTTTTTATAAGAAGTTCATCTGTGAATCATGAACAATCAGCAAAAAAAAAGTGTTAGTGGTTGAAATTTTGGAAGAACTGTACCATTATTCAAGATTGAAGAGATGTCTGAGTTTTGAATTTAAAAATTTTATTTAATTTGCAACACTTGTTTCTATAATATATTATAGTAAAGGATGAACGATGCAGTCATTTTTTTCTTCAATTGTATGGATGCTTTGATTCTTGTCATAAAATTCCAAGAGTTAGAATAGATGTATTGCTAAGGTGAGAAGGTGCTCTCATTTGTTAAAATTAAAATTTTATTTATTCATAAAAGAAACATGAAGGAAATAAATGGGTTAATTTATCTACAGGCTGAGAGAAGATAAATAATATATCCTATACACATCTGTCCAAATCCTTTCAGTGGCGAGGTGAACCTCACATCTCTCCCATACTCCATCAACCTCTGATAACAGAATAACCTCTGACGCACCATAAACAATGCTACCAGAATTCTGCTAGTATATCATTATATAAAGAGAGACTGGTTTCTGCAAGTGAGTTGCAAGGTATTGATTCAATTTCAGTACTTAGCTGAACATAATTTAATTGGATATAATTTAAATACATTGACTGAATCTGTACTTTGCAATTATTTACATGCATTCATTATCTTTACATGTTGGATATTGTCTCGTTCATTTTATTTGACAATATACTATGTAGGATCATCTTAACTGCACAATTTTATTGATGCAAGCATATTATAAGAACATATGAAATAGGAGCAGGAATAGACCACACAGCCCATCGAGCCTGCTCCAGATTCAATACAATCATGGCTGATCTTGGGCTTCAATTCCATTTTCCCGCTCCGTTCCCCATTTCCCTTAATTTCCTGAGACACCAAAAATCTGTCTACCCCAGCCTTAAATGTATTCAACAATGGAGTATCCACAACCCTCTGGGGTAAAGAATTCCAAAAGATTCACAACCCTTTGAGTGAAGAAATGTCTCCTCGTCTCAGTGCGAAATGATTGACCCCTTATCCTGAGACTGTGCTTTAGATTCCCCGATCAATGGAAACAATCTCTCAGCGTCCACCCTATCAAGCCCCTTCAGAAACTCAATGAGATCGCCTCTCATTCTTCTAAACTCCAGAGAATATAAGCCCAATTTACTCAGTCTCTTGTCATAGGACAACTACCTCATCCCTTTCTGTTGAAGAGTCATACGGACTCGAAACGTTAACTGTGTTCCTCTCCGCAGATGCTGCCAGACCTGCTGAGTTTTTCCAGGTATTTTTATTTTTATTCCCTCATCCCTTTGCTGTACTGCCTCCAATGCAATTATATCCTTTCTTAAATGTGAGAACCAAAACTGCACTAAGTACTCCAGATGCGGTCTCACCAAAACCCTGTACGTTTGTAGCAAGATTCTTTATTCTTGTACTCCAATCCCCTTGCAATAAAGGTCAACATGCCATTTGCCTAAATGCGTGCTGCACCTGCATGCTAACTTTCTGTGTTAATTTTACCAGTATATCTAAGTCTCTTTGAACATCAACACCTACATGTTTCTCACCTTTGAAAAAAAAAATAGGCTGCTTTTCTATTCTTACAATCAAAGTGAATAACTTCACATTTCCCTAAATTAAGCTCCATCTGCCATCTTGTTACCCACTCATCTCACCTGTTTACATCTCTTTGCAGCCTCTCGGTGTCCTCCCCACAGGTTACCTTGTCACCTAGTTTGGTATCATCATCAAACTTGGGTACATTACTCCATCTCTTCATCTAAGTCATTAATGTAGATTGTAAATAGCGGAGGCCCCAGCACTGATCCTTGCTGCACACCACTATTCACTGCCTGCCAACTTGAAAAAGCCCCATTTATCCCCACCCTGTTTTCTATCTGTTAATCAATCTTCTTTCCATGCTAATATATTATCCCCAACTGCATGAGCCCTTATTTTGCCTATTAACATTTTGTGCAAGACCTTATTAAATGCCTTACGGAAATACAGTTATACTACATCTACTGGTTTCCCTTTTTCTACCCTACTAGTTACGCCCTCAAAAAAACGCTAATAAATTTGTCAAACAGGGTTTCCCTTTAGTAAAACCGTGTTGACTTGTTCTAATCATACTATGCTTTTCTAAGCACGTTGTTAAGATTTCCTTAATGATAGATTCTAGCATTTTCCCAACAACTGGTGTTAAGCTAACTAGCTTGTGGGCTGAATTTTCCCCCCGTTTTTGGGGGGGGGGGAAGCTGAAGAGCAGGCGCCCGGAGGTGCGTTTCTGATCGGCGGCCCCAATCGGGGTCGCACCACCATTTTACGTGGGTGGGCCAATTAAGGCCCGTCCAGTGTGACGTCTGCATGGAAACGCTATGCACTCACTGTGCGGGCGGGGGTGGAATCCCTAAACCCGAGAGTGCGCTTTTCTGCGCATGCGCATGAAAGAGCGCATTCATCTCCCTGAGGCTAAGTGCTGCCTCAGGGAGATCGGCTGGACATTAAAAAATACTAAAAGTAGAAAAATAAAATTCCCTGACACTGTCACATGCGTTGGGACATGTCCATAACTTTTAAAAACACTTTAATTAAAATTTTAAAACTTACATGAAACCTCATCCCGCCCGTGGATGAGGTTTCATGCTTTTTCTAATGCCCGCCAGGGCTCCTGGCCTGCCCACCAATCTTAAATTTGGGCGGGCAGGTCCATTAATTACTTAAATGACTCTGTCAATGGCCTCAATCGGCCATTGACAGGTCGGCGGGCGCACAGCTGATTTTGCTGAGCCCCCACCTACCTGAAAACTTAAACGGGGCACGGTGACGTCGGGAGTTCTGCCCGACGTCACCGCGCGTCATTTTACGTGTCGGCAAGCGGGCCCCACCCCCGCTCACCAGCGGGAAAATCCTGGCCTGCAGTTCACTGTTTTCTCTCTCCCTGATTTCTTGACAAGTGATGTAACATTTACCAACTTCCAATCTAGTGGGACCATTCCTGAATTTAAGAAATTTTTTGGAAATTCATAGCTAGCACATCCACTATTTCTGCAGCTATCTCTTTTAGATCCCTAGGTTGTAGGCCATCAGGTCCCAGGGTTTGTCAGATTTTAGTCGCTTAAGTTTCTCCAATCATCTCTACCGATAATAATTTCCCTAATTTCCTCACTCTTCTTAGCCCCGAGACTATTGTCTATTTCTGGTATGGAACTTGTATCTTCTACTGTGAAGATGGACACAAAATATTTGTTCAATGCCTCCGCTACTTCCTCGTTTCCCATGATAATTTCTCCTGTCTCTGCTTCTAAGGGGGCAACGTTTACTTTAGCTACTCTCTTCCTTTTTATATACTTATAAAAGCTCTTACAATCTGTTTTTATTTCTGGCTAGTTTACTCTCATATTCTACTTTTTTCCCATCAACTTTTTGGTGGCCCTTTGCTGGTTTCTAAAACACTCCCAATGCTCAGACTTGGTACTGCTTTTTGCAATATTGTAAGCCTCTTCCTTTAATCTAATACTATCGTTAACTTCTTGAGTGAGGCACGGATGGGTCCTTCTTGCTGAGGTTTTGTTCTTCAATGGAATGCATTTTTGTTGAACCTTTTGAATTATTTCTTTAACTGTTCCCCGCTGTTCATTTACCTCCATACCTTTTAATCTATTTACCCAACTGATCTAAGCCAGTTCTCCCCTCATACCTATATAATTAGCTTCAAATTTAAGATTTTTTTCCCCGATTAGAATATGTCATTAGAATATGTCATGTCATTAGAATGGTATTATGGTCACAAAAGATCCCAGTGGATCTTTTACCATGACATTACTAATTAACCCTGCTTCATCACATAATGCTAGATCTAAGATAACTTTATCCTTAGTCAGTTCCAATACATACTGCTCTAAGAAACTGTCACAAAAACATTCTATGAACTCATCTTCCAGACCATTCTTGCCAATTATATTGTCCCAATCTATATGAAGCTTAAATACTCCCACAATTATTACATTTCCTTTGTTACAGACTCCAATAATTTCTTATTTAATACTCTGCCTAATGGTAAAACTACTGTTACGGGGCCTATGAACTACTCCCACCAGTGTTTCCTGACTCTTGCTATTCCTAATTTCCACCCACATGATCTTCAGAGGCCAGATCCTCTCTCACTAATGTCCTTATGTCATCCTTTACCAGAAAGGCTATCCCACCTCCTTTGTCATTCTGTCACCTTCTATTTTATTCAATGTTTTCTCCCTTTCTAGATTCCACACTTGTTCTTCTCCATACAAAAATACATGCCGCATATACATTTTCATAGCAACTTTCGAAGCTTAACGCTTTCATCAAACAACAATTTTGGGTAGGAATTTACTGGAGCAGGGCATCAGGTGTGCTTAGTTAATTAGACTCTTTCCTACATCCTTCACTGGAAAAATGTTTAGCCCAGTAAATTTTTGGAAGTGGGAATGATAATCATGCAGCAAGGACAACCAAGAATCTGGAATCTTGGTGAGCAATGGGACCAATAGTCTATCTCTTTAATCAATCAGATGTATGAATTGAGAAATAAAAGGAGAACAAGAACAAAAAGATTTGAGAGGAAGGATAGAGGAGCAGGATGAATTAAAGTGGGTGAATTCAATGTCAGATCAGGTGTAGAACGAGAAATAATGATTGGATTAAGAGATAGAGAAAAAAAAAGAGGCAGAAAGTAAAACGCATTTTTAAAAAAAAATTGACATTTTTAAATCTCCATCAATAATTCATTACCTAAAGAAATGAGACTTCACAGTTCCAATATTGCAAATACCGGAAATCTGAAATATAATAATATCGGAAATACTCAGGAGGCTTATTTCCAGCATTTTCTGTTTTTATTCAGTCTCAACTGTTTACTCTCAGTCATTGACAATTATTGCTTTGTTAAAAGGGTACTTATGCTACTAATTACCAGACTTAGCTTTCTGTGGAGAGTTTCTGTAAATGCAGAGACTTCATGGAACTCAGAGGTTAACGGTGTGATGCATCTTCGTTAAATGAAGATGGAGTATCGTAAATCAACCTATAATTTGTAGTAATTTGCAATTCACAGGGTACATCTTCATCACAAGTTGCTGGGTGATTTGCACATTAATAAGAGTATGCAGCATTTGTTATTTTTTCACCAAACTCTGACTCTTTAAATACAATTTCAAGAAAATCTATACTTTCTTCTCATTTCTAAATGTTTTACTGATACCTCACACACCAGGCTTCTGTTAGAAGAGAAGATTACCTGGGCTATGGATTTAACACTATCGCTCATCCAAAGACAATTTTTGATTGCAACCAACATTAGGTCTGATAGTTGCTTCTCCCCTCTTGAGGTGAAGCATCCCAGTGCTGAGTAATACTCCACCCAGTGGCCTGGTACTGAATTGCAGAAACCCACTGTCACAAAAGTGTCATAATTCTCATAATATTATTGTGATTTATTGTAAAAGTAGGTTAATACTGGGGTTTGGATAGTTTCTCTGTGTGTGGGGTTGGGGGGGAGGGGGGGTGGAATTTAAATTGAATTGGAGACAATTGGTTGGGAGGCTTTGACTCATTAAAAGAAGTTAGGTTTGAAATGCTAAATACATAAACATGGCTGAAATCCTAGAATGTGATATGAGGAGAATTTGCATTTTTTGATAATTCAGGGCAGTTTGAATTTCAAAGAGATGGTAGGATGTTACACCTAGCCAGAGAAGCTAGGCCAAGCGGTGTGTTTATTTTTCCCAAAGGTTACTGATAATATTAGCACCATGAAAAGATTTATATTATGAGAAAGGTAAAGTTCCAAAGACATATGGGAACAATGGGATTTACATTAAAGAAGAGAGAAACATGTATGAATGAGAAAAAGCTATGTGTCAGGGAAAGCATTGTAAGATCTACCAGAAGTGTGAAAAGCCTCCAGTATTTGTGCATTAAGCTGCTGTCAACAGAAACCAAAGCTGGGAAAAAACACTCTGAATTCTACTGTCCAGGGTATTGTGTTGACTTGCCTAGATCTGTTTAAAATCTATTTGTTTTTACTGTTGCCTTAATGGGGGTGAAACTGGAAGCCAGATTAATTAGGGATTTTAGGAGTTATTATAGTAGTAATTTGTAGACCTATGTATGTGCTTGAAATCTTTTCTTTTGTTAATAAATGTTTAATTTAGTTTTCTAAAAAATTTCTTAAGTCTTGGTGGACTTATTACTACTGAATTCAGGGCACACATCTCGAAATAAATACAAATTGCAAAATTGTTGTGACTGCGTGATCAAGTTTCCCTCATGGATTTGACCTGTCTGGTATACATCATCTGCCAAGTCATTACACCCACTTAAAGAGGGGGAAGTAAGTTTAATAGTCAGCTTAAAAATCACTTTGGGAATGCCATGCTTTATCAGGTATGAACGCATGTGATCAAACTGCCAAGACTTTGTGCTTGTCATGACTGGGTGTCAGCAGCATTAGTTCTATAGCCAATGGAAAGACTGTGGTGCATCTATGCTATGTCAGGATGAGTTAGAAGTAAGTAGCATGGAGGCCAGCTAAATGGAGTACTGCTAGACAGAGTACTGAACTTGGAAATTCGCCAGTATAAATACAGGAGGTTTTTGCTTATGCTTGGATTATGGAGCACGGAGGCCAGCTTGATGGAATACAGCTAGACAGAGTACTGAAGTTGGGAATTCAGCACAGAGAGGGAAGAGGTGCTGTTCTAGTCTTCTACAGTAGTAGTCCAAGAGAGGGAGCAGCAGACAGTGAGGCCTTAGAGCTGAAGTTCAGTGGCATTGATTAGGTAAGCAGGTAAGTGATTGGTTGGTGAGTTTTAAGGTTCCTTCTTCTCTAATCTGGGCCAGCAGTTTATACTAGTAATGGGTATATCTTGGTACTGTATTCAGTTGGTATTTAATTAAACTACTTAATGTAACTACAAATTATCATTGTAGTTTTTTTAAACATGAAACCCAAATTAGGTAAACAAAATACAATAAAGATGGCAGGGGGGTAATGTATTAACACCAGTGTAATCCACATCTGCACTGTTTGCAGCTCGAGAAAGTTTGGCGCGGAATTGGTGGCTGGAGTACAAGCTTCAGACACTGCAACACATCAGAGAGAGAGAAAGTTACCTGGACACTTTGTTCCAGGAGATAGTCACATCTCTTAGGTTAGGTGAAGCAGATTTAGTCATGTCAGAGACAAGAGGGTGCGAGTATGAGTGAGGCAGGTATGGGGATCCAGAAGGTAGCACTGAAGGTGCCTCAGAACTTGCACTTGTCTAACAGATTTGAGGTTCTTGCAGCCTGTGTGGAAGAGAGCCAGGGATGTAGGGAGGATGAGCAAACTGACGACAGCAGCGTGGTACAGGGGGCCATAAAAAGCAATGAAGTACTAGTAGGGGACATTATAGCTAGACGATACTGTTATCTGCAGCCGAGAGCATGAGTCCCAAAAGCTGTGTTTCCTGCCCACTGCTGGGGTTAAGGGCACCTCTTTGAGGCTGGAGAGGAATTTGGAGGGGAGGGGAAGGATCCATTTGTCATGGTCCATGTTGGTACCAGCAGCATAGGTAGAACTAAGAAAGAGGTTCTGCTAAGCAGAACCACAAAACTAATAATCTCTGGATTACTACCTGAGCCAAGAGAAAATTGGCATAGGGTAAATAAGACCACAGAGTTGAATACATGGCTCAAAGATTGGTGTGGCAGAAATGGGTTTTGATTCATAGGGTACTGGCACCAGTATTGGGAAAGAGGGAACTGTCCCTTTGGAACAGCCTTCAATTGAACTGAGCTGGGATCAGGGTACCAGACTAGGGCTAGAGGGCAGGCTCTCTAATTGGCTGGATATGACTATTGGCGTCCCACAGGGATCGATGTTGGAGCCTAAACTATTCACTGTATTTAGTAACAACTTGATGACGGAATAGGGATACACATATGTCATTTGTCAATGACACAAAGATAGGCGGTATGTAGAAGAAGCTTAAAATTACATAAAGATATTAATTGATTAAATGAATGAACAAAATTGTGGTAAAATTATTTCAGTATAAGTAAGTATGAGGTTATCCACTTTGAACTTAAAAAGGATGGATCACAGTATTTTCCAAATGGCGAAAAGTTAGAAGCAGTGGAGGTCCAAAGAGACTTAGAGATCCATGCGCACAGATTAAAATGTCAATTGCAGGTACAAAAATAATCACAAAGGCAAACAGAATGCTGGGTTTTGTACCTAGACAACCAGAAGATTTGATTTGAAGTCATGCCACAGCTATACAAAGCCCTAGAGTACAGTGTTTGGTTCTGGGCACTACACCTTAGGAAGGACATACTGGCCTTGGAGGGAGTGCAGTGAAGATTTACAAAACAATGCCTAGATTCCAAGGATTAAATTATGAAGATAGATCACACAACGTTGGGTTGTATTCACTGGAATTTACAAGAGTAAAGGCATGATTTAATTGAAGTTTTCAAGTTATTAATGAGAATTGATAGGGTAGATAAAGAGAACCTATTTCCACTGGTTGGGTAGGCTAGGACGGGGAAAATAGCCTAAAAACTGGACGCAGGTTTTTCAGAAGTAATGTTCAAAAACACTTCTCCATGCAAAGGGTGGTGGGAGTTTCAAACTCTCTCCCACAAAAGGCAGTTGATGCTGGATCAATTGTTAATTTTAAAACTGAGTTTTATAGATTTTGTTAACCAAATGTATTAAGAGGTAAGACATTTGGTCACAGATTAGCAATGATGTCATTGAATGTTGGAACACTCGAGGGGCTAAATTATCTAGTCTTGGACACCTTTGAGTTCCCAAACCCAGGCTCTGCAAACCTCTACATAAACACACCAGACTTCAGTAAGTGGGGTGTGCCCCTGTGTGGAGAGAATGTGCACTCTTATCGGGCAAATCAAACTTGCACAGTAATAGATTTCTCAGGAGCTTGATTCAGACACTTAAATGTGGCAACGTGTTTCCATTCTTACCACAAAGGATTATATTATATAACGTATCCAATTCGGACTCTGCTGATATACTGAAGATAAACTCTGACTCTATCCATCATGCTGACAATGTTGTTATAGTACAGCATTTGTGTCGATGAAGTGATTGCAGCGCAATTCAGGAGACAAGTCTTGATATGAACCTCCAGCAGACTGAAGCTTGGGAGTTTGGGAACACCTCCCTCTAGTAGGCAGTTTCACATCATTTGGGGTTTGAACTGGCATTGGAAAACTAACCCAATGAAGAGCCATGTTTTAAAAGTAGTTAGGCTGACCATTGCATTTCTTCAGCACTTCGTAAAGTTACGTTTGAGCTGTTTTGGTTTAGTAAGGAGCCAAAACTCCCGCTTGGGCTTTCCTAACATAGATCATTATTTGGGAATGTTAAGCTGAATGTAAGATGCATCTAATAGTTGTAACTTTACAGATGCTGACTGGACTGAGACCAGAACCTCTATAATACAATAGCACACTGAATTAAATGATGTGCTCAAAGTAGAAAGGTGCACAAACAAATACCACTTGCCAATTTTCTATTAGTAGTAAAGCCAAATTCAAGATAATGTAGTTTAAATAAATTGCAAGGATGCAAGTTATTCAAATGTTCAGTCACTGTCATAATATATAAGAATAAATGTCAAGCTGAATTAATATCATCTAAACTCAGAAAGTGAGTTATCCCTAAGATTCTAGCCTAGTTATAATTTATCCAAGGACCTCTATGGAGTGATTCATGACTAACATTAACAGAAAACCATGGATGCCTACTGAAAACAGAAACACAAAGTACCCTCTAAGTGTCCTAAAGAAAGCCCGCTGTTTGACACAAATCAGTGATTGAATGTTGGTTCATTTTTTGTGCTGAAAAATGAAATGTAATGCAGATTATGTGGTAATGTATCAATGTCGGTAGCTAAAGTGAGAAGTAAACAACTGTAGAATATCTCTAATTATGAAAGAATAAGGTTTGGAATTGTAATTTAATAGTGACCACAAGATGTCAGTCAAGCAAAGATAGTGCTGCAAGGGAGATGAGTAGGTCAGAAGCAAAGGAATTATACATGTTCTTGACAAAGTGCCATTTACACTGTCCTGCATACAACAATATCAATCAAATCTGAACTATTAAGATGAGAATATTTAAGTTACATTTTTCACGTGCTTTAGCAATGAGTGGTCTCTGAAATTCATCTGCACAACAGACGTAAAGCATTAAAAATAAAACAAAAACAATTCTGAATTCTTTAACCCAAATCTCAACTACAGCCAAAAACCATGTTGATCTACAAAGCTTGTATTTTAGGGTGGACAGTGGAAGGAATCCCTGATTCACTTTTCTACTTACCTGACACTAGTCTAGAAGATTATTTCTTAGAAATATATTCCAAATATAAAAATTGAATGTATAAACGATCCTCATTATTTTCTGACCTTTCCCGATTGGCTGATAGTTTTAGGTCAGGTGAGAATCTTGTCATTTATTTTAGCCTCCATAGCAACTATTCATCATAATATATTTCAATTCAATTCTTCAATACAATCTTCAATGATTGCATGTTTCTTTAAAGAGAGAGATTTGTGCATTAGAAATCTGTGGAAAAAAATAAGGGTCTGATTTGATACTCCAAACATATTTTGCCATCAGCAAACTTTTGCCCAGGGAAAAAACAAAAAATGAACTAACATGTCAGATTTATACAGTCAATGACAAAATAGGTTATGTCAGGCTGTCAAAGCTGCTGGGTTAACGTACAACAGCTTATGGTGATAGACTGAGTTTTCATACACAATTTCAATACGTAGCAATGAAGGACAGGTACAAGTCAAGGCTGAAATATTCTTTCACAAATGAAACTGACTAATTTATGTGCTATCTAGAAAACAATACATTATTTATTAATAATCCTGAACAGGGAATGGAAAATATTTCCATCACCAAAAAGAAAACATCTACCTTCCTACTAGTTGAGGACTTGACCAACAGAACATTTTCTGTTCCCCTGGTATGTACTGTAAAATGAGCATGTCGCAAGAGTGAATAATGCTCACAAAGATCTGGCATAAGTAGAGTTTTAAATGAGGTTTCAGAAACTACTGATGAACGATTGGAAATCAATGAGAAATTAAACGCACAGATCTTCAAATATCTTTGCAATTCGTGATCCTCTATTGTTTATCCTTTATTTAGTGCAAGTATTTTTAATGTCACTCTGTACTGAGAAAAAAGTGCCTAAACTTCTTAATCATTCAAAAAAATGAGGGCCTTGTTACCAGAGTTCAAGCAAAGATGATGGTGGAATATACAGGGAGACAGTGGCATAGTGGTAATGTCGCTGGACTAGTAATCCATAGACCCTCTGCTGCTGGTGGAATTTTAATTCAGTTAATAAACCTTGACTGTAAAGCTAGCCCCAGTGATGGGGACCATGAAACTATCACTACTTGTCGTAAAAACCCATCTGGTTCTCACTAATGTCCTTTAGGAAAAGAAATCTGCCGTCCTTACCTGGTCTGGCCTACATGTAACTCCAGACCACAGCAATGTGGTTGACTCTTAACTGCCCTCTGAAATTAAGGATGGGCAACAAATGCTGGCATTGCCAGCAACGCCCACACATCCTGTGAAAGAGTAAAGAAAAAAATAGAGCAAGACTGAGCTACTTCAACGAGGGGATTGGAATTGCCTCCTGTGAGCCCGATTTCTGTCAGGCCCGGGATGTAGAGGTTCATCCATGGTTAGACTTTGGATAATGAAGATCTTGTAAGGATCTATAATAATACTCGGTTTCCGTCTTCTGGAAAGTTCATGTCGATGGATGTAAACAATATATTTTAGTAGACAATGATACTTTTGTACAATAACACATTAAAAGTTCTTTAGGAAAAAAACTTCTGACATGTTAAAAAAGAGCTGCCCTTTAGTGTATTTATTACCTTCCCAACTCAGGAAAAAAACAGTTCCCAATTAGACTTTCACATTTTCACTATTTCAGACTTTCAAAACCATAATCAAGTCACAAGGGCAGATCTTTGACAAAATTTCTATTTATACTCCTAAGCCTGTTTTTAAACATGGACAGCTTTATGCAGCTTTTTTCAGAGTGAGAAGTTTTGAATCTGTTAACATCATTGATGAAAGAATAACCAGAAATTCTGTATTTAAGTAAAGATCCTAATTTGACTGCAAATGTTTTAAAGATCTCTGCTAGCATCAAAGCATCACACACATATGCAAAGATACCTGGTAAAACAGGTATCAAATTTGGCTCAAAGGTGGCACTCTTAAGCTCCACTCTTGAAATTTGAGCAGATAATTAACACAAGCATCTCAGTTCGGTACTGAGGGAGTGGTGCACTGTTGGAGTGCCATTTTTCGGATATGTTAAACTGAGGCCCCATCTGCCCTCTCAGGTGGACGTAAAAGATCCCATAACACAATCTGAAGAAGAACAGGGGGTTTTATCGATGTGCTGGCCAAGATTTTCATCCATCAACAAACACATTAAAAAACAGACGATCTGCTCATTTATTACATTACTGCTTGAGGGATCTTGCTGTGCGTAACTTGGCTTCCATGTTCCCTATATTACTCCAATGACTATACTTCAAAAGTACTGTGAAGTGCTTTATGATATCCTGAAGCCATGAAAGGAGTTATACAGATGCAAGTTTTTCTTGGTATCGATTATGATATCAAAAGTTTTTCATTTGCTGTGATGTTGCTCACTGAGTCAAAGATTAAGCTCTTGCTAGGTGTAGGGGCAATGAGCTGCACGGAAAGATTTTTGTAAGAGATCACCCAAGAGACAGTGAAGTAATTGTTATTTTCATTAGTTTCTGAAAAATGAATAAATATTGTTTTTGTTACCACTGCAGACAGACAAATAGAATTGTCCCCTCAAAATTACAGGAATAAATAAGTCACAGTATGTAATGTCTTTACTAAGCAACTGGCTACAATATAGATTTTTATTAGACTAAAAAAAAATTAAGAAAATATAAATCAATTTGCATCTTCCTATCTCTCGCAAATTTCTGCAGCAGCGTTACGAAAATAAACTGAAATAAATGTTTTAATTTTAACTTGTCTTTTCAGAAATTCCATAACTTAAATATTATAGTCCTTGCTATTGTCTATCTAACCTCTTTCACAGAAAACGTCGCAAGATATTTTTATAGGAGAAAACAGACAGCAGCAGTGAGAATGTTAGGAGATGAGCCTGAAAATCTAGTTGTTAGTTTTAAGGCGGCTTTCAAAGATGGGGAAAGAGGTAGTAATGTGGAAGGGTTCATAAAGGTCCAGAGGGTTGTGTCAAGGTAAATTAAGGTTCAATCTTCACTGGTGGGGGAGAACAGGATTGATGGGCGAGTGTGTCAGAGCATCAATAGGCACAGGATGGTATTAAAGCTGTAAAGGGTTCCAGAAATTGGTGGAATGAAACAATGGAGTGATTTTGAATTTAATGCATTGGAGAACAGGTAACCAATGCAAATTGATGAGAACAGGTCTTTTAAGCAAACAGGACGCAGGCAACAAAGCTTTGCCCAAGTTGTAGTTTGTGTAGGGTGCAGCTCAGGAAGCTGTTAAGTAGGCTACTGGAGAACTCGAGAGAAAACAGGAGGACTTTCAACCAATTGTGTCTGTACTATTGCTGGAGGTAATGAAACCAAAAGGCATGAGTTTTGGGAGCAATGGGAATGAGTTATGGGCAGAGGAGGGCAATGTTGCAAAGGTAGAACAAAATGATCTTGCTGATTGAAAGAATATGGGGTTTGAAGGTCAGTTCAGAATCAATTAAGGCAGTTAGCCTGCTCTGTGGGAGTGATGTAAAGTTAGATTTTTCTGGCAGCACCTGATAAGGGCTTCAATTGTTCAACAATTGGGGAAAACCTTAGCTCAAGGACGACTTTATGTCAGGCAGGCAGCCTGAGAGCAGAGATGGTTTTGGAGCTCAAGGCGATTGCTCAAGAAGATGGAGCCGTTTTTTCATCAGCGTACGGATGAGGGTGTTATTTACAAAACAGCAAGTATTCTGGCGAGTAATGTAAATCGTGCTGGTGGTGGAAGACCCAATAGTCAAGGCCAATGGAAAAGAAACAAGGACAATGGAAAAGAAACAAAGGTTGGAGAGAAGGCTTAAAAGATTAACCCCAGAGAGAGAACCATCATGCTGCTCATCAGGACAGGGGAACAAGACAATTAGATGCTGTGGGTGGGCCAGCGATGGGCAACTCTGCGGATGGAATGCATAAAAATAACTATTGCTTGTTTAAACATAAGAAAGAATCTAGCTGCCATAGACATTCAGACTGGATTATCAAATGCATAGATCTTCTCGGAGTCCTTCCCCATTTATTGGGGCTCTCAGCTATATTGTTTGGTCCTCATATTGTACCTGTTGACTGTAGCTGCAGGACATCCATATTATTATGGACAGGGTTGAGAGAGAATTAAAACCCTTGTACATTTTCCCATACTGTCCGTAGTCTGTGTTTTTGGAAAAGGAAGGTGTATGTGTTTCTTAGCCCCCAGAGTGCGTCCTGTGAATAAAATTGCAGCCGTAACCTTTGGTGGGTTTAAGTAGAGGACAATTTATTCACATATTAACCCCAAAAATCGAAATGCTGTGTCACTCACTCACATGTGTGTGCGTGCGCGCACACACACACACACACACACACACACACACACGAGAAAGATACAATTCAAGAGAACAGCGCACTTTTACTAATTGTAAACAAAAGAATAGTTCATAGTACACGTGTTTGGCTCATCATAAGAAAACAGTAATTGCAGGCAGTTAAGGTAGCGTTTTCACTCCGAAAGAGGTAGCTTAGGTGGGGTCAATAGCTGGAGTTGTATATCAGGATTATTGCAGGGTTCTCTCAAAGAGATGGATGTTCAGCAGGTCAAGAAATTATTCACTTGTAGTTTTTCTTGCCAGGAGGTCAAGTTTCTTTTCAGGTAGACTTGAAATAGGAATCAGGCTGGGAGATTTTTAAGATGTAGGAGTCTCCAGGTTTAAGAAAAGACAGGTGTTACTGCCTTATTCTGCAGCTGCTTTCTGCAGTGGGTGTTCTTTGCGAACTCCCAGGTTTCTCTAGCTCTTGGGATGGTAGATTTGTTATCTGCAGCCAGTTTTGGTCACAGGATGGCAAGTTTCAATGCCTTCCATTATCCACATCATGGGCTGCAGCCAAGAGTATTGATACACAATGGGGAAAATAACTGATAAGCCATCAACATACCAGTTACAATCAGCTCACTGAAAACTTTATTTGATTTTCCATCCTCATGGTTCCGACACATCTGGCAGCCAATGTTTGTTAGATTTCTTCCACTGAGCTGGTAAGGACCTGAGAAACCCACCTGCATTTGAAACTTTTCAGCAGCGTTTTCAGGCATGAATTAATCCCTTTGTCTGTGCAGAAATTGTAAAAGTCACCTGAATATTGGCAGCCACCTTAGTAGACAGTTTAGTGCCCGTTTTTAAAAGAAAGGCAGTTCCAGAACATTATACACTGAATGTAGTCCACTTTTAAAATTATGAACAAGACGTGCCTTCACTGACCACGACACTATGCATTCTTCTTGGTTTCAAAGATAGTTCAGAAAAAGCTGAAGACTTGAGCCATAAGCTGGAATTTTCTGGCCCCACGGGTGTCGGTCGTCATGGCGGGCTGGGTGGAGGGGCAATGTGGCAAGAAGGACAAAAATCGGTTTTCACGTCCTCGTGAAAGCACAGAGGGATGATCCGATGGTGTCCGCCATGGCAGAAAGCCAGTCCCGCTGGAGGCCGGCGTGAACCCGATTTGCATCCCGTTAGTAAGGCCCGATTGGAATCGTCCCCCCCCACGCCAGATTTTCCATTACACGGGCGGGAAAACACGCCAGCCCAGAACACGTCTGGACAAGTGACGTGCAGAAGTTGGGACTTACCGTTAGAGCCTTGCTCAAATTGTGGACATACAAGGAGCAGAAGGTGCTGGAGGCCTACGGCTACTGGACCCTGTATCGCATGCTGGGTGGATTCTCATGGACGCGGCTCTGCTGTGAAGTGGCTCTCGGAAGGTGGGAAGTCTCCTTTGATGTCCCAGGT
Source organism: Cetorhinus maximus (assembly GCF_964194155.1). Lineage (NCBI taxonomy): Eukaryota > Metazoa > Chordata > Chondrichthyes > Lamniformes > Cetorhinidae > Cetorhinus > Cetorhinus maximus. Next base: position 4,207,771 of record NC_135888.1, read on the forward strand.
CTGCTTGGGATGATCGGCGGGGAGGGGGTGGAATGGGAGGGGAGAGGAAGGTCCAGCTGTGAGTGGGAGAGGAAGGTGTACCGGGAAGGTGGGAACAAAGGAACAAAGATGTCGGGTTGGGTGGTGGGGGGGTGAATGAGGTTGAAGGGGGACACGCAAGTGTCAGGGTGTGGTGAGGTTGGGAGAGGTGAGGAGGGTTTAACAGGGGAGCATGCGGCAAATGAGGAGGTAATGTGTAATGGGGGAGGGGAGCAGTCGGGGGGAGAGGGGAGCAGTCGGGGGGAGAGGGGAGCAGTCGGGGGGTGAGGGGAGGAGAGGAGTGGTCCATGGGGAGAGTGGAGGAGTCCGGGGGCGAGGGGCAGGGAAGGTGTCAGGGTGGGGGAAGGAGGAGTTCGGGAGGGGTAAGGTGTCCGGGGGAGGAAGGGGTAAGAGGGAAGGAGGGAGATAGGGTGGAGGGGGGAGATAGGGTGGAGGAGGGAGTAACTGGGGGGTGGGGGGGGGGGGGGGGATGTCCAGGTGAATGTGCAAGGGAGGGGTGTGTGGAGTCAATAACTGCCTCGTGGGAAGTGAACTGAGGGTGGGTGTGGTAGGAGGGAATGGTGGGTATGGGAGGGGGCCAAGGAAGGGTGAGGGTGCATTGGTAGCGGTAGAAGGGACTGCAAGGGTGGTTAGGACTTTGAGGCAGACATGGACTCTGGGGGGGTGGGGAGGAGGAGGTCAGGAAGGTCAATGTGGATGAGGGTGGGATTCTCAAAAAGGTAGGGAATGTGCACATTCACCCGGACATTCTGGAAAGTCAAGGGTTTGGGTTGGTAGGTGACAGTGGGAGGTGAAAGGTGATGCCTGGGGGTCGATAGTGATAGGGGAAAGGACGTGTGACCGGATGGGGGGATCTGACAATATATTTGACCGTGACCATGGTTGTTGAAATTGAAAGTGGGCGGAGCCTCGTGTTGGACGGGCACGGGGGGGGCTGCCTGGGAGTGTGATCAGGGGGTGGACGGAGATACAGGTCGGCTCAGATGGACAACTGAAAGAGACCCCCAGCAGGCAGCACTGAAAATGCTCAGGACAGTGAGATGAGGGGGATGGATGAATGCACTGCGTGCATGTGTGAGTGCTTGCACGAGTCTCCAGAAGGCCCTGCCACACACACAAATATCCCTTCAGAATCACTCGTGGTCCAGCTGCATGCAGCCGAACTGCTAGTTCTGGTGGTGGGGGGGTGGTGGTGGTATAGTGTGAGCACTCTCAAAGCCTGTAAGTGAAGATGAAAGATAGCATTACAGATTATTCAGTGTAAGTGAATGTTTATTTTCAGATTATAAAATGACAAAATGTGTTCACCTGTGCAACCACTTGTGCTCAGAATTTATTAAGTTTTCTACCACTGGTCCAGCAGAACACGGAGATGTGCGCAGCCCAGCACTCCATCACAGTAGCCATGGGTGAGTTCCTGTAGTGGCAACGCAAGAGGGAAAAGGGGCACCTCAGTGTCCCTGCAAATGCTCCTTCCCCTCAGGAGTTAGGCTAAGGTCCTCGGGCACCTGATGGGAGGAGGAACAGCCCACTTCTTCCTACCACTTCTTCCAGGTGCTGTCTTGACATCTGCAGTACGGTTGGAGACAGACTGTGCGATGGTTGGCCCTGTTGCCTCTGATGGCTTCGGTGTGGGTACTCTGGAGAGCCGAGACCTTAAGGGCCCCGGCTTGCTTTGGCTGTCCTTCTGTGGGTCAGCTGCTCCCTCTGCAGTGACAGAGTACGAGGTTGAGGGGATCACAGGGAAAGGGGACCCAGAGGGAGTGGACAGCCTCTGAGATTCCTGAGTGGATGACCCATAGACGTCCAGCTGCCACTCCTCCCTCTTGCGTTGCCACTACGGGAGCTCACCCATGGCTACCGTGGAGTGCTGGGCTGCGCACATCTCCGTGTTCTGCTGGACCAGGGTCTCCATGGTGTCCGCCATCCTTCCCAATGAGACCTCCATGCATGCACACGTGGGCAGCACTTCATCAGAGAGCACGCAGACACACTTCTTCGACTCGCGTGCCACTCTGTTGAGGGCTTCCAACAGCTCTGTATGATGTTCCCCCACCTTCTGCTGACTCGCCACGATGAGTTGGAAGGCTGACTCCAGAGGCTCATCATCTGACTTGGACTTCACAAATGCCTCTTCCTCAGCAGTCCTCCAAGTGCCGGGAAGCTCTACGTGTCCATGCGGTGACCATCAGATTGTGAACCCAAGCCTGCTCTTGATCTAGGTCCCACCGAGGTGTGTCTCTCTGTGCTAGTGCAGGATGTGGGTAAGCGCTGTGATGGGTCTTCCAGGCTGCTTATTTCCAGCTCTTCAATGGCGAATGTGTCCTCTTGGCTGGAAGCAAGGACGTGGGTGGAGCTGAGGGACTGGCTGGCTGAGGGCGTTGGTCGCTTAGTAGAGCTCCCTGTGAAATAAAGTGGAGATAAGTAGTGCATGGCAGCACAGACAAAACCAGGAGAGAGAGCACTCAGTTGTGTTGAGAGAGGGATATGTGGTGCAGGATCCTCACGTGGATGTTCGCCGCCGACCTCACCATCACCGCAGGCACGGTCCACGTCCTCAACATTCAGCGCAATGGCACACTCTTCAAAAGTGAGTGAGGGGCCTAATTTCTAGTCTAGGGCTTCTCCCTGCTGTTGTGAGCCAGCTTCTTCTGCACGAAAACAAATGGAGTGTGTGAGAGCAGGATGCATGGCACTGTGTGGAATGTTTGTGGGGTGAACAGGACCATGGACAGGATGAGGATGTGAGCTCCAGAGGATATGAGCCTGATGGAGATGTGAAGGTGTGTGAGAGAGTTAGTGGTGTTGTCCCTTGAGGTGTGAGATCCCTGTGGCTGAGAGGTGGGTTTGAGAGTGAGAGAGTTGAGAGTGATGAGGTAGTTGACTTACCCCGGCAGAATGGATGAGAGCATTCATCCTCTTGCTGCACTGGATAGCCGACCTCCTCTGTGCTCCAGTGGCGCTGACCACTGCTGCTACTGCCTCACAGGCCAGACTGGTGACTCTGGTGGACCTCCTGCTGCTAAAGTGGAGGTAGAGGACATCGTGGCAGCCTCCACTGCTGTGCCCCAGGGAGGCTTCACTAAATTTTGGCGGGGGTGGGGGGGGTGGTGCTGGCTTCTTTGCTTTCGGGGCCAACTGTCGACTGGAGTAGTCCTGGTCTGAAGACATGAAGCCGGCTGCGCTCTGGTGCGCTTTAAACATGGTGCCTGGAGCGAGGAAATGCTGAGGTCACGGTGTGGCGGGTAAATCCAAGCCCGCCTGCCCGCCAGCAATCTGGCATGTTTCCTGGCAGGAAGTGTCAGGAATGAGACAATACAACACCAAAACTCACCATTGTGGCCAGCAGGTGAAACCTCTTTTTTCCCGCCCGCTACCACCCATAGTGTCATTTCCAGTTACTTGCAAAGATGTTTTACCCTAGATGTTTTCCATTCTCAGTCATAGTTCAAATTTTGTGGTGGTGGTAACAATGGCGCATCTGTCGGCGTTCACCATCATTACTTGACTGAAACTGACAGCAACCTCTGGAGTCTGCATATGCGCAGAATAACAGAGAGATTCGGAAATTGCTGTCAGTGATTCTAAGCTTCCCCAGAGGGTGTGCTGTTGAGGTGCCACCTGAATGGAAATCGATCAAATTGATGAGAACCTCCACTCTTAGTCTCACTGTTAAAACTCTTGAAAAAGTTATGCCTTGTTGAGTGAACTGTAACTGGATTTTAATGATGTGCTTAACTTCATAATTACAGCTAAAAACTTCCACCAGCCCTGAGACGCTAACTTTGTATTAGTGGAATGTCAAATCCCTCCATAATGGTAACGAATTTCACATTTTTAAAAAAAAGCTAAAGTTTCGATAAGTTTGTTTACTTTTGCTTCTATCTTAATCTATTCAATTAAACGTGTTTCACTATCTGAAAATTTAAATTGTAAGTGAAGGATTTTAAATGTTTTTAACTTCCTGTTTTGCTGTTGCGAATACTTCAATTTGATTGACTACTTACCTGCTTGCTGACATTATTGTTGCTGCAAGGCAAGGCATCCCCTTGACTTGGCACCAGATTTAAACTGCAGTCAGAAACAGGGCAAACCAAGCTACAGGAATCACTCTGGGCAGCTTTGTTTGAGGTCAGTGGCAAGTGAACCCTTGCTTCATCAATGACCACAAAATCTAGGCCAATTCTTCATTGAAGGAGTGATGTTTCCAAACAGAAAACGCACTATGTTCTACAGATAGCCAGCCTTGCTGTAAATCTTACAACTTCTTGAATTGCATGCACAGGTACAGCTGGAAATTGTGGTCTGCTAGCTTATATCTCTCCAGCTAACAGTAATGAGCTTGAAAAGTTACATGATCTCAGGACTCAGCCCTCCAATAGATATGATCATTACAGCACAGAAATTTATATTATATAAGTTTAATTATTTTGTGATTTTATGTTATAAAACCTTATTTTTAGTTAGAGATGTCAGTTTAGTGGGGAAACCAAGTTGACAGCTGAAAGGATTTTCGAAAAATGTTTGGATTAGTTTTCTTGGGCCCACCTTCCTCATTGGTGTGAGGGACTAAGACTTCATCCTGTATTTTTTTTTTCATAAAATATATAGAGATGTGCTAACTGCTCTCTAAAAATGTAAAACTGGATAAAGACCTAAAATGGCTGAATCTGTGCCTGTGACCCTCAGACAAAAGAAGCTACCCGGCAGCATCAGGGAAACTCACACATCGTTATCCTTGAAGAGCCACTAACGATACATTGTGAGCTGTGCAGACCCAAATTCAAAGAGAGCTATACAAAGGCCATCTGCATTTCATAACTCAGGCTGGCCAACAGGAGTCTGCTCGTCTGCTAAGACAAAGGACCCCGCAACCTTCCTTTCAATCCTTAATGGCTGTGACATTCAACAATCTTGGGGGCCCAGACGAGGCATACACATCCCTTGTCAAAGCCAGAGTGGAGAGGCGGGAGCCATGTGACATGGACCTCTAGCTTGAGGAACCAATAATATTGCCTTGTGGAACTGCAAAGTCAGTCTGCCATTTTTCCATCTAACCAGCAGCATCACAGACAAGGAACTCTGGCCCAGGTTGGACACCTGGCCCCATCTACACTGATTCTACTGGAAATTCTGTACCATCACCTACAAGACTAATCCGTCTTTGTGTGTCCATCTTATCGAGTGAAGTCAACACCACTGGAAAAATGAATTATACAGCTTCGGTTTTATGCTCACGAACCTCCGTGAAGGAATACCTCAATGGAATTTGACTCTGGAACCCAGGTGAAACAATGTTTCTTTTCTCTGTGGTCTCTGCACTGTAAATCTTTCCTTTCTCTAGCCCTCTTTTACTTTATGAATGCAAAGGGGGCAACGTTGCAACCCTCCTCCCGTGTTTTGAGTGTATGCAAGTAAATTAACCCTTTGAGTTCGTCCCAGCTCGAGTTTGCTGTGGGAGTATTAATAGGAAATTGGATCAGGCTGAAAACTGAGGGGTTGGCAAATACATCACCGCTTACAAAGGGAGAACATATTTCTGTTTATGGATGGTTGGTGAGAGGAGAAATTTGTGCTGGTTAGACCACTAAACGGAGTGGCCCCAAAACTCCTGGGGTGGTCACTCTGCCAGTGCAGATGGTTTGCAGCAGAACCCCTAACTCCCTTCGCTTTCAGCAAGGGATACTGTTCCAAATCATGAGAGGGTCACTTGCATAGTTGAAAGGGCCACGAGTGCCTAAAAGGATGCATCAGTGGTGCCCTGCCCAGCCCAATCCACCTCTACTCTGTCAGGAGTCACTCAAGGGCCAAAGAGGAAAAATCATTTTTTTTTTGTTTTCTTTCAGACTTCAGCTCCAAAAAGAGCCAATTAGCTTAGAATAAGAGGAGTTGTGGATGAGTCCTGCTGAGGTCTTTCAAGCTCATAAAGACAAAATTTCTCAGGGAAACCTGTAAACTACCTGACAGGTCCCCCTGATGATGGTGTCATGATTTCTCAGCACTACAATATAAAATGGCCAAAGTAAATGGAGCACAATCCTGGCATCCATGGGTTCTGCCACAAATTCTGCCCTTCACCCCCTCCCCCGCCCAATAAAAATCAGGCTTTCCACCCTCTCCTGCCCGAGGAATTTCTGAGCTGGTGTTTATTTACACAAGTGGAACTTTGATGCTATTACTAATAGTAAGTCAGATGTTATGCTGTTTTAAAGGACAGGAGTGTTAAACTATGAAATACAAAATTTATAATTCTATTTGGGTGGGATCCGTGATCCTTTAAAACCATAATGTCGCAAATAAATAGAACGAAAGGGAAATTAAATTAAATAAAAACAGAAAATGCCGGAAAAACCCAGTTTTAAGAAGGGTCACACGGACTCGAAACATTAACCTTGTTTCTCTCTCCACAGATGCTGTCGGACCTGCTGAGTTTTTCCAGCATTTTCTGCTCTTATTTCAGATTTACAGCATCCACAGTATTTTGCTTTGAAATTAAATTAAAGTTTAATTACTTCCTGGGGCATCTATAAAGGGTAAGGACAATCAAAGTTTAATTGTTTTTCAGAATGCAAGACAGAGCACAACTTGAATTTTTTTTAAAATGTGTAATTAAGGTTTTTTAAGGCTATAGACATTCTACTTACTACACCCACACGTTGAAACATAGATTAGCATAATAAATTGCAGCCATGACAACTGCACTAGCAACAAATATATTCTCGAATTTACCATGGCAGCTGTTAAGCATCCAAAAGTCACGATGATCTTGTTCAAGTGCGACAATGGGCAGGAATGAGTCTTCCTATGGCATAATACCCCTTTTTAATTTTAAAACATTTGATAAGGTGCCGTACAAGAAGAGGTTATGACACAAAATTACGCCTCATAGGATCGGGATCAATATATTAGCATCGATTGTGGATTGATTAATGGACGGGAAAGAGAGATTGGAATAAGCGCATCATTTTCCAGTCGGCAGATTGCAACTAGTAGTGCCACAGGGATCAGTGTTTGGGCCTCAGCTATTTACAATCTATATTAATAAGATGAACGGACCAAATTTAATGTATCAAAGTTTGCTGGTAATACAAAGTTAGGTGCGCAACTAAGCTATTAAGAAGATGCAAAGAGGCTGCAAAGGACAGGCAGGTTAAGCGACTGGGCAAGCAGATGGAATATAATGTGGGAAGTGTGAAGTTATCCATTTTGGAAGCTAAATTGAAAAGTAGAATACTTCTTAAATGGAGGGAAACTGGGAAACATTGGTATTTAGAGGGACCTACGCATTCCTTGTACATGATAACAAAAAGTTAACATATAGCAAGCAATTAGGAAAGCAAATGATATGTATTACAGAAGGATTGAGTGTAACAGTTTACTATAGTTATATAGGGCTTTGGTCAGACCACATCTTGAGTATGGTGTACAGTTTTTGTATCCTAAATAAAGGAAGGATATATTTGTCCTACAGGGAGTGAAACAATGGTTCACTGGACTGACTCCTGGGATGAGGGGGTTGACTATAAGCAGAGGTTGAGTAGACCAGGCCTATATTCCCTAGAATTTAGAAGAATGAGAGGTGATCTCATTGAAACATATAAAATTAAGGGGTTTGACAGGGTATATGCTGGGAAGATGTTTCCTCCAGCTGAGGAGCCTGGAACTTGAGATCACAGTCTCAGAATTAGGGGCGACCAATTAAGACTGAAATGAGAAATTTCTTTACTTGAATGGTCATGAATCTTTGAAATTCTCTATCTAGGAGAGTTGTGAATGCTCAGCTGTTGAGTATATTGAAGTCAGAGATCAGCAGATTTTTGAATTTTAAGGGAATCAAGGGATATGAGGTTAGTGCAGGAGGGTAGAATTGAAGTAGAAGATCAGCTATGATCTTTTTGAATGATGCAGCAAGCTTGAAGGGCCAAAGGGCCTACTTGCTATTTTTTATATTCTTATTTAAACACCATGGTTCAACAGATGAATGATGTTTAGCTCAGCTATTGAATTTCTGCAAATTACCGATGCTGGGAACCAATATATCTGGAAGAGTTTCGCAGGGGCAGGAGTTACATGTAAAAGATTTAAAGAATGTTAACATGTAGCTTTAATACGTTTTGTTTCTCTGCTTCAAAGATAGAAATCTTATTTCAGTACTAAGGATTCAATAAATACTGTTCTGGTCATCATCCTAAAGAGGACTAGTGGTTTGGCCTTGACCCTATTGTACTGTTGAGAATGGATTCTTGCATGAAGCATACTGCACTCATCCGTTAAATGTCTTTGATATTTTTGGAGTGTACAAAGTCTTGGAACAAGAAGCGTATTTTCCTCAGCACCCTGCCAAACAGGGTATGTAAAAGATTGATGCTGCTGACCGAGGATTATAGCTGTCTTCATCTCCTATTTGTCCCAGCAGAGCTCAGACATGATTACCAAGCTAAGGTGCTAGATGTTAGTGATTGAAGAGAATATCTACAATCAAGATGTACTTGGGCAATATCACACCTAACCTTTCCTGACATTATTATTGACGATCTTCCTAGCGTTGAAGATCACATGCCATTTGTCAGTCCACTGTCCAATCTGTCTATGTTTGCCTAAGGTGAATCTGTTGCTGTTCACCCTTTGGATGGAGAGTGAACCACTCTGCAGAGGCTGGTGCTATCTGCAAAAAAGATGATCTCCCTTAGTGATACTCATTGTTACTAAAGTAGGCAAAAGGAAAGAGTGGCGATAAGCATGTTTTTCTGAGGACTCTAGTAAAATGTAAGGGAGCCAGATAGGTTAGTTAAAAATACATTAATTAAAATTATTTGAATTTTTCAAATGTTACTAAAGAATTATTACAAAATTCATAAAACAATGTCACCTAACCTAATTTAGTATTTAAACAATGCAATCAATAGGATGTGCATAAATCTGACTGCAGTTTGACTATAGGCAACAGTACAGCATAGACAACATATTATGTATGATTTCCCACTGGCCTTATTATTTCTTGTAATCAACACAAATTATTCTTCAATAAACCTATAGCAACACAGTCACAATTGTTGATCTTCAGCACGCGTTGTCGTCCGTACATTAATGATAGTACACTGGGCAGTGACATCTGTGCCAAAAGACTGTTTAGGCAGAAATAATAGGCACAACTCCGAGGTTCACAGCATATTTTCGAAGTTAAAAAAAAAGTGATTTCAGACTTCATGCTTACAGCACAGACTAATGGTCACCCAGTGCAGTATATATTGACACAATCAAAGGGGACTGGATCAATTCCTGATTCAGCAAAGAGGGATATGTGTTTTGAGATTGAAGGCGATGCAAAGCAGTCAGATTAGGGCCTGCAACAGAAAGTTAATTATAAAGCAAGATCAATAATTGTCCTTTGTTCTTTCTGTGTATACTTCTTAGAAGTTTAGACGCTGAGCTGTGACACTGTACATTGAGGAACTGGTTAACATCTCTTTAGAAAACCTTTGTGGGATTTTTTTGCAGTAAATTTAAACCCTGTGCTTCAAAACTGCATTTAATTGCAAGAAGTTTATTTTTGCTGCTGATAAACATGATTTTAAATTTACCACAGAAATAGCCATTTTCACTGTGTTAGAATGGCTAGGATATATATTTCTGGGTAAGTGAGTTTATACTCGGTTGAGGACGCCACACATAGGGCAGAATTTCTCCCTTGTCGGCCAAGCATGAGCCCGACCTGAACGAGAGAAAAATAGTGCGCGATGACATCGGGCAAGTGTCCCGTGACGTCATCATGCACTCTCGCGATATTTCACTCAGCGGGCGCGTACGAGAGGCAGCAGCGCGCCCGCCGACAATGAAGAGGCCTATTAAGGCCCTTACTCAATTAATTAAATCTGATTTTTCGCTGCCCGTCCAACCGATCGGGCGGGCAAAATGGCCAAGCGGCCTTTAGATTTTTTTTTTACGAGACCTCATCCACGGGCGGGATGAGGCTTCCAACAGGAATTAAAACAGAGTCACATGAGGGGCCGTGTTTTTAACATTTTTAAAGTATTTATTTATGTTTTTAAAAATCTTCAGCTCCCTGAGGCAGCTCTGTGCCTTCAGGGATCTTTCAGTGCACACACCCGCGCTCACTCACCACCCCCCCCTCCCCCCACCCAACAGCACTGAGACTCCCAGTGTGAGATTCACATTGGCTAGCCGTTAATTGGCCAGCCAGCGTGAAATTGTGATCGGGGCCCGATTGCGGGCGGCAGTCAGTTTCACGGCCGCTCCCCAGCCTGTCCGCTGAGGTAAAAATCCCGCCCATAGACTCTTGTCATTTTATTTCCATCATGCATATGGAAAAATATCAATGGAAATAAAAGTATTTATCCTGAAATAACATCCCAACGCAACAGTGGCAACATGAAAAAGTTTCAACCAATTTCCTAATGGTACAAAGGTAAGAAAGATGCAAAGGAAGAAATAAAGAAATCAAGACTCGTCTTTCCCGATCTCAGCACAGCCAATGTATTCTGAAATGTAGTCACTGTAGCAATTTGTAAACATGGAAATTTGTGCACATTAAGGTGCCACAAACAGCACTTTGATAATGACCAGGTAATATGTTTCAGTAGTGTTGTTTGAGGGATAAGTATTGGCCAGTATACAGGGAAGAATGCCCCAGATCCTCTTTGAAATAGTGTCATGGGATCTTTAATGCCCACCTGAGGGGGCAAGATGGGCCTCAATTTAACCTCATTTGAAAGAATCCCTCAGTACTGCACTGGCGTCAACCTAGACGTTTTGCTCAAGTCTTTGGGGCAGAATTCAAACCTACAACTTTTTGACTCAAAGGCAAGAATGTTCCCACTGAGCCACAGCTGACACACTCAAAACTTAAATCTCTTTTGAAAATGAAACTCTAAGTCATGTAAGTGGCAATAGTTTGATTAAGTAGATCGTTTTAATCCACAATGCAGATCATAATCAATTTCTGATATCTTTGACATCTTTATTTGTACATGATCCTATCCACCTAAGGGGATTTCCAGGAAAGGACAATCCATTCAGAATTTCCAAATTAATGATGGAACCAAGTAAGTGTCATTTTTAACAAATGATGTTCCTTTCTTTCTTCTTCCCATCTCTCTCCCATTGCTTATCAACTTATTTATTTTTAAATTAAATTGATGGCTCACAATCACTCCACTTGCCTGCTGTCAACATGATAGCTGGGTAGGCAACATCCTACATGGTGGATACACAGTCCTGGCCTCACGACAGTCTAAACACAATCTTGGCTACGTTGTCATTTTATTAGTTTACCTACTCCCTCGGTGAGGTTTCCTGCTCTGATCCCAGATCCTGCATTTCAATCATCTCAACCAGCTCCACTGCTGTCCTTAACTCCCTATAGGCAGCAAGATGACCTGACATCAGTGAAGCAGCTGCACCTTCATGAAACCTTACAATCTGATGCGCCTTTGACAGAATTAAACAAGGGCAAAATTTATCTAACTAGGATGTAGCTAAATACAAAATGCCAGCAGACAGGACACACAGGCATCCCGCTGAACTTGGTCAGCGCAGGAAACCTTGGAGATATCAGCGAGGGAATCTGCGCAGAAGCCATGCCCCCTTTTACGGCATTAGCTGCATTAGTATTCTGTAAGTATTCACTAACACACTGAAAAGCATTGGAACATTTAAACAGCTTTTCAGTCTGTTAGTGAATGAATGTTGTAGGGTAGGTGAGGTAAGTGGGTAGGGTTGATGAGGTAAATGGGTACAGTGGGTGAGGTAAAGTGGGTAAGGGATAGAGTGGTAGCTGGACAATGAGGTTGGATCAGGTCGAGTTGCTTGTTGTGGGCGGGGGGGAGAGTCAGATGGTGAGGGCTAATCAGGTCAGGTGGAAGCGAGTCGGGGGCGGAAGTCAGGTCATGTGGGGAGGGGAGTCAGGGGGGGTTGTGGGGGATGTCGAGTATTGGGGAATAATCAGTCAGCTCAGGTCGGGGGGTGGTGAGGGGGTGGGTGGGGGGGGTGGCGGTGCGGTGGGAGTCAGGTGGTGGGGGGTAGTCAGTTCAAGGCCAGGGGAGTCAGGAGTGTCAGTTGTATAGTTACCCAGAAGTTAGACTAGGGTTTTTCTGTCTAACATTTCCTGGGCAACTATTCGGGTAAGTCAGTCAGACAGTCCGAAGTCTCCAACTCTAGCTCAGAGTTGGGGACTTTTTCCAGAGGGTCCTGGAGAGCAGGCGAAGTTCAAACCTCTCGGGCAATTCCCAATGAGTCAGTGCGTTTGGACTTCCGAAGGGTCCTGTCGCACATCTTGGGGAGCATGTTCGGTTTCCGACGATCCGGAGACCAGAAGATCTGGGCCATAATTTTCGTTGCAACTGTAATTCCTGGGACCAATTTTGTTTTTCAGCTGACACAATGAAAGCACCAAAGGGTTGAAAGGTTTGTTGCTTAATAAATCTCCACCAAATGTGATGGACATTTCCTTTTGGGAATTGCAAACAGCAGCTATGAAAAGTTCTGAATTGCTAGATATACGTAAAAATAAAGTTGAATTTGTTGAGTAGCATGGGAGAATGTTTTGAGCTACTAAATTGACAGCTAAGTATCTCCAAATAGCTTTACTACGTTTCCACCTTCTAACATGAAGTGTTTGGCCAGAAGTTCATAAAAAAGTACCTTTGATTCTTAAAAGTATAACAAATAGGAATCAAGGGAGTCCAGTCTTAAGTGAAGTAGTTACTCACCAGGTTTGTTGAGAAACCTGATAAATGATTGCTGGACAACTTAAGTGCCTTAGGCCACTTGGTCAGGCAGTCAAATAGTTCAGAGCCTGGTAATACATCAAAGCGTTCAAATTTGCAGAAAATGTACAAAGGATTTCAATTCCACGAAGGGAAGATATGCTCACTAGCAGTTGCACAAAATTTATAGTTTATTTCAAATTAGTTATTTGTAAGGATTGTAATTAAGGACCATTCTGTAGTTACAGATGCACAGCTGTTTTCCAGAATGCTAATTTTCAAATATATGGAGTCAAATAAAATATTTTAACTTTTTTTTTAAAGATGAAACTTTGTGTTCAAGAACAGCAATATAACATCAATATTCAATTCCAACACCCTGTGATCATAAAATAAACTACAATTGCATTCATATTCCATATGTAGCGCAATACCAGATGTCTACAATCACTGATGAATAGCATGACTTAGAAGGCTTTCAAGTGAAATCAGAAATCAGAAGACCAAAGGTTGAGTATTTTCAGGCACTAACTGAATGCTGCAATTTAACTGATATTTAACTAACTCCAGGTATATTTTTGGAAGAGTTAATTTACACAAAAAATGATGTCCTTAGCTTTATGTTAAGTATTGTCAAATCAGTACTAGAATTACATAAAACCATGATGTTACAAGCAAGGTCGTACTTCATCAGTTTAATACCTATGCTGTCTTCTGCATTTATGAACCAGGATTTCAATTGCGTTGTTTGTATTGGATGTGATATTTTATACAAGGACAGACCATACATGGCATACAGTTATTGCTCTGCATTTTGTATACAGCACAATTAAGATTAAATTGGCTACATAAAACATCAAACTGTCCAGAAAACATTAGGAATAAATGAAGTTCTAACTATGATTACTGATATCATTGAAGCTGCAATTGCATATGATAAATGGGATAGGTTCAGATTAGATAGATATAAATTAAATCACTCTACGTATATTTATAGTTAAACATACAGAACTACATTTGTAATTGGGCTGTACAAAATACTGTAAATTCCCCAATGTTTTGGCTTCTGCTCTGAATGATTAATAGCCTTTTCCTGATGGAGTACGGCTTGATATCACATGAGGAAGCATACTGCAACATCAAACTGTGTGTTCTAACTTACCTAAGTAAACTGTTAATTAACTGCATTTTCCTCCCTCACCATTGAAAAATTATACTGTCTTATACAATATCTGTGTCTTTGGACAACAGATTGTTTATGGCTGAGAAACCAAGTCTCAGTCTTTCCCTGTGCTGTTTTTGAGCTGGCTGTCAGGAATTGTAATAAACAGCCCACAGCAACTTGCCCACTGATACTAGCTCGCAGCTTACAGGATGATACCAAAGCCCATACTCAGCATCTACCACTGATAGTAAATTGGAATTGGAGGCACTGTGGGACAAACCTGTGTCCACCAACACATGGCATCACTACGCCTTGTGTGAACCAGTTTAATTTTAAATCCAACCACTTCAGGCTACCAATTAAAATTATGGAACTGCCTAAAAAAAAAGACTATATCATCTGTTTAGACCAATAAAGGTTAGAAGAGAGTCAAGAATGATTTATAATGGGAGGCAGAAGCGAGAGGACACTATTTCACATTAGCAGTCACTTCAATAGAAGGCAATAATTTATCTCACAGACCAAAAGCTGTAGATAATAATTATTTTATTACACTCTTGGGCTAACTATAAGAGGAACCAAAGGAATATGTGGAAGTCAGTGCATTCAAAGTAGCTTATTTTACACTCCCCTTTTGTACAGACCATGTCTCCTCATTGAAACATCGTTCAGTTCTCCAGTATCTGACCTGCCTCATCCTCAGCATCCACAGCCTCAAATGATAGGAACTCATTTTCCTTCTTGCTTAACTCTTTCTCACTTTCTTCCCAATTTATTCCAAATCTAAAGATACGTTTGGAAAGGAGAAAATTTGCCTACTCATGTTCACATAACCTCCTGTTGTATCTATTTTTGCTAAGGCTAATACAGGTTTTTTTTTTAAAAATAACTGGGAACCTTTCCAACCATTTTGTGTAGCCCATACCACTTGGTTTCATGACACTACTCATAACCATCATATTTTTCGTAATATTAGTGTGGGATACTGTACAGTAGGCTCGTGTTTGTGTGTGTGGCTCTGTGTGTGGCTGATTTAATTAAATTACAGACGGATGGACTGCAAGGTTGACATTATCAAAAGAGTTAGGTGTAAAAAGGCATTTGAAATGCTAATGGATGAGCTAAGTAAAGGGCAATTTGCATTTGTAAGACAAGTGAAAGGTTGCTGGATTTTCAAAGAGGTTTTTAAGATTGGCAAGATAAATAGGGCAAGGTTACTACATTGATTTTTCCCAAAAATGCTGACCATAATGATAACATGAAAAATACTTATGTTATGGGAAAAGTAAATGCCAAAGACATGGAGATTTACAAATCAAAGAAGGAGAAATATTTTTAAAGTAGGATGGAAGGCTGTATGGTGTGTGGCCGTGTGAGTTCTGAAAGGTACATCATGTGAAACTGACTTGGGGGAGAAGCCTCCAGCCTCTTTGCAGAAATTTGCTGTTCCAGTAACCAAAGTTGTGCTAAAAGCTTTTGGAATTCCACTGTCGAGTAGGTGCTTGTGGTAACCTTACTGGGTTATCTCTATAAATTTAAAATCAATTTTGGACTCTTGAGTTAAAGGGGGTGTGTAGTTTGGAGTCTGGTTAATTAGGGATTTTGGGAATTGTTATAATGTTAAGTAATTTGATCTTGTGTGTGTGTTTTATTCTTTTCTTTTGTAAATAAGTGTTTAAATTTAATTTTTAAAATCACTAGAGGTGTTAGTGGAATCATTACTTCTGAATTCAGTGCACAAACCCTCTCGTAATAAATACAAATTGCAAAACTGTTGTGATAGCATAGCCAAGTTTCCCGTTGGATTTGGTCAGACTGGCGAATACCACCTGCTGTGCCATAACAGTAGGCAATGCTTTCTAAGATAAAATGACTAAGTCAGCAATATTTCGTAATTCAAAATTAAGGAGATCTATACATACATGCAGCAGATATTGAATTTTCGACAAAGCAAAGCAAAATGCGCATAGTTACATTCAACCATCAGCAACACTCAGAATAAATTATGTACAATTTATAATTTTTTTCTTTATCCCATCCTCTCTAAAAGTAGTTTAACATTAAAATACCATGTAAACTCAATTCTATCAACAGGTTATGTAGATAGCGGAGTAAGCAGAAAGAAAGACTATATATATTAACAGACCGTGATGAATTCAACCAGAAGAGATATGAAAGGAGAGGAACATCATTTATATAACAACTGAACATGTCCTCAGGGTATCCTTAAACACTTAATGTCCAATGAATTACTTTAGAAGTATCATCACTCACGTTACAGGAACATAGAAACAGAGTAGGCCATTTAGCCCCTACAGCCTGTTGCGTCATTGTATAAGGCCATGGCTGATCTCTGTGACCTAATTGCATATATCCACTGTTGAGTGGGTGCGTGTGGTAACCTTATTGGATTAATCTCTATAAATTTAAAATCTATTTTGGACTCTTGACTTAAAGGGGGTATGTAGTTGGGAGCCTGGTTAATTAGGAATTTTGGGAATTGTTATAATGTGAAGTAGCTGTAATCTTGTGTATGTGTTTTATTCTTTTCTTTCGTAAATACGTGTTTAAATTTACCTCTTAATACCTTTGGTTAAGAAAAATCTATCAATCTCTGGTGTAACATAAACAATTGATCTAGCATCAACTGCCATTTGCAGAACAGAGTGCCAAACTCCTACCATCCTTTGCGTGTAGAAGTGTTTCCTAATTTCACTCTTGAAAGGTCCGGTTCTAACTATTATACTATGCACCTGACTCCCCTGCCAGAGGAGAAAAGTTTCTATCTACTCTATCTGTTCCCTTAATATCGTGAAAAAGTCAATCAAATTACCCTTAATCTTCTATATTCCAGGGAATACAACCTTAGTTTGTGCAATCTCTCCTTGTAATTTAACTTTTGGAGGCCAGGTATCATTCTGGTAAATGTGCACTGCATTTCCTCCAAGGCCAACATATTCTTCTTAAGGAGCAGTAGCCAGAACTCACTACTCCAGTGTGATCTAACTAGGGCTTTGTATAGCTGCAGCATAATGTCTACGCCTTTGTATTCTTGTCCTCTAGATAGAAGGCCCAACATTACATCAGTGTTTTCTGATTATTTTCTGTACTTGTTTTGTCATTTTAACCCCCACGTCTCTTTGGGCTGCCACTGTTTCTAGTTTTTCACCATTTAGAAAGTACTCTGATCTACCCTAAGTTCAGAGCGGATGGCCTCACTTTTGCCCACATTGAAATCCATTTGCCACAGTTTTGCCTATTCAATAAATCTATTAATATCTTTGTAATGTTATGCTTCCGTCTACACTACATCCAATGCAGCATATCTTTGTATCTTTGGCAAACTCAGATATGTAGCTTTCTGTCCCATCAGCTAAATGGTCAATAAATATGGTGAATATCCAAGACTCCAGCACAGATCTTTGCAGGACACCAATTGTCATATCCTGCCAATGTTCCTTGCCATTGTACCAACTTTCGGTCTTCTGTCGCTCAACCAATTTCCTAACCAGGTCAATCACATGCCTTCAATTGCATGAGTTTCAACTTTATCCAACAGTCACTTCCAAGAGACTTTATCAATTATCTTCTGGAAGTCCACATAAATTGCATCCACAAACATTCTCCTGTCCACTACCTTAGTCACCTCCACAAAAATTTCAATCGGTCCTGTCAGGCATGACCTATCCTTTACAAACCCATGCCTGCTCTCTCTGATTAGCTGAAAAATTTCAACGTGTCTAAGTAAGCCTACCTTTAATTGTAGTGTTACGATCCCTGTGGAGACTGATTTTTTTTATATAAAAGGGAAGGGATCTCCACAATGTTACCAGAAAGAAAACCAGTGGACAACATTTCAACTTTTTAAAACTTTGACCGTAACAAACCAGTGCCCGGGGCCAGCATGTGTGCGAGAAGTGTCTCCAGCTGCAGCTCCTGGAAGCCCAGGTTTTGGAGCTGGAGCGGCAGCTGGAGACACTGTGGAGCATCCGCGAGGTGGAGAGTATCGTGGATAGCAAGTATAGAGAAGTGGTTACACTGCAGGCTAAGAGTCCACAGGCAGGAAGGGAATGGGTGACCCCCAGGCAGAGCAAGAGGACTAGGCAGGCAGTGCAGGAATCTCCTGTGGCTATTCCCCTGCAAAACAGATATACCGCTTTAGACACTGTTGAGGGGAAAGCAGCAACAGCCAAATTCGTTGCACCAGGGTTGGCTCTGCTGCACAGGGGAGGAGTAAAAAGTGTGGGAATGCAATCGTTATAGGGGATTCAATTGTAAGAGGAATAGAGAGGCATTTCTGTGGCTGCAAACGAAACTCCAGGATGGTATGTTGCCTCCCTAGTGCTAGGGTCAAGGATGTCTCAGAGCGGCTACAGGACATTCTGAAGGGGGAGGGTGAACAGCCAGTGGTCGTGGTATACATTGGTACAAACAACATAGGTAAAATAAAAAGGGATGAGGTCCTAAAAGCAGAATATAGGGAGTTAGGAAATAAATTGAAAAGTAGGCCATCAAAGGTAGTGAAGGATTACTACAAATGCCATGTGCTAGTCAGGGTGGAAATAGCAGGATATATCGGATGAATACGTGGCTGAAGAGATGGTGTGAGGGGGAGGGTTTCAGATTCCTGGGACATTGGGACCGGTTCTAGGGGAGGTGGGACCAGTACAAACCGGACGGGTTACACCTGGGCAGGACTGGGACTGATGTCCTAGGGGGAGCATTTGCTAGAGTGGTTGGGGAGGGTTTAAATTAAAATGACAGGGGGATGGGAACCTATGCAAGGAGTCAGAGGAGGTGGAATCAAAGACCAGAACAAAAGCCAGAATGGGGAATAAGAAAAGTGATAGGCAGAGAAATCAAAGGCAAGAATCAAACAGGACCTCAGTGAAAAATAGTGGGAACGGGACAAATAATGTTAAAAAGACAAGCCTTAAGGCTTTGTGCCTTAATGCGAGGAGCATGAATTAACCGCGCAAATAAACGTGAACAGGTATGATATAGTCAGGATTACGGAGACATGGCTGCAGGGTGACCAGGGATGGGAACTGAACATCCAGGGGTATTCAGTATTTAGGAAGGACAGACAAAAAGGAAAAGGCGGTGGAGTTGCATTGCTGCTTAAAGAGGAAATTAACGCAATAGTGAGGAAAAATATTAGCGCTGACGATGTGGAATCTGTATGGGTAGAGCTGAGAAACACTAAGGGGCAAAAAACATTAGTGGGGGTTGTATATAGACCCCCAAACTGTAGTGGTGATGTTGGGAATGGCATTAAACAGGAAATTAGAGATGCATGCAATAAAGGAACTTCTGTAATTATGGGTGACTTTAATCTGCATATAGATTGGGCAATTCAAATTAGTAATGCCGTAGAGAAGGAATTCTTGAAGTGTATACGGGATGTTTTTCTGGACCAATACGTTGAGGAGCCAACTAGAGAACAGGCCATCTTAGACTGGGTATTGTGTAATGAGAAAGGAATAATTGCACAACTAGATTGCCGAAGCCCCTTGGGGATGGGCGACCATTATATGATAGAATTCTTCATCAAGATGGAGAGTGACGTAGTTGATTCTGAGACTTGGGTCCTGAATGTTAATAAAGGAAACTACGGTGGTATGAGGCGCGAGTTGGCTATGATGGATTGGGAAACGTTACTTAAAGGGGTGACGGTGGATAGGCAATGGCAAACATTCAAAGAGCGCATGGGTGAACTGCAACAATTGTTTATTCCTGTCTGGTGCAAAAGTAAAACAGGAAAGGTGGCCAAACCATGACTTACAAGGGAAATTAGAGATAGTATTAGATCCAAGATGAGGCATACAAATTGGCTAAAAAAAAACAACAGACCCGAGGATTGGGAGCAGTTTAGAATTCAGCATTGGAGGGCCAAGGGATTGATTAAGAAGGGGAAAATACAGTACGAGAATAAGCTTGCGGGGAACATAAAAACTGACTGTAAAAGTTTCTATAGGTATGTGAAGAGAAAAAGATTGGTGAAGATAAATGTAGGTCCCTTACAGTCAGAAACAGGGGAATTTATAATGGGGAACAAAGAAATGGCTGACCAACTAAATACATACGTTGGTTCTGTCTTCACAAAGGAGGACACAAATAACATACCAGAAATGTTGGGGAACACAGGGTTTAGTGAGGGGGAGGGACCGAAAGAAATCAGTATTAGTAGGGAAATGGTGTTGGGGAAATTGATGGAATTGAAGGCCAATAAATCCCCGGGGCCTGATAATCTACATCCCAGAGTACTTAAGGAAGTGGCCCTAGAAATAGTGGATGCATTGGTGGTCATCTTCCGAGATTCTATAGACTCTGGAACAGTTCCAACAGATTGGAGGGTAGCTAATGTAACCCCGCTATTTAAAAAGGGAGGTAGAGAAAAAACAGGGAGTTATAGACCAGTCAGCCTGACATCGGTAGTGGGGAAAATTCTAGAGTCCATTATAGAAGATTTAATAGCTGAGGACGTGGAAAACAGTGGCAGAATCAGACGGAGTCAGCATGGATTTATGAAAGGGAAATCATGCTTGACAAATCTACTGGAATTTTTTGAGGATGTAACTAGTAGAGTTGATGAGGGGGAGCCAGTGGATGTGGTTTAGACTTTCAGAAGGCTTTCGACGAAGTCCCACATAAGATTAAAATTAAAGCTCATGGAATTGGGGGTAGTGTATTGAGATGGATAGAAAACTGGTTGGCAGACAGGAAACAAAGAGTAGGAATAAATGGGTCTTTTTCTGAATGGCAGGCAGGGATCGGTGCTGGGACCTCAGCTATTCACAATATATATTAATTATTTAGATGAGGGAACTAAATGTAATATCTCCAAATTTGCAGATGAGACAAAGCTGGGTGGGAGGGTGAGCTGTGTGGAGGATGCAGAGATGCTTCAATGTGATTTGAACAAGCTGAGTGAGTGGGCAAATGCATGGCAGATGCTGTATAATGTAGATAAATGTGAGGTTATCCACTTTAGTAGCAAAAACTGGAGGGCAGATTATTATCTGAATGGCTATAAATTGAGAGAGGGGAATGTGCAATGAGACCTGGGTGTCCTTGTACACCAGTCGCTGAAGGTAAGCATGCAGGTGCAGCAGGTGGTAAAGAAGGCAAATGGTATGTTGGCCTTCATAGCCAGAGGATTCGAGTACAGGAGCAGGGATGTCTTGCTGTAATTGTACAGGGCCTTGGTGAGACCACACCTGGAATAATGTGTGCAGTTTTGGTCTCCTTATCTGAGGAAGGATGTTCTTGCTATAGAGGGAGTGCAGCGAAGGTTTACCAGACTGATTCCTGGGATGGCGGGACTGACATATGAGGAGAGATTGAGTCTGTTAGGATTATATTCGCTGGAGTTCAGAAGAATGACGGGGGGGGGGGGTTTCATAGAAACCTATAAAATTCTAACAGGACTAGACAGGGTAGATGCAGGAAGGATGTTCCCAATGGTGGGGGAGTCCAGAACCAGGGGTCACAGTCTGAGGATACAGGGTAGACCATTTAGGACTGAGATGAGGAGAAATTTCTTCACCCAGAGAGTGGTGAGCCTGTGGAATTTGCTACCACAGAAAGTAGTTGAGGCCAAACCAGTGTATGTTTTCAAGAAGGAGTTAGATATAGCTTTTGGGGCAAAAGGGATCATAGGATATGGATAGGACATGGGAGCAGGCTATTGAGCTGGATGATCAGCCATGATCATGATGAATGGCAGAGCAGGCTCAAAGGGCCGAATGGCCTACTCCTGCTCCTAGTTTCTATGTAAACCCACCAAAATCACATAATTCAAACATTAATTAACAGGTGAAAGATATTTCAAATGAAAAAGTAAATTTCACTTTAAATAGTCCATACAACATAGATATGTCTTACATTGGCACAAGCGCTCACATTATTTCTCAAACAAATGTGAGACTAAGTGCAATGTCTCTTATCTTTCCAACTCAGCCTCCGCTCTATATGGTCTATCACTTTCCATTCAACTGTTTTGGCTTTCGAGTCACATTCACTAGCAGACATATTCCATTTAAAGTCCCCAGACACAGTTATCACCGACAAGGTGCATGTCTACAAACCCTCTGTCATTCGGGTCACAACAGTCCTGATTGTGTACAGAATCCCTACAAACTCTCTTCACCGATCCCCATAAAGAATCTGATGTGCTCTGGCAACACTGAAACAGCAGCAATGGGTCTTGTCCAATCCACAAGAAAACAAGAAGAAATACACATTAAATAGTAGGAATAGATCCTATGGCCCCTTGAGCCTGTTCCGCCATTTAATACTATCATGGCTGATCTTTGGCTTCAACTCTATTTTCCCACCTGCTCCCCATATACCTTAGTTCCCTGTGTCAGGAAGATATAATGTTATTGGAATTTATTGTAAACTAGGTAGGGGTGTGTGTGTGTGAGAGAGTGTGTGTGAGTGAGAATGAGAGTGTGTGTGTGTGTGCTTGTGTGTGTGTTGTGGTTGTGTGTGTTGTGGTTGTGTGTGTGTGTGTGTGTGTGTGAGAGAGACAGTGTGTGTGTGAGTGAGAGAGAGAGAGTGTGAGAGAGAGAGAGAGAGAGAGACAGAGAGAGTGTATATGTGTGTGTGTATGTGTGTGTGTGTGAGAGTGTGTGCGTGAGCGAGTGTGTGAGTGAGAGATTAAAAGCAGCTGGTCTGAAGGATTTGATGCATTAGAAGATAAGCTAGGTTTGAAATGTTAAGTAGATAAACATAGGGGAAGTTTAGAATGTAAGGTGCAAAATGACATTTGCATTTTAAAATAAATTAGGCTAGCTTGAATTCAAAGAGGAGGAGTGAAATATTATACCCATTAAGAAACAGCGTGTTTATTTTTCCTAAAGATTACTAGTAAACTTGGTACTATGACAATTTTTTATGATCAGGGAGGTAAAGTCCAAAGACACAGTGAAACAATGGGAATTTGCATTCAAAGGGGAAGTATGTATAAAGGAGAGAAGGCTGTGTGTAAAGGCAGGCATTTTAAGATCTAACAAGTGTGAAAAGCATTCAGCATCTATGCCTCAAGCTGTCTACAACAAAGTGACGTTAAGAAAACTCACTTTGAATTGGATTGTTCAGGGTATCATGTTTCTCTGCCTGGGTCTTTTAGAATATATGTTTCTTACTGTTGCCTTAATGGAGGTGTAACTGGGAGTCAGATTAATTAGGGGATTTAGAAGTTATTATGGTAGTAATTTGTAGACATATGTATGTGCTTAAAATCATTTCTCTTATTAATAACGTTTAATCTAGTTTTGTAAAAAACCTTTCAGGCTCGGTGGCCTTATTACTACTGAATTCAAAGCCCGCATCTCGAAACATACAATTTGCAAAAATACTTGTCTCAAGTTTCCCTCTGGGATTTGAACAGCTCCGCATTTAACATCGGCTGTGGCATAAAATAGTTGGGGGTTCTTTGCGGGATAGATTTGAAATTCCTTGATTGGGTTGGAGTTGGTGAATCTTAAGGTTACAGGTATGAGAAGCACTTTGAATTCAGGAGTTGGTGTGGGGCTTTTCTGAAGTGATGAGACTGCAACATGGCTTTGGCAGCTGCTCAGACTTGTCTGGGGGTCGAAGTTATAACTTTGGCTGGTTTACAAAAGGTAACTAAAGTAAAGTTAATGGAATTGTCGGATAAATTACAATTGGGGTTACCTGCAGGGGCGAAGAAAGCAGACAAAAATGAAGGTATAGCACAGCATTTAAAGTTGGAAGTGATACCTGACGCAAGTGAGTCACAGCTGGAGGTAGTGAGACTTCAGTTAGAAATCAAGAGGCTTGAATTTGAACAAGCAAAGAAACTGAGAAAACCTGAATTGGAGACAAACAAAAAAGAAACGAATTGGAAATGAAAAAACTGGAACGAGAGGCAGCAGAAAAAGGGAAAAGGAGAGATTATTTCAAAAACAAATGGAAATGTGCAAACTTGATCTCCAGAGGGAAAAGTTAGCAATGGAAGAGAGAATGAAGGAAAGAGACAGAGAGTACAGATTTAAAAAGCTGGATTCTAAAAAGGAGATGTCAGATTCTGAGGAAAATTCTGATGGTGAAAAAACCTTTAACTAAAACCCAGTGGGGAGATGTTTAAATTTGTACAAGCTCTTCCAAAGTTTGAGGAAAGAGATGTGGAAGCATTTTATATTTCATTGGAGAAGATAACTAAACAGATGAAATGGCCACAGGAAAACTGGACATCGTTGTTACAATCCAGGTTGGTGGGTCGTGCACATGAGGTTTATGCTTCACTGTCAGAAGAAATGTCAATGAACTATGGTGTGGTAAAAAAGGCTATTTTGAGTGTATACGAATTGGTTCCTGAAACAGGAACTGTTTCCTGGCAGAAATTTAGGAATATGAGAAAACAGCCTGGGCAAACTTATATTGAGTTTGAAAGAGTAAAACAAAATAATTTTGACCGCTGCATACGGGCATTAAAGATAGAAACAACATATGCAGCTCTTAGAGAGGTAATTCTTTTGGAAAAATTTAAAGATTCAATGCCTTCGGTAGTGAGAATTTATGTGGAGGAACAGAGGGTTCAAACCGGTAAGACAAGCAGCAGAGATAGCTGATGATTATGAGTTAGTTTATAAAGCTAAACCTTTTTTTTGTCAACCTATTAAATCAAAAAAGGATAGACAATGGGAAGGTGAAAGGAAGATGGGCAGTCAGGGAAGAGAAGGAGTAGGTAGAAATTCCCAGGAAGTTTTTGCTATGAATAAAAAGGAAGGTGCTGAGGGAAGAAGAAAATTGAGGTGTTTTCATTGTAATAAAGTTGGACATATGAAATCTGTATGCTGGAAACTGCAGGGAGAATCTGCTGGAATTATAGGGGTGCAGAAAAGTACTGTGGGTTCTGAGGTTCAGGCACAGGAAAAACCAGTGGTTTGTGTACAGGTAAAACAGGCAGAATCAGTGATAGGTAAAGATGTGGGAATGTGTTCACAATTTACCCAAGGGATTTGGAGGAGCAGGTTGCAGAAATGTTTAAACATGTTGTGTGTGAAGGGAAAGTCTTTCCATGTGTACAGGGTGGAGTAGGTAAAGATGTTAAAATTTTAAGAGACACAGGGGCTGGTCAATCTTAACGTTGTAGGGTAGGGACATTGTTGTTCAGAGGGAGTATTGCAGGAACAGGTGATAATAAGTGGGGTTCATGGAGATGCTAAACTTATTCCATTGTGGAAGGTAAATTTAAAGAGTAAGTGGAAAACAGGTGAGGAGATTGTTGAAATAATGGGAAAAATTGCCCATTGCAGGGATTCAATTTATTTTGGGTAATGATATAGCTGGATCACAGGTGTGGGTGAAGCCTATGGTAGTTGAGCAGCCTGTTGGCGTATTTTCAACAGATGTGTTGCAGAGAGAGCATCTTGGATTGTTTCCAGATTGTGCGATAATGAGATCACAGGCTCAAAGATTGAAACAAGAAGAACAGGAAGTTCAGAGGCAGGGAGAAGGTGTGGAAATCAAATTAGCTGACACTGTGTTTGATAAGGTTGTTCAGGAAGAAAGACTGGAAGACAATTCAGCTGAAGTGTTTAACTCAAGGAGGCTAGAGGAGTTGCAGAAAAAGGATCTGCAAATGAAACATTTATATCAGTTGGCTTGCTCAGAAACAGAGGCAAAATATATTCCCATATGTTATTACCTTAAGGGGAATGTTTTAATGAGAAAATGGAGACCATATCATGTTTCAGCAAATGAAAGCTGGAGGGAGGTGCATCAGATTGTAATGCCATTTGGATATAGAAATGAGATTCTGAGGAAACCTCATGAAATTCCAATGGGAGGGCATTTAGGAATCAGAAAGACACAGGCGAGGATATAAAAACATTTCTTTTTGGCTTGGATTGCATAGGGATGTAGTCAAATTCTGTAGAACATGTCATACATCAGGTGATAGGGAAACTTGATTAAGGCGGCACCTTTAATTCCAATTCCAGCAATTGAAGAACCTTTTACTAGGGTCATGATTGATTGTGTAGGATCCCTCCCTAAGACTAAAAGTGGAAATCAGTCCTTACTGACAATAATGGATGTGTCTACCAGGTTTCCTGAAGCAATACCGTTGAGAAGTGTTACAACAAACAAAACTGTGGAAGAGTTAACTAATTTTTTTTTTACAAGATATGGTTTACCAAAAGAAATACAATCAGATCAGGGTTCAAATTTCATGTCACAGCTGTTTAATGAACAGTTTGGGAATAAAACAGTTGATGTCAACAGCTACAGTCATCCTGAATCTGGAAAGATGGCATCGAATTCTAAAAACTATGAAGAAGGCGTATGGTCAGGATTATCCATAGGATTGGGATAGAGGAATTCCATTCTTGCTGTCTGCTATTAGGGATGCTCTTAATGCATTGACTGGGTTTTGAGCTAGTTTATGGGTATGAGTCCTTTTGAACGAGTTTAGGGGCATGAGGTAAGGGGACCACTGAAATTGATTCATGAGAAATCGGTGGGTCAAAATTCAGAAACTACTCTCCTGGGTTATGTATCAAACTTCAGGGAGAGATTGGGCAGAGCACATCAGTTAGCTAGGGAATGTTTAAAGATGTCACAGCAAGTGATGCAAATGAAAGCAGACAGGAAAGCTACAGCTCGTAGTTTCGTTGCTGGGGAGAAAGTATTAGTTCTGTTACCAGTACTGGGTGACTCATTTAAGGAAAGGTTTAGTGAGCCTTACAGGATTAAAAAGAAGCTGAATAAAGTGAATTATTTAATAAATACTCCAGATAGAAGAAAGAAGAAGAAGGTGTGTCATGTAAGTATGCTTTA
The DNA here is from genome assembly GCF_964194155.1 of Cetorhinus maximus. NCBI lineage: Eukaryota > Metazoa > Chordata > Chondrichthyes > Lamniformes > Cetorhinidae > Cetorhinus > Cetorhinus maximus. The sequence continues at coordinate 4,234,513 of NC_135888.1, forward strand.
AAAGTACTTTGACAGGGAAGAGGACCAAAACACTTCTCAGACCAAAAATCTGTCTATTCCAACTTTAAATGTATTAAACACTGGAGCCCCCACAACCCTCTGGGATAGAGAATCCCGAAGATTCAAATCTATTGCCTTACGTGTCTTTAGCTCTCTGCTCTTTTGAACTGTATAACACACAGTAACACCGTCTATGCTCTATTCTTAGAATCAAAAAGATTGTAAAGTACACTGGCATGAGTAGGAAGGACCCCAATATCCAGTTCAGATCACAGACAGTACTACAGCTTCAATGGGAATACTATAAGTACAAACTGGTAATGGCAAGACATCTAGAACCTGAGTGAACAGGGAAATGAACTTGATATCTCCTTAACTAATCAGACTGAAGAACTGAGAAGGAAGTATACATTAGAGAGTGAATTCAATTTCAAATTAGATACAGAAAAAATAAAGAGAGGTAGAAAAAGATTAGTTTAAGAGTGAGAAAAATAAAAACATTAACTTCTTAAAAATTTTACAATTCCAGCAATTACCTGAAGAATGCGGCTCCACATTTGGTACAGTTAATTTTCAGTGCCAGAGAGGTTAATTGTCAGTCATTAACACTTATTGCATTGTTAAAAGGCTATAGACAAAGGCTAAAGGACAAAGTATAACAGTAAAAAGGTAATGATAAATTTATACAAAACATTGATTAAGTCACAGATAGGGAACTGGTATACAGTTTCAGGGTGCCTCATTATTGAAAAGATATTAAAAGTTATCAAAGCCATAGAGCATATATAGCATGATAATGCCTGCCATGAGAAACTATACTTATATGAGAAGAGACAGATATTGAGACTATTTCCAGTAGTGCAGAAAAGACTCAGAGGCTGTTTTAAAGTTATGAAGCGTTTTGATAGCTTGAACAGGGAAATGAAATTTCCTCTGGTAAGGGAGTCAGTGACAGGGGGTCATTGGCGAGAACTGTCACTAAGTGAGCACCAAGAGGTTAACAGAAATTTCCTTCTGTACAATGTTATCAGAGCACAGAACAACATGTCCTCAATTCCACAGAACTAATTTAATATTTATAAGGAAGCTACTCAATGATGGAATGTCTACAAACTATAACTTGATAGAAATCCACTGAAAACTTTGCTTATAGGATAACCGAAACTAAAGCGAAAAGGAAAAAAAATTGTAGTAAGCTGGAGAAATTCCCTAATCAATGAAGTGCCTGGTGAGGAACACCATTTTATGAAGCTTGCCACTAGTCTACTCAGACTTAGCAGCTACTGAAATTGCAAGCAGTTGTCAGTGGAAGGAGAGATTGGTAATAGAAAACACAATATCATTAACTCCCAATTTCTGAAACATGGGGTAGGGAGGAATTAACAAAAGGTTTAGATGCTTGAGGGTACATTTTAATGGGCTAAGATCATCATTGTTTTTTGTAAAGGCGATATAATCTTCCACTAGATTTAGCAAAAATACCATAAATTTTATTAATAGGGTCGGATATGGAATAGAATGTTCATAAAAGGGATAATGTGTACCATTTACAGTGCATTTGAAGATCAGCGGAATGTACATATTTCAGCACAGTTTTAAAAGTATTTTCATTAAAAAAATAATTTAATGCGACTTCTATGAGCACTAAATCAAAGGTGAGATTACTTTTCAAATGTTGTATCATCCATCCTTGAATATTGCACTAATGTTAGGATATAGTCAAGACAATCATCAGAGGATGTTGTTTTGTCTGTAGAAGGAATCCCAACCATTACCTTGGCTTTACTGCATCATTGGACCACAATACACAACCTAAGTAGTTCTACTTATGGAGGGCAAACGAGCAACAACATAATTTATTTTCTCCTTTTTTGTAACTATTTCTCCTGATGGTAACAACAACGGATATTGTGCAGTGCCCTGGAGAGTGGCAGCCTTTTGATTCTTCATGTCATTCTATTCATTAAAGGGTGAGTCTGAACAATCAATATGAGTAGAATATTCAGATATGGGAATCATCAACAGTCTAGGCTAATCTTGTTTGATTTGATATTCATGTGTCTGTTGGAAACACCAAGGTATGACTCTTCAACTTTTCCCTGACCCACAATTACTGCTGTGCTGTCAATTGCCTGATTGCCATTAGATTGTGAATGAGTGAAACCTTTCTCCAACTGAACAATGACAAGATCAAAGCTGTTATTTTTTGCCCCCATCCACCAAAAGCTCTGCTCTCTTGCCACCAATTCCATCTCCGTCTCTGGTCATTCACTCAGCCTGACTTGAGTCATGCAAAATCTTAGCATGCTGTTCCATCATACATCCTGCTTCACTAAGACTGCTCATTTCCTCCACTGTAATATTGGGCCGTAACCTCCGACTAGCGTCAGAAAGCGCTGGCCTGCAGGGATTAGAAGAAAGAAATACCTACTTACCTGGTCTTGAAAATTACGTTGCCACTTCTGTTTGCCAGCGCTGTTTGGGCCTGCATTGAAAGACTCCTCGCAGGCCCCAGTGAAGTCTAGGTCCACTGTATTCAAGGAGGCTATGCTTCCTTTTTTATAGCACTTGGTGTCATAAAGCAGGTAAGTTTAAAGGATCACAGAGTAATTGACAGGCCAGGGGGAAGGTGAGTGTCTAAGGTAAGTGCAAGGGTTTGTGGGGTGGGGTGTCGGAGGTCAGGGGGTGGGGGGTTGGAGGGTGTCGGAGGTCGGGGCATGGGGGTTGGAATGTATCAGAGGTTGAGCAGTGATGGGTGTTTTTTGGAGGGGGGGGGGAGGTTGGGGGCTGTCAGAGGTTATGAGGGTTTGGGTATGTCGGGGGGGTTGGGGAGGTGTCAGAGTTTGGGGGGGTCGGAGGTCAGTGGGGCTGTTTGAGGTAGGGGCTGGGGTGGGGGGGTGTCAGAGGTCAGGGATGTGGGGTCGGTCTGGGTCTTTACAATAGTTACACAGAAGTTGGAAGAGGTTTCAATTCTTCTAACATTTTCTGAGTAACTATTGGTATAACCCCAGCGGAACTATCTGAAGGTCGCGATTTAAACCGCATTTTCGGATGCTTCCCAGCACAGCGCAATTATCCAGTGGAAGTGTGCACTTCTGGGCAATTGCCTTGAAAACCCTTACCTGGGAACTTCCTAGAAGGATTCCCCAGTGCATCTTTGGGGTATCCCCCAAAACCGATGCTGGGGAGCTCAGAAGTTGCGGGTCATTATTTACCTTTACCTCTACACCCTAAACCTTTATCCACACTTGCATCACCTTTAGACTTGATTTATTATCTTCCTTGCTAGCGTCCTACCTCAGTAAACTCCAATATATTTAAAACTCAGCTGTCTAAATCCTATTCCACATGCCAATTACAACCATCCTTTTTGATCTGTACTTGCTGCCTGTTCTTCAACACATTGAATATAGATTTCATGTCTTCAAATTCCTCCACAGCCTTGCCCCAACCTGTCTTTACAAAATCCTCCAGATTTTCTCTCTTCCTGGATCCTTCAACTCTTTCTGGCCTTTTATGTACTCTTTCCCTTCTCCTCATAACTGCTAGCATATTTCTCAGCCAATTCTCTGGGTTCTCTCCTCTCCTATCTCCTTTTAAAGGCCTTCTTTAAAATCATCTTTTGGACCAAGCTTTTGGTCACCTCTGCTAAGATTCTACCATGGTTTAGCATCTGTCCAGTTTTATTTCTCCATTCTGTGAAGTCTTGTGGTGCTTTTCCCATATTAAAACCATCATATAATATATCTATGATCAGCTTTTCAGGCACAGACCTAGGTCATATAGCATTAGAGACAGGATCCTTTGGATAATTTCCCCTCTTTTCCTGAGGTCAGTTATAATTCTGCTCCACCTGCCTGAGCCTCAACCTATGCAGCGTAGACCAGGGATTGGTGCTGCAAATACAACAATGGGCAGAACAGTTCACTTTAGAGCATTTATAATGTTAAAAATCCTTTTTGTGATAGGGTAATGTTCTGGGGACCCATGACAGATGGTGGAATTTGAATTCAATAAAAAATCTGGAATTAAAAGTCTTGATGATGACCATGAAACCATTGCCGATTGTTGTAAAAACCCATCTGGTTCACTAATGTCCTTAGGGAAGGAAACCTGCATCCTTACCTGGTCTAGCCTACATGTGACTCCAGACCACAGCAATGTGGGTGACTTTTTAAAAAATGCCCTCTGAACAAGCGCAATTAGGGATGGGCAATAAGTGCTGGCCTAATAAGCGATGCCCGCATCCCATGAATGAATAAAAATAAATAAATAAGATGGTTATTTTTATCTTCATTAATTAAGTGGGGGGGGGGTGGATTTAGTGGTGTAGTGATAATGTCACTGGATTAGCAACCAGAGGCCCAGGCTAACTCTAATGGGGGCAGGGATTCAAATCCCACCACACCATCTGGTGGAATTTGAATTCAATTAATAAATCTGGAATTATAAAGTTATTCTTAGTGATGGTGCGGAGAAGCTATCATCGATTGTCATAAAAACCCATCTGGTTCACTAATGTCCTTTAGGGAAGGAATTCTGGCAGTCTGTCTACATGTGATTCCAGATCCACAGCAATAGGGCTGACTCTTAACTGCCCTCTGAAATGGCCTAGCAAGCCGCTCAGTTCAAGGGCAATTAGGGATGGGCAACAAATGCTGGCCTTGCTAGTGACTCCCACAACCCATGAAAGAATAAAAAACATTTCACTCCTATCTCTTCCTTTGAATCTGGTCACTGCTTGTTAGGGGATGCTTCTGGTACCCCTCATACATGGGCTAAAATACTCACTACTTACCAGCAATTTTACTGCATGGGAGCGTTAGAGGTGGTGGCAAAATCACAGCCAAGCCTGATCCTGTTTAACATATACACTTTCAGCTAGGACACTGTATAACAATTAGGAACCCATGGCAATTTTTTTCCCTCCATAACCCACTGGCATTGAGACCAACTCTAACACCACGACTGAGATGAACTGACTAAGCATAGACTAGGAATCAGAGAATAAATAGCTGAGCCATACTTTCCACTCCTGTTATTTATTGCCTTAATAAGCTGAACCATCAAGGGGGTTATAAGGCAGTTATCATCCCAAAATAGTTTCTTCTTTGCAAAACAAGATGTGTACTAATCATGACAGTTTAATGGCATCCTTTCAGTATTTAGTTTCTGTACACAGAATCAATATGACAATGCGTTCTGAATGCAAATCTGACCATTGCTCTGCAGGCAAGATACTATAAATCAATCTATTTTCACACAATGTTAATTTTTATGACATTCATTCCTATAGCTGATAGGGAAAATTTCTTATGATAAGTACATTAGAAATGACATGAATTTTCCCAACCTTCCTGTAACAGAATACAGCAGTGGTAGTGGAGGACAGTAGCGGACAAATTAAAGAGGATACGTGAGTGGGCAAGACAATGAAATTGCAAACTTAAAAATAATTAAGAAATTACTAAACATTTACATATGCTGAAGTTACTTGTTTTGCTACTGCAACTTATTTAATTTTATGTACATCATTACAGTTTTCTATTGTACAACAAAAGTAATATATAACTGATTTCCTATGTAAAATTAAGAAAATATTGCTTATACACTAAATTATTCTTACTGAAAGCAAATGTTACACAAGATCTTTTATGTTAATACGAGAACTAGAAAGATGTATTTGTGTGCAATGCAAAATGTAATACTGGGAAGATTGGCCATTGCATTATTAATACACTGTTGAGGTGCAGCTGGTTCATTATTAAGTATGAATAACATATATCTTTTATGTGTCTGTAGGAGTGCAGTAATTTTGTTCAACTTACAGGTTCAATCTTCAGAGCATTTCTGTAGCTGCCAAATAGAGCCGCTTGAGTCTTTAAAAATGCACGAGCAACTCCATCACCTGTGGTTGTTGACACTTTCTTAAGTCTATTCTTTAGTGTTGACAACTGTATATTTGAATGAAAATAAGGAAGGAAAAAGAGATAATCAGTACACTGAAGAATCTGAAGTAAATCAAATATCAAGTACTACTGTGATTTGGGTTATGAAGTGTTCTTGAATCAAGCCCAAGATAAAAGTTTACTCTGGTAGCAAAATCTTAAATTGGGGCAGCTAATTACATTATTGTGCTTTTCCTCTTGCACTTGCCAAACAAGCCACTATATTATTGTGATCCAAAGAGAGCTGCAAAAAGTCTAGCCCAAATAAAAATCCACTTCTGCCATTTACCGTGACCTCATTTATATCCAATACTTGAGCTCCAAAATTGGTGGCATAGATGCAATATTGATTCATTTGATAATAAGCTAAGAAACCACTTACAATAATTAGTATTAATTAAGGGATATGTGCCTACATTCTATTCCTATTAGAAAAAAGTATGAAGTATAAGAACATACAGTTGTTTAACTTTGTCAGATGTTACACGGTTAGATAAGGACCAAGTCCCCACCTAATCTTTGCATGCTTTTCAGGTAATGTATTTAGAATCACTATTCTTTCTTCTTGCATTTATATTCCCAACATATTCACTCAGAGTTCTCACAGTCAGGGCCACAGTTTTGTACTGAAAATGGAAGTTAACCTAAAACAGTGATTATAGCAAGTGAAACAGATAAAAAGGTTTGTTTGGCAGAAAAAAAATCAATGTGTCAGTCCTTTGTTTCTCTTGAGAGAACTCTCAAAACCAATTTACAGTTACAAAGAACACTATTAAAATGAATGGAAGGAATCCAGTGGTGATTCATGTTAGTACAAATTATGAAAAGTCAAAAATTGAACTACTGACTACACAAGAGTCCTCTAATACAGCAGCAGTTTCACATTACGTTTATATAGGAATGACTGTTGCATCCAAGTAATTATGGGTGAATGCTGATGGTCGAGTGAGGCAACCAGCGCGTCTGACAAACTCTCTGCTTCTCAGGAAATACACTACTTCCAAAAAGGTACAAGTTAAAAAGAAAAACCCAGAATTGGAAAGCAAATCTCTCATTGGTTGAATCACACAGCAGTATTGGCATTGATTAAAAGCCAGTATCCATAATGAAGAATTTCTATTCACTGACTATTCAAAATACCTTGAGGGTTGGCAAGTCGAGTTTCTTCTATTCAGAATAAGAAAATCTATACTGCAAAGTTAAAAAAGATACCCATAAAGGGGAACATAGTAAGCAGACAGCTCATGTAGGAAATAGAATTTGATGTAGCTGATAGAGATGAAATTAGATGCACCATTTATGATGGTGCTGCAACACCAAAGAAAAATGTGCAAGATCAAATAATACTAACTGAAAACTGAAGAGCAATAAGGCTTTTAAAAGATGCAGCAGTGTCAAGTATTATACATCTTTTCTGTTATTAGGTTTGAAGTTGTAATGTAGTCTTGTTCAGTATTGAGGTAGGACATAATAGAGATATACTTGGTTTGTTAGGATAGATGATGATTGAAATGACAGCATTGGTGACAGAGAAAGAAAAGCAGAGGTACAGGATACTCTGATGGGAAAATTAACTGTCATGCAGTTGTGATAGAGAAGACAGAATTCAATTTAATAGGAGCTAACTCAAGCCATAGTTATCACACATTCTTGCTGAAAGACTGAACAGTAATGTAAAATAAGATGTATTGATATTAGCATTTATTTATCTACTACTAAAGATATATATATCAGTAACCCCAAAACTCCACCAAAAGTTTTGATGATTATATTATCAATATGATTACCACCTCTGGATCTATTTCAAGGCTGTCTTGGCCAGCCTCACATCTTCAACCCTCTGTAACTTCAGTTCATCAAAATACTGCTGCCTGCATCCTAACTCACACTAAGTCCTATTCATTCATCACCCCTGTGCTCTCTGACCTACAGTGGCACTCAGTCTGACAATACCTCAACTTTAGAATTCTCATCCTAGTGTTTAATCCTTCCGTGGTCCTAACCCCTCCCTGCCTCTAAAACCTCCTCCAGCCCTACAACTCTTCAAGATATCTGCACTCCTCCAGATCTGGCTTCTTGCACTTCCCCAATTTCCTTTGCCCCATCATTGGCGATAGTGCCTTCAGCTGCTTAGGTTCTGTTCTGAAATTCCCTCCCCAAACCTCTCTTTCTTTCTCTCGTTCTTTAAAACACTGTTTAAAGCATATCTCTTTGACAAAGCCTTTGGTCATCTGTTTAATATCTCATTATGTGGCCTGATTTATTTTATCAAATTTTATATTATAACACTCCAATGAAGCACTTTGGGCCATTTTACCACATTTAAAGGAACTATATAAATGCAAGTTGCTATTAATATAGTGATCTAGTGGTAGTACAACTAATGTTAAAACAAGTGGTATCATTAGGCTGCATTTGTCTTAAAAGCAATCAAAGCAGATGTTTGTACAGAACTTGGGTGTTGCTAAAAAGAAAGAGACATGCTGTTGAAGCTTTTTGTTTTGCATTCATCAGGACAGACACAAGAAATCAAAGTTCAAGGGGAGCAGCAAGATTGTGGATTGGTTGGCAAGTCGACTCTGATTGGTCGAGGCACTCCCAAGGAGAATGCACCAGGGAACTATTGTCCTCCATGCTTTGCTTAATTCAAAAAAGGTGCTGTAGGGAGAAGAAATTAGCTAAGGCAGATATGTAGAGGGGAATAGTTACACAAAGGGCTAGGAAGAAATGGAGCTGTAAGGTCAGTACAGTAATGACACATAGCTATAGGCCTGATTAATTGAAGGGTTGAGACCTGATTAATTTGAGACCTGATTAATTTGAGGTTGGGACTTTATTAGTTTAAAGGTTAAAGGCTTGATTAGTTTTAACACAGCCTTGATGAGCACTTTGTCATATAGTCAAGTGATAAACAGAATACATGTGTACCAGCACATGGGCACAGTTGTAAGAGTTATAAGTATGTGAAGTGAACAGCGATCGGTGAGCAGTCTCTCTCTGTATCCCCTGTATGCATACTTGCATGGAATAAACCTTTGTCTTGTTTGTACCTTTAGCCGTCTCTATGTTGAGTGCCTTTTGATACTCTACTATAGGCACAATGTTGGACATGTTTATGTTGCCTGCAGAGGACAGGTCCCTGCATATGAATATATGGAGCTTCTAGCAAGTATAAGTGAGCCACATTGCAAGCCCGACTGATAATCTTAAATTAAATAATTAAATTCAATAATTAAAATGTAGCTCACTTATGCTTGCTAGAAGCTACATATATTCATACGCTGGGACCTGTCCTCTTCAAGCAAAATACTGTGCCCAGACATTGCACCTTCTTTGAATAAACAAAAGCATGGGGGACAATAGCAACCTGATGAATTTGCCATGGCAACGTCGCAGCCAATAAGAGCCCACTTGCCAACCAATCAGCTCCATTTTTCTCATGCAGTATAAATTGTTGTTCTCTTTGAAATTTGGCACTCTTGCATCTGTCCTGATGAGTGCAAAACAAAAATACAAAATTGGCTGAAAAATAGGAAGCAGAGAATAATGGTCATTGGATATTTTTTGGGCTGAAAGAAGGTTTGTAGTGGAGTTGCCCAGGGGTCGGTATTAGGACCCTTGCTTTTCCTGCTATGTATTAATGACTTGTGAACTGCGAGGAAAATGGTGTGGAACTTCAAGAGGACAGAAACAAGCTGGTGGGGTGGGCAGATAGGTGGCAGATGAAGTTCAATGTGGAGGTGATGCATTTTGGTAGGAAGAATATGGACAGAAAATATAAAATAAGGAAAATAAGGGGTGAAATTTTGAAGGGGGTGCAGGAGCAGAAATACTATGTGTCTATGTGTAAACACTATTGAAGGTGGCAGGACAGGTGGAAAGAGCAGTTAATAAAGCATATAGTATCCTGGGCTTTATTAACAGGGGCATTGAGTACAGGAGCAGGGAGGTTATGCTGAGTTTATATAAGACACTCATTAGATCTCAGCTGGAACATTGTGTACAGTTCTGGGCACCATATTATAGGATGTGAACACATTGGAGAGAGTGCAGAAGAGATTTACAAGGATGGTTCCAGGGATGAGAAACTTCAGCTATGAGGATAGATTGGAGATGATGGGACTGTTCTCCTTGGAGAGAAGGCGGCTGACAGGAAGTTTGATAGAGATGTTCAAAGTCATGAGGGAGCTGGACTGAGTAGATGGGGAGAAGTTGTTCCCACTTGTAAAAGGATCAAGAACAAGAGGGCACAGATTTAAAGTGATTTGCAAAAGAAGCAAGTGTGACGAGAGAAAAAACCTTTTCACAGAACGAGTGGTTTGGGTCTGGAATGCACTGCCTGGTAGTGTGGGGGAGGCAGGTTCAATCGAGGCATTCAAGAAGACATTAGATAATTATTTGAATAGAAACAATGTACAAGGGTACGGGGAAAAGGCAGGGCAATGGCATTAGGTCATTATGCTTATTTGGAGATCCGGTGCACACATGGGCTGAATGGCATCATTCTGTGCCGTTAAGATTCTGAGATTCTGTGAAAAACTTTGATAGCATGTCTCTTTTTTCAGCAATACTCAAGGTCTTTACTACCAAGCGACTACAAGCATTTTCTCCTAAGAAGGGTCATGTTGCAATCAAGTAACGCTCAGATTTTCATGATTTCACTCCTCTTTTTTTTTCCTAATACTCTGGTTTCCTAAGATATTCACCCAGGACCAATGATATAAGCATAATATTATACAGCACAGAACTGCCCACACTTTGAAAGAGCTATTCATTTAACCTCTTCACCGTTCTTTCCTCACGCCCTTTTAATTTTTCTTTTTCAAAATTTACCATCTTCCTTTTAACAAGCCGTTATAGGTTCCGCTTTCACCACTGTTTCTGATAGGGCATTTCATATCCTAATAAGCCTCTGCATTTAAAAATAACTCGAGTTTTTCTTTCTTCTTTCATGATAATCTTAAATTTATACCCACTAGCTTCCAATTTATTGCCCTATCCACCTTATCAAGTCAAATGATAAAAAATTGGTGGGGTATGATAATATTAACAGAGACAATGCCAAACTCTTAGGGAAATTGTTAGAACATTACATGCAGTGTCCAATGAAAACTTCATCCAAGATATTGCCCGAATATGCAGATTCCTCCAACTTGACAGTGGCAATATTTTGGATGAACAATCGCCAGTATTGACATTGTTTTGAAAGGTATAACTTTAAGTGTCAGGAAATGTTGTTAAATCATCAAGAAGTATCAGCATCAATTTCTTTCCTTGTTGCCAAACCAAGACCAGCCTATACGATAGAGGACATCACAAAATCCATTTGTTAAAGACAGTTTTTCCTCAAATTACAGCAGCAGATTTCAGAAGCTGACCTCATCAACAATGCAGCAGATTTGCAACCCACTGTGCTGAAATATTACACATTTTCCTAATGATTCTTTTGGGCGATTTTCCCACACAGGAATGTAAGGAGCCATAGGAGAAGGAAAGTATATTGACAACCTGTAGTTTTTCCATTTGAAATATTTTGTATTGTCCATCTTAATCTGAAATATCTTCTGGAGAAGCTGCAGTGTCTTTCAGACCCTGAATGAAATTTCCAGCAATGCTTCATGAAGCAAATTTTTTACGAAAAGAAAACATTGTTTGGAGCTACGAATTATAGGAAAAGCATCATTTCAACAGAAGTAAATTTTTAAACCATGACTTTGCATAAATTACACATATTTGGAAAATATTAAGGGTGGACATAAAACCAAAGAAGACTGGAGTCTGGCACATATAGGGTAAAAAGGGACTGAGTACATTACCGCCCACACAGTGACATGAGAGAACACATCACCTGCACACCTGGGGGTCAGTCTAGTGTTGGACAGAGCTGTGTGCACAAACAAGCATGGAGACATCTCCGAGCTTGAACCCTTTACTATATACATGTACATAGTTCTTGTAGTTAATAAATACATACTGTTAACCTACTTAAGACTACAAAGACGTCATTAAAACCTACCCTACAACAACTCTTATAGGCTTCAGCACAATTCGTAAAACACAAAGTAAATCACACAAATCCAAGCAAGAGGCAGTCCTAAATAAGTCTGCAAATGAGAAAACTGATTCAATAAATTTGAAATCCATCTAATGTTTCTGACAGCATTCTGATTATATCTGTTGGTAATGAGATATGCTTAAGTCATATATTGTACCTAAAATGGAAAGTATTGTGAAATAGGAGGTTCGAAACTTCAAGTGATTGCAAATAGAATAAGTAAGATTATTATGAATCAGGAAAGGTTTCAAATGTGAGAGTATTTGAAAAATGACATTTCGCGAAAGCTGAGAGTGGCTTTCATATGGATCACAATTCAGGGCATTAAAGTCAGCAGGAAAAAAAACAGCTGAAAGATAAATTAAAACCATGTGAGAGACTGGTGGCATTTAATTTGCTTTACAGATGTAGTTCAATTGCTCGACAGACTGGAATAGGTCTAGATGAAGTCAGATAATGATACTTTAGCTCTAATAGATACACTACTAACTATAAAGTCTGCAGGAACTGTTATCTGCATGAATGGGAAAAGTCACTGTCAGTAACTTACACATCAGTAGTATTACAGAGTTAGTAACATGGGACAGGAGTCCCTCATGCCTGTTCTGCCATTTAATTAGGTTATGGCCGATCTTCTACCTCAACAGCATCTTCCCACTCTATCCCTGGATGTCTTTGGTACCTTGAAATCTTAGCAACCTCTGCTTCCAACATACTCAACGACTCAGCTTCCACAACCCTCTGGGGTAGAGAATTCCAAAGATTCACCATCTTCTGACTGGAGAAATTCCTCCTCATCTCGGTCCTAAATGGCCTAACCCTTATTCTGAGAGTGGATCCCCTGGTTCTAGACCCCTCCCCACCCAACCAGGGGAAATATCTTTCCTGCATCTACCTGGTCGAGCCCTGTAAGAATTTTGTATTCTTGAGGTCACCTCTCATTCTTCTAAACTGTGCAGAATACAGGCCGAGAGAAGCCTCAATCTCTCCTCATTGGAAAATCCCACGATCCCAGGGATTAGTCTGATGAACCTTTGTTGCACTCCTTCTATGGCAAGTATATGGTTCCTTAGGTAAGGAGAACAAAACTACACACTCCAGGTGTGGTCTCACCAAGACTCCATACCATTGCAGCAAGGCTTCCTTGCTCCTGTACTCAAATCCCCTTGTAATAAAGGACAACATACCATTTGCCTTCCTAATTGCTTGCTGCAGCTGCTTGTTAGCTTTCAGTGACTCATGAATAAGGACATCCAGTTCTTTTTGGACATCAGCACTACCCAATCTTCCCTATTTATGAAATGCTCTGCATTTCTGTTTTCCTACCAAAGTGGATATCTTCACATTTTTTCATATTCCATCTGTCATGTTTTTCCCACTCACTTAGCCTGTCTAAATCCCCTTGAAGCCTCTTTGCATCCTCCTCACAACCCACCTTCCCACCAAGTTTAGTGTTGCAGTGACACAAAATAGTTTTGGCTTGATGTGAAACATTTAGTGTAACTTGGCATCGAAGGTGTTTGAATCAAATGTAAGCAAGTAGTGAAATGTAGTTTCACCTTGTTATAGCAATATAACTATAGTTGGTTTGAAGCAATGCCTACAAATGTCCCCGTTAGTCAATGGCTGTTGGAGCCTTGTGCAGCAGGCAGAACTTGGACCTGCTGGCTCTGCCTTGCTCCAAGCAGACACTTAAACCCATTAACCTTACAAGGCTAGTCTATTACAGTACCTGTTTCAACCACCATAAGAACAAATTTGTGAACATTTTGAAATTAATTATGCACAGAGGGTAGAAGAAAGACATAAAACTATTAGCAAATAAAAATATTAAAGTACATTTGACGAGGAGCAAATTATCAAAAGAAGCATGCAATGCCCTAGAAATGAATATACTGATCAGGACTGAGTTTAGAATCAAGGTCATGCTGCAATCTGTCCATTGAGTAATATGTGATTATTCTACATGCAACATTTCCACTCCCCATAGCCATTGCATCTCACAAAAATGTCAAGTGGTGCTGAGCCTTGTGGCAGTACTTTCATCTCTCCTTCAAAACAGTGAAAGCATGAGTATGCCTGCAAACACCACATTGCCTGAGGCTAGATGCAATTTTCCTGCCGTGAGACTCCCATTCTTTGTCAATAGGACTGTGTATAACACAATGTAGTGAATGTGAAACAGTAAGAGATCACAATGCATTATGGCATAATGAAAAATCCGCAACATAAATAACACATTTCCTTTTGGCAACAGTGAATTTTCCTCCCACAAATTTAGGGCACTTTTACAGTAATCAATTTCAATTTCACTTTATTGTCCACACAGAAATTCATTTCGGGTACACTGCTCATTTGTTAAAAAAATTACATTAAAAAAAATGATAACAATGAAAGAAGGAAAATTACCCCATCGCAGAAACCTAAACTTTAATTAAAATATGTATCAAAAACTATTCCAATGCACTAAAATAATCAGTGAGTCTCAACCATGAGTGTATATTCTCATCCATATATCAAACTCCTGTTAAAAAAGTGTTTACAGAGAAAGGCACAAACAAGTTCAGGAACCACATGTCCTACATCTAAGGGATTGTAGTCTTTTTCCTGAACGCAACCAGCAGTACTGAGTCAAGGGATGACCCTCATATTTCATTACAGAAATTTTGTCAAAATTGTTCAAAAGAAGATTGAGTCAAGAAAGATCTGCTCATCAAAGATCCTTCCTCCTGGTTCAATAATCTCTGTACCCTTAAAGATTCTGCTTTCCTAAGACAACAGTACCAGATGAGACATCCAGAAAGGAAAGCACTCTCAACTACAGCCAAATAGAAGAGTTTCATGATGGTAGGATCAACTCGAAAGGATTTTAACTTTCTGAGGTAGTACAATTATGTATGTCCCTCGGCCACCACATCTGTACACCGTTCCCTCCAATACAACTTATCATCTAGTTTGGCAGCTGCATATGTGTACTTAGTAATTAATTCAATGTCCACACAACGAATCTTCACAGGAACAATATCATTAACTGTTTTTTTTTCTAAGGTCTATAACTAGTTCTTTTGTCTTGTTTTTGTTCAGCTGAAGAGATACTTCTCCACTGAGTTTCTATAGTTTCCTTCATTATCCCTTATGAGATCCACAAGTATTGAAATAATCCAAAAAAAAAGTAACTGAAAATGGAAACAAGACTGCAGGTGAAGTGCTACAATAGATGATGGGGCTCTGAATTTCAGGACCATAACAATGCAGGAAAATTGATGGAATTATGAACATCTTTAGGCAATGGCCATTGCTATACTGACAGATCAGAAAATGTATAATCATGGTTGCAGCCTGTTGTTAGCGTTTCATTATTGTAATCTTTACTTTCAGAATTTCAGGTTTAAGGATAGCTTAAATTGCCTAAACAATGAAAAGAATGTTCTGGAAGATAGATGCATTTATTACCAGATTATTAATTACTTAGATTTAGTCATATATTGACAGCTCCACTGTAACTTAATTTATCTTGGGTATTATTTCATCATGTGATTTACTAATCTCCATCACCGGTGTACTATGGTTGCAATGTGCACCATTTACAAGATGTACTGCTGCAACTAGCTAAGGCTTCTTCAATAACACCTCCAAAACTTGCAATCTCTGCCACCTAGAAGGGCAGAAAGCATATGGGGGTATCACCACTTGCAAGTTTCCCTCCTAGTCACCCACCATCCTGATTTGGAAATATACAGATGTTCCTTCATCATTGCTGGGTCAAAATCCCATACACTCTCCCTAACTGCACTGTGGAGTATGCTCACCACAAGGAGCTCACCACCACCTTCTCAAGGGCAATCAGCAATAGGCAAAATGCTGGCCTTGCCAGCAACACTCACATCCCATGAAAAAATATAAAATGAAAAAGGTGATCTAGAGGAATACAGCATTGTCTTACCGTTCCACATTATAAATGTCTACTTGAGTCATCAGCCATGGCAAATATCTGACCATTCCATTACAACCTTCAAGATACTACAGAACAATATTTGTCTTCCCTCCAAGTAAATTACATTTGTTAAATATAGTATTTCTAAACCAATGTTACAACACAATAGCAAAACAGTAATACTTTAATATACAATGCATTCTCTCTTGACTGCCACAATATTTTTCACCAATATCGTACAATTTACTTAACATTTACCCGAGGATGCTGAAGGAAATAAGTATGGAAATTGAGGAAACACTGACCATAGTCTTCCTATTTTCTTTAGATACAGGGGTGGTGCAGTAAACTGGAGAATTGCAAACATTACACCCTTCTTCAAAAAAGAATGTAAGATAAACCCAGCAACTACAGTTTAACCTTGGTGGTAAGAAATCTTTTAGAGAAGAAATTCTGGAACAAAATTAAGGGTCACTTGGATAAATGAGGATTAATTAGGAAAAGCCAGCATGGAACCATCTTCAGCCAGAAATGCTGAGTGGATGATCCATCTCGGCCTCCTCCTGAGGTCCTCTGCATCACAGATGCCAGTCTTTAGCCAATTCGATTCACTCCACGTGATATCAAGAAACGACTGAAGGCACTGAACATTCCAGCAATAGTACCGAACGCTTGTGCTCCAGAACTAGCCATGTTGCTAGCCAAGTTGTTTCAGTACAGCTACAACACAGGCATTTAACCAGCAATGTGGAAATTGCCCGGGTACATCCTGTACACAAAAAGCAGGACAAATCCAACCCGGCCAATTACTGCCTCATCAGTCTACTCTAGATCATCAGCAAAGTAATTGAAGGGGTCGTCGACAGTGCTATCAAACGACACTTACTCAGCAATAAGCTGCTCATTGATGCTTAGTTTGAGCTCTGCAGGGCCACTCAGCTCCTGAGCTCATTCCAACCTTGGTCCAAATATACACAAAAGAGTCTAAATCAAGAGGCGAAGTGAGAGTGACTGCTCTTGACAGCAAGACAGCATTTGCCTGAGTGCTGCATCAAGGAGCCCTAGCAAAACTGAAGTCAATTGCAATCATGGGAAAACTCACCACTGGTTGGAGTCATACCTCACACAAAGGAAGATGGTTGTGGTTGTTAAAGATCAATCATCTCAGTCCCAGGGCATCACTGCAGGAGTTCCTCAGGGTAGTGTCCTAGGCCCAACCATCTTCAGTTGCTTCATCAATGACCTTCCCTCCATCACAAGGTCAGAAGTGGGGATGTTCGCTGATGATTGCACAATGTTCAGAATCATTTGCAACTCCTCAGATACTGAAGCAGTCCATGTCCACAGGCAGCAAGACCTGGACAACATTCAGGCATGGACTAATAAGTGGCAAGTAACATTTGTGCCACACAAATGTCAAGCAAGGACCATCTCCAACAAGAGAGAATCTAACCATCGCCCCTCGGATGTTCAATGGCATTACAATCACTGAATCCCCCTGTATCAACATCCTGGGGGTTACCATTGACCAGAAACTGAACTGGACTAGCCATATAAATGCAGAGGGTAACTCACCTCCAAAGCCTTTCCACCATCTACAAGGCACAAGTCAGGAGTGTGATGGGATACTCTTCACTTACCTGGATGAGCGCAGCTCCCACAACACTCAAGACGCTCAACACCATCCAGGACAAAGCAGCCCACTGGATTGGCACCCATCCACCAACTTAAACACTCACTCCTTCTACCACCAATGCACAGTGGCAGAAGTGTGTACCATCTACAAGATGCACTGCAGCAACTCACCAAGGCTCTTTTGACAGAACCTTCCAAACCTCTACACCTTGAAGGACGAGGGCAGATGTAGAACACCTCCACCTGCAAGTTTCCCTGCAAGCCACACACCATCCTCACTTGGAACTATATCTCTGTTACTTCACTGTTGCTGGGTCAAAATCCTGGAACATCCTTCCTAACAACACTTTGGGCGTATCAACATCAGATGGACCGCAGCAGTTCAAGGCAGCAGCTCACCACCACCTTCTCAAGGGCAATTAGGGATGGGCAAGAAATGCTGGCCTAGCCAATGACACCCACATCCCGTGAACGAATAAATATTTAAAAATTGTAACTAACTTGATTGAGTTTTTTGATGAGGTCACAGAAGTTTGATGAGGGTAATGTGATTGATGTGGTGTACATGGACTTCCAAAAGGGGCTTGATAAAATGCCACATAATAGACTCGCCAGCAAAGCTGAAGCAAATAGAATGAAAGGAAAAATAGCAGCATGGATACAAAGATGGCTGCGTAACAGGAAGCAGAGGGTGATGATACATGTTTGGATTTTCTGGACTGGAAGAAGGTACACAGTGCAGTTCCCCTGGGGTCAGTACTGGGGCCACTGTTCCTCTTGACCTGGATTAATGCCTTGGGTGTGCAGGGCACAATTTTAAAATTTGCAGATGACACAAAACTTGGGAGTATTGTGAACTGTGAGGAGGATAGTGAATGACTTCAAGAGGACATAGGCTGGTGATATGGATGGATGCATGTCAGATGAAATTTAATGCGGAGAGGATCAACTGATCCCTTTTGGTCAGGAGAATGAGGCGAGGCAATATAAAACAAAGGGCAATATTCTAAATAGGGTGCAAGAACAGAGGAGCTTGGGGGTAAAGGGGCACAAATTGTTCAATGTGGCAGGGCAGGTTGAGAAAGTGCTTAAAAAAGGCAAATAGGATCCTGGGATTTACAAGCAGAGACATAAAAGTACTAAAAAAGAAAGTTATGATGAACTTTTGTAAAACACCGGTTCAGCCTCAACTTGAGTATTGAACTTGTGTCCAATTCTGAGCAATGCACTTTAAGAAAGATGTTAAGGCTTTAGCGAGGGTGCAGTAAAGATTTAACTTGAATAGTTCCCGGGATGAGGGATTTCAGTTCCCTGGATAGATTGGTGAAGGTGGGACTGTTCTCCTTGGAGGACAGTTGATAGAGGTATTCAAAATCATGAGGGGTCAAGACAGAGTGGATAGGGAAAAACTGTTCCTATTGGTGGAAGGATCAAGAACCCAAGGACACTGATTTAAGGTGACTGGCAAAAAAAAGAAGGGCAACATGATTGTAAACATTTTTACACAATGAATGGTTAAGATTTGGAACGCACTGTCCAAGTGTAGTGGAGGCAGATACAATCAGGGCCTTCAATAGGAAATTGGAAATGCACAAAAAAATTACAGGGCAATGGGGGAAGGGAGGGGCTGTGGGACCAGCTTATAGAGAGGTGGCAAGGACACAATGGGCCAAATGGCCTTCCTCTGTGCAGTAACTATTCTGTAATTCTATTCTATTTTAATTCCAGAAATCTTTTAAGTTAAAAAACTAGATCCATTCTGCTGTTTCTAAACCTTGGTTCCATAGTGGTGATGGTTTTCTGGATCCAAAAAAATTGCTACTGCAAAAATGGTGCTTCTTATCCATCTGGCATATAGGTTCAGCTCCAAAAAGACTACACCTACCACCTGTGTATTAGCTTATTCATCACTTAACCTTGCCTAGCCCTTGTATTTAGCGGTGGGGCTGTTTAATTACCTCTAATGCACAAAGCTGCACTTCAGGTGAACATGTTCTGAACAGCCTCATTACCATTTGTACAAAGAAAGTATTCATTGCAAGTAACTGAGTAAATATCAATGGTACTCTCTTCAAATGCGCTTATTTTCCATCATAAAAGAGTACATAACAGTTATATCCAATTCACTGTTCAAGCTTTGTTTCTTATAATCAGGGATGTGATTATGATTTTTCTTCCAAAATGCTCTCCCTTTACTTTCCTTCTCTGCTAAATGTGGTGACTGACACTACGGTACAGTTCCACAGTTCTGCAGCACTCAAGCCACAAGAAAGTAGCTGTTGACAGGCAGTACTTTGGGGGGCGCAGGGGAGATTTTTTTTCCGCCATTCATTTACAGGATGTGGGCATTGCTAGCTAGGCCAGTATTTATTGCCCATCCCTAATTGCCCTCGAGAAGGTGGTGGTGAGCTGCCTTCTTGAATCGCTGCAGTCCATGTGGTGTAGGTACACCCACAGGACTGGTAGAGAGGGAGTTACAAGATTTTGACCCAGTGACAGTGAAGGAACGGTGATATATTTCCAAATCAGGATGGTGAGTGGTTTGGAGGGGAACTTCCAAGTGGTGGTGCTCCCATGTGTCTGCTGCCCTTGTCCTTCCAGATGGCAGCGGTCATGGGTTTACTGCCACTGTGTGTCGGTGGTGGAGGGAATGAATGTTTCTGGCGGTGTGGCAATCAAACTGGCTGCTTTGTCCTGGAAGGTGTCAAGCTTCTTGAGTGTTGCAGCACTCATCCAGGCAAGTGGAGAATATTCCATCACACTCCTGACTTGTAGATGGTGGACAGGCTTTGGGGAGTCGGGGGCGGGCTACTCACCGCAAGATTCCTAGCTTCTGACTTGCTCTTGTAGCCACAGTATTTAAATGGTTAGTCCAGTTCAGTTTCTGGTCAATGGTAACCCCCAGGATGTTGACAATGGGTGGTTCAGTGATGGTAATGACATTGACTGTCAAGGGGCAATGGTTAGATCTTCTCTTGTTGGAGATGGCCATTGTCTGGCACTTGTATGGTGCAAATATTACTTGCCACTTGTCAGCCCATTGTCCAGGTCTTGCTAAATTTGCACATCAGTATCTGAGGAGTTGTGAATGGTGCTGAACATTGTGCAATCATCAGCAAACACCCGCGATTCTGACCTTATGATGGAAGGAAGGTCATTGATGAAGCAGCTGAAGATGTTGGAGCCGAGGAGATGAGAATCAGCATCATCCTATCCTCACCTCACACAAATATGATTATACCAAGTGGTGCAAAAACTAGGCTTTAAGGATATAAACATTAAAAGCCAATCACTTACAGCACAGCACGCTAAAAACATTTACTGTGCTGAGTTGCCCCAAACTGGTGATGCAGCCTGTGACCCATGGGGGTGCAAAGGAACAAAAACCCAAAGTATTGAAGATGGTGAAAATCTGGCACAAAAGCCAAAATGCTGAAAACACTTAGCAGGTCAGACATCATTGATGGAGTGATCAAATAAGGTAATGAGTTAAGTATGCATGCTCTTTATTAGAACTGGCAGTTCTGAAGAAGTATTTGCACACTGAATATTAACTTCTTTGTTCTTGCTACAGATGCTGCCTGACCTACAGAATGTTTTTGCATTATTTTCTATAGCTGTAAGAGCAGGGAGTTCCTCCACAGTCAGTGCTCCCACTCCCCCTTTTTTTAAATTTGTTTTGGGGATATGGACAACACTGTTAAGAAAACATTTATTGCCCATTCCTAATCACTTAAGAACATTAAAGAAAATAAAATAGTATGGGATTGGAATCACATGTAGGCTAGAAAGGGAGGGGTGGCAGGTTCCCTTTCATGAAGGGCATTAATGAATCAGTTAGGTTTTTAAACAACAAAAACAGCAGCTTATGTGATAACTTCTATTGTGCTAACTTATAAATTGTTACCAATGAATATGCATTGCTGCAAAAGGATTGCCTTAGCTGTGCTTGCTCTTGAATCAAGGACAGAAATGGCAATATTTTGCACATTAGGATGGACATTATTGCCTATATGAGTTCCTGACTTAAGCAGAGAGTTAGACTGCAGTATTATTACCAGAGTGGTTATGTACTGAGTTGTTATGAGGAACTCAATTGAGTTGAGAGGATGCTCTTTTCAATTGCATCGATAATGAACTTGGAAAGTCGAGACAGTGTGTCATTTGTACCTGGGCTTGACATAATGTGGTTTTCTTAATAAGTCATTTGTCTGTGTCATTCATTCGTGCATGCATTACAGGTTAATCACTGAAGAGCCTATTTATTTTAATTCAAATATAGTTTAATTTTGGCACAAGTTAAGTCTGATATTTTCTCTCTTCCCTTCCCAAGTTGCCCCATTGCTTACATCACAGTACTAAAGGTTAATTCCAGAATCAACTGGGGACAGCGGAATTGCAGACCATCCCCAAGGCAAACCAGTGACATATCAGGTATACTGTGCATTTATCTTTTGGTCTTCTAGTCAATCAAAATCCTTGCCTATAAATTTCCATTCTCTATAATAGTATAGAAATTTGCATTTCCCATCTGTTTAGTGTAATTTACATGCTAGTGATAATATTTTTTCAGTCTTGTGTCTGAAGTCTGACAGTTTCAAGTGTCATTTTTAAACCCTTTGACTGGATGAATACAGGATCCAAATTATTACATTCTGACTTTTGGATTTGATAATCATTTTTTTAAAAAAAAAGTTGTTCTTGGGATGCTGACAACAATGATAATAAAACATTTATTGCACATTCCTGGTCACGTGAGGGCAATAAAAGATAGTATAGGAATGGAGTCATATGTAGATTAGACAGGGTAGAGGTGACAGATTCCCTTCCTTGAAACTAGTTAGGTTTATAACAACAAAACAGCAGCTTTTGTGGTCATTTTCGTGATAATATTATTGAATTCAATTTCTCAATTTGCCACAATAGGATTTAAACTCACGACATCTATGTTATGTAGCCCAGTACCTAGTTCTAGGCTGCCCCATACCCTACCAATACAGCCTTGTAATTGGACAAAAATGACCAATCAGATCCAAGAGAAGAATTTCTCTCATAATAGCTCTCCACATCTCGCCACTACTGAACGACAAATATCAATTGGCTCTCTTTTGTTCTTCAATATATTTTGCTCCCTGATTTACATCACGATCTAGATGAACAATGCCACAAAAGATCAGCCAACATAAATTTGTTTCCAAAATGTATAATATAAGGTGGATTTCCAAAATACTCTGCTACATCTTGGTCAAACAGCTACATACTGAATACACTGGGTGTGTGAAGCATTGAACCCAGGCACACTGGACCTACACCACATGGACTGCAGCGGTTTAAGGGCAACTAGGGATGGGCAATAAACGCTGGCCCAGCAAGCAAAGCCCACATCCCATGAATGAATTAAAAAATAATATTTGTATCCAAATTTCAGTCAGAAACTCTATGCAAAGGGACAAATGAGATATGGCTTGGGACACTAGAATTCTACATTTGGCGCACAGAGGCATTTATCTCAAGTTAAGTATATTTATCTGAAGTTGAACGCATTACAGTTTGTTTATCTGTTGAGGATACAAAAGTGTGAATTTGAAGTATTGCCTACTGATAGTTTCTACATTTTAGCATAAAATACACTGAATCCTCATTACTTTATATATTTAATTACAATTGTGCTAACTCTTTTTGATTGTAATTGTAATAAATGGTATAAACAAAAGATGCTGCTAAAGCTGTTGTCAGTGCCCTTGGGCTTAATCAGCAGCAATGTTCATATGCTGAGGTATGTCTGCTGAATGCATTAATGAAAATGCAAACTGACTGAAGTGTAGTATATGAGGACGTTGTATTTGACATCTGTGCAGGATATGAGTATGGCATCAAACTTCCTTTATTCAGTTTTAATAAGTCCCATAGGATTACTGTTTCAAAGAGACCATCACTTGTATAATGCTGAACCAAAGCAGATAATTCAAGGGCACCCCCTATGACAGCTATCTTTTAAAAGACACTCCGGAATAAATATGTGCACAAGTGAGTGGTGTTGTGCAAATCGGCAGTTCCTGGATAATCAGTTCCATGCTGTTTTGAAATTGTCAGAACCCAAGAAAGTAATCATTTAAAAATCAAGTAGATTTAATGTCACTGTCTAGACCTGTAACAATACGTTGCAGCATCTGCATGAAATATTAGATATTTCTGCTTTCAAATTCGTATTCGGTTCCTAGTAGCATGAATGTATCTTTCTATCTTTTTTGGAGTGCATTTATTAAAAGGGTGTGTAAGCTATTACTATTAGGATAAGTGACCCAAATAAAATAAACAAGATTGATTTGCAAAGTTACACACATACTGCAATTGATTAATATTTTGTAAAAGCAAACTGAAATATTTTGTCTACAGACAATATTAACAGTACACTAAATCGATCATAATTAAAATCTGGAAAAGTTTTAATTTAGGTGTACTAAAGATTCTGAGATGAGCACGACAGCCATTTTTAGAAAACATTTTTAGCCTGCATTCTGTGGTGCCTAAGTTAACATTATTGTAATAAAGATCCTCCAATGCCAGGAGTACATTTGATACTGCAATATTAATCTAAAACTACAAAATAACCACAAAACTATTTTCAATAAACCTAAAAGTAACTTCACTTATCCTGTCTTTCCTTTTCCCAATATTCTGTATCCCATTTTTATTATTTTAACTTAGCTTGCTCTCATTTTATCTATTCTAAACCGTTAAAGCATTTTTAGCATGTTCTTATTCCTCTTGACTCACATTATCCTTTCTGAATTTGGGAGAAACTTCCTTAAAAATTGGCTGAATACTTGAAAAATGAGACTTTTGATCCAGCTATCAAAAAAAGTCAAGCCTGAGCAGTTTGTATCATCTTTGCTGCATTAAAAAATCATCAAAAGCTCTGACAGTTGAGTAAACACATCACTAGGCTCCAGGGCATTTTTTTTTTTAGTCAAATGAGTTAATGTAATTCAGCAAATTAAAAGTTACTTAAATATTATGAAACGTTAGAATGAAGGTTTTCACAAATCCATCCTCAGGTCTAACAGGTATCAGTCTAGAACCAGTGGGAGAATTCTCACCTGAGAGTCAAAAAATCCACTGCAGATATTTGAACTCATAATCCGACTGGACATTCTGCACTGTCAGAAGTACCACTTTGAGATGACATGTTAAATTGAGGACCTGTAATGCTCTCTCAGGTGGATGCAAAAGATCAAGTGAGGCTGTTTGAAGAGCAAGGGAGTTCTCACTGTGTCTTGGCCACATTCACCCCTCAGCCACTATCAGCAAAATTGATTATTTGGTCATTTATCTCATCTCATTGTCGTATGTGGGTTCTTGTTATGTACAAAATGGTTACTATGTTTCCCTACAAAGTTCCAGTTACATATTAAAGTAATTTTTGTTATAGATATGGTTCTTCCCTTTTCAACATCCTTGTTAGACCTTACAGGATAACAATACAAGCCCTCTCTATTTTTCTTTATTTAAAAAAAAATCCATCAACATATATGATCTGCACATAGCAAGGTACCAAAAAGACATGGCTAAAATTCTACTGGTGTGTTGTGGGTCCAGCTGCCGGGACCAAATACGGATCCCAAACCCGTGCAGGCAAACGGCTGGACAAAAAAAGGGGATATCACCAGCAGCGGCCAATTAAGAAGCCACTGCCATGACTGCCAACCCATTCAGGGCAGGACACCCCTCTCTGAGCTGCCAGCCCAATCAGAGGACTAGCAGCTCTGCAGAGCCACCAATAGAGGTGGCTGTTGCTGAGGTTGCAGGGAGAAGCAGAGGGCGCCTCCATATTGAGGCACAACGAGGGACTGTCGAGGATTTTTTTTTTTTTAATGTGCCAGGGCCAGGCAGGTAGTCTCAGTGATCGGAAGGATGGACCCTCCAAAGGCGGTGTCAGAGCATAGAGCAGACATTGCACGGGGGAGTCCCTCAGTGTGCCATCAAGTTAAAGGAAGACACCCTGGGAGACTGTGTGAATGTACCAAGCAGTCTCCCCAAGCAGCGGTAGGGCTGTTCTAAGAGGGCCGTTAATAGGTAAGTTAATTACATTAATTGGTCGCCTGCCTGCGGTTGGTAGGCGGCTGAGCTGCTGCCTTACCCACCTCCTGAAATAACTTGTGGCAGCAGGAATAAGTCAGGCTTCCCTCCTGAAGCCTTCCACCGTCAACTTACCAGTCCTCCGGCCTCCTGGCTCGCATTTAGAGGGCTAGTAAAATCTTGGCCATGGTCTCACTGGAATGAAATTCTCGACCAATGTAGTATTTTCTTAAACCTCCTTATTTTAATTTGATTTTCCATTGCAACTTGCTTACTGATATCATTTCACAAAGAGCGATATTTATTCTTCACTAATTGACGGCTAAAAGCAGCCAATTTGGAAAATTATTCACTGCAATTTTGGACCCCTTGTCATGACTGCAAAAAAATAAATAAATAACTATTAAATCTCCCACTATTACCAGTCTTCTATTCTACCTCTCTCTCATTCCCCAGTTAGCTCCTTGCTCCATGGCGTCAGGATGTTGTCCTGGACCACCTCCTCTGGATCGCTACCATTCATCATCTAATGCTTGTCCAATAGGAACATGGGTCTTAGAAGAAGGTCATCTGGCCTTTCCATTCTAGTGGCACAGAGGCCTGTTGTCCCAACAAATACCATTTTCCTCTTCTATCTTTTACATTATTCCTATGTTTTTAACTGTCTAGCTGTGCCTCCTGAGTCACCACATTTTGAAGAGTGCAATCCAGGAACTCCTCATTCCTCTTTGAAGCTGAGAAGTCTCGCAGGTCTCCATGGTGGGCCCCACAAGTCAGAAGGATTTTGTGTAGTCCCATCTTCCTGTGTCCAATACAGTGTCCATCTAAACTTCCACAATCACTACAGTCTCGCTGAAATCAAACTCATGCTTCTTCATTTCACGTTAAGTATAATGTAATGACAAAAGTGTTAGGGACTTGAGATAGTTTTAAGTAATTTATAATTGTATTTGCATATCAATGCCTTGTTCTGTCCCCAATTCTATTGTGTTTTGATCTTAAGTTTGAAGCTTCCAAATCAATATCAAACTGCAGTAAAGACAACAGTCACACCAGCTAAGTGTCAACCGCCTTAGCCAATATCAGAACAGCTGCAGAACCTTAGGACGAAGTAGGTTCATCATTAATGCAGGGCCCATCAACACCAGAAGACATGGGTATTTTCACCCCTTGGCTAGTGGTACTTTTCATACAGTTGTTTGACCAACAAACATCCACCCTCTTTGAGCAATAGGTTCTTCAGATCTTGGGGATGGAATCAGAGATGGGGAAAATGTAATAGTTTCTTCTCTTCCTTCTCAATCTGCTGTACCCCCTTTTATCTGTTAGCAAACTACATCACGAAGCTCTTTTATTGAAAATGACAAATTGAAAGCTAAAAGTGGAGCTCCTCCTTGTTTCTCCTCCAGATAAGCCAAGAAAGAAGAACCTCCAAATGCAAACCTAGATATACAATACTTGATTTCTTCACCCAAGTCATTAAAATATAAGGTGAGAGGCTGAGGTCCCAGGATAGATCCCCAAGGACCACATCTCATCCTGTCAAATCGAGTACATTCCCTTTATCGCTACACTCTCCGTCTCCCTCCTTCTAGCTAATTGCCAACCCATTTGAAGGTTACTTCCAATTCCGTAGATTAATGATCTTTTGCACAAAATCTTAACAAATCCTCATCTGGAGACCCATGTAAACAACACTATAGACACTCCCCTACCTTCCAAGTTAGCAGTCGCCTCAAAAAATTCAACTGGATTAAGTCAGTCATGACCTACCTTTCAAAAATCAATGCTGACTCTCTTTAAATCAGCTGAGAGTTGTTCAAGTGCTCAGTCACTCTGTCACTGATGATAGATTCCACTAACTTACACACAACTGATGTTAAACTGACAGGCCTGACAGTTTCCTGGTTTCTCCCACCCCTTTCTTAAATGTAATTAGAAATAAAACAAAGCATAGATATATGAATATGCCATATCCCAATGCTACAAGTTATACTTTCGTCATTTTATTTTCTTATGATGACAAGCCACATTTATTCATGAAAATAATACAAAGGAGCTATATTATGGAGTAGGGTATCTGTCATGATCCTATAATATGCAAAAGATAAGGCTGAAGCATTTGCTACAATCTTCAGCCAGGAGTTCCGAGTGGATGATCCATCTCAGCCTCCTCTGGAGGTCCACAGCATCACAGATGCCAGTCTTCGGTCAATCCAATTCACTCCACCTGATATCAAGAAATGGCTGAAGGCACTGGATAGTGAAATGGCTACGGGACCTGACAATATACCAGCAATAGTACTGAACACTTGTGCTCCAGAACTTCCCACGCCTCTAGCCAAGCTGTTCCAGTACAACTACAGCACTGGCATCTACCCGGCTACATGGAAAATTGCCCAGTTATGTCCTGTACACAAAAAGCAAAAAAAATCCAACCCAGCCAATTACCGCCCCATCAGTCTACTCTCGATCATAAGTAATGGAAGGCGTCATCAACAGTGCAATCAAGCAGCATTTACTTAGTAATAACTTGCTCATTGACGCCCAGTTTGGGTTCTGCCAGGGCCACTCAACTCCTGACCTCATTACAGTCTTGGTTCAGACATGGACAAAGAGCTGAACTCCAGAGGTGAGGTGAGAGTGTCTACCCTTGACATAAAGGCTGCATTTGACCAAGTGTGGCTCCTAGCAAAACTGGAGTCAATGGGAATCAGGGGAAAAATCACCACTGGTTGGAGTCATACCTAGCACAGAGGAAGATGGTTGTGGTTGCTGGAGGTCAGTCATCTCAGCTCCAGGACGTCACTGCAGGAGTTCCTCAGGGTAGTGTCCTCGACCCAACCATCTCCAGCTGCTTCATCAATGACCTTCCTTCCATCATAAAGTCAGAAGTGGGGATTTTCACTGATGATTGCACAATGTTCAGCACCATTCGCGACTCCTTAGATACTGAAGCAGTCCATGTCCAAATGCAGCAAGACCTGGCGAATATCCAGGCTTGGCATGTCAAGTGGCAAGTAAAATTCACACTACACAAGTGCCAGGCAATGACCTCTCCAACAAGAGAGAATCTAACCATTGCCCCTCGATGTTTAATGGCATTACAATCACTGAATCCCTCTGTATCAACATCCTGGGAGTTACCATTGACCAGAAACTGAACTGGACTAGCCATATAAATACTGTGGTTACAAGAGCGGTCAGAGGCTAAGAATCCTGCGGCGGGTAACTCCCCACCTGACTTCCCAAAGCCTGTCCAATATCTATAAGGCACAAGCCAGGAGTGTGATGGAATACTCCCAACTTGCCTGGATGAGTTCAGCTCCCACAACATTCAAGAAGCTTGAAGTCATCCAGGGCAAAGCAGCCCACTTGATTAGCACCACATCCACAAACATTCACTCCCTCCACCACCAACGCCCAGTAGCAGCAGTGTGTACCACCAACAAGGTGCATGCAGGTATTCACCAAGGCTCCTTACACATCATCTTCCGAACTCATGAGAACTACCTTCTAGTAGGGCAAGGGAAGCAGACACATGGGAACATGACCACCTGGAAGTTCCCCTCCAAACCACTCACCATCCTGACTTGGAAATATATCGCTGTTCCTTCACTGGCGCTGGGTCAAAATCTGGAACTCCCTCCCTAAGAGCACTCTGGGTGTAGCTACACCACATGGACTACAGCGGTTCAAGGTGGCAGCTCACCACCACCTTCTCAAGGGAAACTAGGAATGGGCAATAATGCTGGCCCAGCCATGAAGCTCACATCCCATGAATGAATAAAAAAAAATCATTCAGTAACAAAGCATGTTGGTTCCATGATATATGGAAAAGTCACATTTTTACTGTGCAAGTCATTATTCGATAGGGCATTTCACCACTGTACAGCCAAAGATCATATTTATTGTATATGACAAACAAAATACAGTCATGCATATGAATAGAAATACATAGAAGTTACAACATAGAAACAGGACAGACAGGCCAACCATTCCACGTCAGCTTTTACCCTTCAGGTGAGCAAATCATCGTAACTACATTTGCCACCTTGCTTGCTACCTCTTCACCCTATTTTCTAACATCTATCTATCCAATCTAAACTAGTATGTTTGTAGTTTCTGCCTCACCTCCTAACTCTGGAAACAAGTTTTACAGCCTCCATCTCTCTTCATGATGAGGTTTTTCTTGTTCCATTTTAAATGTTTTGATTTAATCTTGTATCTATGGCCCCTCATTCTGGACCTCCAGTATTTTTTTATTGTTGAAACAGAAATCTGACTGATTCCAATACATAAAAGTACTTAACATCTACAGTTTAACAATTAATCTTTTTAAAAGGGGCTAGGTTGCTACACTTCAAAGGAATATTTTTGGTAGCTTTATGAAAACTGTACAATGAGCCAAAAGCTAACAATAAGCAATGCCACAGAGGATCTACTACTTGAAAGCAGAATGGTTTAAGAACTTCAGAAGTCTCCTGATACTTATAATAAGATTGGGCTTTAGGATGGTCCAGTTTTAGGATGGTCCAGCTTTAGGATGGTCCAGCTTTAGGATGGTCCAGCTTTAGGATGGTCCAGCTTTAGGATGGTCCAGCTTTAGGATGGTCCAGCTAATTTTAAGTCGGTTTGTTCAGTGGCGTTTACTGATATACAATGTATAACTCTTCTGTGCAATGTTCTAATGTTTGTATGTGATAATCTGCAACCAGAGGGAGTTTCTGAGTTTCATGGCTAGTCTTTTCATGAATGCAAGTAGGACATGGTTGTTGGATAACTTGACAAGTTTTATGAAGCTGATTTATGAAGTTAAAAGGCAATCTAGGTTTAATCCAAATTATTAGCTGTGCTTTGTTGCCTTTTCATAGAAATATTGGCTGTCCAATGGAGGGCAAAAAACGCATTGGACACCACCTATAAAAAAACGAGTTGCTGCAGTTGATGTAAGTATTGAAGCCTAGCATGGTATTAAATTCGAATTAATAGTCTCTCAAAACTGTATCTGGTATAGCACAGTGAAATTCAAACCATTCTCTTTCCAAGGAATAGCATAATGTAAACGAAAGATCTTTTTCTCTAATATCTCGGTGGGATATTTTAAACAGGCTTATGGGGACTGCGGGTATGTATGTTTGTGTGTACACATGTGTCTAGTTTAATTGAACTGCAGACAGTCAAGACTGCACAGTTTGAATCATCAAAAGGAGCTAGGTGTAAAACAGACATTTGAAATGGAGGTGGGTAAGCTGGGATGAAGTCTCAGCAGATACGGTGTGAATGGAATTTGCATTTTTAGATAAGTTGGGAGGTTTTTTTTTGATTTTCAAAGGTACATGATAAGATGTTTACAACTGTCAAGATAAATAAGGCAAAGTTATTAAGTTTATTTTTCCCGAAAATGCTGGCATAATGACAATGTGAAAGATTTTTATATTCTGGGAAAAGTAGCTTCCAAAGGTTGAAACAATGGGGTTTACAGATCAAAAGGGAGGAAATGTATATATATATATATATATATATATATAGATGGGTGTGGTGTGGCTGTGTAAGATCTTGAAAGGTGCATTGTGTGAAACAGACTTGTGGAGAAAGCCTCTAGCCACCCTGGAGAAGTTTGCTGTACCAGTAACCAAGGTTTTGTTAAAAGCCTTTGGAGTTCCATTGTCAAATGAGAGGGAGAAAGAAGCTGTGAAATACCTCCCTTATAGCAATAGTGGGTGCTTGTGGTAATATTGCTGGATGTTTTATAGATTAAGAATCTATTCGGACTGATGCCCAAAAGGGGTGTGTAGTTGGGAGTCTAATAAGTAGAAATATTTTTGGAACTATCATTAAACTAAGTAACTGTGATCTTGTGTGTGTTTAATTGTTTCTTTTCTTTTGATAATAAATGTTTACATTTAATCTTTAAAATCTCTAAAGGTGATAGTGGGCTCATTACTTCTGACTTCAGTGCACAAACCTTTGCGTAATAAATACAAATTGCTAAATTGTTGTGATAGAGCGGTCAAGTTTCCCTTTGGAATTTGGTCAGCCTGGCAAATACCACCTGCCATATCATTTTAGCAAATATGAAGATGATCACATGGAGGTTATACTTTTAAGGATATGGAAAGAGAGGATGGAGAAAGGATAGGAAATGAAGAAAACTCCAGGCTCAATTTTAGCTGGCTTAAACTTTGTAAAAGCTAATAATCAAAAGCAAGAGAAGAAAATGTTTGTGGGTAAAGCTCACAAGGCATTTGTTAGTTAACTGAGAAATAATTCATTTTGATGGCAAATTATTATTTAATTAATAACCTTTTACTGCTAAAAAAGAAAAATCTTATATTCTGAGACTGTAACTAATAAAGTATCGATACAAGTCTCATTAAATGTATATCTAATCACTCATTTATGTTGATGAACTACTTCCTGAAGTAGTTTTACTGTTGCTGGGAAATTTTCACAACCAGCAGTAGCCAAATCATTTTGCTGATTGCATGAAGCCAGGCTTCAAGTGCTTGGATGTAAAACTGGAAACCAAGATGAATCTCGTAGTTGACTCCTCTACAGCAGTATGAGTGCCAAACACAATATCATATATAAGGAGCTGAAAATGGAAATTAAGGCTCAAAGGCTTACCATTAACACACGAACATATATTTTAATTATTCACCTATATGGAAACTAGCTACCTTGAAAACACAACAGAAAAACTACAAGATGAGAATAACAAGTGTCATGAGAGTCTGCTTTATATCAAAAAGATGATTTTTGTATCTATGGCTGAATTTTAAAAAATACAAGACTAAAGCTGCATTCCAGTGACTTGAGCTTGCAGCTATTGATGGCTACACAATGTGCATCACTGTACCTTCCACATTCCAACACCATTGAGCTGGAGTCTACCTGTCTGCAAAAACCCACCAAAGACAATGGCCTTAGGGGAATGTGTCTGAACCATATCCCCTATCCCATTAGCACAGCATCCAGACACTCTTCCGGTTACTCAACTAGGTGGAGACAAACCATTAAACATAACCGCTTCAACAATGGGACCCTGGCTGAGAAAGGGATTCCCAGACATGATCTAATCAAGGTATAACCAGAATACATTGGCTATGACCTTGCTTGGATCCTTGGGCAGTTGGGGAAGATCATGTGAGAACCCACCTTTTGTCTGTTTTAAGTACCTGGTTTCTCTGCAGAACAGGACTAGCAGCTGAGACACTAAAGAAACGAGAATCTGAGTGGATTCCTTCCTTTCTCTTGCTCCGCCCAGCTTGTAAGTTTTTGAACCCTGTCTGCTAATTGCGACCAATCCAGATGCTGCAGAAAGAGCTTTCTGAAAATGTTTCAGTCCAACATTACTGACTCCTGAAGAAAAGATAAAGCATCTGTCTGCATCTTTAAATTGTTTCAACATTGGAAGCCTTAGGACCATCGAGCGAAAGCAGCAGGTCTGCCGAATTCAGCCTGAGGCCAGCCAAGTCACCAACCTCCATGAACTGTATACTCCATTAATTTTACCGGACTCTAACTTGCCTAATCTATCCTTCCCTACTCTGTAAACTATTTGTTGTGCGAGAAGTTTGAGCGTGTGTGAGAAAGTCGGAGTATTTAATTATTTTACTTAGACCAGGCTGAGTACAGTAAAAACTATCCCCTTTCCTTTGTTATCACTCAAGAAAACCTGTCCAATTGTGTCTTTCATGATCACAGCATGTGAACAGTTAAATACTCGTTGAATTGGCAAATATATTTGTTTTAACAAAAAAACACGTTGCAGTCAAATGAGGAAAGGGAAAACGGGGAAGCCAATCGACTCCTTCTTACTTGATTGTAACATAAGACTCTGCGGCATGAGCTAATACTTTTTCTGTCATGCACCATAAAGCATGGGTCATATTAGATGATTTTTGCACCCCCGCCCCTGCCAACCTCACAAGAGGGAAAAATTCTGTATTTTGTGCAACTGAGCCATTAGGTTGCCTCATGTCATCATATATCAATGCTTCTTAGAATTATAAGAAACTAGATGAAAGAATGTTGACAGGACACACTCAAAAGCACAAGTTAGAAAACAAAACATTTAAATTTAGCATAGTAAAATTTGATCTTTGTAAAGTGAACAAAGAAAGCTTTATATTTTCTCAGGCTTGAGCCATTGCCTGCATTCATCATTTTAGCTACCAATCCCACAGAGTTAAGCCCCTCACTATTTGAGTAAACCAAGTGCTAATGCCATCTAGGCTGGGACTATAACCCCGGGTCTTCCACTTTGTGATGTAGTACACCAACAACTGCCCCACTGGGCTGCTCTTAGGTTTAAAATCCACTTGGTTTCATACTATTTTCTTTGAAACTATCCCTCTGGATCAAAAGTTTGTAAATGGTGCATAGTTTCCTTGGCATTAAGGTCCATCTTAATGTCAAATTTAACTAGACCTTGGCAAATTTATTTATGAAAAGAATTATAAAAAATAATAATTAAAGGTGTTTATAGTTTTAGCAGTAAATGTCAGGACGTGCAATCATTTTTCTGGTTTCTCTGATCTGTAAAAGTCTTTTGTCTAATCCCATGAGCTGGTCCATGCTATGAAGAACATGGGTTGCTGAAAGGGTTAAGTCATGTCCATTGAAATAGAACAGTTGTTACTGTGTAATTAATTTTTTCCAATTGCAGTGCCAAATTGTAGAGCACAATGAGTGCACAATAAAGCCTATGGGGAGAATTTTTGTGAGCAATATGTACTTTCATGTCTGTAAATGTCAAATTGCTTTTATTGCAGTAAACCCAAAATGCTGTCAGCATTTTGGGCGCTTACTCAAAGCAGGACAATACTTCAAACAGATGGTAAGCTGGGTTGCAAAATAAAGGTGCTGGATGCAGCACAATAACTGGTTACACATCTAACATCTAGGTGCCACATAGAGCAATAATGTGAGCAATGTCACCTTTTAAGAAAGCACAAAAGAACTGGACTGTGTAGCAGTGTATGCCATTCTCATTTATCTGCTGTACTTTTAAAGTCAGCATTCTACATCAAAAGGGACATTTTCTTTAGTTAGACCTTTAAATAACACCCTAAATCCATTCTACCCTATATCAAACTGAAAAATCATAGGATTAAGTAAAATGTAAAAAGGCATCAGAACATCGATCATACAGGATTGGAAAGAAATTGAGATCTTTTTCTTTCTGGAACAACTTTGTTTAGATCAAAGTACACTGCTATCTTCTGTTGAATTGACACACTTTACCACCTCTGCTTTGTCCCTTTGATCTATTAATTAAGAGTACTCCAGTAGCAGGTGGCACTGATGCAGTGCAAGGCAAATTGGACACATCTCTTTCCTGCCAAGCAAAAACCATTTAGCTAGAAATACCATTCCATTATTTAAAAATGAAATAGAATTGGAGGGAAAAAAAGCAGGGCACAGGTACAAAGCAGTAAAAGTAAAGACTACAGTGGAGAATAAGATAATTAATAATTTTGTCAGAACAATAACATTAATGGATTTTAAAAGAAAAAAATCTGATTGTACAATTACGTTTCTCCAGAAAGACAATGGCTTTAAATTTTGACTGAAAAGGAGAATGAGCTGGAGTGAAATGTGAGGATGGTTAGTAAAGTACCAGGATCCTTTCATTCAATCTTGCCTCTTACTTTAGAAAAACAAAACACTTTGTGGACTAGGTAACACTGTTAAACAGACATGAAATAGAATAATAGAGAGGGGAAGCT
Organism: Cetorhinus maximus; assembly: GCF_964194155.1. Classification (NCBI taxonomy): domain Eukaryota; kingdom Metazoa; phylum Chordata; class Chondrichthyes; order Lamniformes; family Cetorhinidae; genus Cetorhinus; species Cetorhinus maximus. The sequence continues at coordinate 4,269,901 of NC_135888.1, forward strand.
TCAAAACAAATTGGTATATTAAATTTTGAGTTCAGTAATAAAAGTACACAGAAATGAGAGCTAGGTCATACTAACCACATCATTGGGAAGGCTTTGAAGATCATCAAATGGTGTTTCCAGTGTATTGTTGTCCACATTTAGTATCACAACATCTTCTAAGGCCATATTCCTCACTTTCTGTTGCAGAGAAAGAAAAAACAACAAAAACGTTTCATTCTTAAATGTTTTGAAAAGTATAATTTGAAGCCTAAATTCATTTACAAAAAAAGGGCTCTACATTTGGGAGTAAAGCTACTGTGAAAAATCAAATTACTCTTGTTAGCATTACTGATACATGTAAGAAATTTTGGAAAACGTTAAATTGAAAGTGCAATAGCAAGATCGTTCAGGAGACCTTCATTTTGCGATCCAAATGTTTGAAATAAATCGATCTACAGTACATAGTATATTTACTTGAACATTTGTCACAAACTATAAGCCCTAAATCTTAAATGACTTGATGTCAACAGTTCATAGACTATCAGAAAACACAATCTAGGTGATTCATCTTTTTTTAAAAAAAAACTTATTTACTTGGCATTTCTATGCATTGCTACCAGAATCAACCCACAAGCAGTTTCTTGTAAATAGTAATGGAAAAGAATTAAATAAAGCCATGCTTCTGTCAGTTGGTCAAGTTTCCAATAGCTGTGCGCTACGGTTCATTTAAAGTCCTTACGCTGATGGAAACCTATCTATGCATTATTGGTATTATGACACACTCCATGCAATCAAGAGGTCCAGAAATCCATCTTAGCAACTGCTGAACACATTGTTTATTACGTCTATAAATGTAGCGTACCAAGAATTACAGACTTAATCAGTAAGAGCTGTTTTCTCAGTGCAAACAGTGCTTTGAATTTTCTAAATGACACCAACACAGTTAAAATGCATTAACTTTTCAAACAAACTACAGGGGGCCTTATTCACCAGCCTATTAAATAGAAAGCAGTTAGTACTATTTGTCTTGATGATATGTCTTTTTAAACCCTCCTTCAAGATATGACTTAGCTACACTGTCACTTGCTATCATTTTCTCAGGGTGGCTGAATGCAATTTCAGACAATTAAAAATATACAAAAGTGTTCTCTAAATCCTTGAAATAAGATAAGACTTCAAAACCTCAAATACCACAAAAAAAACTTTATCTCTCAGGCAGTTCCTCCTCCAGCTTGAATAAGCTGAAGCAAATAATAAAACAAAATTTTCATCAATGCTGATTATTCGTAGTTTTTGAGTACTTTAAGCTTTTACCAGTACTTTGACTCTATAATGATTTAAGGGATAGTGGTGAGAATATACTTTGTTTCCTACAAGACATAAACTTGTCCTTTTTACGGACACCAATATGTCAATCTGGCTGCCAGAAGCAGGAAAAGCTGATGATATAAAATTTTATGATTTCATGCCCCAGCAGCAGACAGAACGACTTAATGAAATCCTCGTCAGATTTACGATCTGAAGTAGCTATTCAACAGAAAGATATGGTTTGGCGAGACATGTCCTTTGACCTTTAAACTCTTTGATCCTTGCACAGCGTGTGGGCTGCTAACCCCTTCTGTGCATTTTCCACTTTCCTGTTACCTAGAGTCCTCAGCAGCACTGATCCTAAACAGGTGATTTTGGGGTATATTATCATAAACAGCTGCGACAAACTGGCTGTCAAAAATCTGCAACTAGCTATTCAAACTTGAAGGATGCCCAAGAAGTTTTCCCTTTGTTAAATCCAATAAAGAGCATTTTCTATTGTGTATTTTTAAATTGAACACTTCCTGCTGACTTTAGTATACCCAGAAGTGTCATCATGGCTACTAATGTGAAACAATTAAAGAATATATATCGCACGTGCAAGAGACAGTCCTAGCTATAAACAAAGTGGGCAACTGGGATTACTAGCAATGAGAGAGGTGGAAAATAGGAAGGTCTCAAAGCATGCATCCACTCTTTTGTAATTCTATCTTGCATTTTTAACTGTAAAAATAGCCCTTTCTGCTGTTTGAGTGCATTCACTCAACATATCTCGATGGTGAAAGTTTAAACAATGACCATGATTGCATTGCTTCCGCATATTTCCACTATTGAGCGCAGGGAATGCATCTTTACAAATTAAAATTCCTATTGTCGGCTGGACGTCAATGATATCCAACTAAAAACAGTGTCTTGATTCTTCTTGTAGAGATCCTATTGGACTTTGGAATAGGATATTTAATTGACCTCGTTTTGCTCATAATTTTCCACTGCTCTCTGAAGACTGACATGATGCCATCTTGTTTTGTGTAAAGGGACTGATTTTACTAGCTGGCTTGATGGAAATCAACTATATATTCTCTCTGCCTATCTCAGGCTAAAGTTACTGCATATAGTCTTCGCTTTTGAAATACTGAATGAGAAAGGGAGAGATTGTGCCGTATTCTCAATTAATCACTCATTCATCTTCCAGGCTAACAGGCATTTGGAAGAGTACAGTATCTCCCCTATCAGCACAAACCGTACCCCTTTCCCACCACATATTATTATTTACCCATTCTCCTCTTTTTCTCTCTGAGGTGTCAGTGTTGACACAGGTCAGTCATTAATCTGAGGCCCCATTTCTCCTCTCAGGTACACATATAGCATTCAACAGCATTACAGAAGAAACAAGTGTTCTCAGAGTGTCCTGACTAACTTTTATCTCTCAATCAACAACACCCCAAATGGGACTTTGCTGTCTGGTAATTGGCTGCAGTTACAAAGTTGAGTAAACTGGCTGTGAAGCATTTATATCTTAAGGATGTTAAAGGTGTTATATAAATGTAAGCTCTTGCTTTTTCGAAGAAAGTAAATCATAAGGTGGGACGAAATAGAGAGAAAGAAAGGAAAGAACTAGCGAAGTACTTCAAAACCAATGGATTACTTTTGATGTGTAGACATTGTTGTAACACTGGCAAACACAGCAAAATTCCACAAAATGACCAACTTGTCAACTTTGGCATAGTGTAAAATAAGCTTCCTATGTTACTCTCTCCCGAAGGGCTTTGCCTGATTGGCAGAGTGCGTAGCTGATCTACAATCATCCATTTTATACCCCTGAAGTTGATCATTCCGCCTTATGTCCTGATGTCCATCTGATTCAAAGGTGAGGGCACCACCAGCCAAGCCAAACTGACACTCATTTCCTCATCAGCCTTCCATGGATGACTTAGTCCCAGTCAAGGCAGTTTATAATCCATTTTAAGTTGATCTTGTGTTTTACTGTTACAAACAATATCTAAGATCAGTACTATTACAACTTTTTGCTTTTATCTATTACAACTTTAGTTTCTCTTTATTTGTATTTTAGTTTAGATTTTTTTCTTTCATCACAGCCATGGAATTCAATTTTTTGAAAGTATTCCTTTCAATGGTAAAAATTTATTAGACTTTATAAACCTTGGCCAAATTGGCAATCCTACCTTCCTTTAAAAGAAACTGATGATTCATTGGCCCATGGGAAACAAAAGGAAACTTCAGGTTTTATTTATTTTATCAAATCAACAAGTTTTCAGTAGCATACAACTTCATTCTGAAAGTTGTGCAAGTATATAGGTAATCATATATATGAATTACAATGAACTGACAGAATCCCCAAATTCACACCTTACTATACATTTAAAATGCTCAAAAGCATTCATCCTCAAAATTAGCCACAATCTAAATATGCTGTAAAATGCTACATTGTTGTAACAAAAATATATCTCTGGTTTTAATTTTCAACAGTTTAATCAAAAACTCCTTGTATCAGTTCAGTTGGTGCTAAGCACCAATATTTCAACATTATTTTGGGACAACAGATTTCATATCACAACAGATATACTTACTGAATACTAATCCATCATATTTACCAGTTTGGAAACTATTTTCACTGTCAAAATGCACATTATCCCGTTTTCTGAATATGGAAAATTCTGCCTGATGTAACTGCCCAACATTTCAAGAAATTGGTAGCTGATTATATGTGTATTCAGTGCAGTAGGGCACCAGCATTTAATATACTTTGGCTAGGATTTTCTGGCCTTGGAGTGGTGGGTCCCACCACGGCAGATGCGGCAAGCTATTCAAAAGTCCATTTACTTCAACAGGGCCGCAAGACACAAAGGTACAAAGGCAATTCTAACACTTTTTTCTAAACATGATCGGATGTATATGTATATATATATATATATTACTGGAGATGTAGATTTATCTGTAGTAAACTTTGTTCTTTTCTTAACAAGAATTAAATCAACCTGCTGCAATTTCACTTCATTACTCAGGATATACTTTTAAGATTTCTTTTACAGCTGATGGCATCTTTAGGCTTTGATGTTGCTCCTGATTAAGAAAACGCATATAAATACAAACAAGGTGTTATAAACATGGTGTACTATATATTTAGGGTTAGAAATGCTTTTTGAAGCAAATTTAGGGGACTCTGGTGGTCCCAAAAACCCTTTTTCCAATAAAATTAGATTAGTACAGGCTGCAGTGCTGATAGTTCCATAAGCTCCAAAATGGGCGTACAATTGACCAGAATTCTACAGTTGAAGGCATTGTGAATCATGTGTATTATACCAGGAATATATTTTTGTGCACCAGTCAGAAAAGCTTTGCTGCTTTATTTACCCCTAGAAAAGGGGTCAATTCTATCATCATCTATCCAAAATCTTGCCTAAGACGTTCAAGTTGATCATTAAAGGGCTTCAAACAGTATCAAGGCAAGTTCCCCTATTGATAATATACAGATACTTGTATCTTACACTTGAATCAACAAGCAATTAACTTCTATGTCTGGTTTTCTTTGTGGATCACGGTATTTTCATCTTAGCTTGGAGAACCATGGTCACTAATGCAATAGGCTGAAAAATGTTAATGCATTCATGCCCACAACTTCCCAGAACTGGTAAATCTGATTTTCTCATGCAGAAAATTAAAGATAGTGAATGGCAGATGAGAGGGCTGTCACTGCTTGAGCAGAATATTTTCTTAGACAATGCTGGAATCTGCCCTGCAAACATGAGAACCGTGCGTGAGTCTTGTGACAGCCTTTATCCTTGTAGTGTGCAGAGGCTGAATATCTTGCACAGACATCATCCCTCATCAGTGGCATCTATTTGGTATATCAGCAGATTTAGACTCAGAAAATTTTAATTTTGCATCAAACTAATGATGCTCAACTACAATCCTGGCCCATTTGCCTTCATTTGTTAAATTTATAGATTATGTTCTTCATAAGGTGACATCCCTTCATCAATCCTTCATGGTATCCCTATTAGCAGCATAAAGTCTTAGAGACAAGAAATTCCCAGTTAAATTCCTAACCTGCACCAAACAAGATAATCGGATAAAGAATCAAGACTCCCACTTCTGATTATTATCAAGGAACTCATGCTGGATGGGTCAGGTTGGAGCTCTACAATGACATATTCCATGGTCAGTTAGCCTGCTGACACTCACCACTTGGGCTCAGAAGGCTGTGGAGCAGATTAGCAGAACACTGACAGTGGCCAGAAACCGTACCCAAGATGAATCAAGGCTCTCAAGCAAGAAACTGAGAAAACTGGCAATAACAAAGGAGGTTATGGGTTGGTGCACAAGCAAATTGGCATGTTTCCATTTGCTAGTATGGACGCTGGATAGCGCAGTGATAAAGTTAATGCTGGGTGAGTACAGAGTAAGGCCGGGAGAGTATAATTTCTAATTCTGGCCTCAGGAACAGTCTTCAGTTCATTCAAAGTAACAATTTTCAGGTCTACATGTGGGCGAACCTTGTGACAGCTGAAAGGGTAAATTTATATGGAAACAAAAATCTGGCACCAGGTTTGATATCTTGTATTGGAAGCACATATATTGCTCAATATTTCTTTAAATTTTACAGATTTATAGGGACACTTGGCACAGAAAGCATTCCACCTTTGGTTTTGGCTCTTAAGAAGGGAACAAACTTTCTTAAGGGAGCTATATTTTATTCTTTTTTGTAATTTAGTGTTGTTGAAATTAATGCAGCAATGTCTGTGCAGTGATCAAATCTTCTTGTTGGTGTGACCCAATGTGCATTTGCATTTACAACCTCAGTTATACCATTTTACCAAAGTGCTAAGTGGAAGCAAGGATCTCGGGTGCTTCCATTGCTCCAGTCACCTTAGCTTGTTTCTCTAATTCTACATCCATGTTTTAACTGGCAGAGGCCTGGGAGATGGTTTGCCACCTAACTGCCCACCTGTCAGCCTTGCTATGGGAACGCCAAATAGACAAATGAAAAAAAAAAACTTTTTTTTTTTAAAATTGGCTTTTATTTTCTCAGTTTTTAAATCTTACTGCAGGAAAACTAACACACCAATCTGGAGTAAAGTAATTTAGATGGAACTATTAACAGAATAGCTTAATTATAAAATAAACAAATCTATCTCCCTAATCTAAAAAGGTACCAGACCAATGTTATTTTACTTAGCAGCAAATGGCTGATTAAAGAGTTTCTTTTCCTGGTTAATAATAGCAAATTAAACCGTAATCTGCAGCTAAAAAGCTATTGGTGAGGCAATAACTCAGAGTTAAAATCGGGCCCATGATTTCAGATCGATGAAAATATATTTTCAAGAAAGCTGTAAAAGGTGCTCAATCTTATTAAAGTATGAACACAACATGGTTTTGAGATGCACTGTTAATTAATTCCACATGTATTTATTAAGATTTTGCAAAGCATCATTTGCTTTTATGTTCTTCAAAGGCCTACAGCATAACTCATGAAGATTGCTCTGCACAACAAGGTTTAAGCCAAATATTTTCTTCAAGTAAAATATGCTTTTAAATGCTAGCTGAAAGAAAACAAGTGCATAATACATTCATTACAATAAATCTTTTGCATTTCTCATACCAACCTTAAGTAATTACACAAGGGTGAAAAGTGCTGAAATTTCCATTGATTTAATAGATTTTAATAGATCACTGAAAGTTCATATTTTTAACCATATAGTTCACATGTATCAATTCAGAAGACTGAAATAAGCAATCACAATTTTAATAACTCCTTTTAAATGCTTGTTCTGAAAGCATCAGCTTTAAGAAAAATATTAAGAAACCTTATAACTTAAATAAGCTGACATGTAGGTTTTAATACTGAGTTTTAAAATGGTTAGAAATAATTCATAAGCCTTTAAAGAAGTAAAGGAAATGTCACCCATTTTCAATGATAAAACAAAATATACTCACCTCCATTAAACTTGAATGCACTCCTATGAGGTAGGGCATTGGAGCACTAAAAAGAGGAAAATGAATCCATATTAATCATTGCAACTATCCTCTGTGCTCATAAACAGATTGACTGTCAAATCATCTGGTTTCATTTCAGTTAGATTAGTATTCCTACAGTACTATTTTTAAAATGTGCATTTTAGATCCATACTTAGAAGGTTATCTATAGCTAATTGAAACAAGAGTGCTCATCTTTTATCCCATAAAGAAGATACATATTTTTAGAGCTACAGCTATCCTGATCAGAACATACACTTGGGCACATCTAATAAGATCATGAAGGTGCTTCATGAGGTACACAAATCGCTCAAGTATCCCATAATACAGATTATGGTTGAAGTTACTGAGGGTGAAATTCGACTTCTGCAGGACAGTGAAATGGGAGATATCGATTCAACAGTCTATTGCACACGCTGGCAATTTTGTTTAAATTTTCATTAAAGTTACAGGAGAAGAAAATTTTGCAGCTGGTAAAAGAGGCTGCCAATTCGCAATTCTCCATTTTACGCTACCATCAAAATTAAATTTTTCTTCCATGTCAAAGAATACAAAATGCCATATTTACAGCACATTTTCAAAGATCCAAACACATTACAGTCTAGTTATTGCAAATTCAGTTTTATCCATCAGAAGTCACCCTGATTCAGTGTTTTTAAAAATTTATTCTTTCATGGGCTGTGGGCGTCACTGGCTAGGCCACCATTTTTTTGCCCAACCCTAACTGACCTTGAGAAGGTGGCGGTGAGCCATTTTCTTGAACCGTTGCAGTCCATGAGGTGTAGGCACACCCACAGTGCTATAAGGGAGGGAGTTCCAGGATTTTGATCCCACAGTAGTGAACGAATGACAATATAATTCCAAGTCAGGATAGTGTGTGGCTTAGAGGGGAACTTCCAGGTGCTGGTGCTCCCATGCATCTGCTGCGTTGCCCTTCTAGGTGGTAAAGGTTGCAGGTTGGAAGGTGCTGTTGAAAGAGGTTTGATGAGTTGCTGCAGTGCATCTTGTATATGGTACAGACTGCTGCTACTGTGCATTGGTGGTGTAAAGAGTGAATGTTGACGGTGGTGGATGGGGTGCCAAATAAGCGGGCTGCTTTTTCCTGGATAGTGTCGGATTCTTGAACAGTGTTTTTGTACATATTCCACAGATAGATTTACAAAAGAACAGGAAATTGCTTAGAAACGAATATATATAAGGAATAACACAAGACTGTTATGGCACAGCTGATGGTAAATGCTGAGTTATTCAAGGGAAACTTGAAACAACTGCCATAACTTGTTTTGCAATTTGTATAAATTTCGGCATGCGTGCCTTGAATTCAGTAGTAATAACTCCACCAAGTCTTATAGGTTTTTACAAAACTAGAGAAAACATTTATTAATAAGAGAGCGGATTTTAAACACATACATAGATCTACAAATTACTACTATGATAACTTCTAAATCCCCTACTTAATCTGACTCCCAGTTACACTTTCGTTAAGGCAACAGTAAGACACACAGGTTTTAAAAGACCCAGGCAAGGTGACACACAATACCCTGAACCAGTCAAATTCAAAGTGAGTTTTCTTAACTTCAGTTCTTTGAAGACAACAGTTTAAGGCATAGATGCTGAAGGCTTTTCATACTGGTTAGATCTTGAAAATGTCTTCCCTTACACACAGCCTTCACTCCTTTATCATATTTTCCCCTTTGAATAAAAATTCCCATTGTTTCAGTACGTCTTTGGACTTTACCCTTCTGATACTAAAAATCTCTCATAGTACTAAGTTTTCGCAGAATCACAGTGCAGAAGTGGCCCTTCGGCCCATCAAGTTTGCACCGACACATGAGAAACACCTGACCTACCTACCTAATCCCATTTACCAGAACTTGGCCCATAGCCTTGAATGTTATGATGTGTCAAGTGCTCATCCAGGTACTTTTTAAAGGATGTGAGGCAACCCGCCTCCACCACCCTCCCAGGCAGTGCATTCCAGACCGTCACCACCCTCTGGGTAAAAAAGTTTTTCCTCACATCCCCCTAAACCTCCTGCCCCTCACCTTGAACTTATGCCCCCTTGTGACTGACCATTCAACTAAGGGGACAGTTGCTCCCTGTCCACCCTTTCCATGCCCCTCAATCTTGTACACCTCGATCAGGTCACCCCTCAGTCTTCTCTGCTCCAACAAAAACAACCCAAGTCTATCCAACCTCTCTTCATAACTTAAATGTTTCATCCCAGGCAACATCCTGGTGGATCTCCTCTGCACCCCCTCCAGCGCAATCACATCGTTCCTATAATGTGGTGACCAGACCTGCACACAGCACTCCAGCTGTGGCCTCACCAAGGTTCTATGTAACTCCAGCATGACCTCCCTACTTTTGTAATCTATGCCTCGTTTGATAAAGGCAAGTGTCCCATATGCCTTTTTCACCACCCCACTAACATGCCCCTCCGCCTTCAGAGATCTATGGACACACATGCCAAGGTCCCTTTGTTCCTCAGAACTTCCTAGTGCCATGCCGTTCATTGAATACTTCCTTGTCAAATTACTCCTTTCAAAGTGCATCACCTCACACTGTTCAGGGTTAAATTCTATCTGCCCATTTGACCATCCCAGTAATATTTGGGAAAAGTAAACACAGCTTCTAAACTTCACCTGGCTAGGTGACACATTTCACCCCTCCTTTGAAAACAATCTAGCTTGGTTTATTTGAAAATGCAAATGTCCTTTTGTGCCTTACATTCTAAACTTCCCCCATATTTACATCAAAGCCTTCAGACCAGCTGCCTTTAATCCAATTAAGTCACACACATACACAGATACCACTATTTTACAGTAAATTCCAATAACATTATGAGAATTATTATATCTTCCTGACGAGACAGTGAAAGTAACATGACTGCTCACAATGGGGACAACCCACACAAGTCAACAGGTTGAATGTGTTAAGCCATCAAAAGAATAAAGCACAAATTATATAAATATTTTCACACAATAAAATAGTAACATATCAAAAACCTACTTCCATATATGTGGTATTCGGAGAATTCATGCTGGGCCTCGATTGAAAATTTATCTTCAATCCTATGCTTCAAATTTAACATCTTATTCTTAATCCCCAATACAGCATGTGTCAAGGATGAAAACATTCTGAAGCTTTATTCATAAAACATTCATAAAACTTGTCTTTGAAAGTAATAAGATCAGCCAGAGCTTTTCCTGTAAAGAAACTGGCATTTCAACATGGTAGGAAATGGATCATCCAAGTTATGACTGCAAGAGTAGTGAGCGTCCTGTTTCTTCTTGTGATGATATTTTCCCCCATTTAGTCAAAAGTGGAATGCGATCTCCAATCTGGCATCGCAATGTAAAGCGGGCTTGTTGAAGAATTTCCGGAACCAACTGTCCAATGTAGTTCTATTTTATCCTGAGTTCTGCCTTCCTGTACCTTTGAATATAGCATGATTCTTGCATTGCAGATTTAAAAATATACATAAGTTTTTTTTTGACATTATAAAGCTTCACAAGCACATTACAGGTCAATGTCTTTAGGTTATAAAAATTCAGAATTCAAATGTATCCAGGAATCATTGGTTTACTACTGGAGGAGATGGTGGCATGTTGGTAATGTGGTAGACTAGTAATCCAGAGGCTAAGGTTAATGTTCTGGGGACATGGGTTAAATCCCACCTCAGCAGCTGGTGGAATTTAAATTCAATTAATAAAATCTGGAATTGAAAGTGACCATGAAAACTATCATTGATTGCTCACTAATGCCCTTTACAAAAGAACAGGGCCACCCTTACCCGGTCTGGCCCAGACCCACAAAGAATAAATGAAGAATTTTTTTAAAATTTCTGCTGTTCACTACTTGGAGCAAATTTGTAAAAGTATGTGTAAAGGACAGGTTTACCATATTATAAATAGAAAACAAGAGAACCATTTCCCCATTATTAGTTCTAATTGATCCAAAAGTATATTTAAATTACATTTCTGAAAACAAGTATTTTTCTGTCCCGTGCTGCAGGTGCGACATAGTAGTTAAATTTTGTAAATGCAGAAATACTGTCGTTTCAATGGACAACTGGGTTAATTGAAGTAAGCTATCATTTTTTGTGACTGCGCAGAAGTCGTTTCCATCTAACTTAGCACAAAAAAGATGTAAGGGAATGGCTCCAACTCCTGCCTTAGATACAACGTTCTGCCTAATGGCAGAAAACCTGCTGACATGTGGAGGATTCCTCCCACCGCCCCACTCCAGCCAACGACCCCAAATAAAACTCTGTTTAAGTTTTCCATAATTGGAATGAATCCTATTTACTTTACTTTCGACTGAACCCATTTGAGCTGAGTTTAGGCAGCTAAAACTGCATATCTTACCATGATAGAGCACTTGTAAGTTTCCCTACTTGTCCAGCTAGCAACATCCCAACCAATGGTTAGTACAGTACAGGTAGGCTGGCAAATAATCAGCAGGGACCTGAAGTACTGCAGATTCTTTTCTCATTTTCCAACCCAAGTTGAGAAAACTGTTCTCATTGAGCTGCTTTCATTATGTACTATCCTACAGGGAGTGAGTGCCAAGTAATAGGCAACAATGAGTGTTTTGGAGATTGAATTCAACAATATATTTCCTTGATTATGAATATATGTTGCTTAACTTATGCACATATTGTTAATCTTTTAGCTCTTTAAAACCTGGAATACAGGATGAAGGTGGAAAAATGGTCTCAGTTTTAGATAGGTAGGACATGTGCAATAATAGAATTTGGGAGGCAAGAAGGGTCTTGACTTCGGAGTATTGCAAGGTGGGTGGGGGTTGAAGACAAATGAGCCTGCAATTTGTAGAACATTGGCAATTTTAATAGTACAGGCTTCCCTAAAGTCATGGGCAAGCTACTTAGGGAATATCCAACCACACACACTTTGAAAAAGGTTTTCTATTTAAGGCCGGGGACAGGATTTTGAGGTGCAGGATTTGGTGGAAAAGGGGCAGTTTGGGGATTTTGGGGTCTGGAAAAGTCTGATGGGGGAGTCAGAGTGGGAAGGCCACTTTGGGAATTTGTGCAACAGGGCTGGGAAGGTCTGGCGGAAAGGAGGAGGGGACAAATGCAAATGCAGCTGGGTGGCCTGAGGTTACAGAAATGAGACAGGAGGCATGCCAAAACTATGCCAGCAATAGGTGCAATCGAGGCCTCTGATAGCACTGGGGATTAAATTTAAATAAATGCCAAATTAAATTAAAGCTGATCAAGACGTTTTAAATTAAAATACTAGAGCATAAAATAAATTTTCCTGCAAGGAATATTGTAAACTTACCAAGAAGAACAGATCTCAAAAGTACCATCTAAAAGAATAACAGTGCTATTTTTGGAACAACTGAAAAGCATGGATTACAATGAAGTATACACAATGATGACAGGACTGTGGCAAACATGACATAGAAAATGTGCGAGAACAGGAAGCGCACACTAGTTGCAAGGCTTTTAGTATACTATGGACTATATCTTTTATTTGTTAATGCATAACTGATGGGAAACAAAAACATAGAATAGCGCAGGATGAGATAAGGCTGCTTGGTCGACTGTGCTTCCACAAACATGTATCATCACCTTATGGAAGGTCACGCCACACTCACGTGATGTCTTGAAAGAAATGAAAAGGTTTAAACTCCAGGGGCAGAATTTTATGTTTGTCGGGTAGGTGGGCTCGACCCAATCGGCGGCGGGCGCGTAGCCGACCTCCGCTGGCGAAATGGGCCGCGCCGCCATTTTGCATGGGCGGGCCAGTTAAGGCCCGTCCAGCGCGTTGTAGACTCCCGTGTACAGCGGGAATTTCAAATGTGCGGCGGGCGTGTACAGACCGCTGGTTCCAATGGGGAACCGGCAGTCTGTATAAAGAAAGGCCGGGCAGCCTCCTTTAGGCTGTTCACCATGGCCAGCGACCAGTCTGCACAGCAGGCTCTAGAGGAGGGTAGGGCAGAGGAGGAGGAGGGGGGCAGGCTGCAGGGTAGGCCAGCGGGGGGCCAGTGTGCCCCTCGGTTCTCTGATGCCTGCCTTGCTGCCCTCCTCAAAGAAGTGTCAAATCGTCCAGAGGTGTTGTTTCCAGAGGATGGGAGGAGGAGGGCCCCCCACATCACTAGGTAGGTGTGGCAGGAGATGGCAGAGGTAGTAAGCTCTCAAGATGCTGTGCAGTGCACAGGAACCCAGTGCCGTAAGCGCTTCAATGATTTGTTGCGCTCTGGAAGGGTGAATACCATGTTGGCCTTGGCCATTTAACCTAGCAGGTGGCCTTAGCCTTTGAGGCCCCCCCCCCCAACAACGTCTTAGTGTCATTGGGCATTTGGCGCACGCTGGGTGGGCAAACAGATAGCGACCATGTTTACATCAGCCTTTGGGGTTCAGGAGAAGATGGGTTCTCCCCGCAGCATATGTTGGTGTTTGTGGCATTTGAGTAGTCTGGGGGCAACCTGCAGGGGAGGTGGCTAGACACACACTCAGAATGCCAACACATGTCTTATTGATGGTGATGAGATGGTAGAAGGGGAGCCTTAAGGTGTCGTGGCCAAGAGCCATCTGCTGGCCTTGGCGCCGCACCTAGTTGCGCCTCCTTGCCATGGGTGCCAAGACCCATGTGTTATTCAAAGTGATGGACGCCAATGTGTCCAAGGTGGCTGTTGGGGGAGGGGGTTGGGACCAGCCATACTATCTTCTGGGGACTGATCACCAGTAGTGTGGACAGGAGCCACTGGAGGCCTCAGATGGGCCACTGTGGTTGGGGTGCGGCGTGCGCGTGCAGAGTACATGAGCGATCAGCCCCAATAAATGCTCTTCTCTGTTCTGCAGGCAAAAACAGAGAGCAATAGCCGGGAGCATTTGCAGACTGGTGGTGGGCACGCCGTGCTGCAGCACCTCACCACATATGAGGAGCAGCCCATGGAAGCTGGGAAGAAGCCAAGCAGCCAGGTCGGCAGGTGTCGGTGAGGCTGGGGTGCAGCGGCCAGGTATTTGAGGGCCACAGTCCCAAACACTCTGTCTCCCCACCATCCAAAGCACTGATGGTTGCTGCAATCGTTAATGCAGCAACACTGCTCATTCACAGACTGATACAGTCAGATGTGTGGGTCATACACAAAGGTCCCTCGGCCCCTTGAGGATGCACGTCTCCACCACCTTCCAAAGTTGCTTTATTCCATTTCTGACCACTATCCCCATGGCCTAACATGCCATGGCATTGCTGCTGCACATCCAAATACTTATTGCATCTTAGGAGAGTTTGTACCACCACCACCCTTTCAGCCAGTGCGTCCCACATTACTCTGTCCAAAAAGTCCTCAGCACCTCACCTGTCAACCTCATGGCACTCAACTTAAATAAATGCCACCACGTTAGTCATCCCTGCGCCAAGGGGAAATGTAGCCTTCTGTCCACCCGTTCTATGCCCCTCATAACAGTATGAAGGTCAATAATGTGACCTGTCAATCTCCTGTGCTCCATGGCAAATGTCACAAGTGTTTGCAATATTTCCTCATCACTCCAGCTCTCCAGGCCAGCATGCATCCAGGTCAGGAACCTCTGCACTCTCCCCACTCCAATGCCATCCCTCCCATGAAGCACAGGTCACAACTGAATGCAGAAGTGTAGATGTGGCCTCGACAGCGTTTTCTGCACTTGCAACATGACCTCCCTTTTCCTAAATTCTATTCCTCGGCTAATAAAGGCAAGTCTGGCTTCGACCTTGTTAAACGCCTTATATTCCTGTTCTGCTACCTTAACGGGTCTGCCCAGCAAGGTCCCTGTAATCGTCGTGACTTTCCACTGTCCTACCATTACTCATGTATTCCCGTACCTTGTTTGTCTTGCCCAAGTGCTTAACCGCACACTTATCCACATAACATTCCGTGTGGCATTCCTTAGGCCATCTGACCAGCCTGTCTGTATGTGTGTGTAATGTTTGGGCCTCCTCTTGACTATTTACCACCCCACCAATGTTCGTCCCCTTAGGTTCTTGAAGGTTGAGCGCGTTATGAGGCTGGGGGGGAAAGGGATGAAAGGTGTTACTGACTGAATGCTAACTGATGCACTATCCTTGTTAATTTCAGCATCACCACCGCATGGCCGCCAGGAACAAGTCCAGAGCCCCCCCTCCACACCTGAGGGGCATCACTTGCAACTTGCGTCACAGCATTTCAGTGAGCCAGGCACCAGCGCAGCGACTACCACATCGGTGGGGATTATGACGTCAGCTAGTGTCCCGGGGCACAGTGGAGAGGGCACTTCACGATCGCTGGAGGAGACGGCACGGACAGAGAGTGCCGATGGCGCCAGCAGCCGGAGGTCTGCAGGGGACCAGGCACATGCTGAGTCGGGCAGTGATGATGTGCCTCTGGAGATGTCACCAATGCAGCAGCTGCAGGACAAGCGGCTGGGTGCGCGGGAGCATCTGGCAGGGTTGCATGAGGGCGTGCTTCACTTGGTCTCTGTGATGGAGGAATCCAGGCAGAGTGTCAGTGATGGCATGAACCTAAGGACAGAGTTTCAGGCTTCCTCCATTGAGAGATTGGCAACTCTCATGGAGAGGGGGTTCGATCGGATGGAGACGCTTCTGATTGGGCTACGCTTGGACCTGCAATCCCTCACAGCGCTAATGGCCACAGGTGGTCATTGGCAATGTGGGAGATGTTCTGGGCACCAAGTGTCGGCGCTCGGTGCCCATCCATCTGCGGTGAGCAGGGAGGTCCAATGGGACCTCACGTCGGTGCAGCAGCTGCCTGTCGTCGCTGTGAGCTCCTCTCAGGGCGCTCCGGATGAGGGCAGCAGCTCCTCCGCCCCTCTGCCAGTGACCATGGAGGCTGCGATAACTGGGAGGTGCCAGTTCTGGAACTGGCCACTCCTTCCCAGGAGGGGCCAGCACAGGCTCCACGGGCCAGAGGACGGCCGCCAAGGTCATCGAGGCCAACAGGACAGCAGACTGTCTCACAAGCCACTCTGAGCGATGGGGCGGCACCAAGACGCAGCACCCACAAATGTAAGCATAAGGCACGTCAGACACTCCACGGTTTTGTCACTGGTGATTTTGTGTTGGCCCTAGATTAGGGAATGTTTCATTATCTGCATCAGAGCGACGTTTGTTGTTTATTTTGGTGGCAATAAAGTCCACATTTCTGACCATGGCTGAGGATGTTTCCTTTGTGCTGCATTTGTATGTTTCACAGACATATCATGAGTGTTTGAGTGGACATTGATGTTTCTGTACTAAGCCCTTAGTTGCAGCTCATGGGGTGGAAGATGTAGCACCTAAGTGCCACGTGTGGAAGCGCCAGGCAATGCTGGTCCTGAATTCCATGTGTGTGGAGCTAGCTGAAGGTTTGTTGGGTTAAAGTGTCCCGGATTTCCCTGCCTCCTTGGTGTAGTAGCGGGTCGGCGTGATGCTCCTCAACATTCCCCTGTGCTTCCTCATCCTCTGAGCCACTGCTGGATTCATCATGTGCAGCCTCATCCACTGCGTGAAGGTCTTCATTGTCAACTGCATCCCCCCTTTCCAACGCAAGATTGTGCAGAGCGCAGCATGCTACCACTATCACAGATATGCAATCTGGGTGGTACTGGAGTGCGCCCCCTGAGCGGTCCAGGCAACGGAAGCGCATCTTGAGAAGACCAGTGGCTCTCTCCACCACAGCCCTTGTGGAGGTGTGGCTCCTATTGTACCGCTGCTCAGCTTCTGTTCTTGGATGGCGGAGAGGCGTCATGAACCACCTTCTGAGGGGATAGTCCTTGTCACCCACCAGCCATCCATCCAGCCGGGCTGGAGCACTGAAGAGCCCCGGCACCTGGGAGTGTCTGAGGATGTAGGTGTCGTGGGAGCTGCCTGGGTACCTTGCACAGACTTGTAGAATCAGCATCCTGTGATCACACACTATCTGCACGTTCATGGAGTGGAAGCCCTTCCTGTTGATGAAGGCACCGGGTTCACCTGCTGGCACCTTGATGGCCACATGTGTACAGTCTATAGCACCCTGGACACGGGGGAAGCCAGCAATGGCCGCGAAGCCTCTGGCGCGCTGTGTCTGACTTGCCTGGTTGCAGCAGAAGTGGATGAAGGTCAATGCACATCTGAACAGAGTGTCTGTAACCTGCTTGACACAAGTGTGGACAGCTGATTGGGAGACACCACAAATATCACCCACCGAGCCCTGGAAGAAGCCAGATGCATGGAAGTGGAGGGCAACTGTGACCTTCAGAGCCGCTGGGGTGTCCACCCACACAGTTAAGGGAGATCTCAGGGCCAATCATCTGACAGATATAGTTGACTGTCCCCCTTGACAGTCGGAGCCTCCTTTGACACTGCACCTCAGACATATTGAGGTAGCTGCTTCGCCGCCTGTAAACCCTGGCAGCAGGATAGTGGCGTCTTCTGCGGCCTCTTCCACCTTGGACAACCTCTTGGCCCTGCGCCCCTCGTGCCTGTGCCTGGCCTCCTAAAGGTGGCTCCCCTGGAGGCTGATTGTCCACTCCTGGCCTCCTCCTTATTCTATCCCTCCCTTCCTCCTCAGAGGAGCTGCCTCCAGTGGAGATGTCAGAACCCATACCCAGGCTAAATGGAGGCCTCCGGAAAGCTGCAGGCCCGATAAAGATTACTGTCTGCAGACTGCTGAGCTGAAGCTTCAAAGTACAGAGAAAGCTGTTGGAAAGCGATCTGAACTGCTCACAATCACACAGGCAAGTTTAAAACACTTTCTGCAATAAATACTTCAGATAAAACATTAACAACCCCTCTGAGCCCACATATCCCGCCCGTGGATGAGGTTTGTTAAAAAATCACTTACCCGCCTGCCCGTTGCGCCGAGCCAAAGATCACACGGGCGCCTCAAAATCGGCGTCGATTGCCGAGCTAAGGGCCTTAACAAGGCCTTTAATTAATGGCGGGTGCGCGTCGCGTCCCGCTTCATCGCGCGCCTGCCCAGCTAAATATTGCGATAGCGCACGACATTTTAAGCGCTGATGTGCGGGCTCCGCCTCCCGTACGTCATACATAAAATTCTGCCCCAGGTTTTTTTTTCCTCGATCCTCCAAGGTAACCAAACAAAACTGTAGGGAATGTCACAATCTCCATACATATTTGCCCTTGAACAGAAGGTCACGATTTGAGTCATCTCTTGAACTTGTTAGCAATTACATTCCATTCAAAATTAATCCTCTTAGTATGAAATGATTGCAATTGTTCAACTGAATTAAAGTCTTGTCACTCAGCACAATTTTGCTATTGTCATCCATGTATTTTGCTGGTGAGCGTGGTTTTATAGTCACAAATGACAAAATCAGAAGCGAGATGTACAAGTGATTCTCAGCAGTGAATGACAGTTTGCTGATAGCAACTAATCTTACCCTTAGCAGCATTGAAGATTTCTCAAGTACTGAAGCACTCAAAAGTCCTGGCAGTATTGTTGCATACATAACATCTGGCTTATGTTAAACTTCTGATGCAGCTTTTTTTTTATATTACATGTAAGATTAGGTACATCTACTAAAAGGTCAGAAAATGCTTTAAGTGAGTGTGTGCAATGTGTAATTAGGATACAGACTGTTCATGCAAATATTTAAGCAGAGTTCCACTGTCAGTTCTAATGCTTGTTGAAATTTCTAGGGCTCACTCAAGCTTTATGTAACATATAATTAACCCACTGCAAAAAGTGTCCAAAATAAAAGCAAAGTAATGCAGATGCTGGAAACCTGAAATAAAAACGGAAAATGCTTGAAAAACTCAGCAGGTCTAGCAGCATGTGTGAAGAGAGAAACAGAGTTAACATTTCGAGTCCACATGACTCTTCTTCAGAACTTTCCCAGGTTAGAAACGTCTTCTATGCATGGACTGCAAAATTAATGAAAATTCCCTTCTTATTGTGCACTTCTGAGATATTGCTTTCACAGAAGTGAATAAGAAATTTTAAATAAAGCTGGGAATACTCAGCAGGCCAGGTGGCATCTGTGGAGTGAGAAAAACAGAGTTAATGTTTCAGGTCTGTGATCCTACGTCAGAACGGTTCTGAACATCTGGGAATGTTCTGATGAAGGATCACAGACTTGAAACATCAACTCTGTTTCTCTCCATATGCTACGTAGCCTGCTGAGTATCTTCAGCATTTTCTGTTTCTATTTCAGATTTCCAGCATCTGCAATATCTGGCTTTTGAATCAGAAATTTTGCCTTGAAAGTCTACACACATGACAGAACCACAGTTCAATTAGGAAAAGAGCCAGGATCGCAAGCAGGAAATTGTGAGCTTGTTTCTCACGGCTATTAGTTACCTGGGCCAGGATCTTCGGGTTGGCATGTGGGGGCAGACCCCGCTCACCGACGCGTAGAATGACGCACGGTGATGTCGGGCGTGTGCGCTGACGTCACTGCGCGTCATTCAGGTCTTCAGTTTGGCGGGCTCGCACTGAAGTCGGCTGCGCGCCCCCCGAACTGTCAAAGGCCTATTAAGGCCTTTTAAAAACGAATTAAAATAATTAACTGAGTTGCCAGTCCAACCTCAAGGTTGGGAGGCAGGCGAAGAGCCCAGGCGGCCTTTGCATTTATCATGAAACCTCATTCACGGGCGAGATGTGGTTTCATAAAGTGATTGTAAATTGAATAAAACTTATTACAGTTCATTGACATGTCCCAGCTCATGATGACATTGTCGGGGGTGGGGGGGTATATACGTCTTAAACTTTTTCTTTCTTTATTAAAATTTCTGACAGTCAAACTAATCTCCCTGAGGCAGGTCTGTGCCTCAGGGAGATTTCGGCACTCTATCGCGCATGTGTGTGAAAGAGTGCAAGCCCCGACTCAGCTTCCTCCCCCCCGCTGCCCCGGAACAGGGAGTGCACAGCGCTCCCGGGTGCACATCGCGCTGGGCAGGCCTGAATTGGCCCGCCCATGTGAAACGGTGGCGGGCAGCCAGTCGCAGGCGGCAATCGGCTGCATGCCCGCTGCCGCCGCTCGGCCCCTCGACGGGGAGGAAATTCTCCCCCCCCCCGAACTCTGTTGTCTCAACTGAATTGAGATTTGTTAGTTTTCAGCTGAGCTGCTACTTGGTGAGATTAACCAAAGCAAGGCACTTCATTTGTATTGGAGGTATAAAATAACGTCTACTTTTATTCGCTTGATCTGTGCTCCTCCAGGCCAGGTCTCTCAGCAACCATCTTCTCAGCTGGAAAATCTGAGAGTTGTGGAGTTCTCGGTTGTGCTCGATAAAAAGCGACAAGCCCTTTACAAAATTTAGAAGAATCAGTCATGCTGAGTGCGAGAAGTGCATGAACCAAATCTTCTCCAACCAATAAAAGATTATGAGAAAGACTTCATTTTACTGTTATGTTTTGTGACAAAACTGGGCTCTGAAGAGAAAAAAAAAGAGCATACAGGAACTTCTCATTCCAGAAATACAACACTCCCATATTAAAAAAAACATATTATTACACTTATGCATGCAGAGTTCAGTAATGAATCTTGAACATGCCCTTGCCAAGGTACCCCCACAGAATGCTGAACAAAAATATCTGCAAGCATTTTGTTAGCTCAGTGACTGGTTCACATGACGTCGAGATAAGGCTGAATTTGCAGCTTGCCTACTATTTGTTTATATACCTGACTACTACATTATTGCTAATCTATAAAGAAAGAAAATGTTGAAAAGATAACCAGGCTGCCCAAAGTTCACATCTGTTTAGCTGCAAGGGTTCGTATGGTTGGGACCATAATCCTCTAGGTCAGACCCTGTCCTGTGAGGAAGGTACCTATTTGAAGGAGAGAGATACGAAGTGTATTTGTTATCCGCTAATTAGAATGTTTGTCTCTTGATTCAGGTCATTACAAACATTCTGATCAATGATTTATCATTTGGGATAATAAAAATTGTGCTGGTAACCACGGCATTAGAAGATTAGTCTACAAAAGCTTTCAAGCGTTTTGAGTTATATATCTGATGGCCATTGCCATCAATCCCGAGATCCACAAGCAGCGCTGTGTCTCTATCACTGAATCTACACAAAAAGAAAATAATCCTGACTGGAGTGACTTGGAAGCTTTCTGTTGATGACAATGAGAATGTCCTCCAAATGGTCCACAAGTGGCTTTTATAAAAGATGAGTCCTGCACTGACTACACCTGGGGTTCCTTCCAAATTTCTTCAGATGGGAGCAAAAACAAAGGCATTCCAAAGGAATTCAGTTTCTCCCTTTGGAGTTATTTCTGTGAAAGCGTGGATGCCACCGAAGATAAATGAAAGAAAAAACTGAACAAACTTATGGAAAATTGTAGTATCCTCTTCACAATTCTGTGCTACTTTAAATTAAGATTGTAAAAACTTGGATTTTGCATTAAAAAAAACACAAACTATTTTCAGGGGAGTTAGAATAGTGGAATCTTTCTCAATACAGGTAGTCTACTCCTGATAATTAAAATTGTTTTTTATTTCCATGTTTGAAAAATTTGAATTATCCATTAATTTGAATTAAACAGTTAAACGAAGTAACACAGCAAAGTGGAATTTAGTGCTTGATTATCAAATCATTTGAATTAAGGCGTTTTGAGTTACGAGTAGACTGTACTTTCTATCCAGCTAACTGGTTTAATTGATGAGTTTTGGAAGATAACATCAAAGGTAAAATTCCCATATTTCCAACATAACCTCAAAGATTTTAAGCTTTCATTTCATTTATAGCAACACACAAATTCACATTTGTCATGTAAAATAATAAGTGGGCAACAGCTCTGGTTGGTCGAGAACACTACTAAAGTACTTAGAAGTGTCACATTATGGTTTCTTGACATCAAGCAGTTTACTTTGGTGCATAAATAAGATTTCATGTATGTGTTTTAGCTGCTATCCACAGGAATGTTCACACATCACTGAGAGAAAGGTCTTACAGTCTAAACCCTTTCCAGATGACATACAGCGAACATGTTTTTAATTAAGCATATTCAGGAAAATGACAGCTCGATGTCAGAAGAGCAAGGCCTTGACCACGGCAGGAAGTCTTGAGACTGCAAACGTCTTGTCTACTGGAACCCTGGTCACTGAACTGTATAGAAACAGGAAGGTCACTCCATCCAAGAAAACTGGTAATTTTTAATATGTTCAGAAGCCAGATAGGAACAAAAACTGTCACATAGCTTGTATTGCAAATCTGTAGCTGCAAAGCTTAATTAACAGGATCACATCTTGCTTTCAATCTTCAAAATTACTCTGGTAACTCAGACATAATAATGAAACTTCCAGCTAAGATGTCAGACTCACTCACTTTAAACATGATGAACAAACTAGCAGGCATCTGAGAAAATTAAATGAATGTTCCATATGCACAGGGGGATCATAAAGAGAAGCCAAATGTGAGTAGAAGTACAAAATTAATTGATTATGATTGGCAATAGAATTATTAATATGGGTCAGCACAACAGGTACAAAGTACCAAAGAGAAATCCATAGACAATCATTTTCATCACTTAAAACTATTTGGAAATGTTGAACTGTATTAAAACCATTTTTTGATAGTTTTCACTAACTGAATTTCTTACTTCTCCAAAGGTTATGTTGCACTGTCAGTGGCAGCAGATAATACCCCCAAAACGTAAAGTAACTTTCAAAGATGAAACGTTAGGCAGGCGCAGAGCACCACCGGGGAGTCCCGAGATTTAAACAGCATGATGGAAGCATGATCAGCAGAGTGCAGGGTACCACAAGAATGGTCGGAGATTTTAACAGAGCAGCTACAGCAAATCAATAGAGTGCAGAAAACAAACTAACACGGAATGGACAAAGAGATTTCACATTAAACCCAGAGGAAGAGTGTTGTAGCACGAGGAGGTGCAGCAGGATAAGTTACAGGTAATTTAATTTAACCCACCTATAAGTAAACTGGATGAAGTAATTATGTTTTAAATTTATTTCTGCTAAGTTTAGAGAGTTGTCTAATGAATGGAGGCATGGCAGGACACATCAGTCCCATCGAATACACATCCTTTGCCATGTGGGAACTCCAGGATGCTTCTCGTGTCTTGGACAACTACATGTGCAGGCAGTGTTGACAGCTGCATGAGCTTGAGCTCCAGTTTTACAAGTTTTTGTGACTGGAAGGCTGTTTCCAGTGGGATTCCACAAGGTACTTGGTCCCTTGCTTTTTGTGATACATTTTAATTATTTAGACTCAAATGCAGGGGTTTTGATTAAGAAGTTTGAAAGTGATACAAAAATTGGCTGTGTAGTTGACAGTGAGGGAGAAAGCTGTAAACTGCAGGAAGATATCAATGGACTGGTCACATGAACAAGAAAATGGCATATGGAATTCAAACCAGAGAACTGTGAGGTAATGCATTTGAAGAGGACAAAAAGGCAAACGAATACACAACAAATGATAGGATATTGAGAAGTATAAAGGAGCAGAAGGACCTTGGTGTGCAGGGCCACAATATTGTTGAAGATAGTAGGACAGGCAGACAAAATGATTAAGAAGGCATAAGTGATGCTTTCCTTTATTAGCCGAGGCAAAGATATGAGAGCCAGAACTGCACTGGTTAGGCTACAGCTACAGTATTGCGTACAGTTTTGTTCACCGCATTACAGGAAGATTGTGATTGCACTGTAAAGGGTATAGCAGAGATTTGCAAGGATGTTAGCATAAAAGCAAAATGCTGCAGATGCTGGGGATTTGAAATTAAAACAGAAAGTGTTGGAAAGACTCAGCAGATCGAGCAGCATCTGTGGAGAAGAGGAGTCAAATGGATTCGAAACGTTAACTCTGTTCCTCTCTCCACAGATGCTGCCAAACAGTTTAAGTTTTTCCAGCATTTTCTCTTTTAATTTACAAGAGTGTTGCCAGGACTGGAGAATTTTAGCTAAGAGGAAAGATTAGACAGGCTGGAGTTGTTTTCTTTGGAACTGAAGAGGCTGAGCAGAAGATTTAATTAAGGTGCATAAAATTAAGAGGGGCTTAGGCAGAGTGATTGGAAAGATTTTTTTCTCTTGGCAGAGAGGTCAATAACCAGGTTATAGATTTAAACTAATTGGTTGAAGGATCAGAAGGAAGTTGAGGGGGAAAATCTTTCCTGAGGGTAGTGGGTCTGGAACTCACTGCTTCAAAGCGTAGTGGAGGCAGAAATTCTCATCACATTTAAAAAGTATTTAGGTATGCATTTGAAATGCCATAACCTATATGACTGCAGACGAAGAACTGCAAAGCAGGGTTGGACTGGATAGCTGTTTTTCAGCTGGCACAGACACGATGGGCCAAATAGCCTCCTTCTATGATTCTCACAGAAGTCTTTCCATAAAATATATTGCACCGTCCTCACCTTGTAGTTATCTTAAAACTGTGCACTACAATTGTATCTACAGATTTCTTAACATTAATGCTTTACAACTGTTGATGCTGTTCTTCAGGGAAATGTTTCAAAAGGTATAGTATAGACTGTAGAATAAAGAAATAATGGCTTAAGTTATGATATTCCTAAAGTGAAGAATCCCTTTTTAGAGAAGGGGAAATTCATCTTCAAAATATGGTAAATATGATAAACCTGGACCAGTTGTGGCTATGATGCCTCATGATGCATACTTGCACTCAATTTTAGGACCATTTTAAAGTGGCCATATGCTAATATCTTGCACACAGCAAGATCCCACAAAATACAAATTAAACAAATAGCATGTCAAATTGTTCTTGATGGCGCGGGCTTAGAAAAGAATGTTTCACATGACACTAAGAAAACTCCTCATTCTTCTTCGAACAATCCCATGAAAACCTGAGCAAGTTAGTTTAACGCTTCATTCAAAAGATGACACCTCTTCGCAATTCAAAGCTGCACTGAAATGTCAACCTACGTTGCATGCTCAAGTTAAGAGAGCTCCAAATGAGCCAAGCTAAAATGGTTTATCATAAAAAACAGGATTTTTTCTGTCTTTTGAAGTACCATGAATCAATTTCTCCCTATTCTGAGGTCCACAAAGGCTCTTGGGTAGGACAAAACAGAACGGTTGGTTTGTGCATGTTTATCAACAATTAGGGCAAAAACTTAATTTCGAGAGGTATGGAAAGAGTACTTGTAATTACATAATTTTTAAAAATGCATGATAGTGCAAAGTTCTCAGCAAGATGGAAGCTTTGTAACAGGTTCAATGGTCAACATCTCTATATCCCTGTATACTGTGGTGCTAAGGATTTGAAATGTGCAACTAGATTGTCCATGGCTTCACCAAGTTTCTCTAGCACACAGTCATCATGTTTTAACTGATAATATACTTAAACAAGCATTTTAGAAATGTGTCCCACTTCTATCTGGGACAACTGCTTCTGAGATTATACTTTTGCTACCAGGCAACAAATCCAGCTATGAACTACAGTTGGATCTATTTCAGCTATAGTTTAAACATTCAATAATGAGTCCAATGAATGTAAAGCTATGAAATACCTGTTGCAGCAGCTGACATTATTATTTCAACAAAACAATATATGATATGCATACTCAATGACTGGTACTGAAATTGCTCAGGATGACATTGAAGGAGCCCTAGGAGTCTGAGTGGACTCAACACTAAACACGTCCAATCAAAGCATAAGCGTAATCTACAAAGTCTTTTGAACTCCATAGTCTAACGCAGTAGAATATAAATCAGTGGAGGTAGAGATCAAACTTTATAGTGCTCTGATTGGACTGCACTTTGAATACTGCATCTAGTTCTGGCCACTCTCTCCCTTTAGTCCCTCTGGATCGAGGGTGAGTTTCTTCCATTCTGATTTGATGGGTTCTGAAATCTGCTAAGTCAAATGTGCGATGTGCAGGCTCTGCAACATGCAGGCAGGTGGAACTTGAAGGTTTGGGTAAATGGATTGTTTGGAGGTTTGTGCACTTAAACACCTCAACTTGTTAGCACATTCCCAACAACGTTTCTCAATGTGTTCAGTGCCTTCCCAAATGAGCCTTCTCCATTTTGGTTGATCACAAGCCAGTGTTTCCCATGAGTTGGCGGGTATGTTTGACCTCTTTAGGGATGCTTTGAGGACAACCCTAAAGCATTTCCACTCTCCTCCTGTGAGTTTCCTGCCGCAACCGAGTTCTGAGTAGAGAAGTTGCTTTGGGAGTCTGGTGTCAGGCATACAAACGACATGTCCCATCGAATAGAACTGCTTTTGAGTGATTAGTGTCTCAATGCTGAGCAAGTTAGCTTGTGAAAAGACATTGCTGTTGGGCCCCCTTTCTTACTACTGGAGTTGGAGGATCTTTTGAAGGCACTTCTGGTAGTACTTCTGCAGTGCTTTGAGGTGTCTGCTGTAGGACGTCCAACTCTCCGAAGCATGTAGGAGCGAGGAGATCACTACTGCCCAGTAAACCATGACCCTAGTCTCAGGTTTGAGATCTTGAACCTCATTTACTCTTCACCTCAGTCAGCCGAGGCTGAGCTGGCACATTAGAGGCAATGATGAATTTCATCAACTATGTCTGCCTTCATCGAGGGGAGGCTCCCAACAAACATTTTGGGGAGGCAATGGCGTAGCGGTATTGTCGCTGAACTAGTAATCCAGAGACCCAGGGTAATGCTCTTGGGACCTGGATTCAAATCCCGCCATGGCAGATGGTGGAATTTGAATCCAATAAAAATCTGGAATCAAAAACCTAATGATGACCATGAAACCATTGTAGATTGTTGTAAAAACCCATCTGGTTCACTAATGGCCTTTAGGGAAGGAAATCTGCTGACCTTACCTGGTCTGGCCTACGTGTGACTCCAGACCTACAGCAATGTGATTGACTCTTAAAATGCACTCTGAACAAAGGCAATTAGGGATGGGTAATAGATGCTGGCCTAGCCAGTGATGCCCACATCCCATGAATGAATAGAAAAAAAGAATTTCCAGGATCTCTCTGTTGATCGTAATTGAATGGGGGAGGTGTTTTGCTATGGGAGTTGGCTAGAAGAGGACCTTAGTTTTCTGGGTGTTTAGTGAAAGGTCCATTTTCACATATGCTAAGGAGATTTAACCTGAAGCTCAGTTTCTGAGCAAGCACAGACAAGCATCATCTGCACAGTGAAAATTTATTACTGAGGTTGGAGTGGTTTTGGTTTTGGATTGAAGGTTGAACAGTTTCCTATCTGTTTTGTAGATTAGCTCTGTGCCTAAGGGTAATTTGCTGGAGATGAGGTGCAGTATTGCAATGAGGAAAATGGTGAAGAGGGTTGGTGCAATGGCAAAGCCTTGTTTGACCCCAGTTTTCATTGTGGTAGGGTTTGCTGCAGTTCTGTTAGTGAGGATCACAGCATGCATGGCATCATGGAAGTGGAGAATGGCGACAAATTTCTAAGGGCAGCCAAATTTGAGGCGGATACTCCATAAGTCTTTGTGATTGAGAGTCAAAGGCTTTCACGACTAAGAAACAAGAGACATTCAAGTTCTAGAGGCATTGCAGGAAAGATTCATGGCTATGATTAAAAAACTGGACAAAAACTTTTCACTGTAGGATATAGGTACCTTGAGCGTATCTGGTAATCTTACAGAGATATACAAGATCATTAAAAGTATAGGAAAAGTTAATCCAACATATTACTTTAAATTGGTGGGAGTAGAACTAGGAACACAAGTTCAAATGAATAAAAGGTAATCATAGGACTGAGATACGGAAATTCTTCTTCACGCAGAGTGATTGACACATGGAATAAACAACTGTTTAGAGCAGTGGAGGAAAAACTTGATTTGCATGATACAAAGACATTAAGATCTCTCTGGATGGA
Source organism: Cetorhinus maximus (assembly GCF_964194155.1). Classification (NCBI taxonomy): domain Eukaryota; kingdom Metazoa; phylum Chordata; class Chondrichthyes; order Lamniformes; family Cetorhinidae; genus Cetorhinus; species Cetorhinus maximus. The sequence continues at coordinate 4,297,932 of NC_135888.1, forward strand.
TGAACTAAACTTAGCCAAATTGTTATCCTCATCTGTAATTATTTCTTGGCCTCGCAAAATATAATCAGCCGCAAAAATACAACCGTCCTGTAACTGCTGCGTACATGGGATCGGAGGATTTTGCATCTATGTTGGAGCTTTCATGTCCTTTCTGACTTTGCAACAAGCATGCTCACTAAGAAATTATAAGAAGATTAACGTACAGAATTCAAACGCAGAAAAAAAACCTAACCATTTCTGGTAGCATTCCTTTCTGGCGCTGCTAAATATATGCAATTCAATAAGCCCCAGGTCAAATTCCTCACTTTCTGTGTAACACCCGGAAAAAACTAATCACATTTAATTACAACATAAACATTTAGCACAGTGCATTTCCACCTCATTATCCAATTGACTTACTTGACTTTTATTTGGGATTTACCCCGCTTTAACAAAACTAAAAGGGGTGAAATTTGCTCATGAACACTATATCAACAAGCTGAGTTTGTATAAATCAACTTCCATCCTCACAACTATCTGTGTATGAACAAAGTAGGATCAGGATGTTGGTATAAATGGGCCAGCTGCCACATTAGGACTACCCCTTCTACATCATGCTCAGAATTTGCTCCTAGATGAATGTAGCACCCATGGGATCGCAATTGTTAAAAGTTGTGTGAATTTATTTGAATTTATCCATAATCACTGAAGCGTAAACAGGAAGCCACTAACATGCTCCTTGGCTGCCTCATGTTACCTGATGGTTAGAAGCAACCTGGAAACATTCACTTAAGTGGCATCATCAAGTTCTATTCCAGTGGCATCAGGAATGGCAATGGTGGACTGTAGCCCACACTATGCTTTATGAAATTGGTTCAGAGCGTCAAAATAAGGCATTAGTGGGAGTTCTACACAAAACGATTGACCCCTGGATCAACCAGAAGTCTGAAAGTACAAAGTACAGCTCCAATGGAGAGACATCATTTGTAACATGCCACAGTACATCTCCCCTTTAAGTGGGGTCAAAATACTTTCCTGCATGATCGAATCACACCCAGGTAATTCAGAAAATGGCTTGAACTTTGTTATATTAAACTAGAATGACAAGTGACATCAAAACAATTTAGTACCTTTCTCATGCATTAAATATTCATGCAGGTCAAGCTTTGTTATTAGCTGGCAACTACCCAAGTTCCATAGTAAGTGACAAATATCCATCTATCCCTACCTAGCTAACAATACATGTCATTAACCCAAATTCTGTTCAGGTAACCATTTGCAGCCAGGCTACAATTGTGCTCGATCAGTTATCAAGCATATAAAACTCTTCTTCATATAAATAAGCACATTTCATTCTTTGCACAAGAATTTGTCGCAATTGAATGTTAATTAAAGCCACACTTGTACAAAGGAAGGCTTCCCTGGGATGTTTTGAAAGTCAGTTCTTTAAAGGTCACACTTTTAGCTCTTATTCTGTGCACTAGTGGGTGGTAAAAATATAAATTCACATTTGAACAGGTTATCTTATTAAATAAATCTAATTAACAACAGTAACAGGGCATTGGGCTTAGGGGTAAAATCTGCTCTGTTAGTTTATAAAAGTGCAAAAATGCAGATTTTTGTTTATGTAAAAACAGCAAAGCAGCTGTGGTTTATTTTTAGAAGCTACATAGGTGATAAAATTGCAGCTAAATTAATTTATTCAGACAAACATAGTCTGTGCCTTATAAATTCTAAACGGGGTCATGTCAGACTGAATAAATCAGTCAGTGTTTATTAATCTGGAATAAGTGTATTCTTAAAAATTATTAATCATATGGCCAGTTACTTTAAAAAGCACAATATCAAGTTATTTATCTGTTATATTTTACTAAAAAAGCTAAAATTAATTATATCAAAATAATTTAATTTTGAGGAAAGAATCAATAGTTCTGTTTTGTCCATCCACACCTGCGCCCTCAGCAGCAGGGTTTAATGTTTTACCCCTTTATAGATAGAATTCCTTTATCAAAAAGTCATTGAATGCATAAGCTATGGCCCCAAAGCAAGAGCTCTTTTGGCTTGTACCAGTGTCCCTGGAACTCCTACCAGCATGCACCTGAAAGAAAACTGGCAGCCACAACCCTTATGTGTTAATTACACATATGAAGCCTATTATGCAAAGAAAGGGCACCTGCTGGCAGTGAAAATGAATAGAACCTGCCCTTCCTGTGCAATGAGTAAATTGAAGGTTCATTTCAACAGGAGATAATAATTTTCAGATTACATTCCATGTAATCCTGAGACGGCTGTGTATTTAACATTTAAATCATCCACAGGGAACAGTCTCCTTCCATTTAAATGTTTCAAGCCCCTATCACTTCAGTTTAAACTCTAGTTATCCCTGCCGGCAACTGGTTTAATGACTTTTTGATGTTGCCAGAGTAAATATGTGGCTGTATACCACGTTATTTTATCTTTGTAATGAGAACCCAAATGTGATAAGTGACATCAGAGGGTCATAAATTTGAAGAACGCAGCCCTTGGTATGGCATCCCGGTGGAATGATCTTTGCCACCTTATCTCTAACCTAACAATGAAGACTACTAATTTTAAAACTGTAATGGTCATTCTGTCACAAATTCACAGATCTTCTTTGAAAATCTGGAAATTCAACATGCATATCTGCAACGCTAAAATCTGATGATTCAACACTCAGAACAATCAACAACAGCACCACCACTAAGAGGGGCAGCAAATGGGGAGATCAATAATTGTCACAATGCAACGCAGCTCGGAAAATGCCCTATTTCTACTCACTTTCTCCAAATAAAAGATGTAATGATGGGAATTCACATGGGTTTTAGCTATGCTTGCCCTTTTGTGGGATACATGGAACATTCTATGTTTCAGTCCTACTTGCGCTGTTATGCATGCAGGATTTTACAAGACGGTTATGTTTTGAAATGTCTCCTTTAACTTAAGGTGAAAAAGAATGTTCTGGTTGGGGAGATGGTGGCCATATTAAACCTCTGCCTGGTAACAGGCTCATGTGACCTGGTTGTCAGGGAAAAGGAACCCCAACCGAAACCTAATGAAAATCAAGAGACAATTTTCACACCTTGACACAGAAGCTGTTTTTTGGATACAAAGACACAGAATGAGAGAGACTCTGCAGCTGCTGCGAAGAGCAGAAAGACTGTGCTTGCATTAGCAGCCAAGCAGGATGCTGGTGAGAGCTGGTTTTCTGTTTAAAAAGGAGACAGAAACTGAAGGGACTTTTGGAGATTTAAGGAACAGGGAATTGCCGAGCTGAGAGATTCTGGCTGAGCTTTCAAAGGGCATTGGAACGTTCAACCTGGCTTAGCAGGGAGACGTAAACCTGCTCGAAAGCTGAAAGTATCTTGAGACTGGACATTGTAACGCTATAAACGTGGGGTGCACAGGGAAAGGAGTTGGTAGACATATCTCAATTGCATTGGTTAATATTAAAGTACCTTCTCTTCAGTTCAATGTATTAGTTGCCTGTTAAGTAGTGTTTTATTGTGTTGATTTTAGTTTGTTTGTTACAGTAAAAGTTTTAAAATGTGAAATTTTGTCCTAGTTATTCCTGTTGATTGGTTGGGAAATTCATCCCTTCTTAAAAGTTATCGGTCCTATGGGATCATAACAACTGTTCTACTCAGAACTCAGTCGCAGTAGGAGACTCGCAGAGGACAGCAGAAATGCTTTAGGGATATCTTCAAAGCATCCCTGAAGAGGTCAAACATATCCACCGACTCATGGGGGGACCCTGGCTCGTGGCCAATCAAATTAGAGAAGGCTCATTCAAAAAGGCACCAAACACATCGAGAGGCTTCTCTTTGGGAACACTGAATTTGCCACGCAGTGAGGATCATGTCTGTGGGAGCCTCTCAATGGACAAAAACTGCATTGCAGCTCTGGAAGGAGTTCCTCAGCCACTGGGAGGAAGTGGTTGAGGAGGATCCTTGCAGTGAACTTCCCTGCGGCAGACAGCAGCAAGATTCCTCGATCATTAGACTTGTCTCCCTTCTTGAACATATTCACGATCACAGTGTCCCTGAGATCCCACCGCATGCACTCTTCTTCCCAGATGAGGGTTATGAGGTTGTGCAGCCATGCCAGGAGTGTATCTCTGCCATGTTTCAGAATTTCAGCAGAGATTCCATCTGCTCCAGGTGCCTTAACACTGAAATTAACAACTGTTAGGCCTTAACCATCGCTCTCATTTTCTCCCGGACAACAGGCATTAGTAACAGGAGCACGGCTACACCAGAGTCACTGGGAGTGGAGGAGGCATTGGCTGTTACATGGGAAGGGATCTCCCAGCAGTACTCCACTGGCAAGGTGGTTGGAACTTCTACCTTGCTTCCACTATATTCCCAAGCCACAGCAACCCTCTCTGCTTTGCCAGGTTTTCCATGCTCTCCTCCTCTTCTGATATTTTGCTGATAAGTGAGTGGGTAAAGATGAGGCAGATGGGATATAATGTGGGAAAGTGTGAGGTTATGCACTTTGGTAGGAGGAATAGAGGGGCTGAATATTATTTAAATGGAGAAAGACTAAAGAAAGCTGCAGCACAGAGGGATTTGGGGGTCCTCGTGTATGAATCCCAAAAAAACTAGCAGACAAGTTCAGCAGGTAATAGGGAAGGCAAATTGAATGTTGGCCTTTATTTCAAAGGGAATGGAGTATAAAAATAGGGAAGTCTTACTAAAACTATGCAAGGCGCTAGTTAGACCACACCTAGAATACTGTGAACAGTTTTGGTCCCTAAGGAAAGATATACTGGCATTGGAGGCAGTCCAGAGAAGGTTCACTAGGTTGATCCCGGGTATGGAGGGATTTTCTTTTGGGGAGATGTTGAGTAGGTTGGGCCTGTACTCATTGGAGTTTGAAGAATGAGAGGCAACCTTATTGAAACATACAAGATTCTTAGGTGGCTTGGCAGGGTAGATACTGAGAGGTTTTTTTCCCCTTTTGGGAGAGTCTAGAACCAGAGGGCATAATCTCAGAGTAAGGGGATGCCCATTTAAAACAGAGATGAGGAGGAATTTCTTCTCTCAGAGGGTAGTTAATCTGTGGAATTCTTTACCGCAAAGGGCTGTAGAGGCTGGGTTGTTAAGTATATTCAAGGCTGAGATAGACAGATTTTTAATCAGTAAGGGAATCAAGGGTTATGGGGAAAAGGCAGGAAAGTGGAGTTGAGGTAATCAGATCAGCCATGATCTCATTGAATAGCGGAGCAGACTCGATGGGCTGAATGGCCTACATCTGCTCCTACATCTTATGGTCTCACCACTTGCATTGATCCTCCCACAGCTACCTAGATTACACTTCCACCCACCGCATTTTCTAGAAGAACAGTTTCATTTTACAGTTACTCCATCTCGTTGCATCAAGAATCCTACGCTTCCCATTGATTGCCACTTTAATTCTCTATCCCACTATGACCATTTGCATTTCCTCTGGACTCATCTTCTGTTTTTTTTTGTCTCGTTATCGCCTCTTTTCGCCCTGCACTATCACCTTTTTTGTCAAGTAATGACGCATGCACTCCACCCCATTATATACCTTTTCCCTGTATTCTCTTCATGCTGCCTTCTCTCTGGCCCTCTATTTGCTTAAAAACTGTTCAGCTTTAACATCTCCCAATTCTTCTGGCTGCCACTTACCTTTTCTGGAATTTGGGAGAACTACTCTGATTCTTTGTATTTCCCTGAGCTCCTTCATTTATTTTTTCTCATACAAACATTTTATGGTTACCCAGTGAGCTTCTGTTTCTTTTCTCTGTGTGGTCTCCAACATTTGTTTTCAAATAATGTGGGAACAAAAAGCAACAATTGGTATTTGTTGTAATTTTCATCTTGTGTTTTATCATCCTTTTGAAGAGGGGGATCTGGCAAATGCGGGTGGCACTTAGCTCCTTGTACCTCATTTTGTTTTTGTTAAATGCTGAATAGGTCAGTGCACCTCGTCTGTTCCTATCATTGAAATATATAAAATTCTTAAGGTGCTTGACAGGGTAGATGCTTCGAGGATGCTGCCCCTGGCTGGAGAGTCTAGAACTAGGAGCCACAATCTCAGAATAAGGGGACAGTCATTTAGGACTGAGATGAGAAAATAATTCTTCATGCAAAGGGTTGTGAACCTTTGAAATTCTTAACCCCAGGAAGCTATGGATGCTCAATTGTTGAGTATATTCGAGTCAAAGATCGATAGATTTTTGGGTACGAAGAGAATAAAGGGTTATGGGGATAGTGTGGGAAGCTACAGCCAAGGTGAAAGATCAGCCACGAATGGCATAGCAAGTTCACAAGGCCTATTCCTAATTCTTATGATCTTATATCTCGTCATCACAAGCAAAGAAGTTATGGGAATGTTACTAGAATCTATCAGAGACAGAGGCTGGAATTTAACTTGGAGAGTTGCCACTGGGGGTTGAGGGGGGTCAAGTACAAAGCCAGAGAGAAAGCAACACGAAGAGAAGACAAGGGGAAGGTTTATAATGGGCTGGAGAGCAAAATGTTAGAAGAGGTGATAAAATAGCCAAAAAAAAAAGTCAAAAGAAAAGTCCAGTGTGCTAAATGAACCTTAAAGTGTAAATCTGGAAAATGAACTTAAAAATGAAGAAATAACAAACATGCAGGACAGTGAGGTTCAGAAGCTGAAATCTGAACAGGCTGTTTTAAAGAGTGAACTTGAAAATTTACATGTGAATAGCAATGAAAAAATCTCCTTTTGCAGTCAGAACTTTGAATTATAACTGTAGTAAGAAGGAAACTTTCCAAATACACTGCAAGAAATAATATTTTACATCTTAAAATGGACTGATTTGCAGACATGGTGGGGGGGGGTGGATGATGATTATTGTATGTGCTAAGATGGTTACTAAGATATATAACAATGTAACTCAACATTTTAAATGGTATAAATGAAAATGCATCACATTGGTGATATTTTTATGTTCTTCCTAGATGAAAGTGTTGCAAATACCTAGTTCATAATTCATATGTTTTAGAACATATCTTTTGATATTAGGAATTAAAAGTTTTAACTGTAGATAAATGGGGGCATCTTATTGAGAAACTGATAAACAACCCAGGAGTAAATACCAATTAAAAAAGCTTGGAGTTAATTATAATTAAAAACTAACCTAAGGCCAGGATTTCCCGGTCAGCGAGCAGGGGGCGGGGCCCACTCGCCAATGAGTAAAATGTCGCGGGATGATGTCGGGCGGAACTCCCGATGTCACCCCGCGTCATTTCAATTTTCAGGTCAGCGGCGGCGCAGCCGAATCAGCTGTGCGCCCGCCGACCTGTCACCGGCCTACTGAGGTCATTTGAAAAGTAATTCTAGTAATTAATGGACCAGCCCGTCCAACCTTAAGGTTGGCGGGCAGGCCGGGAGCCCTGGCGGGCTTCAGAAAAAGCATGAAGCCTCATCCACGGGCAGGATGAGGTTTCGTGAAGGTTCTTAAAAATTTACTAAAAGTTTGATTAAAAGTGATGGACATGTCCCAACTCATGTGACAGTGTCACATGAGGGGACATGTCAGGGAAATTTTATTATTGTACATGTACCATTTTTGAATTTGGCGCCGATCTCCCTGAGGCAGCACTTAGCCTCAGGGAGAGGAGTGCACTCTTTCACGCGCATGCACGAAAGAGCGCACTCTCAGCTGAGGGAATTCCCCCCCCCACCGTCCGCACAGGGAGCACACAGCGCTTCCTGGCGGACATCACACTGGGCGGGCCTTAATTGGTCCACCCACGTAAAATGACGGCACGCCCCCGATCGGGGGTGCCAATCCGAGGCGCTCCTGCTCCTGCACTTCCCCCCAATGGGGGGGAAAATTCTTCTCTAAGTATACGTTCAAGTCAGAGTTAGAAGTGTAAGCGCTGAAAACAGATGGCCCATTCTTGGTAGAGCCAGGGTGTCTATCATTATCACTATAGAAGAAGCTAAAAGTTAGCAATTCTGGGAAAGAGGATTGTAAAATTCCATTAGAGACAGAAATAACTCGTATGGGTTGCCAAATCAAAGAATTGTGTTGGAAGTAAAAATAATTAATTTGCAGTTCTGTTTAAACCATTCCAAAGCATGTCACATTGTCATGGGGATGGGCTGTGGGGGGAGTTAGAAGGATTCTTTGTTTAATTTAACTGGGTGTTTCTCACAGAAGGCAGTTACAGTTTTGGTTTCAGTGTAGACTGCAGCTCACTGGAGTTGGGACAGCCAAAGGAAATAAATATTAGTCTGGCCTACATTTTAAGCAGAGAAACTACTAACTTAATTGTTCACTGAATGGAATTTGGGTGAGGCTCAAGTTCAGTTTGGAATTCGTGAGGGGAAAAGAAGCTGGAAGATTTGTCCATCTCCAAGCTGGAGGAAGAAATCTACAGTGGTTCTCACAGAGCTTTGCAGCAGAAGCTAGTTTGCAGTTAGGTTGGGAGAGTATCTGCCAAGAGCTGGGAATCAGCTGTGGGAGCATAACAGGGCCATTAGGAATGAGGTGAGTGTTCCTGATATTTAAATCCCTACGCAAGGAGGCAGTGAGGTCTAAGCTTGAGTTGAGAAGTCCACAGTCGTGAGAGTATTTGGAGGATCGCTTAACCAAACACTAATGGAAGGATCCCCTGTAATTTCACACTTCAGGGGATATCTGGAACACTGAGGAGAAATCAAGGTGACTTGCAGGGGGGTTGTGGCATACCTGGGGTTTGCCCCAGCGGGATGAATGAACTTTCAAGATTCTTTTAATGCATAAGATCGCTCCTGGGGGAGAAGTAAGTAAAACTGAGTTCATGCATTAAGTAGTTATAAACTATAGCGTTAAGTTAATAGTGCTTGCTTTGCTGAATTCTTTTTATATACAATAAAGTTTGTTTTCATATAAAAATGTGAAATCTTCTGGCGTCGCTCTGTCAGTTGACTGCTGGGTGTTCAAATTTCTCTTTAAATGTTAACAGTCCCCATCAGGATTGTAATAATTTCTACAGCACCTTTCACTGACATGGATGTCTTCTTTACAGCCAATGAGGTACATTTGAAGTATAGTCACTGCTTTAATGTAGGAAACAGGGCAGCTAATGTGCATACAGCAAGCTCCCACAAACTACAATGTGATAGTGACTGGATAGTCTGTTTTTGTGATGTTGATTGAAGGATAAATATTGGCAAGGACACCAGGGGTAACTCCCCTACTCTTTTTCGAATAGTGCTATAGGATCTTTTCCATTCATCTGCGAGGGTAGGCAGGACCTCGGTTTAATGTCTTATCCAAAATATCACACCTCTGATAGTGCAGCTCTCCCTTGGTACTGCACAGGTGTGTCAATCTTGATTTTTGTGCTCAAGTTCTGGAGTGGGACTTGAAGCCACAACCTTTTGACTGAGAAGTGAGTGCGCTACCAACTGACCCATGGCTGACACAAATAGTAATATAAAACAACTTATGTATAAATATAAGATAAAAGCACAATACTGCAGATGCTGGAAATCTGAATCAAAAACAAAAATAGCTGGAAAAACTTAGCAGGTCTGATAGCATCTGCGGACAGGAATAGAGTTAACGTTTCGGGTCCGTATGACTCTTCATCAGAATATATAAATATAAGATCATCGCTAATAAATTGAACAGGGAATTCAGAAGAAACCCAAACAGCAGGAAAAATATGGAACTTGTTACCACAAAGAGTAGTTGGGGTGAATAGCATAGGTACATTTAAGGGGACGCTAGATGAGCACATGATGGGAGAAATAAAAAGGATATATTGATAGGATTTGAAAAAACGGAGAGTGATGAGGAGTATAAATGCTGGCATAGACCAGTGGGGTCAAATGACCTAGAACTGCACATGCACGAGCATGTGCAAGCACAATAGTTTCAAGGTTGATCCAACCTCTTTTCAAATTGCTCTGCAACATATGGAGCATTATGTCTACAGCAGTGGAGCTAGAAGCCAGAAGCAGAGAAATAATTCAGGAAGTAGCACTCCAACATAAATGGGATATTAGGACATATAGCCTGACACCAGTATTATCTTAGTCGGCAATAACTCACCAATTACTCTGTATCATTAAGATGCACAATCGCATTGCTACAAAACAGATAATTCAGGCAAGACAAGCCCCAATGATTCTAAACTAGTGAAACCTGCTTCAGGCAGCAGCAAGCAGGGCTTAAAAAAACATATTTACATATATGCCGAATTGTATGTAGGATTAGAACCAATAGCAAAATAGTAAAAGTTTGGTATGACAGAATCAATGAAATATAACCACAAACTTAACACATAACAATCGCAATATTCAATCAGTCATTGTGAAGTTGGATGGTAAAGTTCCATCTGAGCACTTTTTTAAATATTAAAACTTTGTTTTGAGGCATTTTCTGAAGATCTTGCAGGAAAAAAATGGACTAAGAAACAAAGCAGAGTAAGTGCTTGAGCAAAAAAATCTGATGAAGAATGATCAGCATTGAATGGATGAAGATTGGTTAATGCTACTTCAAAAGGGCTATAACTTTATTGTGATAGCGCCAAGAGACCAAACAATATTAAACTTTTTCAGTGCTGTGTGCTGAGCTCACATTTCACAATGATGAGGCTAAGTAAGATTTGCAGGAGACTATTGAACATGTGTTGCTGACACCAAAAGACAAATTTAATGTGATTGGCGGAAGCTCTCTTGAAGGCCAGAAGAATAATTACTACCAATAATGGAAAATTTTGCTCCAAGATCTGTGCCTAAAACTCAAAAACCAGGATATCAAATGCAAAGAATGCTGACACACAAGATCCTTTTGCCATCCAAACAAAACCAGCCCAGTGGTGCACATAGAAACCATAGAAAAGTTACAGCACAGAAGGAGGCCATTCGGCCCATCTTGTCCATGCCAGCCCGAGGACACCCAGGTGCCCTTTCCAATCCCGCCTTCCTGCACCCGGCCCATAGCCCTGCAGCTTACAGCACTTAAGGTGCAGATCCAGGTACTTTTTAAAAAGATGCATATAATGCAGGCTTTTGAGGGCGGTGTGACCAGCCAATGTAAAGCAATCTACTTTGGGAAGTTAGGGAAAACAGTGTGACTTGGCAGACGACAAAACTCTTGAAGAAATCCAAAAAAGGTTGGTGGAAGTGCTTTTTCTTTAAGAAGGTAGAAAGAACTGAATCAGCTACCTCAGCAAGAGATTTAAGTAATTTAAACATTAAACTGGTTAAATGACTTCTATTCAGATAGTAGTTAAGGCATAGGTTGCTCTGAAAGGTTACCCTAATCACTGTCTTAACCCTCAAAAAAGGTTTATTAGGAACTATTTGGAGAATTTCTTTAGAAGTGGCAGAATTTCTTAAAAAGTGACAATCTTGGACTCTAAATTGTGTTCAGGGTCAGTCAAGGAGAACATTATTACCAATTATCAAGGGTTAGCATTGACCAGAAACTGAATTGGACCAGCCATATAAATACTGTGGCTACAAGAGTAGGTCAGAGACTGGGAACTCTGCGGTGAGCAACTCGCCTCCTGACTCCCCAAAGCCTGTCCACAATTTACAAGGCACAAGTCAGGAGTGTGATGAAGACTCTCCACTTTGTCTGGATGAGTGCAGCTCCAACTACACTCAAGAAGCTTGACAATATCCAGGAAAAAGCAGCCCACTTCATTGGCTTCCCATCCAACACCTTCAACATTCATTCCCTCCACCGCCGATATAGCAGCAGTGTGTACCATCTACAAGATGCACTGCAGCAACTCACCAAGACTCCTTGAATAGCACCTTCCAAACCCACAACCTCTACCACCTAGAAGGACAAGGGCAGCAGATGCATGGGAACGCCACCACCAGCAAGATCCCCTCCAAGCCACATACTATCTTGACTTGGAACTGTAACTACAGCTGTTCCTTCACTGTTGCTGTGTCAAAAACCTGGAACTCCCTTTCTACCAGCACTATGAGTGTACCTGCACTATATGAACAGCAGCAGTTCAAGAACGCAGCTCACTGCTACCCTAATTAGTGATGGGTAATAAATGATGGCCTTGCCAGCAATGCGCAAATCCCATGAAAGAATAAAAAGGATTGCTCTACATTGGTTTATTTTATCACCTTGAGAGGTCTGCATCATATGCATCTTTTAATCTGTTCTGCAGTCTTCCAAGTTCATTATGAATTTAGGAAATTACATCTTAGTATCAGTTGTGGGGACACTTGGGGGGGAAGAAAGTATGCTAGCATGGTTCTAAATAGCATTCTTCAATAACATCAGCGACTGTGGGATGAGGAGATGCAAGGTTAGATCATCGTAAAAAAAAATTGTCAGTTATCTTACCTCTATGGCCAAAATCCTATAGCTTTAAGAGAATATTCCCCCATGACTTACTTAATGTGAATTATCGCGAGACAGATTTTTCCACTCATTATTCTCTAGCTTCTCTTGCTTAAAAATATCCAGATGATGATAAAAAATAAAATATTCAAGCTTCAATAGTATTAAAAGGAATAAGCATGACATATTTATCACAAAACAGGTGGATACTATCAGATGTCATTAAGGCTATGGGCTTCCATTAACAGCTTCTCACTACACCAACCTTTCTAGGCTTCATGAATACTGAAATAACATTGTTCATGGCAAAAGTCATTTTGTCTTCATAAAGTCAAGGCAAAACCATAAATTGTGAAAAAACTGGAATAAAAACACAATTACAATTGATATGGAACGTTCAAATAATGATAACATTACATGTCCATGTGATGAGCTCAACTGGCCCAAAATAGAATTAACTAATAATGCCACAAAAACTGAAGGAGCAATCTTTTAGCACTGTATTAGAACTATAATGAATATTGTGGCAAGTCAAGAAATCTCTTTGAACTGATGTTTACAAATACATTGTGGTAACAGCTATTCCAAAAATTATTTATATCGTAGGCGTTAAATAAATGAAAGCCCCAGCCCTATGAAATATCAATCCTAACACAGACTAAATGAGATTGCAAACACACATTAATCCGCAACACTGCATAAAACGTCTTGAGCAGTACTAATGAATGAATTCAAACAGCTATGGAAACAGCTGCTGGCAAGTATTCTGAACTTGATGGGTTTACTTGTAAATTTGTATTATTCTTTAGTCCTCTGGTTCACTTTCAAGTGTTTGGAATCAAAAGTCACAACTCACCAAGCAGCACTCAGCCCTAAAAATGAAGAGGGTCCCCAAATTGAAGCAAAAAGCTATCAGTCAGCTTCACTCATAAAAATAGACCCGCTTTACCTATATTTCTAAGTTCAGTGTTTTAAGGGATGAATTTTTGCTTTCTTTGTGTATTTAAAATGACAACCCAAACGGAATTCCCAACATTTAAAATGCTATATATCTCTCAAAATTTGGGATAGAAACATGGGTCTTGCATTATGCTTCTTTGTTACCTGGCAGGACCATTGAATGATCATCATCTGTTATCTTTAATGTAATGTGCAAATCATTAATAGATGCAGAGTACTGAATCCCTTGAATTTTCTGAAGAATATAAATTTATACTCTGCTTGTACTGAGATGAGAACATGTACTGTTTTCCTGCATTTGTGCACCTCCCACATTCACATTCTGTTTGGTTATCAGCCTCTAATGACAGAAATTCAAGCAAGTTTAAAAACCTAGTATGCGAATATTATGCAAAACGACAGATGGTAAGGGGATTGACTACAAAGGTGGAATCATGTTCCTTGTTGGTTTTGGGCTTGTATATGTCTAACCAGCACAGCTACACATGGACATTCTGGCCCCAAATCAACTTGGGACTGCACATACTACAGGAGGTCATTCATAATTTTACATAAAATCCAAATATTTCATATGGCTTACATCTGATGTGTAAAAAGGCCTAGGCACCCTCCTGTGCTATGCAACCTGGAAAGGGCTTCTTTGTTCTATATTGTGAATAAGCAGGAGTTATCTTACGGGCTATGGTGAAGCAGGCTATTTCGTTCGGAGCAATGTAATAAACATTTACTAATTCCTCTCCAGAAGTGACACCACAAATCATTACAAAAACAGAATTACCTGGAAAAACTCAGCAGGTCTGGCAGCATCGGCGGAGAAGAAAAGAGTTGACGTTTCGAGTCCTCATGACCCTTCAGCAGAACCGTTCTGCTGAAGGGTCATGAGGACTCGAAACGTCAACTCTTTTCTTCTCCGCCGATGCTGCCAGACCTGCTGAGTTTTTCCAGGTAATTCTGTTTTTGTTTTGGATTTCCAGCATCCGCAGTAGTTTTTTGTTTTTACCACAAATCATTGTTCTGTCAAGTCTGTTTTTTTTTATCTCTGAAAATGAAAATTGCTCTTCTGCTCAAGTTCGGCTTTTAACAAAGCAAAAGCAAAATACTGTGGATGATGGAAATCTGAAATAAAAATCTGAAAGAAAATACTGGAAATACTCAGCAGGTCAGGCAGCATCTGTGAAGGGAGAAACAGAGTTAACATTTCAGGTTAATGAGCTTTCATCAGAACCCGGAGAAGTTAGAATTGTAATAGATTTTCAGCAAGTGAAAAGGTCGGGGGTGAGGGGGATGGATTGGAAATAAAACAAAAGGAAAGGTCTGAAAAGGGGGTGAAAGACAGGAGAGATTAAATGACAAAAGGAATGGTGGTGCAAGACCAAAGGGAATGGTAATGGGACAAATAAAAAAAACAAAGGACATGTCTAAAGGAGGTGTGAATGGCAGAATGATGAACTGCTGCTGCCTGGAAGCAAAAAAAAGAAAAAAGGACAACGAAACCAAAACTTACAAAGAAAATCAACGCTAAATGGGAGAAAGAGGTCGACAAAATTCCTAAAAGCTTGCATGTTGCTTTTATTTTAAATCTTTACAGCCACTATAATAGATTTAGATAAGGAAAGATGGGAGGAGCCTCAAGTAGAGCATAAATGCCGCATGGGCTGGTTGGGCCAAATGGCCTGTTTCTGTGCTGTATATCCTATGTAATCCTACACGGGTTTATTGAGGCACGTTAGGTATATTTGTTATAAACAAGTGTTGCGATTTCTTCTATTATGTCATCTGTGAATTTTTAAAGCATGACACACTGTGGTTGGTCACTTACAACACTTCTTTGTGTTATTAAACAGGACAAAACCATTGTACAAAGTAAATACAACGCAGACTAATAGATCATATTTACAGCACTAGATTAGCTTGTTCTCATCATTACTATTAGATTGCCTCAGTGCTCTATTTGTCACAGCTAGAATAACACTTTTGTATCAGAGTACAAATTCTAGGATATTTTCCAGATTTTTCTGCCACAAAAAACGTAATGGATTAAGATAGATTTTTTTTTTACAACATCTATAGGGAGTTGGGGAGGGCATGGGGAGGTTCTGTTGTATTAAATGGCAGGACCTCTTTATAGTTCTTCCATTTTACAACATGATAAAAGCCTAAACTGATAGGCAGGCTGGCTGGCCGATGGGTAAACCTGCATCAGAGGCTGCAGGAGACTCTTGAAGTCGGTCCCTGGCCATTGTGGGAGGAAACGAGTGAGAGGTCACTCTAGTGGGGGTGGGGAGTTGGCCATCATGGGAGGGAGCAAGTGAGATACCAGGGCTGGACAGGGTGAGGCCGTTGGCAGAAAGAGGCCACAACTGGCAGAGGGGTTGGTTGAAGACCTGCTTGAGAGGCCGAGGGGGGGCACCTCCGCTCCTCCTGGCCCAGAAGGAGTGCTGTAAAAGCCAATAGTTTCCACCTTCCTTTTACTGCTGGGTTTTCCCGTGACCTGGGAAACCTGCAAGGCACCTGTTAAAGTGAAATCAGGCTCCGAAAGGCACTGCAGGAATTTGATTTAAATATGCTAATGAATTGTCCCGCATCTCCAAGGCATGGCATTAACCTGCCAATGTATAATTGGAAATAGGCACATTCACACATAGGGTTGGGGACAAGTACCCCATTTTATAATTTTTAAAACCCTCCTTCAATTCCACACCTGTTACTGGGAGGGGCTGGGCCGTTGTATAACTTATAACTTCATGTAAATGTAAAATACCAAGGGACAGTAGAGAAAAGTATTTTAATATTCGCCATGCAACAGAACTTTTACTCTTCTGCTCAATCAAGCAGGTAGTGTTTATGTGAGTAGTATTGAGTGTTCTGTCGTTTAAATTTTGCTTAATAGCTTACCAGCAGTAGTCCAATAAGTGAGGAGGAAGGACAGGAATGTAAACATGCTGCCAAAACATTGGATATAGCATAGCTGCCGACCCATGGATGCAGGCTGTTAACTGGAAGAGATAAGAAAAATTGCTCATCAAATCAAACATCGTTAAATTAACATTTCAAGCAGAAAATGTCTTTCATAATAAAGTGGGCTTCTTTCTACAGAGTTCACGTGAAGCGAAATCTTCTGATTGACGATACGATCTGGTGATTTTTGAATTCGAAGAATAAGCAACTAAGGCACTTTAAATTCAACAATAAATTAATATAATCAGCATAAGCAAATAGAAACATATCTCCAAAATAAATGTTGAAAATAATTCATTCTGGATTGTGTGCTAATTGCTCCAGTGAATAATCCAACATGTGATACGTTGAAATAGGAGGCCTCGCACTGATTAAAACACTGTACTTAGTTCTGTTCCTGTCAGATAAATAAGCTTTATCCTCAATGTCAGGACTGAATCTTCTGGATCAGTTACTGTAGCCTAAATAACTGACATGTTGCACAGCAAATGGAATAATGATCAGGCATCTCAGCATTACAGCAAAAGGATTCCTGTACAAACCAATAAACAGACAAGCACAAATCTGAGGTAAACAAATTACTCCATTACAAAGTGTCCATGATATTCTCAGTACAGGTAAAACCATCCCTTTGTAATGAAATATGGTTATAAGTAACTTAGTTTTCCTACTTAGCCCATTATGTAGATCCTTCTTCACCGTAATGAATTTTGGCATTCAGCACTACTAGAACCTATAAGTTACATGACTGACATGAAAGATTTACCACTGCATATCATACAGTAAAGAGTAAAGCCATTTTATGCACTTTCATCTGACTGTAAAAATGAATGACCATGTTTCACTTCTCAAAATACTGCAGTAAAATTGATTACAAGCAAGTGCCTATTCCCATATTTCCCTGAATAAAGGCGGTGTTTGCAATGACAATAATCATGAGCAATATTGTAGAAGACGATATATAGCTTTGGAACTGGCTTTGCTATAGTGGAAGCGTTTTTAAAGGATATATGAAATGTAATTTCACACGAGTAGGTTCCCAAATAATGTTATATGCCAAGTGTTGCCAACTCGCTGTCAGCATATCGTATGGTTGGTGACATATTTGGGACCCAGAAATCATGCTTATGCCACATGACCTCAGCTCAGCATTCATTAGTGAAAAAAATAAGCAAACAAACCACAAAAATAGCATTTTAAAAACTGTTTTTTTTTCAAGTTTGTACAACGTAGTTGACTTTTTCAGATTTGAAGTTCGATACACAGTGATAGTTAAGAAAAACAAATCAGTTCTGCAGAACTTTTCAGCAATCATCGTAAAATAATTGCTTTGTTTCCTGCGGATAAGTATCATTCATAATAAACAGCATGCTTTAAACCCAAGGGTAATTTGCCCTCTTCTCCTAACGTTTAATTCTGTTTAAATTAAAACAGTTCTTAATTAGACATCAAAGGCAATCCTATGTCAGCTGACTCAAAATCAGAGGTGTTGTATGTTATAAAAAGTAGATTACAGTTTCATCACAATTATAAAAAAGACAATGCACTCTGTTACAATCGTCATAGAGACTGATAACTTTTTTAAAAATTCGAACTTCCAGTTAATAACTGAAAGGATGGCAGAACAAGATTTCACATTTTAAGATGTTTACTGTAAAACATTTGGGTAGGCAACTTGTATTTTAAACCATGGAATGGAATACCCCCTTTCTTATTTTTAACACAAACTAAAAATCACACTTCACACATAGATGTTACACTGCCCTTTAAATAGACATTCAATTCGCCCTGGATTAGTCCAAAACGACTCTTAGCTCCCGAGGACTTACTTCTGTTCTTTTCCTTTTTCAGCCTGGTAACTTGTAGCCCCAGAACTGAGCTTCATGGTTAGAATATTACTAGAGATCCTCCCTCTAGTGCAAGCTAGGTGCATCCTCCAGCTTTGTTTTAACTCTTCACAAATTTGATCTTCTTCAATCTGAGTGCAAGCTTCTGCCCGCATTCTGGCGCAGTGAACCACAGGGGCTTTTGGCCTCTAGCCCCTCTTGCTCCTGGAACCGAGCAGACTAACCTGCCTGTGATATTTGATGATAATTTAGGAAAGCCTATAACCCAACATCACAATGGCATCATATGTACCTTTCCCACCTGGAAGTCTATCACCATGGCAACATGAATTACATGGGCCTTGTATCCAGGTAGAGATGCCAATTAGCTATACTTGAGACGCTCTCTTTTATCTTGGAAGTAATTGGAATGTTTAAAGCACAACTGTTCACAACTAGACCTTTTCAACATTTTTCTTGGATTTTGGAGTCTCGCAGTCTATGCACTGTTAGCACACAGGCTGCTGCCATTGTCTCCAAGTGTAAACGCCTCACACCTTCTTCTCAGTAAAACAATCTGGACCCCCTTTAATATCTAACACTCAAACCAATCAAGCATTGTGTCAGGCAAATATATCTTGAAATACTGCTTGTGACAGGGAGAAGGGATCAGCACAAAAATACAATCACTTTGAGTTGAAACATAATTATCAAGACTCATCAATTGAATTAGTGTATGAATATTTACTTTCCAAGCCCAAAAATACTAAGCGGGAAAAGGATTCTCTATTTCAACAGCCGAATAGGGGGAAGGCATGCTTTTCTGACTGAAAAAAACTTGCACAGATCGGAAAACGACGCTGTCACATCATAAAACAGTAAAATCACAGCAGTAATTGAAAAGGCAAAAGGTTTGTTGTTTATCACACTGAGTGTTCTTTTTACAATAGTATATATCAAAAAGAGCTGAATAGTCCTATTCCGTTTCATAGCCCTTAAATCAGTGTACCTTTCATGTGCAATTTTTGTTGCAATAATTTCAACATTATAAACTAATTCTACTGTTTCACTTGAGAAATATTATGAAGATGATTGTGCAACAATACTTTTGGAACTAGTAGCAAAATTTGCCCACAGCTTCCTCCAGAGAGAGGACTGCTAGGAGCTTGTGTGATGGACCATGAAACTAAAGAGATTTGGTATACTCTCCAGACATCTGTAAAAGTTGACAGCATTTCCTGCAAGCCTCAAAACACACAAGGCGCTGACTGTTCAATCACTGTCATTTACGGTGTTTGACTCGAAAACATCCCATCATTATGCATAATGCTACTTGTGATCTTAAGGACACAAGCTGACCGTACATATAACTACGAGGTACTCCAAGTCACACTTTTTTGAAACTAAAGCATACTACTGTGAGCTATGAGAAGTATTTTTTATCTTTACTCACTACATGCCCACTGTGTTGAAGTACAGCAGAACTGATCTAAATTTAGTATGAACAGAATTATAGATTTAATACCTGAAAATGGTAATGAATTTAAGATGAAAAAGCTCCATGCGTTATTATTCAGTGCTTAGTCAATTTATTTTGATATCAGCACTATTAATAATTTCAAACATGATTCTTTATTGGACAATGAGAGTTATTGCATCACTAAACAGTTCAATGTACTATGCCTTATAAGCAGCCTTGTTGCATTATTAATCTAAATCTTCAACTTCTGTATACAAGCAAATATTTCAACTTTAACCATTTTGTTATTTGATTATATATATATATATATATATATAGCAGCATATAAGGAAATGTACATGTGCCTAAGCATGTAAAACAAGTGTCCATTATGTAGTATGAATCTTCAAATTAAATATCTTGAACTGCTACAATATCTTTTTCTATCATCTACAAACTCTCCAGTCAAAAATGACCTTTCACAAAGGCAGTGGGGCCACCCTTCATCAGAAAATAGCTGCAGCTGAATGCAGGACAAAATCTGCTGGAACCAGATATCACAACATTTTCTGGTCGCCAGTTCAAACCATACCGAGATTACATCCTAGCTCTGATGAGAATTTTGGGCACATTTTATTTATGCATTATCAGCCTTCCTGTGATGTTATTCAGAGAGGGGCTGAGATAATGCTGAGGGGAGGACAACGTTTGGGTATGGAATTAGAAGAAAGATGCACACCATGAGATGAAATAATTTGGAAGAAATTTGTAGGACCTCTGCTCAAAAGAAGTTTTTTGATTTGATCTTTGAAAAAACATTTTTTATTCTTACCCAATACAACTGAATAACAGATAAATAGATACCATAGCTCCATAACAAATAAATTCTGCAAGTGAACATGTCCTTCTATTGTAAGGTCAGAAGTGGGGGTTGTTTGCTGATGATTGCACAATATTCATCACCATTCGCGACTCCTCGGATACTGAAGCAGCCCATGTCCACATGCAGCAAGACCTGGATAACATTCAGGCTTGGGCTGATAAGTGGCAAGTAACATGCGTGCCACACAAGGGCCAGGGGGTGACAATCTCCAACAAAAGAGAATCCAACCATCTACCTTTGACATTCAATGGCATTACAATCATTGAATCCCCCGCTATCAACATCCTGGGGGTTACCATTGATCAGAAACATGCATGCAAACATCAATACTGCAAGTTCCTCTCTAAGGCACACACCATCCCAACTGTGTCACGATTCCTTCAATGTCCCGGGATCAAAATCCTGGAACTCCTTTCCTAATAGCATTCTAGGTGTAGCTACACCACGTAGACTGCAGTAGTTCAAGGAGTTGGCTCACCACCACTTTCTCAAGGGCAATTAGAGATGGGCAATGAATGCTGACCTAGCCAGTGACACCCACATTCCGTAAAGAAATAAAAAGAAAGCAATTGTCTTTTAAAATTTCCAATATAAACAAAGGAATGATAGAAGCAGTACCATTTACTCTTTCTATCTGCCTGCCTCTCTCATGCAAAAACAAGCACAGGCAAATAGTTCTGATGCCAAAGTTTAAGGCACACGTTCCAAGTTGTTTTAAAAATAAACAAACCCATAATTACTGTCATGGCCTGAAGACAGGTGGCAGTATTTTGGGAATTACAGGTAAAGGTGTCATAGCTGCCTCTCTTCAGTTGACAGAGGGATAGCTCGGTGACAAGTCTCAACTCAAAGCCTAAGCTTTTGAAAGAGGCTGAAATCTCCAAGTAAAGCATTAACAAAGGCACTTGAAGATAATTTTAGAGCCAAGTTTAGTCACGAATATTGCAAAGTATTTTTACATCTTATGTTACAAACCTCATCAATAGAAGCGTGTCATGGGCTTGTCACAAGAAAACAAATAGTGGTTAAAAAAAAGTTACAAAAATATTTTCAGCAATTTGATGACTTAATTTTCTGCTTTCATTTGGAGAAATGTCTTACAGCTGACTGAATTCTGATTTGCTCCTGTTCCCAGGACATACATTTTGAGCCAATCAAGTGCAATGCGAAAAAAATGACACAAAGAACGATGCTGGAAGCATGACCCAGGTATTGTGACGTGACCCCGTGATGTCATACCATTTTAAATACCTTATAGAGGAGAAGAAAGAAATTAAAACTCATACAACTGCGCACATTTCCTGTCTACAAAACCTAACGTTCCTGTTGTCGGATTGTCACACGTTTGTGCCAACTGTTACCTAAAGAAATTCCTACAGCTACATTTATAATAGGAACTGCCTGTGTAAATTGTTATTTTACAATAACGTATAATTGTCAGTGGTGGTGCCATAGCATTTGGTTTTTCTTCTCAATTCTTTAGCCTTCACTGCACTAAAACTCTCATGTTCTAACAAACTCTATTTCTAAAATTGGCATTTTTAGTATTAAACTACTTTATAATATAAAACCAAAATATTAAAAAAAATAAGGATAGCAAGAATCACTTTAATATGTGGACTGAATTATATCGGCTGACCTTGGTTCAGTTAATCTGTTTCACTTCAAGGCACTTGATCTTAATCGATTCTTCATGTCTAATACCATGGGATCGATCAGAAGATCTATTTATAATAACCTTACCGCATACAGATACACAAACACAGACACATAAACACACAAGAGGTATGTCAGTCCCTGTAGAATGCAGTGAAAAGGACCTGCTTTACTCAAATTGCATGGGGCGAAATGCAGGAACCTTTGCCCATCATGTGCTACTCTGGCTTCTCCAGCTCGCAAATAAAGGACAATTTAACATGGTAAAAACTCAGTAAAACTGCCCCCAAAAACTCTATGTACTATATTGCACGTTGGATTTCAAGGATATAACATCACATATTTAAAATTACACACACACACACTGTTCCAGCTTCATTCTTGCTGTGGGTGGTATCATTTTATTCATTCAACATTTCTCCACTCCAGTCTATGAACTTTGCTAAATAATGCAATATAATTTTCCTATTCATATAACTGTATAAAAACTGACTGCAGAAAAATATATGTAAACTGAATGTCAGTAAAGGTCACCTTTGTTCAGCTACAATGTGACATACAGAGTGACCCATCAAAACCTCACAGGAAACAAACAGAAAATCACTTGGTGTAAATTTTGCCCAAAGTATCTAGTCATTATGAATATTCATCAAGGGGTAATTATTAATCTCTTTCAATTCCATCAAAGATATTTTGCCTCCGAGGGGTCACTACACTGAGACCAATGAAGGGAGTTCATTTTATTAACAAACTAGATGCACAAAATCAACAGAGGAACGCAATTTATGTAATACATAGACCTTGCATTGAAATTCCTGTGCAATTTGAGTAGCTCTATAATTCTTTACCCAAATAAATTCTCAACATTGAATTTATTAAAACCTAAATAGTCATAATTAATTTACATAATTGCACAAGATATTTCTACATTGGATCATTTAAAATTCCTCAAAGCATTTGCAAACTCTTAACAAAATTGCTATTACATTCTATTTGCTTCTGCTGAAAACCAATATATTATGCATTACTATGCACTAAACTGCTAACATCTTATTCTTAGGCCACATCAAATGTGTACCTGCCACTTAAAATTCTCATTCTTGTTTTCAAATCTCTCCATTGCTTCATTCATCTTCCAGCCCTACAACCGTGTTTCTCTAATTCTGTTCTCTTGCACATCCCCAATTTTAATTGCTCCACCATTGGACTGTGCCTTCAGCTTCCAAGTACCCAAACTCTGGAATTCCTTCCCAAAACCTCTCCGCCTCTCTACCTTTCTTTTTGCCTTCAAGATGTTCCTTGAAACCTACCTCGTTGACCTTGATCTGCACCCTAATATCTCATGTGTCAAGTGTCAAATTTTATTTTCTGACAGTCCTGTGAAGTGGCTTGAGACATTTTACTCTGTTAAAGCTTCTATATAAACGTAAGAATGAAAAAAAGCAAAGAGATCATACTGGAACTTTACAAATCACTGGTTAGGCTTCAGTTGGAGCATTGTGGACAATTCTAGACGGCGCACTTCAAAAAGATATAATGGCATTAGGAAGAGTATAGAGGGAGTTCCCTAGATGTCATCCAATGATGAGGGGCTTCAGTTATGAGGGTATGTTGGAAAAATTAGGATTGTTTTCTTCGAAACAGCAAAGGTAAGAGGCAACCTTACAGGGTTTTCAAGATAATGCCAGACTTTGATACAGTAAATAGGGAAAAGAATATTTCCTCTGCTGTGTGGGTCAATAATTCGAGGTCATATATTTAAAATCATTGAAAAAAGATCAAGAGGGCTGAGAGAGTTATTGGGCTCTGGAATACTCTACCTGAAAAGGTGATATAAGCTAATTCCATAAATAATTTTAAAAGAGACTCATACGGGTATTGAAGATGAAGAACTTGCTGGGTTAAGGGCAAAAAAGCAAGGATGAGAGATTTTTCAAAACCAGCACAGGCACGATGGATTGAATGGCCTCCTACTGTGCTTTTTTTTCTCCATTCTTTCACAGGATGTAGTCATCGCTGGCTAGGCCAACATTTATTGCCCATGCCTAATTGCCCTTGAGGTGGTGGTGGTGAGCTGCCTTCTTGAACCACTGCAGTCAATGTGGTGTAGGTACACACACAGTGCTGTTAGAGAGGGAGTTCCAGGTTTTTGTCCCAGCGACAGTGAAGGAATGGAGATGCAGTTCCAAGTCAGGACGGTTTGGAGGGAAACTTGCACGTGGTGGTGTTCCCATGCATCTGATGCCCTTGTCCTTCTAGGTGGTAGGGGTTGTAGGTTTGGAAGGTGCTGTCAACAGAGCATCGATGAATGTTAATTTATCCAACTTAAGCTTATTTTACTTCCCTGTAATTACTTCTACTATGAAAAGATTACTTTTTATTGCAGCGGGACTTGACACTCTAGGCATTTTCAGTGTCATCACCAACTGTCTGGAAAATATAACAATTTTCATAATGTTATTGGATTTTACTGTAAGGATAGGAAGTGTGTGTGTGTGGCTTAATTGAATTAGAGACAGCTGGTCTGAAGGCTTTGACGTAAGATGACAAGCTAGGTTTGAAATGTTAAATAGGTAAACATGGTTGAAGTTGTAGTATGTGAGGTGTAAAAGGAAAATTTACATTGTTTGAAATTCGCTACTCGGGTCTAAGAGGTGGTAAGGTGTTACACCTAGCCAACAGAGGCTAAGGCAAACAGTGTGTTTATTTTTCCCAAAGCTTACTGATAAAATTGGTACTATGAAAGATTTTTATTATTAGAAAAGTAGGGTTGAAAAGACATATCGAAACAATGGGATTTACATTCAGAGGGGAAAATATGTATAAAGGAGAGAAGGCTGTGTGCAAGCGAAGGCATTTTAAGATGTAACACAAGCATGAAAAGCCTCCAGCATCTAAGCCTCAAACTGCTGCCTACAAAGAACTGAAGTTAAGAAAACTCACTTTGAATTTGACTGTTCAGGGTACTGTGTAACTTTGCCTGGGTCTTTTAAAAACTATGTACTTTTACTGTTGCCTGAACGGAGGTGTAACTGGGAGTTAGGTTAACCAGGGGAGCTAGAAGTTATTATGGTAGTAATTTGTAAACTTTGTAAGCCTATGTATGGGCTTAAAATCATTTTTTATTAATAAAGGTTTAATTTAGTTTTGTAAGAAACCTATAAGACTCGGTGGTCTTATCACTACTGAATTTAAGGCACGCATCTCGAAATATATACAAATTGCAAAACAGTTGTTTCAAATGTCCCTTTGGGATTTGATCAGCTCAGCATTTACCACAGGCTGTGCACTAACAAAATTGGGGACTCGTCCAGGGTATATTTGAAATTACTGGATTGGTTTGGAGTTGGTGAATATTAAGGTTACAAGTACAAGAAACACTCTGAATTCAGGAGTTGGTGTGAGGTTTTTTCTTAAGTGGTGAGACTGCAATATGGCTTTGGCAGTTGCTAAGACTTGTCTGGGAGGTGAAGTTATAACGTTGGTTACAAAAGGTAAATAAAGCTAAGTTAATGGAATTGGGAGATAAGGTACAATTAGGGTTACCTGCAGGGGTAAGGAAATCAGACATAACTGAAGGTATAGCACAGCATTTGAAATTGGAAGGAATATCTGAGAGGCCGAGTTCTCCAAGGGGTGGTCCATTCAAATGGTCTCAAATTCAGTTGCAAATGAAAAAAATTGAGACTAGAGGCAGCAAAGAAAGGGCAGAGAAAGAAAAAGGAAAAGGAAAGGGCATTCCAAAGGGCACAGGCAGAAAGGCAGGAGGGGGAGTGAAAACAGGAGAGGGAATTAGAAATGGCGAAGTTAGAAGAGGAGGGAAGAGAAAGAGAGAGAGAGAATTCCAGCTTAAATTGCTGGCAGTTAAAAAAGAAACACCAGAAGGTGTGGAAGGACTTATTTTCAGATCAGAACCCAGTGGGGAGATGTTTAAATTTGTACAAGCTCTTCCAAAGTTTGAGGAAAAGGATGTTGAAGCATTCTTTACTTCATTTGAGAAGATAGCTAAACAGATGAAATGGCCACAGGAAAACAGGACATTCTTGTTACAATCTAGGTTGGTGGGTAGAGCACATGAGGTTTATGCTTCACTGTTAGAGAAATATTGGTGAACTATGATGTGGTTAAAAATAAAGGCTATTTTGAGTGCATATGAGCTGAAGCAGAAATTTAGGAATATGAGAAAACAGTCTGGGAAAACTTATACTGAGTTTGTTTTACTCTCCCAAAGTAATTTTGACCAGTGGGTATGGGCATTAAAGATAGAAATGACATTTGCAGATCTTAGAGAAGTAATTCTTTTGGAAGAATTTAAAGATTCAATTCCTTCGGTAGTGAGAACTCATGTGGAGGAACAAAGAGTTCAAACTGTAAGATAAGCAGCAGAGATAGCTGGTGATTATAAGTTAGTTCATAGAGCTAAACTTTTTTTCATCACCCTTTTAAATCAGAGAAGGATTGCAAGTGGGAAGGTAAAAGGATTGTGGGTAGTCAGGGAAGAAGAGTAGATGGAAATTCCCAGGAACTTTTTTCTCAGAATAAAAAAGGAAGGTGCTGAGAGTGGAAGTGACATTCGAAAATTGAAGTGTTTCCATTGTAATAAAGTGGAGCATACAAGGTCAGTGTGTTGGAAACTGCAGGGAAAATCTGTTGGAATTATAGAGGTACAGAAAAGCACTGGTAGTAGAAGTACTGTGGGTTCTGAGGTTCAGGCACAGGAAAAACCAGTAGTTTCTGTACAGGTAAAACAGGAAGAATCAGTGATAAATTAAGATGTGGGAATGTGTTCACAATTTCCCAAGCGAATTCTAAGGAGCAGGTTGCAGAAATGTTTAAAGATTTTGTGTGTGAAGGGAAAGTCTTTCCATGTGTACAGGGTGGAGTAGGTATATGTGTTAAAATTTTAAGGGACACAGAGGCTAGTCAATCCTTAATGTTGTGAGATAGTGTTTGTTCTTCAGAGGGAGTATTGCAGGAACAGGTGATAATAAATGGGGTTCATGCAGATGCTAAACTTATTCCATTGTGGAAGGTAAATTTAAAGAGTAAGTGGAAAACAGGCAAGGCGATTGTTGGGGTAGTGGGAAAATTGCCCATTGCAGGGTTTCAATTTATTCTGGGTAATGATATAGCTGGGTCACAGGTGCGGGTGATGCCTATGGTAATTGAACAGCCTATAGAAGTATTTTCAACAGAAATGTCGCAGAGAGAACATCCTGGATTGTTTGCAAATTGTATGATAACAAGATGACAGGCTCATAGGTTGAAACAAGAAGAACAGGAAGTTCAAAGGCAGAGAGAAGGCGTGGAAGTCCAATTAGGTGGCACTGTGTTTGATAAGGTTGTTCAGGAAGAAAGACTGGAAGACATTGCAATTTAACTCAAGACAATTAGAGGAATTACCAAAAGGCATTTGCAAATAAAACCTTTATATCAAATAGCTTCCTCAGAAACAGAGGCAGAATGTATTCCCGAATGTTATTACCTTAAGGGTAATGTTTTAATGAGAAAATGGAGGCCTTATCATGCTTCATCAAACGAAAGCTGGAGAGAGGTGCATCAGATTGTAATGCCATTTGGATATCGAAATGAGATTCTGAGGGAACCTCATGAAATTCCAATGGGGAGACATTTAGGAATCAGAAAAACACAGGCAAAAATACAAAAAAAATTTTATGGGCCTGGATTGCATTCAGATGTAGTCACATTCTGTAGAACATAACACATGTCAGGTGATAGGGAAACTACAAGCAGTGATTAAGCTGGCACCATTGTTTCCAATTCCAGCATTTGAAGAACCTTTTACCAGGGTCATGATTGATTGTGTAGGACCCCTCTCTAAGACTAAAAGTGGAAATCAGTACTTGCTGACAATAATGGATGTGTCTACAAGGTTTCCTGAAGGGATACCATTGGGAAATATTACAACAAAGAAAATTGTGGAAGAGTTAACTAAATCTTTTACAAGATATGGTTTACCTAAAGAAATACAATCAGATCAGTGTTCAAATTTCACGTCACAACTGTTTAAGGAAGTAATGAACAGTTAGGGGATAAAATAATTTAAGTCAACAGTTTACCATCCTGAGGCACAAGGGGCTTTGGAAAGATGGCATCAAACTTTAAAAACTATGAGGAGGGCATATAGTCAGGATTATCCATAGGATTGGGATACAGGAATTCCATTGCTATTAGGGACACTCCTAATGCATTGACTGGTTTTAGTCCTTTTGAACTAATTTATAGTCATTAGGTAAGGGGACAATTGAAATTGATTCATAAAAAATTGGTGGGTCAAAATTCAGAAACTACTATCCTGGCTTATGTATCAAGCTTCAGAGAAAGATTGGACAGAGCATGTGAGCTGGCTAGGGAACCCTTAAAGACATCACAGCAAGTGATGAAAGCAGAGGCTGACAGGAAAACTACAGCTCATAGTTTTGTTGCTGGCGAAAAAGAGCTAGTTTTGTTACCAGTGCTGGGTGGCTCCTTAAAGAACAGGTTTAGTGGGCTTTACAGGATTGAAAAGAAGCTGAGTGAAGTAAATTATTTAGTAAATATTCCAGATAGAAGAAAGAAGCAGAGGATGTGTCATGTAAAGATGCTTTAAAAAGTACTTTGACAGGGAAGAGGACCAAAAGGAGGTGTTAGTAGTGGTAGATAATGAGAAAGCGGTAAAAATGCAGTATTCTGAAATTGATTTTCCTCTAATCAAATTGGATAATGAGGGGTTACTTGAAAAATTAAAGGTAATATTGAGTTACCTTCCAGACAAGTGTCAAAGTGATTAGGAGAAGCTATTGCAGTCACACAAAGCTATTTGTGGAAATAAATTCGGGGGAGGGGGACGAAGACAAATTTAGCGAAGGCACATCCATCCTTATAGATTAAATCCGGCAAAGTTATCACTCACAAGTACAGAAAGAAATTGAATTCATGCTTCAAAATGATATCATTGAGTCTAGTTTCAGTAACTGGAGTCTGCCTATTGTGCTGGTACCGAAACCAGATGGAACACAAAGACTGTGTGGACGATCGAAAGGTGAATGCGGTGACAAAAGCGAATTCATATCCTATACCATGGTTGGAAGATTGCATTGAGAAAGTGGGACAATCGAAATTTATCACAAAGATTGACTTGTTAAAAGGATATTGGCAAGTACAGTTATAGAAAGAGCAAAGGGGATATCGGCTTTTGTGACGCCAGGTGGACTATATCAGTTTAAAGTCATTCCATTTGGTATGAAGAATGCACCTGTGACATTTCAAAGGCTGACAAACAAAGTAATTGCAGGTCTGAGTAATTGTGCTGTTTATATTGACGACTTGGTAGTTTTCAGTCAGCTGGGAGGAGCATTTACTGCATCTGGAAGAATTGTTTTGTCGATGGTGAAAAACTTGGCTAAAAGTGAATTTGCAAGAGAGCAAGTTGTGTATTTAGGCCATACCATTGGACATGTTAAGGTGGCTCCAAGAGATGCGAAAGTCAAAGCTATTGTGGATATCCCCGTGCCTACAACAAGATGAGAAGTTTTGAAATTTCTGGGCATGAGTGGGTTTTACTGGAAACTTGTGCCAAATTTTAGCATGTGGTAGCTCTATTGATTGAACTATTAAAAAAGAACAAGAAGTTTCAATGGACACTGGAGTGTCAGAAGGCATTTGAGTTTGAAAACTATTAACTACAGCGCCAGTTTTGGCCATACCCAATTACGACAAGCAATTTAAGTTGGCCATTGACGCAAGCAGTTTAGGCATCAGGGCCGTATTGTTACAAGACGACGACCCTGGAATTGAGAAGCTCATCAGGCATTTTTCCCGAAAGTTGAATGTACAACAGGGAAGGTAGTCAATGATCGAAAGTGAGACTTTGGGTCTGGTGTCAGCATTGCAACGTTTTGAAATTTATGTTGCAAACAATATGTCAGAAACAATTGTTTATCCAGACCACAATCCTTTAAAATTTCTGGACAAATTTCGAGGCAGAATTGCAAGGCTGTTCAGATGGAGTTTATTACTGCAACCATTTAATCTACAGATTGTACATGTGGCCGGACAAAATCGGTTGCAGATGCATTATCAAGATTTTGAAGCTTAAAGGAAAAACTGGACATTTAAAATGTGGACACTGAACTGGAATGTTTTCTGTTGATACCAAGGATTTGTATACATATTGTTATACATGCATCTGGTAATGTAATAGTGCAATAAGTATAGGAGATAATGTAAAATGGGTTCAGCAAATGAAACCGTCTCTTTAAATTATGATGGTTCTTTTTTTTTATTAAGGAGAAGGATGTCAGGAAAATATAATAAATTCCAAAAACATGATGAAAATTATAAGGATAGGAATAATGTGTGCTTATGTGTGGGGCTTAATTGAATTAGACAGCTGGTCTAAAGGCTTTGATGTGAGAAGACAAGCTAGGTTTGAAATGTTAAATAGGTAAACATGGTTGAAGTTGTAGTATGTGAGGTGTAAAAGGAAAATTTGCATTTTTAGATAGACCCGAGTAATGAGTTTCAAAGAGATGGTAAGATGTTACACCTAGCCAACAGAGACTAAGCCAAACAGTGTGTTTATTTTCCTCAAAGCTTACTGATAAAATTGATACTATGAAAGATTTTTATTATTAGAAAAGTAGAATTGAAAAGACATATCGAAACAATGGGGTTTACATTCAAAGGGGAAAATATGTATAAAGGAGAGTGGCTGAGTGCAAGTGAAGGCATTTTAAGATCTAACACAAGTGTGAGAAGCCTCCAGCATCAAAGCCTCAAGCTGCTGTCTACAAAGAGCTGAAGTTAAGAAAACTCACTTTGAATTCGACTGTTACTTTGCCTGGATCTTTTAAAATCTGTGTGTTTTTACAGTTGCCTTAACGGAGTTAGAATAACTAGGAAGTTATTATAATAGTAATTTGTAAACATATGTGCTTAAAATCATTTTTAAAAATTAATATAGGTTTAATTTAGTTTTGTAAGAAACACCTAAGACTCAGTGGTCTTATCACTACTGAATTCAAGGCACGCATCTTGAAATATATACAAATTGCAAAACAGTTGTTTCAAGTTTCCCTTTGGGATTTGATCAGCTCAGCATTTACAATTGGCTGTGCCATAACACCAACACCTACGATTATGGCTAGTTAGCTTGAATCCTCCACAATGCTAAGACAATGATTTTCGCATGGCTTTTCTAGCTTTGATGGAAACACTTTAGAATTATCCCACATCCCTGCATTTTGGCTGTAACCCTGTTAGCTCCTCATTCTGAAATATTCATCCAACGCCCTTTTAAAACTATGAAATCAGCTTCTACCATCTTTTCAGGTAGAGTGTCCAGATCCCAACAACTGAGTAAAAAAACTCCTGGTCACCCTCTAGATCTTTTGTCAATGATTTTGAATATATGATCTCTAGTTATTGACCCACTTGCCAGAGGGAATGTTATAGATCAGGAGATTGCTGCTCATTAGGATCAAAGTATTTCATTGCTACAGAACACAACAGCTATACTATTTTTCTGTAGCATACCAATAATAATATTTCTGTAATCTTCCATCCTGTCAAGTAAAATCGGCTGTAGTTCCCAGACAGGATTTCACAGCAACAATAAGTGTCAAACTAACTATTGAGGATTATATATAGTTTTTCAAAATGTAGCTCTGAGAGTAAAGCATCAAGTGCCACACAGGGTCAAAGTTCAGATGATATTCACAAACTATTCTTCTGAAGCATGACATTTGAACTCTTCACCAATATTTTAACAGCTCAATCCAAATGTTATTTTTAACATGAAAGGGAGGACTTTGGGAATGTATACCAAAAGATGAAATTGAAAGCTCAGTATTTAACGTTAAGTAGCTACCTTTGGTTTTCCTGTAGTTCTTAACTGAACTCTGATACTTCGAAGCAAACTAAAATTTAAAGCATGCCATAACTCAGATTCCAGGAAGTACCTGCTCATGTAAGATAAGGTATATGAATAAAATTCAGATATTAGTCTGTTTATAATGATAAGCTAAACTATCGTGTGGTCCACAGAGTCAAGACAAAACAAATTACTTTCAAATTGCATTAATGATGCTTCAGGGATAGGAATGGGGATCCGCAGCTTCTGGAGTTTATGAATTACAACAAGTGGTAGAAAGTGCAGCAGCAACACAGATGGTGAGGGGCAATAACAAATTGCAACATTCCTTACTAACTGATCTTTGTGAAATTAAGGCCAAGTTTAATCTTCAGGGGAAACATCATTAGAAGGTGAGGAATAATGGCACCATGGCACATAAGCATATTTCAGTTCACTTTTAAGTTATACAGTGTCATTACTTTTATAATTCCAATATAAATTCCTCTGTCCACATTTGTAATAGAGACTGCTCGCATAAACTTGTCACACTGTAATTGAACTCCATCATTGGTGGCTCTGTTGCAGTCCTGTGGGGGAGAAAGTGTTATTATAGCATGGCAAATTTATTTAGGCAGTTGAGAGTCTATATAAACTTGATTAAAGTAGATAATCTGTTAGAGTACTGCATGATGAATATATAAAAGAACCTAAAATGGGGGAAAATTAAAATAAATTGAAGGGAAGAAATTAAAACAAAAAAGAAATCCTAGGTTTACAAAAAACAAGGTACAGCTGGGGGTTTAGAACATTTCAAGGGTCTGTGAGGAAGTTCGGAGACTTATTCCTGGACATTTTCAGAACCTGTGGCTACCATGTTGTTGACAGTCTGGCCACAAAGCCACCAAACAACCAGACTGTGTAAGTACACTACGACAAGCTTCACTTTGGCAAGACACATTATAAATAAAGACATAGGAATTTAGCATGGGGGAAATATGATGCGATGTGATATTAGGAAGTCAGATGGTGCAGACAGGAAGTGCATGCAGATTAATCATTTTAATATTTTAGGTATAAAGATGAATGTCTGAAAATAGGATGCAAATTTAATATATCATTTCCCACACTTTCTAGATGACTTCACCTTGCATTCTCATTACCTCCTATGCAATGCAGTGCTCCCAAGCTTCTGTCAAACCATTCTGTAATCCAACCAAATATGTTTGCAACAATATCTTAAGTTCACTTGCACAATATATTCTACTGCATTGTGTGAAGAGGTGCTTAGCTTTCATATGTTCGGTTGGTACAAATGAATCAGAAATTCAGCTTACGGATAAGGATGAACATGCCCCATCAACCTCTGGTGCATATTAGTATACCATCATTATTACACAATGTTCGCATGCAAATACAGTTTAAATGTTTGTGCTCAATAATAATACATTTCAGTTTAAGACTGCCCACATAAAACAACCACACACGAAGTGCGTTGAACAGTATATAATTTTCAAGCAGTGGGCCAGATCCCTGTGATGTAAGCAGTGAGCGAGCACACCTGATTAAAGATACATTTAATCAGCTTTATTCCAATATTTGAGGCATGGTGGAAAGGTAAATCACCCTTAAGATCAACTTTTATAAATTAGGTCAATCAGTTGCTCCAAGATGAGATATCCTCCCTCTGACTTCCAATGACAGGTCACAGATAATAAGGTGAAAGCTATTGCGAAAAGCACACACCTCTAAATAACATGATGATCACAAACCCTAATCAACCAGTGGGATTTGACTCTCAATCTGAGTTACTACTCTACTATTAGAACTGTGTACCATACCCACCTGAAGCTAAGACACAACTCTTATGGAGAGAAATACAACTCAGCAACCTGATTTTTTTTCTGACCAAATAGAATAAGCCCAATTCTGTCCTCACTGTGCTATCAGAGAATTAGAGAAGTGGTTTGCAAAAGGTCTCTTCCAGTAGATGGACAATATCTGTGAATTTTGCTCCTGAAACTGTGTTTTTATTAATGTTTAAAAGTCCCAGCCTGAGAACCGACATTTTGGAAAAATCTTGGCTTTGCAATTGAGGGCCACACATTCAAACAATGAAGCAGCCAATTATTAAATTCACTCAGTTGTAAATCAAGGTTTAAGAACAAAAGTTCTTTGTCCTGTCAAGCAACATACCTCACCAAATTAAAAACTGACATCATCTTATTTGATGAAGAGCAGGATTTTTCTGGGCGTTAAGTCAGCCTAACATCTATCGTTGGGAAGATGCTAGAGTCCATTATTAAGGGAGTAGCAACAGGACATTTAGAAAAGCTTCACGTAATCAAACAGAGTCAACATGGTTTTGTGAAAGAGAAATCATGTTTGACAAATTTGCTAGAGTTCTTTGAGGATATAACAAGAAGAGTTGATAAAGGAGAATTTTCCCACCAGAAGATGTACTGTATCTGGATTTCCAGAAGGCATTCCATAAAGTGCCGCATAAAAGTTTCCTGCTCAAGATAAGAGCTCACAGTATTGAGGGTAATGTATTAGCACAGATTGAGGATTGGTTAACACACAGAAAACAGAGAGTCGGGATTAATGGGTCTTTTTCAGGTTGGAAAGATATAACTAGTGGAGTGCCACAAGGATCAGTCCCAGGGCCTCAGTTATTTACTATGTATATTAATGACTTGGAAGAGGGGGGAAGAGAGTAATGTATCCAAATTTGCTGACAATACAAAAATAGGTGGGAGGGCATGTTGCGATGAGGACATAAGGAATCTGCAAGGGGACAGGTTGAGTGAATGGGCAAAAACTTGGCAGATGGAATTTAATGTAAGAAAGTGTGAGGTCATACTTTGGTAGGAAAAAATGAAAAGGCAGACTATTATTTAAATGGAGAGAGACTCCAAAAAAAATGCAGCAGAGGGGTATCTGGATGTTCTTGTACATGAAACACAAAAAGTTAGCATGCAGGTGCAGCTAGTAATTAAAAAGGCAAATGGAATTTTGGCCTGTACTGTTAGGCGGTTGGAGTTTAAAAATAGGGAAGTCTTGTTACAACTGTACAAGGCGTTGGTGAGGCCACACCTGGAGTACTGCGTACAGTTTTGGTCCCCGTATTTAAAAAACGATATAGTGGCATTGGAGGCAGTTCAAAAGAGATTCACTAGGCTGATTGCTGGGATGAAGGGGTTGACTTATCAAGAACGGCTAAACAGGTTAGGCCTTTATTCATAAGAGTTCAGAAGAATGAAGGGTGATCTCATTGAAATGTGCAAGATTCTGAGGGGGCTTGGCTGGGTAGATGTTGAGAAGATGTTTCCACTCGTGGGGGAATCTCAAACTAGGGGATATAGTTACAGAATAAGGGGACATTTAAAACTGAGATGCAGAAGAATTTCCTCTCTCAGAGGGTAGTGAATGTCTGGAATTCTCTATCTCAAGAAAATTGTGGAGGCTAGATCACTGAAAGTATTTAAAGAGGAGGTAGACAGATTTTTAAAATATCAGGGAGTTGAGGGCTATAAGAAGCTGGCATGAAAGAGGAGTTGAGGTCAGGGGCAGATCAGCCATGATCTTATTGAATGGCGGAGCAGGCTTGAGGGGCCTAATGGCCAACTCCTGCTCCTATTTCTTATGTTCTTATAAATGTGATGGATTTGCAAGACTTCATTGGGATAGGGCAGGGGCTGCATGATGAGGGATAAGTTCTAATTTGTGCAGGATGGAGCTGGGGAGGCCAGCTACGTGACACTGAGAGAATAGCTTTGGGGTGAGGTGAAGATTAATTCAACATCTACGACGCAAAGTTTCTCGTGTGTTCAAACAGGGTGGCTTCAGTCTTGTCATGTTCAACTAAGAAATGACAACTCATCCAGGGTGACAACACAGAATCAAGGGAGGTGGTGGGAAGGTAGACCTGGGTGCCGTCTATATTTTTGGAAGCTAATCATAAGTTTGTTAGGGCATAAATTAAAACACTGCTAACCTGACACCATGGGCAGGATTTTACGCGTCGGTGAGCGGGGGCTCGCCGACGCATGGTGGCGTCGAGCGGAACTCCCGACGTCACCGCGCACCATTTAAATTTTCAGGAAGGCGGGGGCGCAGCGAAATCAGCTGTGCGCCCACTGACCTGTGAGTCAATTAAGCAATTAAAGGACCTGCCTGTCCAACCTCAAGGTTGGTGGGCAGGCCAGGAGCCCCAGCAGGAATTAGAAAAAGCATGAAACCTCATCCACCGGCGGGATGAGGTTTCATGTAGCTTTTAAAAAAGTTTAATAAAGTTTTTGGGAAAATTATGGACATGTCCCAACTCATGTGACATTGTCACGTGAGGGGACATGTTGGGGAAATTTTACATTTCTAATTTTAGGTTTTTAATATTTTGAGCTGATTTCCCTAAGGCAGCATTTAGCCTCACAGAGATGAGTGTGTTCTTTTCTGCACATGCGCGAAAGAGCGCATTCTCGACTTTGGGAATCCCCCCCCCGCCCGCACAGGGAGCGCACAGCGCTTCCGTGAAGACGTCGCACTGGACAGGCCTTAATTGGCCCACCCAATTAAAATGGCGCCACGCCTCCGATTGGGGGCGCCGATCAGAAGTGCGCCTGTGCGCACCCGCCCATCAACTTCCCCCCCAACGGGGGGAAAATTCAGCCCCATGAGTGGAACCATGTCTATTAACATGAAGGATCGGCTTACCAAAGAACACATTCTATTGTCTAGACAAACAGACAATAGGAATCATGTGAACACCTGTATCGGGGGACTTTTGCAGTTAACAATTACTAACAACTCTCAGTTATAAATTTTCAATTAACAGAACATCCCATGGATGATGTTGCTAAAGGCCAGAATGAAGCTGAGGTGTAGGATAGAATTCATAAGTATGCTGTATGGGAATGTTAAAAGCTATTACAACAAAATAATGAATTGGGACAGGTGTCTGAATTATCATGACATTTCCACCATCACAAACAGCCCTATGATACTGCAATTCCTTGTAATGTCTTAAATTTGGTGTAAGTTTAGAACCTCATGCTGTTATCCACATTCTACCCCCTATATAATGAATCAGTCTATTCAGAAATGGGGCGTGCAGTAATTATGGTTTTATTTAGTGTGTAATGTACCTTTAAGAATAATAGTTGTTAGGAAAGATCACATGATCTGTAGTGCCCATTAGGAGAATAGTGGAGCTACCTCAGCAGTTAGTGTAGAGATAGAGTTGGAGTTGAAAGCACACGTGTAGTTGCTGCTGAGTATATTGTAAATAAACTTAATGTTTCCACCCAAGAAGTGTCTGCAGATCAACTCTATCATTCATAGTACAACTCGGCCACCCTGCAACAAACTGGCAATGAGGATAAAACAGGATTGAACAGAAGAAATCAAGTTAAAAAGAAATCGGCACTGTACCTTGCCCAGTGCTTGTAAGTAGCAAGCTCCATTGGAATTGAAGAAGTTATCCCCTCTCAATTTGGGATCATTGATCCTTTTGGATCAGCCACAGGTGTTTGGTCTCAATACACAGAATGCCTCACGTTCTTTTTTCAAGTGAACAAGATTACAGGGGAAGAGAAGAGGTGAGTGATCCTCTTGAGTACTTGTGGGAGCAAAACCTGCAGTTTGATTCGAAGTTTGATGGCACCCAGTGTCCCAGATTCAAAACATTCTGATGAATTGGTGGCCCTCGTGAAGGGTCACTTTCAACACAGGCCCTCAGTAATGATGCAGAGGTTCAGGTTTAATTCGCGAAATAGCGCCCCGAGTGAGACAATTGCATGCTATGTGGCAAATTTGAAGCAGCTAACAGATCACAGTTTGGTAAGACCCCGAACATCATGCTCAGAGATTGTTTAGTGCGTGGGGTGAAGGAGGGCACTATTCAGGAAAGATTATTGTCCAAAGCTAAACTGGATTTCAAGAAGGCACTAGAGATGGCGCTGGCCATAGAAAGCACTGTAAGAGATTCACAAGCAATACAGGGTGCACAAAATGGCGCCGTCATCCATATCGGACAGGAAACCTCAGCCGAAAGTGGCGCAAAAAAGCGAGACTCTGTCGAGAAGTGGGAAACAGCCTCTGCTAGCCGAAGAATAAAGAAAAATAACTTAGCAGCGAAATCCAGGAATAATTTTAAAAGAGGTGGAAACAATTAGTCTTTTGACATTGTCAGTTGAAAAAAAAATCAAATGCTACTATTGTCACAGAAATGGACATATGATGAGGCAGTGCAAGGAAAGATTCAAGCAGGCTTATAAACAAAAGAAGCAGCTCAATGAAATCTACAAAGTAGAAGATCCTGAAACAACAAATTCTGACATTTACTCGTCGTTTGATCTGAAAGTTGGAAAGACAGAACCAATATTTGTCACAGTGAAAGTAAATGGCAAACCTGTTGAAATGGAAGTGGACACGGGAGCTCCCACTACAGCAATTGGGGAACATACCTACAGATATCTGAATAATGGTGAACATCAATTAAGTTTGGAACGAACAGCGTCCAAGCTAAAAACTTACACAGGTGAAAATATTCAAGTAAAAGGCATAAGCAGAGTAACTGCCCATTATGGAAGCCAATCGGCAAAGCTACCAGTGTTTGTATTGAGAGGCAGAGGACCAAACCTTCAACGTCGAAACTGGCTAAGGGAAATCAACCTTGGTTGGCCAATGAGGTTCCACAAGGAAGCTGGAAGCTTTCCTGTGTGAAAAAAGGTGTGTGTAAGAACTCAACAACCTGAAGAAATGCAAAGCCAAAACCTGGAAGAACAGTAGAAGGAACTCAAAGAGACTATGCTTGATGACAGAGTTCGAGACGAGGTGAACAATCTTCGAAGGGAAAAAAGAAAACCTGTTCAAAGACCTTCACACACAACAAGATTCTCTCAGGTCAAAGTTTGTACCTCTGGAGAAGTATGAAGTGAAACAGAAAAAATTCAGCACCTCTGTTAACAAACTGAAGAGTCAGTTGGCAGAGTAGACACAACAATGTTCAATTTTCCAGGAGGCAGCAAACAAATACAAAAAAGAGATGGAAGAGCTGAAGAGTCAGCTAAATGAAGTCAAAGAGGCTTTGGAAGCAAAAGTCACAGAATTTTCCAAGAAGCAGACAGATAATGAAATTTTGGGAGATTCGGCCACTGAGCTCAGACAAGTTGAGCTTGCATCTGAGAGAAGTCTGGCCAACGCTGAAGTCAAAAGGAAGACTGAGATTAAAGTCTGTGTAGAAAGAAGGCATGTAGAAAGAAGATACAGAAATACTAACAGGGCCTTAATTCTGGTAACATACGGATACACTTTCATACACAGGCCTGGCCATCAAAGCACAAATGCCAATCCCTAGTCATTTGCTTTTACAAGAAAATGATGAGCACGTCCCAGTTCCACAGGAACTTGTTTTAATGTTAAATTTCTTACATTCCTCGCCAGTATGTGCTCGACAGATCAGAGACTGGACAAATCGGGACCCAGTCCTATCTCAAGTACAAGAACAAGTGCTACATGGTTGGTCACAGGAGCCCGTATCTGATGAAATGAAACCGTACTTCAACAGAAGACATGAAATAACCAGCCAGGATGGCATCTTATTGCGGGGTGCACAAATGATAGTCCCTCTAAAGGGAAGGGAGCCATTTTTAATTGAACTACACAGTGCCCACCCAGGAATTTCCCGAATGAAGACCATAGCACGCAGCTATCTATGGTGGCCTGGGATGGATAGTGAAATAGAGAGTTTAGTAAAGCACTGTGTGCAATGTCAGCAACTGCAAAAGTTGCCAGTGACAGCTCCGTTACACCCATGGGAGTGGCCAGGTAGATCCTGGGTGCGGTTACACATTGACTACGTTGGACCTTTCCTGGGAACAGTGTTTCTGATCATTATCAATGTCCAATCAAAATGGTTGAATGTATATGAAGTGAAGTCACCAGCGTCGGGCGCTACAATTGAGAAACTACGTCAGAGTTTTGCCATTCACGGACTACCAGAAGTAGTCATTTCCGATAACGGCATGGCATTTACTAGTGCTGAGTTTCAACGGTTTATCAGCCTCAACAGTGTCACTCATGTGAAAGCTGCACCACACCACCCTTCCTCAAGCAGACTGGCCGAAAGGGCGGTTCAAACATTCAAGGCAGGCACAAAAAAGCTAACTAGTGATTCCCTAGCAAACAAGCTAGCACGTTTTCTTTTTCATTACAGGACTACCCCTCACACAACAAGAGGTGTCACACCTGCAGAGATATTGTTGATGCACCATTTCAGGACAAGATTGAGCTTAATAATGCCGAATTTAGAGGGAAAGGCAGAAAGGAGTCAGGGAAGCCAGAAAATTAGACACGGCTGGCATAGTCACGAGAGGAAATTTACCACAGGTATACGCGAAGAACTTCAGAGAAGGACCAAAGTGGTTACCAGGCAAAAAGAGTGCAGTGACTGGACCTCTATCTTACCATTTGGAGGTGGAAGGTCAAATCATCCGTAAACATGTGGACCATTTAAGG
Organism: Cetorhinus maximus; assembly: GCF_964194155.1. NCBI lineage: Eukaryota > Metazoa > Chordata > Chondrichthyes > Lamniformes > Cetorhinidae > Cetorhinus > Cetorhinus maximus. The sequence continues at coordinate 4,338,354 of NC_135888.1, forward strand.
AAGAGGTTCAACCAGTGGCCATGACCAAGTCTAGGTTTCCTGTTGAGGATACTCAACCCAGGACTGAAATGTCTGATGTAGGAGTTTAGGATGCAGAACTGCAAGTGCCCACTGCAGCACCTGTTATTCAGGCAACTCCGGAAAAGGAGGTTCCTGACAAAGAATCTAAAGTTGTGGATGTGCGACATTCCACGCATGCCAGGACACCACCTGATAGACTGAACTTATAAATTCCTTACCCAGTGTAAATATTATGTTGTCTTGAAAAATATATACTTGTAAATATACGTTTAGCCAAGTTAAAGGGGGAGGACTGTAGTAATTATGGTTTTATTTAGTGTGTAACGTACCTTTAAGAATAATACTTGTTAGGAAAGATCACATGATCTGTAGTAACCAATAGGATAGTAGTGGGGATACCCCAGCAGTTGGCGTAGAGATAGAGTTGGAGTTGAAAGCACACATGTAGTGGCTGCTGAGTATATTGTAAATAAGCTTAATGTTTCCACCCAAGAAGTGTCTGCAGATCAACTCTATCATTAATAGTACAACTCGGCCACCCTACAACAGGGTGGAATCTTGAGGCGTTGGGCCTGCCAGCTGGAGAGCCGGCGAGACACCCATGCTGCCTCTTCTCGGAAATGCCTACTGAACCACACATTCATCAGGCTGGGGTAAGGCCAGCACCTCGGAGGCAGATAGCTCACCTACCTAGAACAGCCAGTCAATCAGAGGCCAGCAGTTCTTGTACTCACCAGTGTCACTGGGGAGGCTGTGGCTGCTGCAGGAAGGATAGGCACCAGAGTCCCAGGATCGCGGAGGAACCCAAGCTCCAGGTAAGTAACATAGGGCCTGGTTGGGGGGGGGGGGGGGTTCACGGAGTGGGGGTTGTGGGGAGAGAGCTGCAGGGGGGTTGGCAGCAAGGACAGTGGCGGGGGGTGGCTCTCAGTGGGTCCCCCCCTTTCTGATGTCCAGTCCCTTGAACAGCCACTGAGTGCATTTGATTGAAGGATCCAGCCCTCACCCCAAAGGTGATGATCTAGCTTTACAGTTTTACTGTTGTGCACACTGGATGGCAACAGGCCTGCCTACAGCTGGTTTAATACCAGCGGCAATGAATTGAGGCCCTTAACAGGTCATTAATTGACCACTTAAGGGTCTCAATTGGCGGCGGGGCAGGAAGGTAGACCATAGACCTTCCCGCCTTGAACTTAACTCTGGCAGAGGTGGGAAGGCAGCAGGGTTCCAGTAAGCCACCATCCCACCAAGTAAATGCCCTCCCCGGCTCCAAACTCGCCACCAGCAAGAGCACAAAATTCTGACCTGGGAGCTACGTATTAATGGTAATGCAGAGGGGATCAGGATGAACTAAACTGTGCCCAATGAATGGGCTCTGCTTAAGATGACTCCCGTACTTGTGTCAAATTCGATGAGCGGATTTGAAAGGACAAATTACTCCATTACCTCACTGACCTTTTGCCATTCCTGAATTTTCTTAGGCCTATCTGGACTTATCTATGCTTTGTAGTAGATAAAGTATAGGCATAACTAAAACTTCAAATTTATTGCTATCCTTCATGCGATGGCTATGGTTCCATTCACTTGATCAAATCACTAATTTAATTCAATGCAAATTGAATAATTTGAAATTCACAATCTCTACAAGGAAGACTGCACTACTGGGTGTCATTTAGTGCTAACATGGAGCAAATCCAATATTGAAAGGCAGTGTTTCCTGCGCAGATTTGCAGGAACATGGAAGCTACCGCACAGGCCAGTCACAAGTTTAATATAACGCGCATGAAGCAACTTAAAAATACTGTACATTGAAATGAATAGACCTGGCATAAGAAACAAATTTAAAGGGAATGTTGTTGACAGGTGGGATATATCAATGCAGATTACAAAAGGCACTCTACTGGTGTCTAGGCCAAATACCAATTTGCATATAATTAATATGATATATTTCCAGAAAACATTCAAGATGGTCAACTGTGGACCATGAGTGAATCTTTGAATTAGTCCATTTATCACAATATTTGGATGTTTTCTTATTACTTGGCCAAATCTGTTTCAATATCTAAATGTATTTCAAGTATTAACTTTCTTAAATCAAAATATCAGGCCCAGTTTTTTTCATAAAAACTTACAGCATGGAAGGAGGCCATTTGGCCCATCATGTTCCTGCCAATCTACCAGAAGCCATCCAGCCTAATTCCACGTTCCACCTCTTGGTCCGTTGCCTTGTAGGTTACAGTACTTCAAGTGCATATCCAAGTACTTTTTAAAAAAATGTTATGAGTGTTTCAGCCTCCACTATCCTTTCAGGCAGTGAGTTTCAGATCCCCACCACCCTCTGGGCAAAGTAAAATTGTCCAGTCCAGGCAACATCCTCATAAAGCTCCTCTGTACCCTACCTGGTGCAATCACATCTTTCCTATTGCCTGGGATGGTAGCCAGAACTGCATTTAATATTACAGCTGTGGCCTAACCAGTGTTTTAAACATTTCCAGCATAACTTCCTTGCTCTTTATACTCTATGCCTCAGGTAATAGAGGCCAATATCCCATATGCCTCATTGACTTTATCTATCTGTCTGGCCACCTTCACAGATCTTTGGACATGCACCCCAAGGTCCTTCTATTCCCCTATGTTTCTCTGTATTTGTTGTGTATTCCCATGCCTTGTTAGCCATCTCCAAGTGTATTACCTATCAGTTCTCTAGATTGAACTCCTTTTGGTTATACCATGGCAAACGCTAGTCCATTGACAACTTCCTGCAGCATACACCATTTTTCTTCATTATCAAGCGCACAGCCAATTTTTGTATCACCTGCAAACTTCTTAATGATACCCCCTACATTCAAGTCCAAATCCCCGATATATACCACAAAAGGCAAGGGACCTTGTTCTGAGCCCTGCGGAACCCCACTGGAAACAGCCTTCCAGTCACAAAAAACATGCATCAACCATTACCCTTTGTTTCCTATCTGTGAGCCAATTTTGGATTCAACTTGCCATTTTGCCTTGGATCCCATGGGTTTTTATTTTCGTGACTATTCTGCCATGTGGGACCTTATCCAAACTCTTGCCAAAATCCACACATACATCATCAAATGCACTACCTCATCCATCCTCCTTGTTACCTTCTGAAAAAATTCAATGTTAGTCAGATATAATCCTCCCTTAATCTGTGTCTTTCTAATTAAAAGATTTATCTTGTCCCTCAGAAATTCCCACCACCGAGGTTATGCTGACTAGCCTGTAATTACTTGGTCTAACCCTTTCTCCTTTTTTAAACAATGGTATAACGTTAGCCGGCTTCCGGTTCTCTGGCACTATCCCTATAGCCATAGAAGATTGGAAAATGATGGTCAGAGCTTCTGTTGCTACTTCTCTTGCTCCCTTTGACAGCCTAAGATACATTTCACCCAGGCTTAGGGATTTATCCACTTTCAAAGATGTTAAATCCCTTAATATTTCCTCTCTATGTTAATTTCATCTCATATTTCACATTCCTCCCTGATTCCAATGTCTGCATTGTCCACCACTTTTCTGAAAATGGATGCAAAGTATTCATTAAGAACCATACCCAATCTTCCGCCTCCACACTGGTTACTCTTACAGTCCCTAATATGCCCTACTCTTTATTTAGTTATCCTCTTGATCTTTACGTATTTATATTTAAAACATGGGTTTTCCTTGCCAATATTTTTTCATGTCCTCTCTTTACTTTCTCAATTTCCTTTTCAACATCATCCCTACACTTCTTATACTCCTCTAGGTTTTCTGCAGTATTGATCCCTTGGTATCTGTCATAGGCTTCCTTTTTTCTTTTATCCCCTCCTTTTAAACCCCTTGATATCTAGGGGGCTCTGGGTTTGTTAGTTCCACTCTTTTTCTTTAAGGGAACATACTTAGTCTGAACCCTCACTATCTCTTCCTTGAATGCCTGCCACTGATCTGGTAATGATTTACTTTCAAGTAGTTGTTTTCAGTCCACTTTAGCGAAAGCTCATCTCAGTTTAGTAAAATCAGCTTTTCCCTAATTGAAAACTTTCAACGCCTGGTGGTCTAACATTGTCCTTTTCTGTTCTGTTCTTCAGGTCACCCCATTTGGCCTCATTTGATGATCCTTCTATTATATCATCATAGCTGTAATTGTTTCTTTAATCAATGTTGCGGCCCCTTTTTTTTTAACCCCCTTCCACTCAGCTGAAAACCTTTAACCAGGAATGCTGAGCTGCCATTCCTGCCCTTCTTTCAGCCAAGTCTCAGTATCAGCTATAATATCAAAACCCCATGTGAATCGGTGGTCTCAGATCATCTGCCTTGTTCCTTAGATTTATTGCGTTGTGGCATACTGCATAACATTTAGTACTGTCAACTTCCTTGTCTGTTTTCTAGCCTTTGTTTCCTCTGCATCTCAAATATGTTCACTAATCATCTGCCCTCCATTTCCAACTTTTCTTTTCTCTCTTCTGAATCTATTTTTAGGTTCTCATCACCCTGCCAAGCTACTTTAAATAATCCTCCACAGCACTTGCAAAAACCCCTGCAAGGGTATTGGTCTCAGCCCTGTTGAGGTACAACCTTGTACAGATAACACCTCCCCAGAAGTGGTCTAATGTCTCAGGACCCTAATGCCCTCCCTCCTGCATCATCTCTCCAGCCATTCATCAGCTTTATCTCTCTATTTCTGTGCTCATTAGCACGTGGCACCAGGAATAATTCGGAGATTATTACATTTGAGGTCCTGCTTTTCAATCTTTCTCCTAGCTCCCTAAACTCTATCTACAGAACCTCAATCCTCCTTCTGCCTATGTCACTGGTGCCAATATGGACCACGACCTGTAACTGCTCACCCTTCCTCCTTAGAATGTCTATAGTTGCTCAGCAACATCCTTGACCCTGGCACCAAGGAGTCAACATATTATCCTGCAGTCATGTCTGAACCATAAAAGCGTCGGTCTGTTCCTCTCACTATCAAATCCCTGACCACTATTGCTCATCCACTCTTCTTCCTCCCCCACTCCATGCAGTGGAGTCACCCATGGTACTGTGGACTTGGGTCTTGCTGCACTTTCCAGAAGAGCCATAATTCTCACTAGGATTCTGGTTGGAGTGCAAGATGCACTCATGAGATCCCTGCCTGCCAGGTCCTCCTTGATTTTCTGGCGGCTTCCCATTTCCTCTCTGCCTGCACAAGTTTAAGCTACAAGGCGATCATCTCCAGAAATCCGCTATCCATAAAACTCTCAAGCTTGTGAAGCTCCGTAGTGACTCCAGCCGGCACTCAAGCTCCAAAACCCAGAACTCAAGCTGCTCTAGCTGGAGACACTTCCTGCATTTGGTCATCCAGGCCACAAGAAGCATCCAGGATTTCCCACATGACACAGCATGTGTGTTTCACGGGGCTGGGGTGCCCTGCCCTGCCTTTACTCTCTAGACTATTCACTAGAAACATTTATCGGCTATTCATCAATCAGCTCCTTCCCAGGTAATGATGTCACTAGAGCCGTTTGTCCAGATGTTGCTTTTGTAGTTGGTGATTTCATTGGAAGGTCTCTCCCTCATTTTAACTCCTCGATCCCTACACTCACTGTCTGCCCAAAGCTGCTGCCACTGCAGCTGCCAGTGAGTCTCTGAGCTTCCTCTCTCCACCACCTTAACCCCTCGGTCACTGCGCTCAGTCTCCACCCATGTTCACTGCCACTGCTGGTGAGTCAGCAATGTTTATTCAACAGGTTTTCTTCTCCTTTGTACACCATGTGGCACAAAATCTTCTTTAGAAAACAAATTTACAAATTTGCAATGCACAGATAATACACAATAAATCTGCCCCCCACGCCACCCACTATCCCAGAGTGTTCATAAAAGAGGACACCATCTCACCTATGCTATAATTGGGTCTAGGAGTTGTCAGTCTCTTCTTTAGGAATCTTCCCTTGAAACAAAACATGAATGATGCAAAGCGGTAGTCTGATTGAAGGTGTGACTTGTGACCATCATTTACAGGAAAAGTCTGTTTATAGTGATGTATATTTGGAACCATTAGGCTATTCAACCAGATTGATAATCTGTAATATAATCATTCTTAAGATGAATGGCAAAGACAATAATGTAAGAAAGATTTACTCAAACTCATTCAACAGATTCAGTATGGCTGATGTTACAGGACAAAGAAATAACTGCAGTAAGTTAAATGTGGACTATATTTTATTTACTTTCACGTTTTTCTTTAAGATGAAATGATGTTATTCTAACTGATAAAACCTTGTACCCTTGTGTATTCCACAAAGCATTAGTATATTTACAGAGGGGAGAGCTATCATTTTCTAAACAATGAATTCTTAGAAATTGCATTTGCAGATACCTTATGTTTGTGAGCTACTAATGTGACTGATTTAATTCACATTTGATCAATTTTAAGTTACCTTATTTAAAAACCTTTTGGTTGAGAATCTAATGCCCAACTTCCCTTTGTTCTAATGTAAAGTATTAGGAAATTCAGCTAGGGAAAAATAATTGAAACACATGAACATCACTTAATTGATCGCACTCTTTAAACACTGAAAACGGTAACCATTACTGAAAGTCTGAAGCAAAAATAAATGCTACCATAGCATCTTACAGCTTTGTGCAATTTTTCATAACTAACATGCAACCGTTCTTACAAAGATTAGATGTCGAATGGTATGCAAAAGCTCATGCTTTTGCCAATTTTCCAATCGATACTAAGTGCACAGGCATTTGCATGATCTGCATATGAAATTATAACTAGCATTTCGAATTGCATTAGATCTAACCAATTATCATTTAATAAACAAACTGTTTTCCTACCACAAAAACACATGGATGGGGGACGGGGGGCGGACGGACATGATCGCAAGCGGTGATCGGGTCTGCAACGCCATTTTACGCAAGCGGGCCAATTAAGGCCCGCCCAGTGTATTTCACGACTCTCATGCTTAGCGGGAGTCGGCGGGCGCGCTCAGCCCACTGGGTCCAATGGCGACCTGGCAGCCTGTATAAAGGAAGGCCTGGCAACCTTGGAAAGGCTGCTCGCAATGGCTGGGCAAAGGGCTCTGCAGAGGGGCAATGGAGGTTAGGCAAGTCCAGAGGGTAGGCCATCGGGGCGGGGCAGGCCAGGCCGGAGGGTAGGTCGGGGGGCCAGTGTGCCCCTCGTTTTTCCGATGATTGCCTTTCTGCCTTCCTCGAGGAGGTGGCAGCACAGTGAGAGGTGCTGGTTCGCCAGGACGGGAGCAGGAGGCCCCCCAACATAACAAAACGTGCCTGGGAGGAGGTGGCAGAGGTGGTGAGCTCCTGCAATGTGGTGTGGTGCACCTGGATCCAGTGTCGCAAGCGCTTCAACAACTTGTTGCGCTCTGGAAGGGTGAGGACAAAGTTGGCATTGGTCACTTAACCCAGCAGGTCAGTTTCCTCCCCCCTGCTGCCCCGCCCTGTCCCAAGTCTGAGTGTAGCAACTCCATTGAATCATTGACAGCATGTGTCCTTTGCTGGATGGCCCAGCAGATATTGCCCATACCAAGGTCAGCCTGAGTGAGTGGTAAAGAAATGGGTTCTGCACCTGCAGAGTCCCACATGGCTGGTTTGGGGGCAATCTGGAGGAGCTGTACCTAGGCACAGTGCTGGAACTCCAGGACATGTCCAATTCAGGGTGATGAGATGCTGGGAGGGGAGCTTCAAGGTGGCGTTGGCACCGATCAATCTGCTGCCCTCTGTGCTCCACATGCTTGCGCCTCCTTGTTATGGAAGGATATACTGTGTGGTGCCTAATGTGAAGTAGGCAACATGTGGCCAAGGAGGGGTGTGGGGAGGGAACAAGCCTAGCATCTTTGTGTCAGGGTTCGGCAGCAGCGGGGTGAGGAGGCACTGGAGCCCTGAGATGTCCCACTCTGGTTGGGGTGGGCCGTGCATGAAGAGAGTCCAGGCACAATTTACACAAATCAATGCTCTTCTTTCATTTTGAGGAGAAGAATGCTCATAATGCAGCAGAGTGTGAGAGGACTGGTGGCGGCCAGGTGCAGATCGCCATTCTCAGCCGGTTGGAGCAGGAGGCCCTGGATCTGGAGAGGCACCATGCACCCAGGTCCACTTGTGTCGGTGAGGGTGGGGTGCCACAGCCAAGTATTTATGTCCAGCAGTGAGGTCAGCATTGTTCTCCCAACAGCCATGGCATGCTGAATGTTAAGTGATTTAATTTTGCAACAGGGCTTGACCATTGCTTGTGGAAGGATGAGCGCATTGACATTGTCTCCACGTTAACTGATCCAATGTCATTGTTCTTCCTTTCAGCATCAGCGGTGCAGGGCCGGGAGGAGGAGCAGCAGAGGCCCCCTCTCACACCTGAGGGCCCTGAAGGTTCACCAGCGTCACACCATCTCTGCCAAGTAGGCACCAGCGCAGATACTAGCACCTCGGCGGGAGTTAGAACATCGGCTAGTGTCCTGGGGCACAGAGGTGAGGGCACTTCACAATCGCTGGAGGAGCTGCCAGAGACAGAGAGTGCCCATGGCACCAGCAGTCGGAGGACTGCAGGGGACCAGGCACATGCTCAGTCGGTGCCTGATGATGTGCCTCTGGAGTCGTCCGCAAAGCAGCAAATGCAGGAAATGTGGCCGGGTGTGCGGGAGCATCTGGGGGTGATACATGAGGCTGTGATTGGTTTGGTCTCCATGGTGGAAGAGTCTACCCGCACTATTGCCGAAGCAATAAGCCACATGTCCGAGCACCATGTGTCCTCCATGGAGAGGCTCCTCCAGGAGACCCATCAAGGCTTCCTGGGGATGCGTTCTGACCAGCAAGCCCTCACATCGGCATTGACCTCAGCTGATCAGTGCCAGTTTGGGAGATGGTGTCGGCACCAAGTTTCCCAGCTCAGTGCCCATCCATCCACGGTGAGCAGGGAAGTCCAAAGCGACCTCACGTTGGCGCAGCAGCTGCCTGTCGTCTCTACGGGCACCTCTCAGGGCACTCCGGATGAGGGCAGCAGCTCCTCTACCCCTCTCCCAGTAACCGTTGCATCTGGTGAGGCTGCGACGACTGGGGAGGTGCCAGCTGTGGAACTGGCAGCTCCCTCCCAGGCGGGGCCAGCGCAGGCTCCACAGGCCAGAGGACGACTACCAAGGTCATCGAGGCCAACAGGACAGCAGAGTCAGCAGGCTGGCTCAGATGCCACTCCCAGCGATGGGGCAGCACCAAGACATAGCACCCGCAAATGTAAACATAAGGCACCTTAGGCACACCATGGGTTTATCAGTGGTGCTTCTGTGTTGGCCCGAGGTGAGGTGTTTATGATTTGCTTTGATTTGGAACATCCTTTTCATTAAGTTTCTCTGCCTGTGATATTAAATTCAGACATGTCACCATGGCTAAGGGTGTCTCTTTTCTTCTGCATGTGTATGGTTTCCAAAAATGTTTGGAGTGCTTGGTTGGGCATTCAGCTTTATTTACAAGGCCCTTGGTTACTCTTCCTAACCTGGAAGATTTGGCACTTAGGTATCGAGTATAGAGCCTGCAGCCCAGGCTTGTCCTGGAGGTCCATCTGTGGTGTGCTAGCTGAAGGTTCATTGGATTAAAGCCTCCCGGGTGTCCCTGCCTCCCTGGAGTATGCCCGGATCAGCGTCTACCCTCTCAGCATTTCCCTGTGCATGCTCATCCTTGGACTCACTGCTGGACTCATCATGTGCAGCAGCAGACACTGCGTCTACATCTTCATCGTCCACAGCGTCTCCCCTTTCCAGCGCAAGATTGTGGAGAGCGCAGCATGCAACCACTATCAGTGACACACGATCTGGGGGGCACTGGAGTGCGCACCCCGAGTGGTCCAGGCATCAGAAGCGCATCTTGAGAAGACCGATGGCTCTCTCTACCACAGCCCTTGTGGTGCCGTGGCTCCTATTGTACCGCTGCTCAGCTTCTGTTCTTGGATGGTGGAGAGGCATCATGAGCCACCTTCTGAGGGGATAGCCCTTGTCACCCAGCAGCCATCCATCTAGCCGGGCTGGAGCACTGAAGAGACCCGGCACCTGGGAGTGTCTGAGGATGTAGGCGTGGGAGCTGCCTGGGTACCTTGCACAGACTTGTAGAATCTGCATCCTGTGATCACACACTATCTGCACATTCATGGAGTGGAAGCCCTTCCTGTTGACAAAGGCACCGGGCTCACCTGCTGGTGCCTTGATGGCCACATGTGTACAGTCTATAGCACCCTGGACACGGGGGAAGCCAGCAATGGCCACGAAGCCTCTGGCTCACTGTGTCTGACTTGCCTGGTCCCAGTGGAAGTAGATGAAGGTCAATGCCCGTCTGAACAGAGCGTCTGTAACCTGCTTGACACAAGTGTGGACAGCTGATTGGGAGACACCGCAAAGATCACGCACCGACCTCTGGAAGGAGCCAGAGGCATAGAGGTTAAGGGCAGCTGTGACCTTTAGAGCCACGGGCATGGGGTGTCCATCCACACAGTTGGTGGAGATCTCAGGCCCAATCACCTGACAGGTATAGTTGACTGCCTCCCTTGAGAGATGGAGCCTCCTTTGGCACTGCACCTCTGAAATATTGAGGTAGCTGCTTCGCTGCCTGTAAACCCTGGCAGCAGCATAGTGGCGTCTTCTGCGGCCCCTTCCGTCTTGGTCTTGCTGTTGGCCCTGCACCCCTTGTGCCTGCACCTGTCCTCCCAAAGGTGGCTCTCCTGGAGACTGAACGTGTACTCCTAGCCTCCTCCCCTTTCTAGCCCTCCCTTCCTCCTCAGAGGAGGTGCCTCCAGTGGAGAGTTCAACTCCCATTCCCAGGCTAAGGGAAGGCTTCCTGAAACCTGCAGGCCCAAAAAAGATTCCTCACTGCAGAGTGCTGGCCTGAAGGTTAAGAGTCCAGATAAAGTAGCTGGTGTGCATTTTGAAGTATCGCAGATCAGCAAGTTTCAATAACTTTGAAAAATCAATACTTGAGAACACACACTCGCGACCCTGTGGATGAGGTTTATACAAATATGTCCTATCGGCCTGCCCGTTGCACCCGTGCGCCGACCCGAAGATTGCACGGGTGCCGAAAAATTGGTGTCAGTTGGTGAGTCAAGGGTCTTAAGTGGCCTGTTAATTAATGGCGGGCGCGCAGTGGATATCATCACGCGCCCGCCCAACGAAATATCGCGATGGCATGCAGTGACATCCGGACGCTCGCCCGACGTCACCCTGCGTCATTTTACACGCGGACGTGTGGGTTCCGCGCCCCCCCCACATGCCAACTGGAAAATTCTGCCCACAGAGTCATTAAACACAGCATTGCAAATTCTAGAACACCATTTTAGAATGGCTGCAAATGAAACAAAATAGTTTGCATTGTTCAACTTTATCTCAGGTAATGGCAACTGACCCATTATTTTACACAGAGTGACCATTATGTTGCATGCCATCAACAAACAACATAACACAGTCAACATATCCCATGAGACAATGGTTAGTTCAGTAATAACACAAGCAATCCAGTTATGTACTGAAACTATTTAACTCCCAATAACAATCACCCGTTTGCTGAGCCAAACCAATCAATATGTGCCATTTAATTGAACTGTGCAGGACTAAATGTCCCTGCTGAGATGCCATTATATTCCTATAATCTGCATTGATCCATTTGGCACTCTAATAGGGACATGGCGCTTTTCACTAGGAGTTGTAAATCTGAAAAAAACCTGAAACTGCAGTTAATTAGCATGAAAACTAGATGGCCTAGAGATAACCTCATTTGCACCAACTGGGGCTCGTAGTGACTGCTGCGTGCAATTCCAGGGAGAAAAGCTTTGGCTACACCTTCTGTCAAGCATGGAAATAGCACACGTGTAACAGTCACCATTTGATTAGTGATCGCTATACTGAAACCAAGCTGTTTATAATGAGACAGACCGATGACTGAACATCAAAGCTCCAAGCAATTTCTGGTTCAAAAATACGAGCAGACACAATCTTATGATTCCACAGAGCTAGCTACATAGGTTTCCTTCAAATACAGCCACTGACTCAGTTATTAAAGGTAATGTTGTTTTAGTAACTTCAACTTTGATACATATTTCCTTTTCCTTTTGAAATTTACACCGAGTCCTCAAGAGCTCAAAGCAGAATTTTCAGCATTGATGACAGCATAAAGTGAAGGTTTGCCCTAACGGTGGGATACTTTCTTTCATTGTATTACTTACTCTTCCCTCCCTTCAATTGCAGTTCTGTGAATGCTTCTTTGTTGAGTTGTGTTCCTTTGGTAGGGCACTAAGAGCTTACTTATTTCTATTATCAGGCTTGATGGAACATCTGCTTTCCTCTTATTGATATTACCCACTTCAGCTAATAGCCTTCTCAGTCTTGGAGTGAAGTTTCATACATTTAGGACTTGCAGCATAGAAAAAGCTCATCGCGTCTGTATTTGCAAAGTCTGTGAGGTCTACTGTTCTGTGGTCCTGGAAATTCTAGCGAAATCTTGGCACTTTCTTGTTCTGGGACCTTGCTCGGATGTCTGTCTTCAGATATCCCCAGATGTCAAAGATGCAACACTCCACCATTTGTATGGAGAGTGCACTGAGAGACTGGAATTTGCCACTGATCAGAGCATCCACTTTGACATCTCCTTCGAAGTGCCTATCAGAAATATTTTCAACATAGTGTTGATGACAGTGTAATTGCCTGTTGAGGCAGGTCCTTGACCCAGTTTCCCCATCTTATTAAACATGCTTAACCACTACTGGTGCATAATTTCATTGGCTTGTTGAAAATACAGATTTCAATGAGCTTTAAGGGTAACTTGATCGCTTAAAATTGACACTTGTTTACTGCCAGCAACTGTAAAAGTGATCTGATGTTCCTAGTCCAACCATCCCCTGTGACAATGGGATCAGTCACTAGATTGGGAATCAGATAGGGTATCCATTATCTTGGTGCGTTCAATATGTGTTAATTGAAAGAGGCTTCAAGGACATATGAACATAATCAGGAATAAAGAAATATTGCCATCCAATGTCCTTACAGGGCAGATTCATCCCCATCAACTTCCTCTCAAGAAATGAGTAATCTTTTTGAAATTCACATAATTAGCCACTGGTTTTGGGATATGCCAGAGGTTTGCTAGCTTCTGCTTCTGACAGAACTGGTTTTAGACCTGGAAGAAGTTCTCTTTGTGTAACCCACAGCTGGCTGAGATATAATGCCAGCCATCTTAATAAAGTCAGACATGCAAGAGCTGAGAGCTAACATACAACTGATGTTGTCCTTCAAACAAAACCTCAAGGGAGATAGGGGGGCTCTCTCATTCAAAACCTTGCTCTTTACTGTTCAAACTGGTCGATGAGAGAATTTAATTCCCAATGCTTTGTTTTCCTGTCAGGCCATCGGCTGATCTAAGCTTGTAGCAGGTCCGTGGCAACTGCTTCAGCTAATGCAAAAGGCTTTGCTGGTAAAGGCAATAAAACTATCTGACCAAGACTGCTGTAAAAGGCAAATTCTGATTTTATCCTCACGTGAGAAGGCAGCAATTTCTATTTCCAGGTTTTGAAAAGATCAAAAATTTGAATTTGTATTTACTTATTTTAAACCATTAGTAGAAAGACAACTTTATTGTTCTGATTGTATAATCTAGAAATTATGATGTTAAGTTATAGTGAAGGTTAAAATTCTGCTCTAAAGAAAATTGAGCAAGTTTTACAAACGACTGTAATTCTCTTTATGAACCATGTGAATACATGTTGTTTCTTTTTTACTTTGGAACTCTTTTTTGGTATTAAATCACCAAATTATCATAGTTCTTATTAGAAATGTCAAAGAAGTCTGAAGGATTAAATTTGTGAACTCTACAGGGGAGATATCACCAGGCACATCAGAAAGGTGATTATAATGTTATAATAGGAAAGTGCTTGTGATGATGACCTTTCATGAATCTCACCACTGGTGCCAATACCTAAACAGTTACTATGCCTGAACAGTGTGAAGGACCTGAATTAAAATGCTCAATCAAAATGACATGACTACTGAGCTACCCTGGGGCTAATGGCTACCGACTCCAGGGCTCTCCAGTACCACAGGAAATCCTATCTCCACAGGAAAATTCCACTTGAGATTTGCTTTCCACTGGTCACCCTGAAGAATGTTTGTATTCTGGTGCAAATGCTTTTGCTGATCCACAACTTCATCCGGAAAACCCACTTGATTAGGTGGGACGGCAGGTTAAAGACTTCACCAATATTATTCTCCATTGACTTTAATGTAAAACCAGCATTGCACGCGATCCCGTCAATTTTATAATAAGCAGGTTAGATTGAAGTTGACCCCAATGACTCCTTCCCTCTCACCAAAGCTGCCTTTCTGCCTTTTCTTTCAATATTTCTTCTCATTTATGCACTCCACTCACTTCAATGCCACCTATGCCTCTTTAAAGTCCTTATTACCTACCATCTTTTTAAGCTACAGTTATCCCCTTGCTGAGATCTCCTGCCTTTTCTCTTCACACAGTCTTTTGGTCAAGTTACTCCTTGTCCTCACTGGTTTTAACCTTCACTTAATTTTCTCTGTCCATCCCTCCGCCATGGCAAAATTCTCCCATTACCCTGGGTCACCATTAAGGCTAAAGTCACGTGCATATTCCTCTTCTGCTTTATCCCTTCCTGGGTAACCTCAATCCTCATCATGTGTGTCAGGTACAAAAGAATACATTTTTTAACCTGAAGATTCTATCTGTCTGCTGAAATTAGTGTCCTTGACACTACCAGTCCTACTGTCCACTCCATAATAACCCCACACTTCCCTGCCTGGCCTTCATTTTCTGAGATGTGATTCCTGTTACCTCCCTCACCTTACAACCCAAATCCTGACCACACAAACACAAAGACTAATCCTCATGCTCACTATAATATTTACTCCTTCCATTGTTCCCCTACCCTTCACAACTATTGTCATCACCCTTTCCACAAAAGCCCATACTTGATTTCTTCATTCTCTCCAATTACACCCCAACTCTAACTTCCCTTGTACTCATTGCCTGTGCTAATATTTCCTTTCTTAATTTCTTCAATTTCATTCCCACCCTACCCACATCATGGAAACTGAACCAGCAAACAATAACAGTTCACTATTCCTCCTTAATCAATCATTTTCAACATGTTCTACTGCAGCATCATCCACCACATTTCTTCTGTGGTCTACCTCTGAGATTGCTCTTAATTGGTTCCATTCCTACCTGCCCTAATGCACCCGGCATATCTCTAGCCCTTCCCTGCACCATCACTCAATGAGTACCCAAAGTTTTGTTTTCTTCCTCTAGCTGCCATTATCCTTCACTCCACAACATCATTGCCCAGTCAGATGTTTTTCCAACATCATGAATGAGCCAAAATGTAACAATGCTTCCCACCAAAATCTCAATATGGTTCTTTCTTGATGTCATCCCTTGCCACAGTTGTGGAGACTAAACCAGACAGTGCACACCTCAAGTGCCCTTTTCCAACCTGAGCCAAGATTCAAACTTTGTAACTTATCCGTTATCTACACTCCAGCTTATTTTTATCAGTTTACCAGTGGCAGCTGTGCTTTTGGCTGCCTTGGCCCTAATCTCTGGAATGCCATTCCTAAGCTTTTCCAACTCTCTCTCTCCTCCTTTAAGATGCTCTGTAAAACCTACCTCTTTGACCAAGCTTTGGGTTAGCCATCCTGGTACCTTCTTCTGTGGCACAATGTCAACGGTATTGTTATTGCTAATGCTCTTGCTAACTGCCTTGGTGTGTTTTCCTAAGTTAAAGGTTCTACATAACTGCAGGTTGTTGCTCTTGCCTTTGAAGGGCTGATGCAGGATTTGAACCATTTTTATCCATCTGGTTCACCAATGTCCTTTAGGGAAAGAAATCTGCTGTCGTTACCTGGTCTGGCCTACATGTGACTCCAGACCCACAGCATGTAGTTGACTCTTAAATGCCCTCTGAACAAGGGCTACTAGGGATGGGCAAAAAATGCTGGCCTAGCCAGCGATGGCCAAATCCCATGAACGAATAAAAATAGTTTGTCCTTCTGTTTAAACACTGCAACTTAACCTTCATGTGAAGTATGAATTGTATTTTGTTAACTTACTCCTGATAAGAGATAAAAACAAAAAAATACCGAAAACATACAGCAGATCCATAAGCTTACATCAAAAGACAGGTTAATGTTTTATAGGTGAACCCTTTATCATTACTGAAAATAAAAGCCAGTCTTATAGGAGGGTTGAGCCAGATAAAAGGGGAGAGAACACAATAGGTAAAAGCCTGTTGCAGAATGGGGTTGGGTAAATGGCTAGCAAATGGCTTTTCTGAAAATTGAAAAGAGGTGAAACCCAGTGGCTGATACGGGGGGATAATTTCAATAATAACAAGTCATTAAAAGAACAAGAGGACATGGAGACGGCTGAGTAACGCAAATGCACGGGGCATGATGCAAAGACAGAAACAAACCCTCCAAAAGTGAAAGTGAATGAAGTGGAAGCAGGTGGGAAGAAATAAGAATGGAAAATGAGGAATATTAAAATATGATCGAAATGTTGCAAATCATAAAAAAGTCAGTAAGTGCTAAAACACTGACCCTAGCAACTTCAAATTACAGTCACTTTTACAAAAGCAAGGAATACACGACGAGTGCACAGCATGAGGGAGGGAGGTAACAGCAGGTCAGTTCTCGCTTTGTCTTTTCTTCATATCTGCAGCATTTCCATTTCTCCTTCTACTTCATTCACTCCTTTTCTGCACTTTTGCCATACATTTTGGTATTACTGCTTTCACGTCCTTTTGTTCTTTAAAGTAGTGTTCAGAGTCTTATCGATAAATCTTTGGTCATTCATCAATTCTCACTTACATCCAACTTATCAAAAGCTTGCTTGCTTATGTTAACTACCCTCTGTGAAAGGAGTCAGCACTCGAGTCTTTTACCCATAGTATGCAAATTGGCTGCTGTGTTGCTTACATAACAAGTGACTACACTTGGCTATGAAGCCCTTGGATTATGAGAGCTCAGATTTGGATTTGCAGACAGAAAGAATGTTCTTGACAAAGTTCAACTAACATGCACTTGGTCTCCCAATATAGAGAACAAGCTGTGAGTAGCAAATACAACATAAGTAAATCGTTATCTCATGTATGGCAAGAGTATTTGGGGCCTTGGGCACTGGTTTTGGGGTAGGTGAATGGACAGGTATTGCAACTTTTACGCTCACAGGGAAGGTGCAAGTGAAGGACAGTTGGTGATAAAATTGCAAAAGAATGAACCACAGCATTTTGGGAGGAATTATCTTTTTGGAAAGCAGAGAGGGGAGGTGGTGGGATTATGTTGGGGAGATGGTGGAAATGGTGGAAGGTGATCTAGCAATTGCAGAGTCTAGTGCAGGGAAGTAAGCACAAGAGGAATGCCATCATAGTTGGGGCGGGGAGGAGTGTGGAGAAGTTAGAGGAACACAGGACCCAGTCAAGGATCCCATCTACCACTGTGAAGGGAAGTATTCAGCTGAGTAAAAGAAGACACTTCAGAAGCTCTGGAGTCCAAGTAGTATCATCCAGGCATATATTTGGGGATGGGGAAACTGGGAGGAAGAAATGGAGTCTTTACACAAAGTAGGGCAAGAAAAATATTGTTCAGGCAGTTAATGTAAAAAAAAAACACCAAATTTATTATCCCAGTTTATTATTCTTGAAAGTAAACAGAAACAAGTTACAATTTCAGCTTGTGATTGCATAGCCTAGGCTGCAAGTTTTATGCCACATTTAAAACATTTTAAAAAGGGCCAAGTTCTCTATTATGCTCTTTCTTGGATGCAATCAATCACTGCCTCCAAGGCTGTTCGCAACGGTAATGGATGTAAAGGTAACTCTGCTGCGCAGCACGACTGGGGTGCAAATGATAGGAAATACAAATGCAATAATACTTCAACCTCCACACCAAGCAATATTGTGACAAGCAGAGAAGGGGCAAGGATTTGGCACCATGAGTTCTCCCCACTTCCAAGCCCTCACCTGCCTGAATTATGCACGGCCATTTCCAATTCAACTGCACACAAAATACTTTTGCAGAATGAGTAGTAGATTTCAGATTGCTGCTTGGCAAATTATTTGAAGGTGAATGGTCATTCTTTAAATTAACAGGAATAAACAGAATTATTAAAATTTGTACCAATGTAAAATAGCTTAAAGCTTTTAGATAAATGAAATAAGCACAATGTAATGGCAATAAACTTACAGAAATATAAAAAAATTTTTTTAAAAATTAGTGCAACCAAAAAAGGACCAATTAACAGCCCTTTCACTACTTTTTCCATATAGGAAGGTACAGGTCAATGGCAAGATTGCAGGATTGAGGTACAAAAGAAGGGACAAATGCTTTTCATTGTCGTAAACTATTCTAGTACTTTACATCTCAAATCCTTCTGATAATCGTGGGTAAGTTTCCCCTTTAAAGGAAAGTTCACTGATAACATTACCTCTCTTAGCATTCTGCAGTTTTTCTAGTTTTAATAATTAATGTTATTCTTGTTAACATTATAAAATGGCTTATTCTCTTTCACTGTTCAACACTCTGCTGCCTATAACCTTTCTTGCACTCTGACAGGGGGATCTGGGTATCCTGGTACATGAATCACAGAAATGTTAGTATGCATGTACAGCAAGTGATTAGGAAGGCAAATGGAATGTTGTCATTTGTTGCAAATGGAATGAAATATAAAATGTAGGGATGTGTTGCTACGGTTGTACAGGGCATTGGTGAGACCAAATCTGGAGTGCAGTGTTGGTATCTTTATTTAAGAAATGATATAAATGCGTTAGAAGCAGTTCAGAGAATATTCACTTGAAATTGACTTATACCTGAGATAGGGGGGATTATCTTATGAAGAAAGGTTGGACAAGCTCAGCCTGTATCCAATGGAGTTCAGAAGAATGAGAGGTGATCTTATTGAACCATAAGATTCTGAAGGGACTTGACAGGGTGGGTGTGAAAAGGATGTTTCCTCTTGTGGGAGAATCTAGAACTAGGGGTCACTGTTTAAAAATAAGATGTTGCCCATTTAAGACAAAGATGACGAGAAGTTTTTTTCTCTCAGAGGGTGGTGAGTTTTTGGAACTCTCTTCCCCAGAGAGCAGTGGAGGCAGAGTCACTGAATAGTTTTAAGGCAGAGATAGATAAATTCTTGACCAACATGGGAATCAAAGGTTGCTAGGGGTAGGGAATGTGGATTTGAGGCCACAATCAGATCAGTCATGATCTTACTGAATGTTGGAGTAGTCTCAAGGGGCTGAATAGCCGACTCCTGCTCCTAATTCATATGTTAGTATGTGCATATGTTCTTAATCTTTCTCATCCTGTCCTCACTGACCTACATTGGCTCTTGGTCCCCCAATACCTCACAGTTAAAAATTTGCATCCTACCATTTAAATCCCTTCATGACCTTGTCCTTTCATGTGTCTGTAACCATCTGAAGCCTCACACCCTCTGAGAACTGTGCATCTCTCCAATTCTGAACTCTTGTGCATCCTCCCCATTCCTTTGTCCCACCACTGGCTACCATGCTTTCAACAGTCTAGGCCCTCAGCTCTAAAATTTTCTCCCTAAACCACTTTGCCACCTCCCTCTCATGCTTTAAAACCCTCCTTAAAATCTATCTCTTTGGCCAAAACTTTTGGTCACTTTCTGAATAGCTCTTCCTGGGATCAGATCAATCTTTCTCCAATTACACTTCCGTAAAGCGCCTAGGAACATTTTTATATGTTAAAAGTGTTGTTATATTAATGCAGGTTGTTATTATATACTATTGAACACTTCCATACAGTCTATTTGTTAAAACAGTTCTAAAGCAGAGCTATGAAACATAAGGTAACTTCTGACTCTTCTAGCACTGCAGTAAATTACTAAAGTAATTCAAACAAAAGAAACTGGTTTGTCACGTCCTAAGGAGTGCTAAATTGGATTTCTCAGTATTCCTAGCCTATATTTTACAGATTCTATTGTATCCTTTTTCAAGACTCTGCATTAAGATACACCTTTATGATATATAAATAAAGTCCACTACAATAAAATTTCAAATTACTAAAATCACCTAGACAATCTCCATAGGATGAGACCGGTACAATACTTTCAACTGCATGAATTTAAGGGAAGTATTATTCTCATATTATTACGTTCTTTCTAGGTTTGCTTCAATCATCTGTTCCAACTGTTACCAATGCTGCCCTGGTAATTCCTTCTTGTTGTTTTTACAAGATCTTTAACATCAATATCAACAGCTTATTAATTCATCAAACTATCAAACCCTCAGCAACTTCCCCTTCACACCCCCTCTCTCCAGTTAGTTGTCTTAATAACAAGCATGTTTGTAAATACTGAAATAATTCTACAGCCAGAAAAATGTATCCTGCCCCTCACTGAGCAGAAATTGCAAATTTTCCCCAACACACACACAATTTTCTTCCTAACACTTCTCTTCCTCTTCCCGTTTGGTAATAATGATACAGTCATGATGCCACAGAGAAAAGTTCACTGCAACTGGGCAATACTCAGCAGACATTTATACAACATATTTCACAATCTTAGGTTAGTGGTTTAAGCTTGGTAAGGTACCAGCTGAATGCTTCCATGCTCTCTCTCACATCAACAACTTGTTTTTATAAACTACCTTCAAAGTAGTAAAACACCCCAACGCACTTAACGAGAGCATTACCAATAATTGTTTTTGATTCAGAGCCACAGAAGGATATATCAGGGCAGATGGCCAAAAGCGAGATCAAAGTGGTAGGTTTTAAGGATCCTAAAGGAGGACAGCGCGGAGAGAGGCTGAGGGGTTTAGGGAAGTAATTCCAGTGCTCAGAGCTGTGCTTACACATATCAATGCCAGATGCTTTATGTAAAAAAAAAGCTACAAAAAGTAAATCTTCAACCTGGTCAAAACAACAAACGTAAAATAACCCCTAGTATGTTTGTGAAACCTACTCATGCTTCAGCTTCAAAACATTAATGTAGACGCATATTCTGTATGCTCATCAAAGTAAAATAAGCAGGCAAAATATTTAAAATAACTGTCCACATTGCACATTCTTTAGATTTTAATTAAAGTACCACTCAGCACCCATTTATGACATTGAACATTATTGTAGAAATATTATACTACCATCTTTACAGAAGCAAATTGCTGAGCTTATATTACTTTTATAGGAAACGAAGTACACCATTAACTTCCTTACCTATGTGGATATATTCATATTGTGAAATCAAATGTAATGAAAACATCACCATTTTGCCAAAACATGGTAAGCTTGATTTCTGGATGGTGTCAGCTATATGACAAGTAACACAGCTGTTTTGTGCTTTGTAGCTACTTGAAGGAAAAATTTCATTATGTTTTAACACTGCAAAAACCTATAATATGGGAAAATGCTGCCAATCTGTGTTCAGCAATACATTAGAACTTATTGATTAGTACAAGGGAAAAAAAATTCAGTATGTGTATCTGAAGTGCGAGTGAAATATGACCATAATTTCATTGATGTGAAACCATCTTTGAGAGTGATAGTGCTTTTCGATCTTTCAGAGCTTTCATCATTCTGGTACTTGATGGAAGCCTAAGTAATATTGAGCCTAAGCACTGTCAGAGGAAGATGAAGTAAACATAGTTGATAAGAGTCCTTTATGTCATCGAGGTGGCAGAATAGTGCTCAAGGACTTCCTGACAGATGAAAAGTGGCAGAAAACCATTTGTCCTGATTCTATCAATATGAAGGGAAACTGAGTTAAAAATGAACAAAAGAACCCAAAATTTTAGAGCATTGAAGCTGTATTTTTACACCTAGCAAATTATAGAAAGTTTACATTTTAAACATTGAATATCTTGCACATTCCATAAAGAATTACATTTCCTGCATCTATTTTTTTCCTGAGACATTTCTTCTTTCCTAAGACTGCTGATTTCTTTGTGGGATACAGTTCCGTGGTTACTGGTACCTTGATAGTGAGTTCTAGCAAGCTATTCTGCTATGCAGGGATCATTACATTGCTCAATCTTGTCCTGACCCCTTTTTTCATAGGGCTCAATCCATATCAGTTAGGAACAGGAACCCAAAATGGTTTTTTTCAACATCTTTCATTTATATAGCACATCCAAATATTTTTAAATATTTCGAGGTGTTGCACAGAGGTCTTTAGCCTAAGCGCACTGGGGCTAATTGCCACCTTGGTTGTGATAAACTAACTTGGCACAGCACATTCATCAAACTTGGGGCCCTTTGGTTTGAACTGCTCAGTTGCACAATCAACTGAGCCATCAACAGAAATGTTCTTGCACCTTTATGATGACACAAACATTTAAGCTTGTGGCCACAGTAGCAGCTGGAGTTGAGTCCAAAGAAACAAAATCTTCTATATCAGACATCTGAGTGGGTGGTTTTCACTTTGCAGCTGTTGTCTTCAGGACTATTGGGAATACAGTTAAGCCAAACTACTGCTTAAAAAAACACAATCAACAATATATCATGGCATTTCTAAACTTGGATCGGTGCAAGTACCAAGTCTCCTGAAATTCTCCTTATATGGAAAGCACTACGATTTTGTTAGATTTTTTTCTCAAGGGAATATTAATGTTAACAGGAAATTGACTTCTTTCAGTCAAGTAAACTTCATTCTCTAGCAGCAACCTTTGATCAATTTTAAGACAGTTCTGATGAGTTACATTTGGTTTACAATTACTGTTTTGAATGCCAAAAAGCCATTAAAAAGTACCATAGCATGTAAGTAATTCATATTTAGAATAGATTAAAGTGCTAATATAACAATGACCTGAACAGATCCAACATAGCTATATCAACAAATAGATAGTGCATAGATCAAGAAAACAAAGGATATAAAACATTAACCTTTTACAGATATTAAGGTGGTCTACTGACCTGGCAAAAGTCTGAAACAGGTCAGAGTGTATAAGAGCTTATGCCTTTGATTTGCATATGAGGCATGAGTAACCTTGGCTTAAGCCATTTGGGAAGATATGAAGCAAAAGCTAGACACTTTCCAAGGGGAACATGTGGGGGAGTGGGTGAGTGACTGAATCACAACAAAGGTAACATGCTTTGCTTGTGTACACCCATTGAACAGTAAATTACACAATGTTGGCAGGAGCTGCAGGCAGATTATCACCACTCCAAGCTAACCTTGAGAGGTTAGACATTATGATGCTAGAAACAAACTTACTGGAAAAGCTTTGATATACTCTTTTTATTTACTTTTTACGAATTCCTTAATACATACATAGATGCCACTTATACTTACAAACAAGCAGGTACGTAAATAGCCATTTTTATGAGTAGCATAGTAGCATTACACATTGGGTTGGAGCCATTTCTTGATAGGTGAGTGTGTTCTTTGGAATTTGGGGGGAATCAGTTGCTACACTAGTAGCAACAGTGGAGTATCAGCCCGAGTTTTTAGTTTATTTTAGGCTCACCCCATCCCTCCATTAATATTAAGTGTATTGTCAATGTATATCTTTTATATATAAAATTCGGATAGTATCTACATGCTGCATTAAACAAGTCTCTTTGACAATGCTATAAAGATTTGCTAAGTTTACGCTTTGCTGCTGTCAGTACTACTTACAGTGCTTAGTTTGCTGCAGGAGATGAGGACTCGGCGTTCATACAACATACTGGCATAAAGATGGAGCATGTTGTTGACATCTACAGCTACAAAATACTCTGTCAGGTTTCTCTGAAAGGAAAAAACATTTTCAGAATTTAAAAGAGAGAAGGAGACCAGTGCCAATCCCTGCATATTTATGGAACAAATCGCCAATAGTATGGAAAGAAAAAACATCAAAACAAAGATTGTTTCCAATATGTTACAAGTTTCTTTCTTTTTCAATCCGTCTAAAAGAATGTTGTTTGTACAAATCAGAAAATTTGTTTATTACTGATTATATTTTTGAATGCCAACCTCCCATCCACCAGTACACCGTGTTGGATTCTGCATAGCTGATTTAGTATTGCAGCGAAAGCAAAAGACAATTGACCACTTTTCAAAAAAAATGCAACATCTATTTTTTATAACAAAATAGAAAATTTGTCTTATATGTTTATGAACAACAAGTTATTCAATGGTTTTCAATCATTACTTGTCATTCACAAATACAGATGGCCTAATTTCTAAAGGGTACACGATTTAAAAAGCGTATTCTTTTAAAGTAGTACCATTGAGTGAACCTACCCTTTGGGTGATATTATGACATGACATAATTTACATCTGGAAAGTGGAACCCTCAGGCTGTTCCTTTCACAGGCCATCATAATAGGGTGGTTTATATCACACTTCCCACATCAGGCAGATAATCATACAGTTTAGAATGGCGAGAAGGGATACAAGGTCCAATAAGTGTGATTCTGGAGACAATATACTGAAGAGAGCCACCATGATCTGCCTCCTAATTTTCCTGATCACAACAGGACAGGAAACGAAGTATGCAAACAGGTTATCTGTCCTGCCAAGAAGGGAGATTGCAATGAGTGTCAGGGAGGGGGATTCTTGGATCTTGGATGTGATGAGTTTCATTAAGTCACTATCCTTCCTGTATCCATTTAGGAAGAAACGTATGTTTCTCACCATGGATATGTCTGCAAAGTGTTTTGCGAGACCATTGTATCAAAAGGTTTAGTTAGTAATGGAAGAGAGCAAGGATCAATCTAAAGTAGAAATGCTAAATTGAAAGAGGGCTAACTTCAATGGAATGAAGGGGGATCTAATCAGTCTAAAATGGAAACACAAGGCTTGCCAGGAAAAACCGCAGTAGAAAATGAGTGCTCTTTAAGGAAAAGATGCTTCAGGTACATTCCAACAAGATGGAAAGGCAGGAGAGGCAAAACTAGGGCTCCCTGGGTGTCGAGGGAGATAGGGAGTATGATGAAACAAAAACATAGGGTGTATGATGCAAGTCAGGTGAATTTTTCAAGCAAGGACCAACAAACACAAGAAGTTGAGAATAGAAGTGAAGAAGAAAATAAGACTAGCAAAGAAGGAATATGAAAATAGAGTAGACTAACTACACATATTTAATAAGTTATTAGAAAAAGCTATAGTGCCAGAGGACTGGCAGACAGATAATATAATTTCCATATTTAAGAAGCAGGACAGAACATGTCCAGGGAATTATGGGCCAGTCAGCTTAACATCAATGGTAGAATATATAAAGCAGTCCTTACTAAGGGAAATAGAAGGTCATCAGAAATAGAAATATAATAATGAATAGTCAGCATGGATTTCAAAAGAGAAAATCTTGCTTGACTAACTTCATTGAATATTTTCAGGAGGTGATCGAGAGTGTAGGCAATGTAAATGCAATAGATGTAATTTATCTGGCTTTTCAAAAGGCCTTCAATAAGGTACCCCATAATAGACTAATGGATAAGGTCAGAGACTGTGAAATCAGGGCACAAGTGACAAATAGATTGCTAGTTGGCTTCAAGACAGAAAGCGGAGAGTGGGAATAAGGGATAGTTATTCAGAGTGGCAGAAATGGGGAGTGATGTTCCACAGGATCAGTGCTGGGACCATTGCTGTTCACAATTTCGATAAACAATTTGGACTTCGGAATCAAAGACACAGTTTTTAAATTTGCAGATGACGGCAACAAATTAGAAGAGGACATTAATAAACTTGCAAAATGGGCAAATAATTGGCAAATGAAGCTCAACCCAGATAAATATGAGGCAGTACATTTTGATAGAAAAAATAGGGATATAATTTATTACTTGGAAGGTGCCAGTCTAGGTGGGGTAGAGGAACAAAGCCATCTCATAGTACAAATACAGCAGTGACTAAAAGCTGCACCACAGGTTAGCAAGGTCATAAAAAAGCAAACCAAGCACTAGTTTTTCTCTAAAGAGATAGAATTGAAAAGTAGTGAAGTTATGTTGAACCTGTACCAAACCTTGGTTAGACCTGCATGCAGTTCTGGTCACCATATTGTAAAAAGCTTCTAGAGGCATTGAAGAGGGTGCAGAGAAAATATACAAGAATGGTACCAGAAATGTGTGGATATACATTTCAGAAAAGGATTGACAAGCTGGTCTCTTTTCGCTTGAAAAAAGACTTATGGTGACCTAATAGAGGTCATTAAATTTATAAATAGTTTCGATTGAGTGGATATGTTCTTGTGGGGAAGAGCAGAAGTAGAGGACATTAATATAAGATAGTCACCAAGAAATCCAATTGGGAATTCAGAAGGAACTTCTTTACCCAAAATAAAGTGAGAATGTGGAACTCACAACCATAGGGCGTGGTTGAAGTGAATAGTACAGATACGTTTAAGGGGAAGTTGGACAAGCAGGCGAGGGAGAAGGGAATAGATGGTTACAATGGTAGATTCAAATGAGGAAAGATAGGCGGAAGCTAGAGTGGAGCATATGCATTGGTATGGACTGCTGCGGCTGAGTGGCCTGTTTCTGTGCAATATATCCAATGGAATCCTATGAAACATAAAAAGGGAACCCAAAAAATCTTCTACCAGCATATAAATAAGTGGATAATAAGAAGTAGAGTGGAACCTAGTTGGGGCAAATAAAGTGATATATGCTTAGAGACACAGGGCAAGGCTAGAATACCCAATAAATACTTTTTTGCTATTTACTAAGCAAGAGGAAACTGACAAAATATCAGTAGAAACGGAGATGGTAGAGGTAATGGATAGGGTGAAAATTGATAGGCAGGATAGGGCAGAAAATTGAAAAGGCTGGCTATGCTAAAAGTGCACAAGTTGCCTGGTCTGCTGACTTGTATCTAGGTTGCTAAAGGAAGTGGGGATGAAGATAGCAGAGGGCTTGCCACAATTTAGATATGGGGGAGGTGCCAGAGGGTTGGAAAATGGCAAATCTTGTTCAAGGAAGGCTGTAAGGACATGTGTAATAGCTACAGGCCAGTCAGTTTAACATCAGTGGTGGATATGTTTTTAGAAACAATAATCAGGGAAATAATTAACAGGCACTCTAATAGGTTTGAGTTGATTAAGGAGAACTAGCACAGATTTGTAATGGGCAGATATTGTTTTACTAATCTAATGGAATTTTTTGATTAAGTAACAGAGATGATTGATGAAGGGAATGCAGTGGATGTTGTCTATATGGATTTTAAGAAAGCATTTGATAAAGTACCACATAAAAGGCTGGTTTATAATTTGCTGGTGATATTAAGTTTGGAGGTGTGGTGAACAGTGAGGGTGATACCAATCAACTGCAACAGGACATAGGTAAGCTAAAAGAATGGGCAGACAAATGGCAGATGGACTCCAAGACTTCAGCACAAGCATCAAGGTTGACACTCATGTGCAGTACTGATGGATTGCTGTACTGTTCGAGGGATGAGACATTAAATTGAGGCCCCATCTGCCCTCAAAGATGGACCTGAATATTTCGAAGAAGAGCAGGAGAGTTATCCCCAGTGTCCTGGTCAATATTTATGCCCCAATCAGCCTCACTAAAAAGTTTTATCTGGTTGTTATCACATTGCTGTTTGGGGAAGCTTGCTGCATACCACTTAACTGCTGTGTTTCCTACATTATAATGGTGATTACACTTCAAAAAGTACTAATTGGCTGGAGAGCACTTTGAGATATATGGTGGTCATGAAAGGTGCTATATAAATGCAAGTCTTTCTTTAATACAGAGAAGTGTTGGGTGAAGCATTTTGACAGGAAGCGTAAGGAGGCAAATCTATATTTAATGGCACAGTTTGAAACAGTCTGCAGGGTCAGATGGACCTGGGGTTTCAAATGCATAGATCTTTGAAGGTGGCAGGTCATATTCAGAGAGTAATTGGCATATGATATACAAGATACATTTTCTATGTTTGCCTGAAACTGGAAAAAATCTACTTGAAATGTCTTAGCCATGTAGATGACCTGTTTCTCACTTCTCAATTCATATGGAATGCAGTCTGAGCTCTACCTCTAGGTAAGGTTTCCTTTTCAGTCTCTATGCAGCTTTCTGTCCCCTTCCCATGAGGGTCATTGGCACTATTGGAACAAAACACTGATTTACTGTTTACAATCCTTTCTTGATCTGTCATGTCAAAGCTAACTAATGGAAATCAGGAATTGTGTTGTGAAATATATCCCCCACATTTTCATGAGAAAGACAAGAAGTTTGAGTGGGTAGTGTTTGGAATTTGGAGTGCGTCATATGCTAAGTCACTTACTGTTTTTTTGCCCCCCTCTAACATTCTGGCTTAAATAGAGGCAGTGCAAAATACACCAACTGTAAATATGTCTAGTATTGCTGAGGATAGGGGCATTTAAATTTAGAAAGGCAAGTTTGTGGGCCTAATTATAAACAACTCTAGGAATTCAATTGCAGGTCCAATAGAAGTAAACACAGGTATTTAAATTCTTAAGCTTCTTAATAAAAGATTCTGTACCCTGTTCAAATGAGTGGGGTGTTATTTTGAAATTTTGAATCTGACTTTCATAAGGTATCTGAAGTACAAACAGACTCATCATAATGCTCATTTGTCTTGTGATGTAGCAATGTTAGTTGAAGCTCTGATTAATGTGGATGACTGTAGGCTTTTGAGTACAAGAGAATGCCTTTTCTTTCTTCCTGTCTCTTGTTTCTCTAGGCAAAACTTATTGGTGGAGACAGCTGTCATGTAAGAGGGATAATTTTATTTTAAAGTGACCGTTGAGATCCTTGGTGAAAATATGCAATCTCATTGTATGTTTCCTGAGAAAATGTTTGGGGGCAATTTTGAACATAGGCTGTGGCAGCATCGTATCCTGTATACAGTTGGATTTAGTCTGTCTCTATATTTTTATTTGAGTGGCTGATTTATAACATTGGAATACTGTGAAACTTACACACAGAATAATGGACACCCGTGACCTAGTCAAGGCATTTACATTAAATCATAAGATTTAAGAGCAAAGTTTAAATAATTTCTAACAGCTATCTGAACCCAAAGTTTAGGTTTTATAACTTTGAGGTCATTCCCTTTTTCAAGTTTAATGTATGTTGCACAGTTTTTATAGCTTCTTATTTTATTCCTAGCTATGTTTCTGGTAGGGATTACTGACAGGATCTATGGTGTTCTTAATCCGCAATGAAGTTGGTCAAGGTCCATTCATGTATTGTGGGAGTGACCAAATGATGTTGGTGATTTTGTTGTCCACTGTTAATTGCCAGATTAATTGTGGCCATAATACTATAGTATACACTGAGGCAGTCTTTTTCTAAATATTGGCAGAATAGGCTTTTTAATGAAGAAATGTGTTTTATATGTATCATAAGGAATGTGTTATGGATCCCTGTCTTGAGGATTTGTAACTAGAAAACAGCAGCATAAAAAAATGTAATAGCAGTAGCAATTTTTACTGGCACAGGAACATCCATTCTGTGCAGTACTGTTTCAGTTCTTGGCACCAGTATTATTTATAAGATTCCCGAATGACTTCATGTCATGTCAGCTTCAATCAAACTTTTAGAGGTGCTCGTTCATCTGAAATTGACTCTGTAAAGTGACATCTTTGCAGAAATAAGTTACACTGGCAGAGTAAGTAGGAAGCTAATTTGTATAAGAGGCAGCTGGAGAATTCCACTAGCCACAGGTGAGCTATCCAGGAGCTGAAAAACAGAACTTACAGGGCTGATCCTCCCACCATTTTTAATAACCCATTATGTTTTTTCATCATTTTCTCCTTCCTCCTCAGGATTCTTCCCTCTGTACCCCTTTCCCCCAATATCGCTTTTCTATTTATTGTTCCCCCTCTACACCGCACCCCCCACCTCCAGTCCTTATCAAGCTCATTTCCTCCATGTGATTCTCCTTTTGTACTCTTGGCTCAGCATCATAGAATTACACTTCCTTGATCCAGTGCATGCTGGCATTGTTGATGTTTACCTCTCCTTAGGCTCTTCCCTTTATCCTGCAATACAGTTACATCATCCCTTACCCCCAAAATAAAAAATACCTCTGGTTCCTCCCTCTAACTCTATTGTCCTATCTAAAACCTTCCCTTCCTCAATGTCATCACCACACAGCCAGAGTTTCTCTCTCCCATCACTCACTGTTTAAATACTTTCAATCCATATTCATCCTGCCCACAGAACCGGGACTACATTGACTAATTTCACCAACGTAGGCACAATTGCAAAGTATTTTCTTCCTTGTCCTCCATGACCCCTCTTACGATCTTCAACCCAGTCAACATACCATCCTCCTTAACTGGCTGTCTTCTGCATCACTGTTATGTCTTGGTTCTACTCCTACTTGCCCCAACAACGGCAGTAGAGCTCCTCTAATTGCTTCTCATGTAGCCTGTACATGGTCACCTTGAGAGTGCTCTAAACCTCCATCTTTAGCCCTTTCTCTTTGTTTATATGCTTCCTGTCAGTATCAATCATAGGTGCATGGCCAGCTTTTAGATGTATGTTGACAACACCTGATTCTACCTCTGCCAATACCCTCAATTGCTAGACCAGCACTGCACCGTGTGACTATTTAACCAACCTCAAAACCCGGATGAGCAGGAACTTCATTCAGCTAAACATCAGCAATACCAAAGACATCTTGTACAGCTTCTGCCAAGAATTTGGCACCTTAAACCTCTGACCCTTCCTTCGGCATCTTACTCAAATTGAACCAGACGGTATGCAAGTGTTTTGATTGACCCTGAGTTGAGATTCAAGCCCCATCTCCTAGTCACGACCAGCATTGCTTACCTCCACCTGTACCTTTGTCTCTATCTCTCTCTCAATACCAGTGAAATACTTATGTCACTCCTAGATTCAATGGCTGAAATGCTCTCCTTGTTGGCTTCCAAAGTTTGACTCTTCACAAGTCGCAATAGCCGGCTACCATGTCCTATTGCATACTATGCCTTGCTTCCCTATCACTTGCATTATTTGCAAAGAGAAGGAGAAACCAGAAGTGAAAAACAAGTCATCCATGTGGTTGAGACATTTCAGATAGTTCTTTTTCAGTTTCAGACAAAAATACAGAAAAAGAAGCTTGTATATTATATGTCATAAACAAATTGAAATTCCAAAAGCACTAGCAAGACACGTGGAAAATAAAATATTTTACTATGTAAACCATAAAAAGCAGCTACACCCAACTCTGGTACTGTCTACTTTTTCATACATTAACTTTAGCAAACAAACATGAAAATGTTTATTTTCCTATTAATGTACTTTTTTATATTTGAAAGTAGATTTGCATGCAAAGAACAGAAAAAAATGCTACAGCAGCTTAATGGAGGAACACAATCTAAATAACTAGCATCATTTTACACTGGATTGACAAATAAAAGAGTAATGGATAATTAAATCATTCTTCAATAGTAAGGAAAGTTTTTTTCTCAGTTCAAATAGTAAATATTTGACTGATATAAATAATATGTGCAGCATGTAGAGTTCATTCTGAGCAACTGTTTCCATTTTTAACTTTCGTTTAAAAAGAGATATTTACTAGATGTCGTGCCTTTCGGATGAGACTGAAAAATCAAGTAAGTAGATTTAAATAAAATACATCAGTGTGGCTCATTTTCTCTGCACTCATCTCTTGTGTAAAAGAAAATCAATATTGGGCATTATGTACATCATCATCCTATTGAAATGGTGAATACTACTTGCCAAATGTTTAATTTCTCTGTCACATTACACATCTATTAGTTTTCTTTTCCATATGCAGATATTATTGGATCGTAGAGCTATACTTCAGTACTTCAAAGCATTTTCAACATGTGGGAACTATATTACACAAATTTAACATCAACATGTAAGTATATATGCATTTTAAATTACTGGCAGATTGTTTTGTGCATGCACAAGTTTCCTCAACTCCTAATCAAGTCAGTAATGAAGCAATTCTCCTTAAAGACTGAGAATTAATTAAAATAGTTTATAAATATTTACTCTGTTTATGCTCCAATTTTTTGGAATTTATGGTATGCAATATTACATTATATGAAAAAGGTTAATTATGTATGAAAGTTGAATCATCTTAATATAATTAAACCATAGATAAATTTGTTGGCTGCACTTTAGTGCTTTCCATCATATTGTTTGCAGTCTTTTATTAACAACTTGAGTGGCAGGTCAAAAGTTTTATCTTTCACTTTTAAGCTAACCCGCTTTTTGTTTTTCTACAGGTTTCATACTTAATTTAGATGAACAACTGAGTATCCCACAGAGTAATTGCAAGGTTAAACATCAAAGTAAGGTGCTTTAATGGTTAAAAGGAAGGTAACCTAGGAGATGCACTTTCAATGGTGCTTTAATTTAGGGTGCTGATTTCTATAAACACTCTTACCTGTGGAAACTCACTAGTTACATGCTCTTCACCAGAGAATTACTCAAACAGTGATTTTACTGGATTGAGGAGCAGTGCAGCAAAAACCTGCAAATTGATGTTTGAATCGAGAATTGCCTGAGCTGGGAAGTCAGTATTCAATAGCTACTGCTGTACACTCAGCCAGTATTGAGTTTTCCCAATCTGGGCAACACAACTCTTTGCACTGAAAAGTACTCCCTTCAAACTGTCCTTAATCTTCTGTCTAATGACACCTGACATCTGACAGTTCTCTTTCTCAAAAAAAACGTTCTGCATGTAGTAGTCATCACAATCCATAGTGAAATTAAAGAACTCTCTGCTCCTAAGTAGTTAGCAATAAGGAGCTGTAGGAAAAGAGATGGCGATGATGGAGATGGAGGTGAGGAGAGTGAGAGAATGCAACGGGAGGCGGGCAGGGGAAGGTATTGGGAGGCAAGAGAACACAAAACAGGGAGAAGAGGAAAGAAGAAAGGAAAGACAGCAATATTTATATCCTGCAATATTACGTTTTAAAGCACATCAAAACCAATTAAGTGCTTTGAAATCAATCACTGTTATGTAGTTGGACGCTTTTCACAAAAGCAAAAGAAAAACATACACCATTAGATATTAATTTTCTTAAAAACAAAATGAATTTAAAAAATAAATCTGACCCAATCTATTCCAAGTCAGCATGTTACTTTAATGCTTCAGATAGATGAAATTGTGCAAAAATATTAGTCTCCACTTATTTTATATTCATTTACGGGATGTGGACTTCGCTGGCTAGGCTCACATTTATTGTCCATCCCCAATGGCCCTTGAGAAGGTGGTGGTGAGCTGCCTTCTTGAACTGCTGCAGTCCCTGTGGTGTAGGTACACCCTCAGGTGATGTTAGGGAGGGAACTCCAGGATTCTGAACCAGTGACGGTGAAGGAACGGTGGGCGATATGTTTCCAAGTCAGGAAGGTGAATGGCTTGGAGGGGAACTTCCAGGTGGTGGTGTTCCCATGTGTCTGCTGCCCTTGCCCTTCAGGGTGGTCACGGTCATGGGTTTGGAAGATGCTGCCTAAGTAGCCTTGGTGAGTTTCTGCAGTGCATCTTATAGATGGCACACACTGCTGCCACTGTTCGTTGGTGGTGGAGGGAGTGAATGTTTGTGGAAGGGGGTGCCAATCAAGCGGGTTGCTTTATCCTGGATGGTGTCAAGCTTCTTGAGTGTCACTGGAGTTGCACTCTGAAAACATAAGGACCTATTTGAAGCAAAGACTCATAGCTTTAGCCCTATGAGTACCAAAGAAAAGCTTAAGCATAAAAATAAATATTGTATCTAGTCATATTTAAAACATCTAAAAAACATTTTTCTGTTTTAATGTACGACATTACAATATTTGGCAAATGTTATCTTGATAGCATAATTCTTACAGACAACAAATTCTTAAATAATAGTTATATAATATAAAGATAATAAAATCCAACAGTCAAGGATTAAGGATATTCACCTATTTTTACAAACAAGGGGCCTGACTGATGAACTGAAGATACAGTGCAACCATCAAAAACTGTCAGTTGCAATATCCCAATTCCCTTCTTAGAGTACTTGGTACATGAAACATAACACTAAGAATAAATCTGTGCAGAGTCTCAAAATTTAAACAGTATACAATTGTAGAATTAAAACCAGTCTACTGAAAGTCTGTCTACCAGAGATGTGTACTTACATTTTCAGGAATACTAGGAAGTTCCCTGGTATCAGGTGTAGTAAAGTATGAATGCTGCCAAAAGGGAGAGAGATTTAGAATTGTTTTCATAAAATACTGTCGACAGAAAATGTACAAAATTGAAAGTATGATTCTGTATTGTGCTACCAGCTATAATACAGAAATAAAGCTTTAATGACTTGCCAATCAATTTAAATTTGTAAATTTAATCTGTTTGTATTTATACTCACCTATGGTGCTAAAGATAAAATCAAAACTATACTGACAGTATTTTTAAGTTCTGAGGCCCATTTTCACATATAGCATGGCACAATGCATCCACCACACTTCCTCAGTTCTAACTGAATATATATTATTTCATTAAAATTGTACTAATGGAAAACAGTGTTTTCATCTGTGCATCTTTCAATTTCATGTCGATAGCTAGAACTCTTGGCTTTTGAAAACATTGTTACATCAGAAAAACAAGGCCAGGAAAATTTCAGGTTCAATCCTTGACATGGGGTTGATGGTAGGATTGCTGTAACTGGTTTTAGCATCCCCAAGCTGGATAGCAAAATATATTAGTCAGTGTTACTGCTCTTAATCCTATCTAGGTAACTTGTTGGAAATGCACATCGATGAAGGTCAGCTGAAGACAGGCTCAGGCTCAGCTGTGATAACAGCACAATCAAGTAGACATTCACATTCGTTTTTCAGGCTCTCACAGGGAAAATGGGCAGCTCGATAAGGAACTCAAAGGCCAGCTGGTACATAGGGAACCATGTCCAAACTTGAATCAGCACCGTCAAAATTAAAGGGTACAGGGAAGCAACTAAGAATGAAGGGGAGGAAAATGTTAAGGAGAATTTAGATTTGAAATATCAGATCAAAAAGTAATTATAACCCAATCATTTCTTCAAAAGAACTCTGCCCCTCTGACAAATTGTGATGGGATTGTTTCAGTGTGGAGTTGGGCCTCTTTTACTTGTGTTTTGTGACTCTTTTTCTAAGTGAGCACTGACTTCCTCATCCATGAATTTAAAACGGTGATGGTACTTTTTGTGCCACTGGGTACTGAATTGAGATGCCACATTCTCATTTTAGCACTCAGCAGCTGTTCAAAACACCTTTTCTCAGGATCTCCTCCTGATTTGGATTTGATCCCAGTCTCTGGCAGACAACGACAATATTTCAAAAAAATTTTAAACATTTTTTCATCTCTTTCCATTTCAACTGTCTAGCCGCATCCGCTGAACTACTCCGTTCAAATGCTCCCACAGCAACTGAACAGCTAAAGGAAACAAAGCCATCCATAAGCTGTTCTTTGATATCCTTTCCTGCTCCATTGCCCATGAAATGCTTAAGCAGAGGGCAGACTAGAAGCATTCTTTTGAACCATAGTACAAAATGCCTGGAATGAGCTGAACTATCCCATCAGACTGCAGTGCCTCCGAGACAACCTGCCCTTTAGGTCAGACAGGCATGCTGTTCCTACAAAAGCTCTGCTTGGTAGAGCCGGGTCTTCTCCACAGCCAGCCAATGACCCTGGCAAGGACAAACAACTGCTACCTGTCGATTAACATTAGGGAGGAACTGCTGAACATCAGCTGCTTGCGGTTATGGCTGGGCAAGAATTTGAGAGACAATTAAGTTATTTAGATACTCGTCACTGGTCTGTAAAGAGGACATGTCACAGGTGACTAATTGTCTGAAAGCATCAGGATAGACAAAATCTGTATAACAGAGTGTCAGATGCTTGAGATAGAAGGCAAATGTCAAAATGTAGTTGCCTAATTCTACAATCATTTCTCATTATTACAGTCACTATGTGTATGATGTAATTAAATTAAAATTAGCAAGTAATTATGCAAATAGAGGTTTTTAGTCACATGAAAAATCAATTTCAATTACAGATGAGCAGATACTGCATATCTACTGCCCAATCACATCATTTGTATTGGAATATGAATTACACAGAAAACAAGGAAACCTTGTTAATTTACAGTACAGCCCAGAGACCTGGATCCAGACTCAAGGCTTTAATGACTTGACAGTCGGAGACATTCTATCGTCTCCATGTGGGAGCACACATGTACCAATGTATCATTCCCAGCCCCCTCCGGCCAAATACTTCCCCATTCCATTTTAAATGAACAGTATGCGATTGCTGGGTGTGGAAGAAGCCATCTGGAATGCTCAGAGAAATCTAGGACTCAGGTAGTGCAAGTGTAGAGCTGAAGAGACAGAGTAGGGGGTCAGGAAGGGACTGAAGAGGTAGGATAGCGACTCCCTCTGGTCAACACAAAAACAGAAAATGCTGGAAAAACTCAAGAGGTCTGGCAGCATCTGTGGAAAAGACAAACAGTCCAATATGATTCAGGTCAGTCATGTGCAAGTTGGTATGTTTGGATCTGCCTAGATCTGGGAAGGACCAGGGCGTGGACTTGGGACAGAATGACTAAGAAGGCTAGGGAAAACCACATAAAAAGCACTGGGACTGGCAGGAATCCAACAAGGAGGCTACAGGTTGCCCGTATGGGAGGGAACTATCAGGAAGGAAAATTCCTGCTTGAGGCCAACAGAGAGATAGTGAAATTCTGCACGAGGATTGAAGGCTCACTGTAGAACAGAAGGCAGAACAAAGTCG
Source organism: Cetorhinus maximus (assembly GCF_964194155.1). Lineage (NCBI taxonomy): Eukaryota > Metazoa > Chordata > Chondrichthyes > Lamniformes > Cetorhinidae > Cetorhinus > Cetorhinus maximus. The sequence goes on from NC_135888.1 coordinate 4,375,044, forward strand.
TACGAATTAATACCTTTAATGGTCAAGTAGTTAACGCAGGTCAATGACAGGTCAAGTATGCCAGCGACATGGTTCGTACGGCCAATAAAACGTCCACACGTGTACATATATTTTGTTTAAAAATCTACAAGCAAATCTTCCAAGATGTTGTTATGTTGAGTTGAAGGACAAAAGGAAAAAGATGTATAGCGCCTTTCATGACCATAAGACATCCAAAAGCACTTTAGCGCCAATTAAGTACTTTTGAAATGTAATCACTGTTCTGTAGCAAGTGCAACAGCCAATTTACACACAGCAAGCTCCCAAAAACAGCAATGTGATGTTGACCAGATAATCTGTTTTTTGTGTTGTTAGTTGAGGGATAAATATTGGCCAGGACACCAGGGAAAATTCCCCCTGCTCTTCTTTGAAATAGTACCATGGGACAAGGTACATAGAAAGAAAGACTCACTTTTATAAAGTACCTTTCACAACCTCAGGATGTGTCAAAGCACTTTACAGCCAATGAAGTACTTCTGAAGTATAGTCACTGTTGTAACGTAGGAAACATGGTAGCCAATTCATGCATAGCAAGCTCCTAAAATCAGCAATGTGATAATGACTATATAATTTGTTTGTGTGATGTTGATTGAGGGATAAATATTGGCCAGTACAATGGGAATAACTCCCCTGGCTCTACTTCAAAACAGTGCTGCGGGATCTTTTATGTCCACCTGAAAGGGCTGACAGAACATCAGTTTAACATCTCATGCAAAAGCTGTCACCCTCTGACAGTGCAGCACTCCTTCAGTACCGCTCTGGAGTATTAACTTTGTTTTTTTGTGCTCAAGCCTTAGAGTGGGATTCGAATACGCAACCTTCTGACTCAGAGAAATTTAATGCTACAACAGCTGCCTTACTAATATGCCAAATTATGATGATTCAAACGTGACAAGAGATTTGATGCCAACAGAAGTACGTGCTACAAACAAGATGCCTAATATGTAAGACATAAAGACGGTATTTGTAGCCTATCTTTGCAAAGTAAAACCATTTGAAATAATATAAGGTTCCAATGGAATAGAATTTCTTAGCTAATTACTAAAAGCTACTTTTTATCAATTTTAATTTTCACACTCCAGCAAGAAAGTTGATGTTAATGGTTCATGGGGTCAGATTGAGTGTACATAGGATGGTTTGGTAAACCTATGAGTAACTAACATGACTTTTCCAAGTGGAATAACCAATTTAACACACTTCAAACAACAGAAACAAGGATGATGCTGAATTCCCTTTACTGAAATCACAGGCAGGGCAGGGGTGTGGAAAGAGAAGACATCCCATTCTAATTTTCAACAAACTTCCACTCTTTTCCCAAAATAAAGTTCCATACATGCCCTACTCTACTGTACTCCTTGGATCCTAAACTGCAGAAGACAGGTGTCACACTGCACCTAGAAACTATAAATCAAATCTTTGAGTGCTGGGAGTTTACCCACTGATTCAAATTATTTCTTTTTATGCACCATCCTGTGTGTGCCGGAGTGAAATACAAACGCAGTGCTGAAGATGGTGTGGGAATGTATCCTCTAGACAGACACAGCTGATTAAACCCCAAACACAAAAGAGTTAGAATTTGCTCACTGCTTCTCTATGATTAAATGCTCATATCTGTATATGAGTACGCAGAATTAAACGTACAGCAGTGCATTCCACTTACCACACTTAAATGAACAGTTGAACCTGGTTCTGGAAGTGGAAGGTTATATAGCGTTTCCAGTAATTCCTTCCATTGACAGCCCTGAAACATTCCACAGATACAAAAACATATCTTCAGACTATTTATTTTTAAAAACATGTTCACGTCTATATATAGTTTGATAAGTGACATTTCTACAAGATTAGATTTCAGGGCAAAAACCTATTCAATATTACCAAGTTAAACAGTTTAGCTACCAATTATTAGGAAAATGTCAGAAAACAGCTGTAAAAGACTGCAGCTTAAAGAAATGTGCTGTAGTGTTAGTATACCAAAGACAGCATTCACAGGGGTCTGGGAGAGAAATAGGTTAGTCTTCCTTATATTTAATTATACATACACCTGCTAATTAAAATCGTAAATTAATGGAACTGGAGAAAGTTTGCAAAGCTCCAAACCAATTGTAAAATTAGCGCACTAACGTTTTTAATTTGTTTATGCTGTTTAAAATAGCCAAGAATGAATTTGGAGGTTTGGTAAACTTTTCCTTTATTGAATTTTGTTTCAAAGTATATTTTTAAAATACAGGCAACAATGATACACTTGAAATGTTTTTCTTTCAGGTAAAAAATTTCAGCAGAATTATGAATGTTAATGGGACAAATATGTCAGGCAGTGTACCTTAACTAGCAAACCTTAAATCAAAATGTTAAAGAACTGTACCTGTCCTTTGGCAGTGTATTCTGCTAAGATGTTCAGAAGCTTGTAGAAAACTTCAAACCAAGGTAAATAGCTAAAAACAAATACAAAACAGTCAACTTTACTTCTGGGACAAGTTTAATAGGGGTTGAAAAAAATCAAGGGTAAAGGTGGTTTTGACAATTTTAGTGAACATTACAGTTCGGAAATCCAACAATAAATGACTATAAAAATTAAACATTTTGAAAGTTACACAAACATGATAGAAGTTCCACCTGGAATGAAGTTTAATTGTGTTACACATTTTGGTCAAGGCCTAAGTCAATTCATTAGATTGATAATCTGGAGCGATGAGGCTGGATTTTACCCGACGGCTTGGCTAAAAATTCAGTGGTGAGTCTGCCCATCACGCTGATGGCTGCCCTTGGGAGCAGCGTTAATTGCTTTTAAGGTGAGACTTCTGCTCCTACCTCAGGGTAACGTCCTGCCTTACAGAGTTAGTTGCCAGCCAACTGAATGGCCAACAGCTTTGTCGTCTCAACAGCACCAGGCAGGGGCAGTGGCCATTGCTGGGGCTACAGGCAGTTCTGACGAGCAGGCGCCTGGTCTTGAGGCAAATCCAGGGTATCGCCAGAGCCAGGTTGACAAGCCCTAGTGTGGGGTTAGGAGGGGTTGGGGGTGGCGGGGGGGGGGGGGGGGGGTTAAGAGTGGTAGGGGGCTGGGTTTGAGAGGTCAGGGGGTGGAGAAGTGTAAAGGGCAATGTAGTCTTGGCTCCGGTTGACTCCAATGGGTCCAGGGAGCCCACAAAGAAAGTCACCCACCCTCCCCCCCTTGCCTGACACAGTCCCCGCAACTAATGCTGCCAGCCACCTGCTTGGCATGAGCCTCCCTCTGCTCGGGTAAAATAGCGGCTGTGAGTGGGATGAGGAGTCTCAACAGGCCAAAGGTGGGCGACACCTCACCCACCCCCTGTAAAATTTCTGACAGGTAGGAGACAGGCCACCCGATTGACTTTATTAGTCTCCCCCACCCCCCGCACTCACTTCTCAAACTCACTGGCAGGGGTGCGTAAAATCCAGCCCTATGTTCTCACCTAAAATTCTAAGGTTAAAAAAACACAAGTCTGATGATAGGACTAAGAAAAAATGTTACATCATTTTTCTTTCCTTCAAAGTAAAGTCATGTTTACAACTTCACCATCATCCTTAGGTACAAAGACCTATCTTTTATTTACTTATTGGATTAATTTTATTATTTCTTAGAGATCCGGCAATCAACTTGTCCCCAGCTCTCTGGTAATGTAACTCTTAGCTGGGCTTGACGAGGTACATGGCAGTGTCCCAGGGTGACATACCCTCCACATTCTGAGTGCAAATCTAAGATCAGGAACTGTGTGTGGAATATCATAGCTGCACACTTGCATTTACAGAGCAGCAGAAGCTAAGGAAACCACGAAAATCACAAGGCAAATTTAACACCTCTCTTTGCTGGAATATGTGCAATACAATGCCATGAATTCTTTAAGGAAAGTTGTTCTGCTAAAAAAAAATTTAATTATGTGATTACCTAGTTTTGAAACTGGCTCTGTCCGAATTGGAAATAATGCAGACACCTCATCTCTCTGCCTAACCAGAACATAGTTCCTACTGTGACGTCAGTGTGTCAACTACAGTTCAGTTGATAGTACTTTCACCTCTGAGTCAGAAGGTTGTAGGTTCAGTCCCACTCAAGAATTTAAGCACAAAAAAGCAAGGCTGACATTCCTGTGAGGTACTGAGGGAACAATGCTGAGCAGTGCTGCAATGTCAGGGATGCCATCTTTCGGCTCAGACATTAACTTGAGGTCCCACCAGCCCTCTTGGGTAGATGTAAAAGATTCCATTGCATTATTTCAAAGAAGAACAGGGAAGTTATCCCTGGCATGCTGACTAATATTTATCCATCAATCAACATAAAGAAAATAGATTATCTGATCATTATCACATTGCTGTTTGTGGGAATTTGCTGTGCGCAAATTGGCTGCCACATTTCCTACAATAATAACTACACTTTTGGTTGTAAAGTGCTTTGAGACATCCGATGGGCTTGAAAAATGCTATTTAATGTAAATCTTTTCTTTTAGCGCTCAGTCCCCATCGTATTTGCAGGAAATTAATTCATGAATTGTAGCCTTGGCAACCAAGCCTGAACCGATTACAATAAGTGCATCACTGTGAAAAGGAGGAGACTTAATATAGTATCTCTAAAACCAACATGAAGAGACACATAATTTTTAATATAGTAAGATCTCTGAACTGCAAAACATTAAGTGATGTAGCTTTAATCTTTGTCTAGCATACAATTTATTTTAGCGATACATGTTATAAATTCAATTTTATATCCAACGTCAGAGAAGCCTGACACTTAATACCAGATACATTTATGACAGTGCAATGCTTTGTCAAATATCTTTCTAGGTAAGTTATCACAGCTATCATTGATATGAATTGCGAACATACAGAGGGTGATTTTGACCCTTACTTGCCCTGCAGGGACTGGGTACGTGGACAGTTAGAATGGCCTAGGTTACTTACCACTTTGAAGCTACCAGGAGCTAACTGTTCCCGAAATTAACCTGGTTTTAACTGACGACAAGGGCACCTGCCCACAGCTGGCGATGCCCCTTTTTTAACCTATGCATTTTGAGTCCTGATGATGTCAATCGGACTTGACTGCATGTTTTACCTGGCAGCCTCCGCAGTAAGTTGCAGTTGCATTCTTGCCAGGTGAAGAGAGAAGGGAAGGGGATCTGGGGCCAGAAGTCCAAGCAGATAAAATAAATAACAACTACAACCAGAGCTTAAAGCCCATGGAAATAAAATAAAATGCAGCAATAGCTTTAAAAGGACAAACTTATTAAGAAAAGGGTTGCAAGAATGTCAGAAAAAGAATAAACTGTGAATGTGTTAAATGGTTTAAGGCAACGTTATTGCAAAGTTAGGCTATTTGCACTTGAGCAAAGCAATGAAAAGCTTAGTTATATTCAAATTTCAGTTTTAACCCATCTGCAGTGACCTCCATGTGTGGAACATTGAGTACAACCTGACAATAGTGTCAGGTGTCAGTTTTATTTTAATAAGACAGCAATTTTCCAGCCCATGTTGGCCTTGGCATTCAGAGTTTGCCATATGAAGTAGGAAATAAAAAGCCAGCAGCCCTTAAGAGGTGATGACAACGGCTGATAGGCAGTTTTAAAAAGGGATGTAGTCAATTAAAGATAAGTTGCCACATACGGTGACAACATTTTTGGTTGGCATTTAAAAACACTAAATATTTTTGATAGTTATTTCAACTTTTCCAATAATTGTTGGGAGGCAAAAATAGCATATATATAAAAAAAACAGCAGATGGCACAAAGAACGTAGAGGCAAAGGTTAGATGCCTACATGTGCATCTAAAAGTTGAAGGGTTATGTCGTCTGAATGAAATTTTCCTTTTGTGCAATCTCACCTACTCACCATCCCTCCAATGTTCTTTCTCCAAAAAAAAAACTACAGGTGTCATCCCACTGAGCAAATTTTTTAAAAAGCAATGCATAACTGACAAAGTACCCCCAAAATACCTCCAAAAATAACAACAAAGTGTTGGAAATACACACCAGGCCTATCAACATCTATAATTAGAAATGACAGGTTATTGACGCTTTGTATGCAACCTATCATCAGATATTTACACAAAAAAAACAGTTTAAATTCAGATTTTTAGTATTTACAGCTTTTCCTTTTTATTTATAAGAAAAGTCTCCAAAAAAGCCTAATTATACTCACTGTGTATCACAAAGATTAAATGACTTAATACCTAACACAGCAACTAGCAATGCAGGATGCCTGCTTTACATGAGAAAATTTAGAAAGAGAGCATTTGTGATATAAATAATGAGAACATAATTACAGCATCATCATTCCACTCCATAATACTGCAATGGAACTCCCAACAGAAGCTTGCCTCAGCACCTGCCTGAATGGAATTATGGATAATGTGCACTACAGTTGGAAATCCAACAAATGCAAACTCATTCCATAATTTTGATATGTTGAACAGCTAATGCTTAAAAATTCATTTGACGTTTAGATAAATGATTTTAAGAAAGCATGAAACCCACATTTATAGAGCAACTTTCACATCCTCAGGGCTCCCCAAAGCATATCCAACTGATTACTTTAAAAATGGAGTCACTGGTGTTATCCAAGCCCCATGAACAGCAAATGAATAAATGACTACTTAATTTGCTTGTGCCCATGTTATTTGAGGCAGGAATATTAGCTAGGTGAATTCCCTGATTTTTTAGGTCCACACAAAATGGGAGACAGGATCTTGGTATAAGCTCACATACAAAGAGTCAGCTTTGATTAAATGCTCCAGTCCATAGCAAGGCTTGAACCTACAATATTCTACCTTAGCGAGGGGGTGCAGTAACAACTGACAAAAGCTGACACCTTACTGAATTCACATCACAGGACACCTATGTGTTTCGGAACATCAATATGGGAATCTCACTGTCTGAGGAAGGGATGTTTACCAGTTTTAAAACAAACTTTGTAAATTTGACTTGTCATAGGACAGAAAGCTCTTCCTATCAGAATCTGAACTTCTATGAAAAACTCAACAGCTTAGGTAAAATACTGTCAGCTGCTGGAATATTGAGACATTGGCAGTGCTAAAGGCCAAATTCAAATTCCAATAGGAAAATCATATCAATACACAAACACCCACACAAAATTCCTAATTAAAACATAGAATATTGGAGTTGTGTTAAAAGTTCTTATTCACCTCATGATTCAAACTATTTTCATAACGTCAACCAAACGCATTTCTTTGTCACATTATTCAGGCAGCTGTTACTCCCTTATGTAATAAATGTATACAGCACTTCACAGGTTAATCTCAGTCTAAAACAAAGTTCAGTAAAAAAATAGTAATCTTCAAGTACCACTTAGCATGACAGCTCCACGTAAACAATCAGAAAGAACTTTGTATCTCATCAGCAATTACTTCAATTGTTTAAACAAATGCAATAGAATCTACTCCGTTATGAAACTACCCTAACATTATCTAAAGTCTGGAAAGCTTTTCAATCAAGCAAAAATGTGCCTTGCTTATATCTCTCAATTTCTTTAATGGATTGCAATGTGCTGGCCCTTCCACTTATCTAATCTGCTTCACATTGCCTGTTACTTTCCTAAGCTTGAAAAAGAAAGTCAAATTAAAAAATAAATAACTGTTAGTAATAAGGGCTACTTATTTATAGTTTTCGCAATGAATCAATTAATTTTATACCCAAATCACTCAAATACTGCTTGATACCATTGAACAAAAACTGAATTTGACTTATTTAGTCATTGTCAATCAGTAGCCCGATATTAAAGCATTAGATTACATGACATTAACACCCCCTTTTGTTATAAAATAATGAACCGTGAGCAATGCCACGGGAGATGCAACACATATCCCATGTCACTTCTGTGTAACAGTCTGTTGTAACACATTATGTGCAAATTTCATGTACTCAAAATACTCAAAGTATTGCAGTGTAAATTAGCTGGTATTCAAATTTTTCTAAAATTTATTTGAGCTCAACACAAACTTCTTTGCCAATAGACTGATATGCACATTTATTAATTGGGGTTAATTCATTAATTTGTTAGAAAGGGGGAGCCTAGCCAGAAGAAGCTCAGTCATTTAAGAAGAAATGGAATCCCCTCAATTTTTCTACTGCAGCCAAAATTGCTATTGTCAACAAATTATTGATCTACCAACATTTATCTGTTTCAAATATTTACCCACAGAACTTTCATTTGTATCTGTGAATACCTTTGTTAAAAAGTTTTCATATCAAGGCTTCAGACTCACTTAAAAACCTATGCTCTCAGTTAGTACTTTTCCTTGAAACTACTACTCTGTCTATAATTCATTGGACGCTTCCTACAACCTGAGTACATACAAAATCTACCAGCATACATCAGGGTAATGGTCTCAAGGCTCAATCTGAATACTCTTCCCTCACAGTATAACAGGAATGAAGTTCCTTTCTTTTTCTAAATTATTTGAAAACCAGTTGGAGAATGAAGTTCAACAGCTTTATTCAAGTAAAGTTTCACGTTCCCACTGTGCTTCATTTTACTTGATAGAATATGTGTGCTAACACCTGCTGCTTGCAAGGCCCACCCCTTGCCATTTAATACAAGAGCATGAAATAATTATTTTTTTTCTATAAAAACCCGGTAACATAAACCATTAATTTTAGGATTTATATCAGAGGCAAATTCTCAGAATTCTCATGACTTATCATTCAGATTGTGCCAGAAATAAGCTGCAAAGTGTTTTCAAATTATCTGAAACATAAATTAAGACGCATTTTTGAACTCAGGCTTTACATTAAAGCTATTATCAATTTCTTACAGCAAAGAGGGAGAAAAATCTGATTAGAAAACCAATCTGCTTTGAAATTTTTGAAAACAATCGCTGTTCACATAAAGATTTGTTTATTTGGCTGCAGTTGCTGAAGAAAAGAATGATTAAGTTATTACAACCTATAAATACGCAGGTAACATCTTTTCAATGTCCAGTTTCTGATTATGTGTGGTGAGGAGGCTGATATTCTGTGTGTTGGCCAACACAACAAAAGATGCAGTTTGATTGGCTCAATCACCAGTCATTCAAATCCAGGCCCCTCAAAAATGTGGCTCGGGTAAGTAATGCTCTGTGATCATGCCACCTTTTGAGAAAACATGGCTTCAACAATTAACGCTCAGCGATTGCAATATGGCCCAGGAAGTTGTTGCTGTTGTTTTCTGCAGGACATCAAGGGAGACATGTAACTGGATCTGCTACAACTTAACCGGATCCAACCAGCAGCTTGGAAGGCCACAGGTTCTTTCAACACTTACTCATCCAAATAGCACCACACAGAGCTCCAAAACATCGGAAACTTTACCTCAAAAAGCTTTTAAAATTTGCCCTCCAGCTTGTTTGCAAATCATTTGGGAAAAAAAAACTCAAATCCTGTTTACAGCATGAGAAAAGATTGCACTTAAGCGGCACAGAAAGTATCATACTAATACATGCTGGAAATTCTTCACAATACAGACACTTTGATTGCAGAATTACAGGTGCAAGTGTAATTAGTAAATCTCTTCAGCTGACACAGCGATAACTCACAAAAATATCAAATTCAAGCACAGGCTTCCGAAAGTACGGGGGCCTTCAAATAAAAAGTTACTGTGAGCACTAAAAGACATAAAAGCCAATTTTACTGCTAACAATCATGTTGCTGTGACATGTGTATTTGTTCATGTTTTCACTATGTTTGCCAGCAGGCTGAAAGGATCTGTGGTGAACAAAGAAAATTCCAAAAGTATTTGATTTTTTTGATTGGTTTGCCTGCTTTTTAATAAAGGAAAGTTACATATGATCACATTGGAATTAATAAATTTGCAAAGCAATGAAATGGGGAAAATTAGAATATGAACCAATCGGTTCAAAAATATGCATATAACTGCCCTATGTCAAGTGCGCTTTGCAAAGTGTGACATGCAGAGAGTGATTGCACATCTGCCATTTTTATGATACTGTTGGTGAATCTCCCATGGCATTGCTTGAGGCATGTCAGGAGGTGAACTGCTTTATAATGTCATGGGCATTACACGAGAGAACTTCACTTCACTTAGTAAGTTTTAAAGTAACGTGTGCTGCTTTGCTGAACCGGCCGACAAGTGAAGGCTGTGACGGCTGCTCCTATAGCCAGAACACCAGCAATTAGCTCAAACCCTTACCATTCAACTGTGCCACAGAGATGAGCACTTGCCAACTCTATAGCCAGCTGTTAATACTAACCCCCTCTGGAAACCTACTTCAATATTAAGTAGGCTGAGAAAGGTGGAGGGTTAACCTTTTTAAAAATGCTGATTAGAATTGATTCTGACTTATTTTCTAAAAGTTCTCTTGATTCAGTCTTCTTTATTCTGTATTTATTCACTTTTATCCTTCTGTCTTTTTCTCCCATTGCATGAACTGATGAACTATGTTTCTTACATTATTTCTGCATTTCTTCACAAAACCTCCCCACTCTCACATTAGTCTTTTATATTGTATGTGCGCATTGCTAAAGTAGCAATCACTTCTGTAACACTTTGTCACTTCTCTCAAGCTACTTACATCACACCAATCATGTTTTTCTGTTATAATTAAACCTTAACTATATAATTTTACTTACCTCAGCCTGCCAAGGTGATCTCCAGGATAGGGGGCAGTTTTGTTTAATCACCTCACACATCCCAACACAATTTTCAAAATAGGTGGTATTGTGACACTCATGTTGGAAATTCTATGCTGCCTGCCATTCCCCCTGCCAATTATTTACTCTTAAGGACAAGAAATAGGTGCAAGAGTAGACCATATGACTGTCGAGCTTGCTCCGCCATTCAATATGACCACGGCTGATCTTGGGCTTCAACTCCACTTTCCCATCCGCTCCCCATATCTCTTGATTTCCCAAAAGACCAAAAATCTGTCTATCCCAGCCTTAAATATAGTCAACGATGGAGCATCCACAACCCTCTGGGGTACAGACTTCCAAAGATTAACAACCCTTTGTGCGAAGAAATTTCTCTTTATCTTAGTCCTAAATGATTGACCCCTTATTCTGAGACTGTGTCGCCATGTCCTAGATTCCCCAGCCAATGGATACATTCTCTCAGTGTCTACACTGTCAAGACCCTTCAGAATCTTGTATGTTTCAATGAGATCACCTCTCATTCTTCTGAACTCCGGAGTATATAGGCCTGATTTACTCAGTCTATCATCATAGGATAATCCTCTCATCCCAGGGTCTCAACTTTGAAATTTTGCTGAGCAGTGGGAAAATCCACCTTATTTCATACAACTACTCAGCAGTTACTGGACAAACCCTTTTATGAAATTAATGCCACACTCCCACTGTGACCTCTGCTCCATCAGCTGTGCTAAAGGCTAGTCTGAGGCTTGTTTGCAGCATGGGGGCAGGTTATTTAAAAATATTTTCCTTTCAATGACCCAAGTGAATCTGTATGAAATTAAAATAGTTACTCAGCTATATTTTAAATAGCACAAGCATTATTTTCCCTTGTTACTGCTCTGAAAAACTTTTTAAGAAGTCTCTTCCTCCCCCACCCCTTCCACTGTCAGAACTAGGCATCCTTGGAACTTTTCCACCTCCTTCTTGTGCAACCCCCAAAGCTATCCCACACATCTTCTCTCATAGGAGGATGTAAAAGATCTCACAACACTATTTGGAAAAGCAGCAAGTTCATCCAATATTAGCCAATATTTACTCCACAGCCTACAACAATAAAATAGATTACCAAATAATCATATTGCTGCCTGTGGGACCTTGCCTTGTACAAACCGGTTCCTACATTGCAACCATGACCACACTTCATAAGTGCTTTTTTTGCTGTAACTTTGGGACATCCTGATATCATTAAAGGCATGTTTTTTTCTTTCATTCTCAGACCCTGCTCTGGAATCTTCGGGCCATCCTTCCAACACTACTATCTCACAATCTCCCACTAATACTGCACCAAGTTCTTGAAAATCCCATGGCTACCACATACCCCTAACAATAACTAGGAACATCTCTCTGGACATAGTGCTTTGAACTCAAGGCAAGAAATGAACTGGACATTTAGACTAACGTTTAATAGTATCAAAGGACAGAGTTTCCACATTAAAATGCATATTATCATAAAATTTGAACCCAAAACCATCACTACTTGTACAATATCTGTCTACATATTGTTATGCATGTGCCCATTACAAATTTGCGTGTTCATATTTATAAACTACCTATGCATTATATAGTAGTTACATCCTCCCACCAGTGCTGGCTCTATCATGCCTCTATTTTACATTTTCCAACTGCTAGGCCTGTACTGCAGATAAGTTCTAAGCTTTTATATTTTGCTAAATACCTTTAAAAAATTATAACATCTATGTATTATATAACAATCAAGACAGGATGCATGACTAAAATGATGACTGAATTCCATCCAAGAGACTTGGCCCAATTAACCAGTGTTCTTTCACCCAAATCCACCTGACGTCTATACTTGGTCTCCACACCCTGTGTGTAATACCACATGAGACGGGTCTGTAATAAAAACAATTTGACTTATTGAATAACCATTAATCAGTGCCGCTAATACATTGTACTTTTGTTACAAATGTAAGATGGTTATATTTTAAACTGTTCCTTCTAATTTAAGGAAAAACACTGTCCTGGAATGAGGGATGGTGAAATCATACTGAAACTGTCTGGAGGCAGGCCCATGTGATTTGGTTGTCACAGGGAAAGAGGCCTAGACTAAAACCTATAGAAAATCAGGGGGGAGGAGGTGACATAGTGGTAATGTCACTGGACTAGTAATCCAGATGCCTAGGCTAATGTTCTGGGGACATGGGTTAAAATCCAAATAGTAATTTAAATTCAATAAATAAAATTTGGAATTAAAAGCTAGTCTTCACGATTATGAAACCATTGTCAATTGTCATAAAAACTCACCTGGTTCATTAACGTGCTTTAAGGCTGGAAATCTGTCATCATTACCTGGGCTGGCCTACATGTGACTCCAGACCCACAGCAATGTGGTTGACTCATAAATGGCCTAGCAAGCCACTCAGTTGTATCAAACCATTATGAAGTCTAAAAGGAATGAAACCGGAGGGACCACACAGCACCGGAAACAACCACAGCACACCCAGCCCATCAGCTCTTGACCACATTACAGCCTTAATCCAAACATGGACAAAAGAGCTGAACTCAAGAGATGAAGTGGGAGTGACTGCCCTTGACATCAAGGCAGCATTTGACCAAGTGTAGCATCAAAAAGCCCTAGCTAAACTGAAATCAATGGGAATCAGAGGAAAAGCCCTCCACTGGGGGAGTCATACCTAGCATAAAGGGAGATGGTTCTGGTTGTTGGAAGTCAATCATCTCAGTGCCAAGACATCACCACAGGAGTTCTTCAGTGTAGACCCAATCACTTCCAACTGCTTCATCAATGACCTTACCTCCATCATAAGGGCAGAAGTGGGGATGTTTGATGATGATTGCACAATGTTCAGCACATTCACAACTCCTCAGGTACTAAAGCAGTCCATGTCCATGTGCAGCAAGACCTGGACAATTTTCAGGCTTGAGCTAATAAGTGCTAATTAACATTCTCACCACACAAGTGCCTGGCAATGACCATCCCCAAAAAGAGAGAACTTAACCAGCTCCCCTTGACAGTCCATGGCATTGCCACTATGAACATCCTCAGGGTTACCATTGACCAGAAACTGAACTAGGCCAGCCATAAATATTGTGGCAAAAAAAAGGTCAGAGGCAAAAAATTCTGTGGAGAGCAACTCATCTCCTGACTCCCTAAAGCCTGTCCTCCCTCCACAAATCACAAGTCAGGATTGTGATGGAATACTCTCCACTTACTTGGATGAGTGCAACTCTAATAACACTCAAGAAGCTTGACACCATCCAGGAAAAAGCAGCCCACTTGATTGGCACCAAATCCACCACCTTCAACATTCACTCCCTCCCATCATCAATGCATAGTGGCGGCAGTGTGTGCCATCTACAAGGTGCACTTCAACAATTCACTAGGGCTCCTTTCAACAGCACCTTCCAAACCTCTACCACCTAAAAAGACAAGGGCAGCAGATACCTGAGAGCATCACCACCTGCAATTTCCCCTCCAAGCCACACACCATCCTGGCATGGAACTATAATAATCACTGTTGCTAGGTCCAAATCCTAGAACTCCCCTCCTACCAGCATTCTGGGTATACCAACGACGCATGGACTACAGTGGTTCAAGAAGGCAGCTCACACCACCTTCTCAAGGGCAATTAGGGATGGGCAATAATTAGCCAGCAACGCCCACATGCTGTGAACATTTTTTTTTAAAACATCAAGTTCCAGCTTTCATACCTTGACACAAAAGAGGGGCAGCTGGTCTTTCTGCTCACAGGCTCTCAGACTTAGAAAACCCAAAGAGAGAGCAAGATGCTGTTGGGTGAAGAAGCAGAGAAGCTACTGCTGTGAGAAAAGGATGCTTTTAAGAGTAGGTTTTCTGTTGGAAGGAAGGAGACAGTACAGTTGGGATTTTTGGACCTTAACAGCTGGAAGTCAGTTCAAGGATACTCAGAAGACTAGGTGAAGGGACTTTCAAAGGACACCGGAAGACTCACCCTGGTGTGGCAGGGAGAAGAGTGTTTCCAGAAAAGCCAGGAGGGGTGTGGGGCTTAATCTGCTGAGATCAGAGTGTAATGTACAAATGGATTGTAATGCATTTTCAGTTGAGTTAATTAGTTAATGGGGAAGTACCTTTCCTGTAGTTTGGTAAATCAGTTGCCTATTAAGCGCTGAAGAGGAGTCATATGGACTCGAAACATTAACTGTTTCTCTCTCCACAGATGTTGTCAGACCTGCTGAGTTATTCCCGCATTTTCTGTTTTTATTTCAGATTCCCAACATCCGCAGTATTTTCCCTTTCACCTATTAAGTAACGTTTAGTTAATGTTGATTTTAGTTTATTACATACGTATTAAAACGTGAAATCTTGGCTTACAATTCTTTCCATCGGTCGCGGTGAAACTCACTCTCTTTTTAAAAGCTACTGGGCTCTACAGGTATCGTAACATATTACACAGCATAAATCATCTTGCGCCATGCCATGGGACGATTATGGCGTCTATATAAAACAAGATAGTGGATAAAAGCAGAATTATAGAGGCAACCAAGTAGGATGGAAAATGCGCCATACTAGGTTCTAATTAGGATCTGAAAAGTTAATAAAAGATTCTTATTAACTGAAAATGCTTCAGAAAACTTAAATTGTACAAACAATAAACATAGTGGTTCAAATTGTTTTTTAACCAAGAAGTTTGGGAACACTAAATATGGTCTGATTTTATTCTCAGTGGGATGAAATATACTGTATTTTATTAAAGTTAAATGTACACAACAAACTCATCTTAAAATCAAATCTAAATATTTCTGTTTATTCAATGATAAAACTATAAAATTGAACATTCACTCTAAACAATTAACTCCATTTACAGCTGCTGAGCCCGAATATTGTAGTAAAAAAAGGCACCCCGGTAATTCCTGAGTTATGAAATTACCATCCTTCAAAGCAATGTGAAACATGAAAAATATGCCAAAACAATTGAACAATACTGACAACATAAGTTCTTACTGGGCATTTGTCTTAACAAAAAAAAGTACTCACTAACTTCATTTTTCAAGCAAATACAGAAAAATGTTAAACTGAAAGATTTTTTCAGTTGTGAATCAGCTGGTTCTTTTCTAACAGTGGCATTCTTTTTTGGGGTCATTTTGGTCTCCTGTGTGTAGTTTACTACAGTTCCTGCACTGATTGACCAGTATCAAACGATGCCAATCCTGTGGTCTATAAACCAATCTCAGTACATGCATCACTTTAAAGATCAGCCACTTCCTCTATTGGGAGGCCAGGTTTCACAGCTGAACTTTATCTTGTTACTCAGCCATGAGAGTTTCCTGCATTGGTCCATTAAGTAAAGCATGTAAGCTATTAAGGCCTGAAGTAACAGCCAGCAAGGACATCAAATCTGGATTGCATATTAACTTGGTCAATCACCAGGTAGAACAAAAACTTTGCTCTGTATATATGTGTGCAACAGAAAATGAATGGAAATGTAGATGCTAAGTAGGTTTTCTTCAAAATAGATTCAGGCAGAAGTGTCAACATAAACAAAAAAGTTATAACCTGGGAAATGCTTTTCAACAGCAGTAACCTCCATACAGTAATTTAAACCTCCCAAGGGCCTAGAATAGGAAACACCATCAAACAGATGCTTAGCCATCATCTAATGTTACCTGCTTCATTTCTATCAGACAGGAGAACAGCAAGAGAGCAGGAATATTGTCTATTATGTTTGCAAATAAATTAAACACCACAGAAGTGTTAAAGATGCCTTTAGTTGTGTTGTTTACTGTATAATCTTTGTAACTTCTTTCTTGTACACGTTAAAGATTATTCCTAATTTTGCTCAGAAACTCATGTTGTCTTTCAATTTAAAAACTATTTGTGTTTTATATGCATATTTTGCTTAAAAAGTCTAATTGTATGAAGAAAATCATTTGCTGCAAAGTACACAGTTAATCACGAAATAACGTGATCTCCTTCATTCTGCCAGGGTAAGTCGCTCTTCTCATCACTCAACTCACGCACTCACAAACCCATCACGCATCCACAGAGATCTCAGTCACTGCCAATTCAAGGGACATCACCATTCACGCTCTCTCACACAGTTTCATCGTCCTCATCCCAACCATGGGACTACTCACCACCCACACATGCCAGGCATCCTTCTCATCTGGACTGACAGCTCACACCCTCTCCATCTGTCTTCATGCAGGATAAACTGGCACACAAAAGAGAGAGGTCACAGACTGGTGGACGAATGCCTGAAATCAAGGTCCTCACAGACTTTGAAAATAGAGTCATCCAGCTGGCCAGTGACAATCTGGACCGTTCCTGTGCTGACGGTGAGGTCAGCAGTGTTCAGCCAAGTGAGGATCCAGCAGTGCAACATCCATCAGTCAACCATGCCGTGAGTCAGTTCCCCTGTTCCACAGTACCCTGCCATGCACTAATTATCTCTCCTTGTTTTCTCAGGCACATCTGAGAAACAGCCGAGTGGGTCCACGACTCAGGTCCTTGACTCAAGCCCAGAGAAACCCACACTGCTGCACGGGCTGACCTCCATCACTAATGCCATAGTTGGCCTCCAACAGTGTCAATGCGGGAGAGGTGCGGGGCAGCTCGATCTCACTCGAGCTTCCCCTTCTCTTCAAGGAGTCAGCCAGGGGCCCTTGGGCGCTCATAGGGTGGAGGATCAGCAGGTGCACACCTGAGGGCCATCCACTCAGGTGACTGTGGGAGTGTCTGGCCAATCGAATTCCCTCTTCCTGTGACCCCAGCATCTCCAGCTCCACAGGCTGAGGAGGGTGTCACTGCCACACAAGCAGGACCCTGAAAGCAGGCCGGGGCCCTCCAGGTCTCAGCCCTCCAGAGGATGCCCATCAAGGTCATCACAGACAGGGCATAGCAGTCAGCAGGCTGCCTCCACCTCTGCTGTGGATGTCGGGGGAGTACCAAGACATGGCGGCAGGGTTAGGAAGGTTAAGATGATGTAGTTGCAGCCTGGGCATGTGTGTTAATCACTTGTACATAATGTTCACTATTGTAAGTAAACTCCCAAGAATCTCTCCTTGCCTATGGCTCCTTGTTCTGATGAGCAGTGTTTGTGACACTCAGATGTGAAACCTTGGTCACTGCACAAGATAAAGGCAGGTGTCTCAGTCCAGGGCCATTACCCTGTGCTTTGTGCAACTTTCCCAGCACACTGATGGTGCACCTTCACAGTCACTGGACATATCAGTCATGTCTGCACCTCGATGGGGCTTATCATTGCTGCCAGAATGTTCTGGGCTGATGGCACAGAGTCCGTCATTGTGTGTGTTCTCAGCACCTTTGATGTGCAGCTGGTCCCTCATCTCATCAGCACCTGTGTCCGGTGACAGGGTTCAGCTCACGAAGGATACCATAGGATCAGGAGAAGTTAAAGTTTCCCTGCTGCATCTCCACGTTATAACCCTGTTCACAGGGGGGCAAGCGATCTGCCACCAGCTGGACAGGAGTCTGGCATTCACGTAAGCTGTGAGAGGATCTACGGAGCGTCCCCACTGCATGTTGTCATCATCCTCCTGGAATCTAGGGACTATGGGCATCCGCTGCATTTCCATGACAGGAGCATATTCACAGAGAGTATGTGCACTGCCATCGGCCAGACAGAAGCCAAATGTTCACAGATGCAACGTGGGGATCTATGGTGTCTCCTCACTGCATGTTGTCATCATCCTCCATAAATCTAGCAGCTATAAGGGCCTCCTGAGCACGCCTGCCTTATCTGGCCAGTGCGATGGCCTCATCGCTGTCATCCTTGCCTTCGAGAACATTCTCACCCTCATCCGTCAACATCTTCCTCATCGGAGGAGATGTGCAGCTCCTCCAACTCCTCAGCCAGCTTCTCTCTCCGTTGCAGTGCACAGTTTGTGATGGCACAGCAGGCAATGACGATGTGTGACACCCTCTGTGGGCTGCATTGCAGGTCTCCACCAGACTGGCCCAGGCACCGGAACCTCATTTTCAACATTCTGTTGCTTTGCTCTACCAAATTGTGAGTTGCAGCATGAGCCTCATTGTACCTTCTCTCTGCTGCAGTCTGAGGCCGCCGCACGGGGGTCATCAGCCACGCCCTCTGCGAGTAGCCCTTGTCCCCAAGGAGCTAACCCTGCAGCCTCTCTGGACCCAGGAAGCTGTCAGGGATCTCAGTCTACTAAGGACGTAGGAGTCGTGGACACTCCCTGGGAACCACGTGCAGGCCTGTAGGATGCATTTCTGGTGGTCGCACACTGGCTGAACATTAGCGAGTGGGAGCCCTTGCGGTTGACATAGTTGACGGCTTGTTACCATGGAGATCTGAACGCCATGTGAGTGCAGTTGATGGCACCCTACACCTGTGAGAAACAGGAGATCTGGGCAAATCCCAGCACTCTTCCTTCCTGGCTTTCCAGATTCCAGGCGAAATGCACAAAGTTATGTGCCTTTGCAAATATGATGTCCATGGCCTCCTGGATGAATTTGTGGGTAGAGGCTTGCAATATCCCACAGAGGTCACCTGCAGAGCCCTGAAAGGAGCCACTGATGTAAAAATTGAGCGCCGCAGTCACTTTCATGGCCACTGGCAGTGGGTGCCCTCCGTGCCAAATCCTGCAGCAGGTGGCCGATGTGACCAAACAGTTCCCTGGGCATGCGCAGCCTTCAGCGACACTGGTTCTCGGTCATCTGCAGGAATGCCAAGTGCAGTCTATGGACCCTGGGTATAGCTAGGCGCTGACTAGCGACGGTTCACTGTGGCTATTCAGTAATATGAGCAGCAGCCCAAGCCATCCCTTCTTGAAGGTGCTGCTCCTCCCTCTGCCCAGCCAGGCACCTCCGTTGCTCTCTTCTCTTTTATCTGCGCTCCCTGTAAGCCATGAGACATACAGCTAGGTCACAAGGCTCCAGGCTCCTGATGTACTCGTCCTGCAGGATGAAAGAGGGAGACGCGTGGGTTAGTATGGGTGTATTAAGAACCTCTTTTGGTTGAGCCTGAAGGCCCCTCCATGCATGCCGGAGAATGCTGGCCACAACTTGAATGGCCAGAGTTTAGTGCGCTGCATGGCTGCCTGAAATCCCATCGGCATGCCAAGAACAAAGGTCTCAAATACATCAGAGTAGATCACCTGATGAAATACCATGCACATTTCTTCTGTTTTTCCTGCCCTGTTGGCTGGTTGCAATTTCTATTTGCATACATACGGCAAATTAAGAAGAAAGAATCAACTTTTGTTCTAAAACTGACTATAACAATCTTTTTGTTCCCTATAATTTTGGCAAATTTTCAAGCTGTGATTCAAAGAGCTGACAAATGAAACACAGGTAAGAGCTGCAACCAAGTCAATGTTTCCTGGGGCATTTGCTGATAACCAAACAGCATGCAGGTAACGCACTCTCACACAACTCAGGGGTAGAGTTAAAAAAAAAAATCAGGAAATCTGTCTTTTTTGTTTGCAACACTCCCAAATGTATATTAGGGATGTAACAAATATATCTCTGTTCTTCCTTTTTCTCTACTGCCTGGTGTCCACTGCTTCTTCCTCAATGAAAAGCATTTTGAGATGTCTTCCTGCACATGATGAATGCAAAACAACAACTGCATTTATTTGGTACCATGACAAGTTGCTATTACATAGATGCAGTTAGTTACTATCGAATTTCAGTTGAAAGAATCTTAAATTATGTATCTAAAGCTAATTTATTTTTAAATTATCCTCATTTCTCCCAAAGACTTTTTTTTTGAATTGCACAACCTTATCCCAGTCTGGCCTGCATTTGTTCCCCATTCTGGAACAATAACCTGCAATTATTTCATTGAGCATCGCTGATCATTGTGAATCTGAAATCAGTGCCTCGAAAGGCACACCACCGGTGTCAAATAAACAAAACTTACTTTGGCCTGATATTGATGTAAATGAAATTTTATATCAGCATTACTTGGCAGCAAACTCGATCAAACTTCCACATGTAAAATCACCAATACCTATATTCCAAATTTTTTTTTTATTCGTTTGTATTAGTTTGTTGCTCTTGCCCTTGCTCAGAGGGCATTTAAGAATCAACTACTTTGCTGTGGGTCTGGAGTCACACGTAGGCCAGGCCAGGTAAGGACGGCAGATTTCCTTCCCTAAAGGGCATTAGTGAACCAGATGGGTTTTTATGACAATCGGCAATGCTTTCATGTCATCTTTTAATTCGAGATTTTCACTGGATTCAAACTTCACCAGCTGCCATGGTGGAATTCGAACCCGGGTCCCCAGAGCATTACCTTGGGTATCTGGAATACTAGTCCAGTGACAATACCACTATGCCTCATTGCTTGACATTGTAGACTGGACACATGCATTTCAAGTGCTTAAAAAATGTTTACTGTGGCTTTGCTTTGCTGTGAGCACAACCAGGTTAACAACAATCCACAAATGTTGAACCTTTACCAGGTTGTTGGGTTTCGGATTCATACCAGCATTGCATTTTTACATGAAATTGGGGTCAAGTTCTTTTAATCTGCATTTACAGGATTCAAAGTAGATCACTACTTTAAAAATAAACATAAATAGTACAAAGGGAATAACTACTAATATCAACTAAATCACATTTTATTCCACTAAAGTCTAGAATTTTCTTCCAATTGAAGTCCTTTTGTAACTTGAGACTGCCAAACCTGGTTACATCGTTCTAAATTTACTTAGAGAAACCCTAGTGCAGACAACATGCTCCAACCCACACTTAACTATAGGAAGCTCAGTGAACATATTCTGGGTTTCAAATTTATAACCAAAACAGCCTTCACCACATGCAGTTTAAGTAGCACAACTGGTAGCACTACCTTGAATTTATGACCAATGACACACACACATTTAATTTGTAACCAAATACTTCCCCTTCCTCTTAGCTCCCTTTAGAACTTTTGATTAACTCATATTTTTCTTAGTTCAGAGGTTAAATAAAGGAAGAGAGGTGTTCTGTGCTGAAATAGCCCAGAGCACTGCACAGAAAGTGGACTAATGCCACGGACGTTAAAAGAATCAAAGCAATAAAGATCTAGGCAATGATTTCAAGTTCAGAAGTTCAGAAAGCAAGATTAAGCATAAAAGTATCAATAAATACAGCAAAACAAAAAGGAGAAAAAGGTCAAAATGTGATGTGTCACAATATTTTGTATGTTTTGAGTTTAACTGTGATTGCACTCGTCACTTAACAGGACAAAATGTTCCTTTCAAAATCTGAGGTGACAATTTTACAACGATATAGGTCATAAACAGTCAAATGTAAGGCTAAGACACCATAATATGCCTGGTTGCTTTTTGCAAAGTAGGTTTGCTTTCCATGCCTTCAACCTGCAATTGTATCAGCACTTCTGTACAGGATCACAGTGTGCTTGTTCCATTAGCTCCTTCGTGACTACCTGGTTATTCATTGTTTACAAACAAAAACACAGATTTTACTAACTTATTAAAAGAGAAAACTTCCAGTAACAATTCTATACAACCAGAATTTCTTTCTAATTTAAAAAGTGGTTTGTGTTACTTTAAAATAATAACTGAATTTTCATTTATGGGGCGAGTAGGAATGTTAATCGTGGGCACTGCCATCTACAATACGCAGATTCCTTGTCAATCAAAATTAGTTCTTTGATTAGCTATTTACATAAGTCACTGCACCCCAAAAACAAAGTCATTCATTACATGCAGTTCTTGAAGAACAGTTTCATTTAGTGAAGAGGCACCAAATAAACTAAGCACATCTCACTCAGCACACACACACACAGAGAGAAGAGAAATGCTTTTTTAGAATACTGAAGAACCTGAGAGGAATGAAGAAAATCATTTGTACAAGTGGTAGAACATTTAAATAATGAATCCCTTCCCTGCATCTCTCCCCCTTTTTTTCTCAGAAGTACTGAAATAGAAATTTAATAAAAGTTAAATTCCAGTGTAAATAAGGTGGATTGTTGATATTAATCTATGAAAACGGATTATTGTCCTTGTGCACAAATTTAACACTGCAACTTAAATGCTTTCCATCACAGCGTACTGCAATCTGAAAACACTAGTTGCAAGTTGCAAAAAAGACTATTGATTTGGATTCTAAATTAAGATTTAAAATAAACTGGACTTTATGTTATAAATACTCATAAACCATAATTACATAACATTATTGAAAAATAAAAAAGTGGGCTTAACTGCTAAGATTTCCTACTCTTCTAAATGGCACAGTAAGACTAATGGTGTAGCCAGAACATAAATGTGTCAGCAACATTTTTAATTGGCTTTTCATGAATGACTTTACTGTACTTAAAAGTCTGCTGCTCTCTGATGTTTCCATGTGCTGCGGACTTTATTGTCCTCACTGCATAAGAAACAGATTTCTACCTACAGCCTCCGCTTCTATAGAAAAACGTGGCAATTATTAAAAATGTTAAATGATTATGCATAAATTTTAAGATGGAAAAACATTACTTCGTACTCAAATCTTAATTCTTGAAATGTTACTGTCAATCCAATTTGAAAGATTTTCTTACAATTGACAGAATTCATTATTAAAATTTCACTCCAATCATCTGAACATAATAAATTAGCAAGTTATCAATGGCCTTTTGCAAATTTTCTGCCATCTGCTTGAGAGAAAAAAAAATTCAGGTAAGAAATCTAATAAATATATTAAGATTAAATTGATGTTACATTCGGTCCACACAGATGGAATGGACAATATATATGACAGCCAGTCATGGGATGTGTGATCTTATGCAGTATTAATAAACTGTGCAATAAATTGTAAATGTCACCTAAGGGATTCATTGGTTTGTCAGTGGCATTTAAAACTTCTAGCATGACACTAACCAGGCGTATAATATACCATAGATCTGAAAGGGTTAAAGAAAATCTATGAAGTGATGGCAGCAAAAGTTACAGATACTCTTCCGCTGCTAGTTCCGAATCATACTGGTTAAAGGCATACAAAGGAAGCCCTTGAAGCAAACACAGCTTTTGAGTCCCTCTTGTCAAAGTTTACAGAAAGCTTAATTGGAAAGTTATAAATTGAGTCTGAAAGCAGAGCCAGACAGAGAACAGCTCTGCTGTCAACCACAGTGGGACTCTTTGTGGTTACCTAAAACTTCTAATTCAAATATAATGCAGCTGGGAAGCATTTTGAGTGATTTCAGACATAAATTAAATTTCTGTACTTTTAGTGTACCTTCAAATGACATTAAATATTACATCAGAGAGGATTTTTAAAAAAAAAAAATCAAATTTATACCAAGCTAAAAAATCTACTGTTCTATTTGGAATAAGCGTGACCATCTCTTTTTCAGTACATCTGCCATTGAAGTGTACAGGAACTCAAGTTATTTAGCCATGCATGTATTGACTTCAAAAATAATTGATGCACTGTTTTATTATATTCAATTATATTAATGACCAATGCACCATTAAACTAAATTAAAAATTATTATTCAGCTATGAAAACAAAATAAATATCATACAACAATCAGCTTTGTTAGAAGTCGCTGAATCATTATTTGATACTGTTATTACATATTACATAGTATTTACAGCACAAGTAAAGGCCAGTCTGTCCAAAGGTCTATGCTGCTTCTTATACTCAATCTGTGCCTCCTTCCATTTTACTTCCTCTCACTTTATTAACATATCTTTCTATTTTTTGCTCCCTCATGTACTTAACCATCTTCACCTTAAATGCATCTATACTATTCACCTCAACTACTCCCTGTGGTAGCAAGTTCCACATTCTAACCATTCTCTGAATAAAGAAGTATCTTCTGAGTTCCTTATTAGATTTATTAGTGACTAAAATATATTTTTGGCCCCTGGTCCTAATGAAACCTTTCATAATTTTAAAGGCCTTAATTAAGTCACCTCGGAGGAAAAAGGCCTAGTTTGTCTAATCTTTTCTGATATTTACCCAAATCTTGAGTTTTAAGCTATTTGCTTTGAAATGGGGCTTGATTTCAGCAGCATTTGAAGAAATAACCTGACACTTCTGGCCGAGATTAATCAAGCAATATATATGTAAGTATATCATTACCACTTATTCTGAGTTCAAGGAGGGAAGAGAGCCTGGCAGATCACCTTGTTTGGGCCTCGAGAGGGAAGGTTGGGGGTAGGTGCAGCTCCATTCACCATTAATCTCAGGGTTTTTTGGCCAGCATTACATCCCCCTAGGGCAGTGGTCCTCAAACTTTTTTTTTGTCGAGTACCCCATTCAGATCTACAAACTTTTTGATAACCATTACAGGCCGTTGCTTTTTAACAACCCTTTAATGACCACACGTTTTGTAAATTATTATAATTACACATTACAGGTAAAAATGTCTATAATATTTCTTTACTTACCATTACTGTGATGGATTAGCTCGTTTGTTGGAGCATAAGCACTTGAAGTTGGGAAAACAGTTGGCATTCTCTCACTTGGTGACCCCCTGCAGTCTCCCTCTCTGACCCCTGCAGTCTCTCTCACCCCCACAGTCTCTCACTCGCTGACCCCCGCAGTCCCTCTCACTCTTGCTGACTGCACCCCTCGCGCAGCCTCTCTCTCCCTTGGCGACCCCGCAGTCACTCTCTCTCTCTCTTTCCCCTTCCCTGCCTCACAGTCTCTCCAATCCTGACACCCGCATTTTCTCCCTCCCTCCCTCAATGACCCCAGCAGTCTCTCATTCCCTCGGTGACCCCATGGCTTCTCTCGCACTCTGCCTCGCTTGCACCCACAGTCACTCTCCTTCGCTGATCCCTGCAGTCTCTCTCTCTCGCTGACACCCCCAGTCTCTCCCGCCCTTGCAGACCCCTGCAGTTTCTCTTACGCCCTTACTGACCCTCGCAGTCTCACCACTGTCGCTCCAGTGCTCAGGCCAATGCACTGTCACTCACTTTCCCGCTGTTCTTCCAATCACAGGCTGTTCTCTCCCGCGCTTGCTGCTGAATTGGCACAACTGCATTTCACTAGTGAACTTTTTGGCAGCAAGTGGGGGACAGAAACAGCCTGTGATTGGAGAAGCAAAGTGAATGACAGCGCATTAGCCTGAGCGCTGGAGGATGTGCACGGCTGTCATCATTAAGTGAATTGCACTTAACAATTTGTTGCGCGACCACACAGGCCGGCAACTTAGAGGGAGCATAGCTGGGGGAAGAGAAAAAAGAAAGCCCTTAAAAAACAACCTGAGGGGCAAAAACAAAATAGGAAACAAAAATCCGGTTTTAAAAAAATGGAAAAATAACACCCCTATATATTGTCAGTCTTCCTCAGTATTGACTATGCTACCTAGTTGGTATGATCTGAAAATTTTGATATTGTCCTTCCAATTACAAAGTCCAATCATTTATGTAAATAGTGAATAACAGTTGCCCCAGCACCAATTCCTGTGAAACCCATTTTCCACCTCCTGTTGGACTAAGCAACTACCTTTAACTTGTACTCCCCAATTTTTGAGTATTGCTGAAAAAAAAACATGCTGTTGAGGCTTTTCATCTTGCACTCCTCGGGACAGACACAAGAATGCCAAATTTTAAAGGGAACAACAACGCATTTCAAGTTACCTGTAAGTCAAACTATGTTGTTGATATCCCAAATTTGGTCTTTTGATGTACCTCTGTTTCGACAGCATGTCTCTTTTTTCAGCAATACTCAAGTTCTGTACCACCAAGTGACTATCTCCATTTTTTGTTTCACAGCCAGCTTCCATTCTGCTACTTGTCTCAACCCCATATGGTCTGACCTTAGTCAGGTCTATTATGCAGTTAATGAAGGCCTTTTGAAAGTCTATGCATATTGCATTCCCTACATTATCCCTTCTGCTCTTTCTGTTATTTCCTCAAAGAATTCAATAATATTGGTGAAGCAAGACCTTCCCTTTTGAAATCTGTGCTCAGGAATATTATATTTCAGGCTTCTGTTATAAATATAAATCTAAAGATTCTATATCTTTCACTACCACCAAAATTAAGCTAACTAGTCAATAGTTCACTGGATTTCTCCTATCTTCAGTTCTGAATATATGAATAACATTAGCTGTCCACCAGTCCTCTGTCACTATTCCCTTTCCCACTGAATGTTTATACACTGGTGCTAGTTCTTTGTTTGTTTGTTTCCTTAGTATGTAAATGAGTAAAAGTCAAGTATTATAATATTGTTTTTCATAAGGGAAATAAGTCTAAAAATGCCATTAATGGCGCATAACTTAAAACGTGGGGATTTTAGAACAATATGGAGCATCATAATTCAGACCTTGTGCCACAGTTCTTCACAGAATTGCTTGCTGACAGTGTTACCATCTGCAGCAGAAATGAGATACCTACCCAGGAAGAAAAGGCAGCGTTAGAGTTGCAATTCACTTCAAGCTGCTGCTGCTTGTGTCTTAGCAAATCAAGAGACCAAGAGAAGCATTAGAAGTGTTGAAATCAGATAAGCTGCCTATCTTCTTATCCAGGTGAAAGATGCATGCAGAAACCAAATTGCAGAAGGGAATATATGTTTAATGAGATGAATTTTTAGTGCCAAGTTTTCAAACTCTATGTTTTATTGAACAATTTGTTAAATAGCACTACAGTTGTTGGTTCCCAGAGAAAGGACGTTTCAGACATACGTGCTGTCTCTCTTTTGCTCGCACATCATTAAGTCCAATCACTAATATGCAGTTCGGAGACGTGTACTACATGTGGTACTAAAACTAATATTTTCACATTTGAATTCCACTTATTTCATTAATCACTGTAGGAAGTATAAATACAGTTGCAAAAAAAAAAAATTACTTTGATGTATTGACTGTGGCAATATTCATTGTCAGTCGGTAAATGTGTGTTTTTTTTTAAATATGCAGGATGGCAATGAAATTGGAGGAAACATTTGAGAAATTACCTCTACAGAGTAATCTAATGGCCAGTCTGCCACTACACCTGACAATAATATCAAAACAAAATATTGACCGAGCAACTTAGTGGTCAATGGTCTCAGAAGAGCATGACTGAAAATCATTATTACCAGAAGAAAGGTTTGTGGTCAGAAAGTGCACACATATACAGGTTTTACTGAAGTCATAAGAACAGTATGCAACCAGTAACAGCGTTGACATCCTTCTGCCATTCTTCCATAAAGACCACAAACACTCGTTTTTTACATCAAAGTTCATACTTTAAAAATTTTTTTTTAAAATGCATGCCTGTAGATTACAGACTGCCATTCCAACAGTCTATTGGTAGATTTGTAAAATATTCAGAAACGAAACGTTGAAAGTATTCCAGATAAATTCAACGACGAGATACTGACAAGTGTGCTAGATTGCTGATTGTATCCTCACATACAATTCACATATGAGCTTGTTCTTAAGATGGTGATTCTTACACCCTCCAAGCATAGGACATCCAATTGCAAACTAGTGCCATTTATTCTGTCCTGAGTGTGGATCAGGAGCTGGGAACGGAGTAGATTAGTACATTAACGGGCTGCGCCACCAAGTGGTAGAACACAAGTCACTGGCGTCATTCCAAATCTTAACTTTTCCATCTTAAGATAGAGATTTCTCCAGAGGGATGATAGAATCAAGAGCAATGTGCCGTGCATCTTCTAAATGCTAATATAACACTACTGGTAAACTGCAAGCTGCACATCATCAGGGACTCTCATTTTCAGAATTGCACAGCACCATGGAAAAATATGCTAATTAACATTATTTCTAAAAGTATATATTTCCATAAAATTTATACCTAATTAAACTAAGTGAAGTTTAATAATTTCTGAAGGGCCAACATGTTTTCTGACAGCACAGAAATTTGAGAAACTATTCCCACAAAATGTTTCCAATTTCAAAATAATGTATATAGCAAGGAACTCTTCACAATAATTGTAGTCGGCCTTGCATAAAAATCGAATACTACAGCCCACTCTTAATCTAAAAAGAGTTTTATTTCCAGATTAAGTTTTGAAGCGTTTAACTTCCAGATTCACTATGTCAAATGCTGCTTTGCATCTGCCTTTATTGGC
The DNA here is from genome assembly GCF_964194155.1 of Cetorhinus maximus. Classification (NCBI taxonomy): domain Eukaryota; kingdom Metazoa; phylum Chordata; class Chondrichthyes; order Lamniformes; family Cetorhinidae; genus Cetorhinus; species Cetorhinus maximus. Next base: position 4,403,694 of record NC_135888.1, read on the forward strand.
CATTGTTGCCAGATGGAAAATATTAAACAAAAAGGATTGCAACTAAATCAATCTGCTACAGAACAGTGCCAAAAGGCCCCATGCTAACTACAAGCAGATTTGCAGGCAGGTCTCGTTCTGTTACGACCTGGGTTCTGGCACATCCTTTGCCCCATCTAACAGCAGGAGGGCAGGGGCCGGCTGAGAGCTGCTACTGTGCCAAACAGACTGTGGAGTGCTTACTGCTTGAGTGCTTCTACAGAAAGAGTGTGAATCCAAGAGTCCATTGTAAACAACTACTGGTACTTCCTGGCTGCTACTGTGCCATACATTTGGGTGCTAAATGTTTCAACAAAAATGGCGCATTTTAATCCTTTAAAAAAATCCAAACTCAAAGTGGCATTTTAAGAATGAAGCCTTTATAAAAAAAGACCACATTGTTCTATGCTTGTCACACTTCACTCCTCAAAGCTTAGATTTGTTAACTCAATCATTATCCTTAAAAAAAACACCAACGTAAGTAAATGTGAAAAACGCAACATCTGTAATTACAGGAATCTATTTGCAACACTATAAATTATATATTTTCTAAATTAATCTAGTAAGATAAAAATGAAACTAAAAGTTGTACTTTTACCTGAAAACTGCTGGAAGATGCTAGTCTACAATTTACGCAGGACAAGACAATTTCCTTTTTGAGCTCATTGCCTATGTAATATTAAATAAGGAAATTCATTTTTTGCAAGTCATATCTACTGATGTGATGCCACAAGGCAGCAACAGGCCTTGGAACTTCCTCCAACCAGAAAAGTACTAATTATGATTTGAAATTGTTTTAATTGATTTATTGACATGCTGAATTATACATAAATGTGATTCCACTCGTTTTCATTTGAGGACCTATATTTCTAACCTTTAACGGCCTGTCACCATCACAGGTCCCGGAGGATGAACAAGTCCAAGCACTGTGCTTTTCCACCACTATTGCCAAATAAACTCTGATCGGCCAGTGAGAACCACGTTGAACAATACCCTATTAATAATCTTTTTTCTCTCCATCTCACCTCATTTTTCCATTTTGCTCGATCTGTGAGCCCGGCCAAGAACTGACAAAAGCTACTGAATTGAGGTGGTATATCTGAGTGACAAGTCTGGGACTTCAACCTGGAACTCTGGCCCGGACTTCGGCGCAATGGCCATTTTGGCAGGGACTCTCATTTACAGAACTGTACAATATCATAGAAGCCATAAGTTAGATTGTTGTGATCCCCAATCCTCTAGCAGTGGATGTATGCCACAATTTGCTTGAAAAATAATTAAAAGATACATCACAGGGAGCACAGCAGGATGTCTAGTGCAACCAATGGCTAAAGTAAAAATACCTCGTGATAAGATACTACCCAGGCTCAGAATGTCTAAAATAAATGTTTGAAGGTTGATTTGATGGGCAGGAACAAGCACAAATTCAAATTAAAGAGCTGATTCGCCTTAAGGACTGTTTTTATATCTGTCTGGTTACTTCATTAGATGGAACAGTGATCCCCACCCCATTCTTATTGAGGCTGTACGAACAGAACGGAAACCAGAGACTTTTAGTCTTCAACTGCTCAAGCAGTCTATAATCCCAATACGATTGCTGATTTACCACTTGAATTTTAATAAGGTGCAAATGGATACATTGTGATCACTAACGTCACAGTCACAACCACAACACATAGGGTTAGCAATCTGAATTACACATTAGAAAAAGTCACGTCCAGATGGTAGTTTAAGGCTAGAAACTGGCAACTTGCTCTCGCCAGATTTGTGTAATTTTGGTTGATTTGTATGTTGCACCAACTGACCACAGATACAATCAGAAAGGCACCACTAATACACACTTTTATTTCAAATTTAAACAACAATTCCCGTTATTGCACCATACTAAACTCACCAGTGTCATTCTTCAATGGTCTAAAGTGGCGGTGGTAATCACAGTGGTATTAATGCAGCAAACTCGAACTTGCTGTTGATTATGGCAGAGCTAAGACAATTAACACAACTTTAATCGGCGAACATCCCTATGGAGCATCAAGTTCCAGCAAATTTTCCATTGCATTATAGTAAAAGTCACTCATGCCATCATTTCCTGGAACTCCTGCACCATAACAATGGTGTAGGCTGTAGTTTCAGAATTTCCACTTCCTTGCGTTTGGGAAATTGGTGTTCCACCTACTGTAGTCGGGAGTTTACACTGGTTGAATGTTGCAGTTGCAAAATACACTTGAATCAAATAAAATGTATTCGTTCTGAACAAATAGTGATTTTCCTTAAAAGGTGTATAGCTGATGACTGCAATCCCTTTTCTTTCCACATTCAAAATATTCAATTATTTCCAGAACTTCTGAAAACCTCATTACATGACATACAGGCAAATTCAGACTGAATAAGCAAGACTCTGAACTAATTTGTTCACAACTGTCAGTCAAACTTATCTTGTAAGTTTTTTCACACACCTCAAGCAGATTCAGCGCTTCCAACAGAAAAGCACCGGTTCGAGTTGATACCTTTCACTATTCCATTATTTATATAGAGCAAAGCCCCATCGAGTACACTTGCAGTACACTGGATCATATCCAGTAAGCACTGTCCTTAGGCAAAGCAGTCCTGTCATAAGTTACCACAATATTAACCCAGGAATACAATTGTTGTTCTGTGCTTATCTTTTGTCACCAGAAATATAACATCCCTTGTGTTTCTCATTGGCACAAATATTTCCAAATTCTTCTAACTTAAGCTCTTCCATTACGGTTGGATTTGTTCCTAATTCCTGCGATTTGCTGGGTGTTTTTGCACACTATTGGTTTTTACCTAGTTCTTGAACACAACTTCAACAATATTTTTGTTTTGCTACATTACAACAGAATAGCATATATCCACTTTGACCTATTCTGTTTCAGGCAGAAGGTTATTGTAGTGAGGAGTCTGGAGCCGTTAACGGAGCGGGAAATGAAGCGGCAATCACCAGCGTCTGAAATGACCACAACCACCACATACCAGGGCCTGGACTCGATGGGTCGCAGCAACTCCAGCAGAGTATGACAGCCTCCCGGTGGCAGATGCAGCATCTCATTCACTGTAGAGGAAAATGTCAAGCCAGTGCATTCTCGTTCAAACAAAACAGCATCGAATATCTTTGGACCACCAGTGGAAAACCAGCCTGTGGCTAGAAGCAGCAACCCACCAGATGGAAAGAGCAGGTTCACCTTTAGAGCAGCTACCAATGAAACACCGGAAAGCAACGGAGAAACCCTCCTGGAGGCAAGACAAGTGGCATTTTCAATGCTGCGAAAACACCCCTGAACACACAGGACTTCACAACTAGGAAAGCTGAAAAGTGCCCAGATTCATGCAATAGTGAAATTGAAAACCAAGAAGTTGCCCAGAGAACAAAGGAAGAGTCCACACTCAGCCCTGTAACACCAGCTCAACCATTTCGACCCAGAAAAGTTCCACCTGGTGGTGTCTCCAGCCTTGTTTTGGGATAAACCCACCATTTACTACTTTATCTTTTTTTTATTCATTCACGGGAAGTGAGCTTCACTGGCTGGGCAAGCATTTATTGCCCATTCCTAGTTGCCCTTGAGAAGGTGGTGGTGAGCTGCCTTCATGAAACGCTGCAGTCCATGTAGCATAGGTACACCCACAGTGCTGTTAGGAAGGGAGTTCCAAGATTTTGACCCAGCGACAGTGAAGGAACAGCAATATATTTCAAAGTCAGGATGGTGAGTGACTTGGAGGGGAACTTCCAGGTGGTGGTGTTCCCATCTATCTGCTGCCCTTGTCCTTCTAGGTGGTAGTGGTTGTGGGTTTGGAAGGTGCTGTCTAAGGAGCCTTGGTGAATTCCTGCCTCATGTAGATGGTGTGCACTGCTGCTACTGTGCGTCGGTGGTGGAGGGAGTGAATGTTTGTGGATGGGGTGCCAATCAAGCGAACTGCTTTGTCCTGGACAGTGTCTAGCTTTTTCAGTGTTGTGGGAGCTGCACTCATCCAGGCAAGTGGAGACTATTCCGTCACACTCCTGACTTGTGCCTTGTAGATGGTGGACAAATTTTGGGGACTCAGGAGGCGAGTTACTCGTCACACAACTCCTAGCCTCTGACCTGCTCTTGAAGCCACAGTATTTATATGGCTAGTCCAGTTCAGTTTCTGGTCAATGGTAAACCCCAGAATGTTGAAAGTGGGGGATTCAGTGATGGTAATGCCATTGAACATCAAGGGGCGATGGTTGGATTCTCTCTTGTTGGAGATGGTCATTGCCTGACACTTACGTGGCACGAATGTTACTTGCCATTTGTCAGCCCAAGTCTGGATATTGTCCAGGTCTTGCTGCATTTGGACATGGACTGCTTCAGTATCTGGGGAGTTGCGAATGGTGAACATTGTGCAATCATCAGCGAACATCCCCACTTTTGACCTTATGATGGAAGGAAGGTCATTGATGAAGCAGCTGAAGATGGTTGGGCCTAGGACACTACCCCAAAGAACTGCAGTTGAGCAACTGAGTTGCAGACTGAATAAATGTTAATTTTATTGTGACCTGCAAAGTCTGAGCCTGACTGTTTTTGGAATAGCACTTTAGATTTCACTTTTCGTTGATGCCTGCTCCATTTTCCACAAGTGCACCAAACATCAGGCCTGCTGGGAAAGGCTTAAAAGTGGTCCGTCCTTGTGATGTGGTTATTGAGTATGTTTGTGTATTTCATGTGACTTCGGCCTAAACTCTGGCATTTTGAACTTTGTATTTGGGTATCTTGGAATGATTTGTGATGCAAATAAAAATTCTGAATCCACACATGTTTTGATTGATTTAATATCAAAGACATACATTTCAACTAGGTGTGCTAAATTGGAATGCCAGTTTTATGCCAAAACAGTAAGTTGAAAATCTATCCCATAGCTCTGATTGCTTGAATCATACTATCTACAGAAATTGTCTATGTTTGATATCCATGTTAGATGTGACAGTAACAGTTATGCAATGGCCAACTGCATATTTCTTGACATTTGACAGAATATTTGAAAGCAAGTGTTGCTTCATTAATAAAACCAATGGAAATAGTAATTTCTATTGATATCTTTTAGGGTCCCACAATTAAGTGTGCAGCTGGAAGAATGCAAAGTTGCTATAAAGTGCATATGTGGATTAGAATGGAAAGTATTGCAAGTCTTGATATTAGAGATCGTGGTGCATAACAGGGCTTACATTAAAAGACTATTAGATTTCTTCTTTGGTCTTTAGTTATTTAGCTAACAATAAGTTAATGTGGGGCTTATTAATAAACAGCTGCCCAATTAAAATCTGCAAATCATTAATTTTGGCTAGTTAAGGATCATTGTACATATCATAGTAATTTAGTTCTTCACAACAAAGTCTGGTGGATCTTATTATATTTACACAATTTTCCAATTGCAATTTTCCAGTCTTGCAAAGCAGATCATAAATATTAACTTATGCCAAAACTTGCACCATACCAAACTCATTTAGAGAAACACATTTGAAATATGAAAACAATTTCAAATTAATTTTTTAAACTTAAGTACCTAATTTATTAATATTAAATGTTAAATGTTAGGGAAACTATTTAATACACGCCACTGAAGACCAAAGGACTGAAAAAAATCAACAGATTCTGTCAGTCTACATAGTAATTTGGATACGCTCGGTTGCATTAGGTCCTGTCTTAAGCAAATGTTCAGATTTTTGTAAAATAGTTGGTGATTTGTGAAGTAAATCCTTGTTTAGTTTTCTCAAAACATTACAATCCAAATCTCTGCAAAACTGAAATTATTCCAGTGGTATGATGTGTGTCAAAATACCTTGCTTACAAGGCTTATCAAAGCAATGCAATTCTAAAAGTACTAACACTCGGGTGGTCTAATGAATGTCGCTGAATACCATGCTGTATTATGGTCTTCCCACTCATTTTTCCCTTTAATACAACATTTCCAGAACTCAAGCTGGGCTTCATAAAGATGACACATTCCTCATAATATACATCTTTCTATTAATATCATTACTTTCATTATGATAAATTACCAATTACTGAAATTATTTTCTAACTCATGAAAATATTAAATAATTAAATTTAAAGGTGTGCAATGCAGGGCATACCATTGTGAAACCAAGGATAAACAAATTCTTCAAAATTCTTCCACTGGCTCAGTTCTAGGACTGAATGCTAACTTCAGCTTTGCAGCTGTGCTATTCTTGCACAACAATAACAACATTTAATATTCATGGTGCAAAATTTCTTCACTCCAGAGCTTCAAAGACATTTCATAGGCAGGTACTGAGCAATGACATTTTGCTAATACCCAATTATAATAAAATACATAATTATTCCTCCATACAGATTAACAACTAGCATAAGTACAGAAATAGCTAGACGCTATTCAAAAGTACAATGATATACGCCCTAAGTGACCAAACTAAACCAAAATTAGTCAATATATAAAATAGAATGTGGTAATATTAATGCATACATTTTCAGTTTGGCAAAACAACGCACTCCTTAATATTAGAATTTCTGGTATGTTCCATTTAGTTTGATATAGTTGAATCTCTTTAGTTGGCCGTTAATTGATTCTTCGGCTTTTATGTCACCAAGTTCTAGTTTCATACAAAGTTTCCATCTCAAAGGCTTTTCACCAAAGGAAAATATAGCATTGTAAAAGTCTAACTTGTTTTCCTTCAGTAAAACCTTTAACATAGCTAATTTTAGCAAAGTGGCTTCCTTTTCTTAAAACTGTGGCCAGAAATCTCTAGCACTGCATCAGTTTAAATGCAGAGGAACACAACAATGGCTGAAGAGTTAATGTTGTGCTCTCTATATACAAACACTGATCTGGGTCCCTAAAGGGCCTTGTTTGTCCCCACGTTTCACTGATTTGCCAGTTGGCAATCTTAAGCCAGGAAACTGTCAATTTCAATTGAGCTTAGGGCTACATACACCCATTAAAGAAGTCTTGCTGGTTAAGGGGCAGCCTCTGTTTCCAAAGCATGGGAACGAGGGCTCTGCATTCCTCAGATTTGAGCTGGCAACTTACACTGACTAGAATTTTCAAGGAGCAATGAATGAGTTTAACAAAGGCGTTCTGTGGCCAGTTTCTGGCTGTCATCCATGTCAACAGTTTCTTAGGTCAGAGGTCACACTAACTACATTTATTCCCAGCAGACCATGTTCCAAACACAGGCTGCAATAAGTACAAATTCAGAATTTTTCAGTAATCCCCTGAGATATCCCTGATCTTCCACATGTTTCTGCTCAATTAAAAAAAATTCTCACTTTGCACCCTCTGCACTCGGAGAAAGGGGCCCAGTGGAAAAGGAAACATAGGATAACACACAGACAAAAACAAAAAGAGCATTCCAAATAAAGACACTGACACTAAGTGTAACATATTCTGCTCACCAGATTAACACGTCTACTGAATACTGTACATCAGATATATCAGAGGTACCTACTGTGCCTACACCTTTTACAATATGATTATGCCCTCCCAACATCCAAAAGAAATGTAGAAGCATTCCCAATTTTTGACAGCAGTTACCTGTACTAGTAAAAAGAATTGTCAAAGGGAATTCACTGGCTTATATATAGTAATGGAAAAAGCAACTTATTTATAAAATTTCCTCTCAAATATCAAAGCCAACCTTTTGTACATTTTTCATTCAGTTGTTTACATATAACATTTCACTTGGAGTATGTATGCCAACTATTGCATATTTGTTAATTGAAAACCATCACAAGACACCAGATGCTTAAATTGAGCACTGGCAAGAGCACACTGAATGTTGATAAATGCTATTTAAAGAGCCCCAAACTCCCAATCTGTTAAAATAAATGACACTAATATACACATAACACAGCTAAGCAAAATACACGTCATTCTAAATAGTGACTGATCAGAATTTTTGGAATTGCAGAACTAGGGACAGTGTAACCCTTAACATAAAAATAAACATAAACATTAAATATAGTTTCAAAAATATTTCATATTTTGAAAATCTATATTTTCAAATTCAATTGAAATTTGCCTTTCTTCACCAATTAAAATATATACAGATAATAATATCTTGCTTTAAAGAATTTTTGATTACAATTAAAATTTGAAAAATAATATGCAATTACAAATTTTACTTGAGCAGATAGAAAGAGTAATAGTGGAGCATCACACTAACACTGATCTTGTTCCAGAAACGCAATGCACAGTTGGTGTAACAATGAAAATAGTCAGGGGAATAAACTACTCAACCAGGTTGTGTCAATTTTTCCAATTTAAATGAGAAGGCTAGAACACAGAGTATTCTCAAAACTAAATATTTCAGCATTGCACAGACTGAAGTCTTGATAACTTTGGCTTTAACTTGTTTGTTCTGCACCTTTCAGATTGTAAAATCAGCCACGGTTCACCTCGAATTAAGAAGAAAATGAGCTTGACCATGAAAACAATTTTCTGGAACATACTTTATTTAAACTCTGGCATTTCAATTTCATTTTTGGACATTTCAGGGCAACAACTTGTTTTTAACATAGTCTTATAAAAAAAGTGTTGCACTTAATGGCAAATGGATTCTGTTCTGTGGCATTGCTCTACACCCCAGATTACCCAAGAGCAATGTTGAGATATTTAGCTACCCTTTAAGGCCATTTCTCAGGTAGTCCCTGTGGGACACTAGTTTAAATAGAATGAGCCTGATGTTAGTTTCTTCTCCACCGATGCTGCCAGACCTGCTGAGTTTTTCCAGGTAATTCTGTTTTTGTTTTGGATTTCCAGCATCCGCAGTAGTTTTTTGTTGTTAGTTAGAGGCTACTTGTTGGAGGAAGTCTATGTAGATTAGCACTTGCTTGTAAATCCCTGGCTCTTATTCCTGATTGGACAGCCAGATTATCAAGGTCAGGCAAATTGTTTTTTTTCTTTTGAATACATTCTTGACAATTCACAAGGGATAAATATGCTACATAAATACTTCTGTATACCCAGGCTGGGGAGAAGACGAAGTGCAGTGGGAGGGAATGAATTGCAAAACGGGGGGGCGGGGGGAGAGAAAGAGGGCACAGGATAGTGAACAGTGGAAATAAAGCACGTTAAGATGGGAGAAGCAGACCACAGCAGTGCAGTCAGAAAGCACAGCACATAGAGGTTTTTGGAACAAAGAACAGTAAGCTATGGGTGACAGGGAGCAGATCATTGGTGGGAAATCACAGATAGACCCATCAGTTTCAAGGGAGGCAGTACAGCAGAGTAGAGGAAGTGGGCAAGGCCAGGAGTGGCAGACAGCAGGTAACAGGAAGAGATAGGGGGCAATAATTTGAGTGCTGGGTTTCAAAGCACAGCATGGGAAGGGGAATAGAATAAACTAGAAAAAGATGGTCATGAAGTATAAATACGTACATGCAAACACACTACATACACAAAGACAACCAATTCAAATGAAGGCAAGATGATATAAACTCATGCAATCTGCTGAATAAGTTAAGAGTGTGTACCAGTTACTCTATATCGCATAATTATATTAAATCAATCACATAGTCAGCTACCCATATCCTGCCTTAATTATTACTTAGGATCCATTTAGAAGAGCTATACCCCCCAATTCCAATTAAGTACTGAAACCATAAGATCACTGGAGTTGAGCAGCTAAATGGTGCATGTTACTGATATGCTGCAGAGTGCTAGCTTATATGCCTACAACCATGATCCTCACTAACTGAACTCCTGAGCTCAGCTGGGCTACAAGGGCAAATAACAAGGACACTGATGAGGAAGTGAAATAATCACAGGTCAAGTCAACCTCTTGGTTGGAATAGTGTTTGCCATGGGAGGAAACAACCAAAAAGTACAAAACCCAACTAAACATGTAAAACACTGGATTCACCAATTACAAAGTAAGAGGACAGTGTTTGTCATTGCCACATAAGATGGACACTACTTTTTAAAATTCTTGTTAAAGAGCCAAGCTCCCAAAGCAACCCACAGAGAGCCACATAGTTTTTTTAGACTTGTAATAATCCAGTTAAAAAGCCAAGTTTGGAGATTAACATAAAATAATTCCCAGCATCAGTGACAGCACGTCATAGCTGATGGTTAAGCAAGAAAGTTCTCCTCAGTAAAACTACACAGGATGACAGACTAGAACAGAATGAAATGATTAAAAGGCTGAATCACCTCAACATTCTTTCATCAAAAGTAGCAGAAATGAATAAACAAGCACTGAAAAGAATAAAATGGGTGCCATTTAAATGGTATACTGTTGCTGCTGCTTTTAGATCCGATGTTAAACTTGGTGACAGTATCATGGCATGTGACTATCCTAATATTAGTTATTGGCATTTTCAAAAGAAAAAAAATAACACTTTAGCAATATTATTTGAAGTTAGATTTGTTTATATTTAACTGGGTCATGTGTGACTACATTTGACCCTGAAACAGTATGGTAAGGAAAATTTGTAATTTCTTTAAAATGTTTATGGAATCTGTAATTGCTCTTAAGAATGTTTGGAAATGACCTTTAAGAGTTTGTTTCAATTGTAATTTTCTTGAAGAAATAACACTGGTCCATATGACCTGGCAACCCTTGACCTAGAAGCAGTACCAACAGGAAGGAAGTTAAGGCAGAAGCTGTATGGCCAGGCACGAAGGAGAGCTGCAGGCGAAGGAGAGCTGCGGCAGAGGGGTGAAAAGAGAAGGCACGTTTACAAGGAGCTGTGTGTGGAATAGACTTAAACAGGACAGGCAGGCGAAGCCAAGGGAGGGAGCAGGGATTGTGAATTGGACCATTTTACTACTGCTGCTGCTTCAGTTTTGTCAGAGCTGACCAGACCAGAGTTTATTAAAGAGAACTAATAAAGAACTTTCTGGGGAATCTGTTCCCTCAAGACTGTCGTGAACCTAGCTACGGAGATTCTGCAGAAACGTGCTGTTCAGGTGACGAATAGCTCCAGGAACCTCAGATGGAACACAGCTACTGGTGAACACGACTCAAGGGCCAAATCGATTGAATGGGAAAGTGAGAGATCTTACGTACCAGAGGCTGAGTTACAGAACTTTGGAACTGCACTCGGTGCCACATTTGTGAAGAGTGATGCAGGTGCTTGCGTTTGCATAAGCCTTATCTTTGTAGTATCGGCTATTTAAGATGAAATTTACCTTTTTATTTGAAGTACCCGTGTGTAATTTACATTGGTTCTGATTCGTGTTAAAGTAAAAACTACAAATCTTGTTGATAATTTCTTTATTTGGGGGTTGTTTGGTAAATTTGGTTATTTTGGTTTATGGTTTCCCCATGGGGATTGTACACATGGCAGTAATAAGGATAACACACAATTAAATGTCAAACTTATGCTCCAAACATTTAAACACAATTGTATAGATATAAAGCACTGTTCGCTAGACAGATTGCAAACTAAAATTATACGGTGAAAGTGATAACAAATCTTTATTTTGTGCTGCAGTGAATGGTCTAACAGAATAGGAGTTATGGTCACCCTGATCTATAAAAAGCTCCTCCAATTCTTAGCAGGTGTACACTCGGGGAGTCAGCAACACACAAGGCAGAAAGGAGCACACATGAGCTCTGAGTATGGGCTCGTAGATTGAAAACCCTGCCGGATGACAGAAAGTACAAGGAGTTCCAGAAACTATCCCCCTTCTCCAGGCGCTTCAACGTCTATCTGCAGGAATTTATCAAGGCTCCTCTGACAGCACCTTCCAAACCTATGACCACTACCACCCAGAAGGACAAGGGCAGCAGATAGATGTGAACACCACCACCTGGAACTTCCCCTTCAAGTCACTTACCATCCTGACTTGGAAATATATCGCTGTTCCTTCATTGTCGCTGGGTCAAAATCCTGGAGCTCCCTTCTTAATAACACTGTGGGTGTACCTACATTACATGGACTGCAGTGGTTCAAGAAGGCGAAGCCACATCCCGTGAATGAATTAAAAGAAAATCTACACTACACTTTCGCCTTTCAAGAATGCAGATGAGCTGAGTGAACACCTCGACCTCAATCTTATACAGCCAATATTGAACATGACATGACCCAGGAAAGCATGTGAACAAGGTGCCTTCCACAAGAACACCTTACATCGAGAGTGAGGCATCACTGATGTCAGCAACGAGCTGAGAACGGACAAACACTGGTGAAATGGATACACGTAACATTGAACAGAGGCACATGATAGTGGCACCTGCGATAAATGGAGGGAGGTGATTGACTACAACACAGCTCAGCATAAAGAGGCAGCAAACACAAGAGATGTGAAATGGGTTCCATTCTATTTACAGTGGTGAAAGGTATATACATGTGGTGAACACCCATGCCACCGTTGTGTTCCTAATATTTCTTTCTCTTCCGAACCCTACCACTACATCTTGGTGCATCACCGACATCCACAGCGGAGCTGGAGGCAACCTGCTACCCCGTTGTTTGTGATGACTTTGGTGGGCGTCCTCTGGAGGGCCGAGACCTGGAGGACCCTTGCCTGCTTTGGGTCTCCTGCTTGGACAGTTGAGCTGGAGGTGATGAAGTCACGAGAAGAGTGGATTGGGATCGTCTGGACACCCCCAGAGTCACCTGGGTAGATGGCCCTGGGTGTCCAGCTGCTGGTCCTCCTCAGGATGGGTGCCTGAGAGCTCCAGGCGGACTCCTGCAGGAGAAGGGGCAGCACGAATGAGATCATGAGGGGGTGCCCTGGACCCCCTCTTGTGTAGAACACTGCTGGATGCCACCAATGCCCATAGCAATGGAGTGCAACTCTTGCAGCAGCACAGGTGCTGTGTCCAGGACCAAGGTCTCCATGGCGGCTGCCATCCCACCAGTATTGACCTCAGTGCACTGGCATGCCGGCACTATAACTACAGACTGAATGCAGACGGACTCCTCCATCGTACAATGCAATCTGTGGACTGTAGCTAAGAAACCTTCCTGATATTCCCAATTGATTTAGGACCGAATCCAGAGGCTCGTCATCTGACACAGACTCAGTAGAATCCTGGCCTCCGGCAGACTTCCAAGTGCTGACGACTTTGGATGCCCCTGTCTCCACCTACTGTGGACCAGACTGTGCGTTGTGTTCACCGTTTGTGACCCCGAGCTTGCTCCAGAACTAGGCCCCCACCAAGGTGTGTGTCTGTGTCTCTGAACTGGTGGAAGGTGTGGGTGAGCACTGTGGTGGATCTTCTCCATGACTCTGTTCAGCATCCTCATCCAAGGTGTCCTCAGGACTTGAGATGAGCGACTGGCTCAAGGTCTCCAAGGCACTTCCCAGAGGTGCCTATAAAAGAGAGTAAGGAAGTTAGTGCGTGGCAAGCAATTCGAATACAGGACAATGGACTCACAGATTCATTGTCTAAGGGATCAGCTGGTGCAGGATCCTCACTTGGGTGTGCACCACTGACCTCACCGTCACCACAAATGGTCCCAGTGTTCTCCAGCGAGTTCAGTAGCTTGCTCCTCAAAGAAGGGAGGGACTTTATTTTGGCCATACCACCACTGGTCTGGGACCTCTCCCTCCTATTGTGGGCAAGATGGTCCTGCATAAAGACAGATGGGGAGTGTGAAAGCAGGACCATGCCAAGGCAGAGGATAAGGATGCCTGCCTTGTTTGGGTGGTAAGTGGAGCCATCTAGGGGATGAGCCCAGAAGGAGATGTGGAGATGTGTGTGAGAAAGAGCATGGACTTGAGCTGGCAGTGTATGAGATCCCTGTGGAATGTCATCCTGCGAACGTCTGATGGGCTTGTGAGTGTGAGAGTTGAGTGTAATAAGCTGGTTGGCTTACCCTGGTAGAACGAATAACATCATTTAAATATGGGCCCGGAGCGATGATCTGCTGAGGTCACCATGGGGCGGGCAATTCAAAGGCCACCGGCCTGCAATACAACATGTTTCCTGCTGATGCATATTTAATGAGGTGGGAAGCAGACAATATAGCACAAAAACATTGCGGCCGGTGGGAAAAGCGGCAATTTTCCCACTCACCAGCACATTTAGTGTGCGAAGGGAAAAGTCCTGCCCAATGTGTTCCATAAAACATCACATGTTCATTGTTCTCATAATACATATATATTTAAAAAATCATATGCTTTCACTGTAGTGCTGCTAGGTCATAAACTGCAGATTACTAACTTGTGTCTGATTTGATTACAGCCTAAATCGTTAAACCTACTGAAAATTCACTTCAATTGTAAATCATTGTATATATGCTCGCTGATCTCTCATGATGACATTCATATGTAGTTTAAGGCTCAGAGTGCATTTGTGATAGCTCATGCAGTCCCTTGTCCAAGCTGCGGACAGGACCTCAACATAAAAAAAAATCTAGCAGCACTGCAGGACACCAAGGAGCAGGGACATAACTTTCAAATAAAATCATATAGCCTTCAAGCATAGTAGCAGTTTACCCAATCAGCTGCACCAGGGAAATAACAAACCGTGGTGACATCTGTTCTGAAAGACTATTTTCTTCCCTGGACATGATTTCCAATTATAAGACTACATCCAGCAAACAGTGGGTTAAATGCCAGCTTTTCATCATTAGGACCAAGATTTGAATCCAGCCCACACCGATGAAATAATATTTTTTTCTGTTGGCTAATTGCAAGGGTCCAATGTGAAATGCATTTGGGCAATCTTAAGCATTGTTTGTGGTGGAATTGGGCCCATACCTCAAATTCGTCAATATACGGAAAATGAAAAAAAAGACACTCACCCTGTTGCCATCCAAGCATGATGAAGAATATGATTTATATTTCAAGTTTAGTATTATGAACATGCATAAGACAGATACAAAAAAGTTTTAATATTTCAAGTAAGTGTTATTTATGAATGCATTCTTCCATCTATGAAAGATGATGGACACGCAGCAAACAATCCATTTCAAGATTGAAGAGCCCAATCCTTGAGTGGCAGCTTCTGCCATGTGCCACACATGACGCTGTAGGTTGTTGTTTTCGCCATTGGCATGTTGCCACTGGTCATCACGGTAGTGCCATGCCAGCCTACAGAAGGCGTTACCATCTTCCTCTGTCATCAGCTAGTAACTCCCAGGTGTGGTAATCCATATATAGAGCCTTCATGCCATGCTTGCAAGTCTCCTTGAAGCGGAACTTTGGGGATCCTTCTGGTCATGAGACTCCGGTTACCTCATCATACAGATAGTCCTCGGGTATGCAACCATCTTCCAACCTGTGGACGTGTCTGAGCCAATAAGGCTACCTCTGTTTGATGAATGCTAACAAACTTGGGAGTTCTACCTTTTAGAGGACCGCCTCATTCGTAATTCTGTCTTGCAAGGATATATCCTTACACGCCACAGACAGCGAAGATGGAAATTGTTAAGCTGCTTTTCTTGTAAGCTGTATTCGTTCATATTTCACAGCCATACAAGGTACTGAGAACACAAGCCTCATAACTATCAGCTTGATCCTAAAGGTTAGCTTGATTATTCCATACCCTTTTGTGAATCGGCCAAAAGTGGTTTCTGCTTTCCCTGCGCATGCAGGAGGCTCAAGGGGCCAAACGGCCTACTCCTGCTCCTACTGCGTATGTTCATATGTTCATTTATCAAGTTCTAAACCAAGGGACAGACTGTCTGTCATCAGGGACACGAAGTAGCAGAATTTGCTAACCGCTTCCAGTGAGGTGCTATTTAGTGTGATTAGGGACAGAGATGCAACACCTTGTCCCATGATCACAGTTTTCTTGATGCTTATGGTCTGAGAGAAAAAGTTACAGACATGGGAGAGACAGCTTATGAGTCTTTGTAACTGAGTTTCCATGTGGGCGACTAGCACAGATCATCAGCGTAGAGTTCCCTGATCAGGATGTGATGGGTTTTGTCTTCACTTTCAGTCTTGATAGATTGTAGAGACTACAGTCTGACCTAGAATGCAAGTAGCCTCTTTCCATATCTGCAGGGAAAGCAAAGATCAGGAACATGGAGAAGATGATGCCAAACAGAGTGGGAGCGAGGTCACAGCCCTGTTTCACTCCATTCTTCATTCAAAAACTGTCACTGGTGGAGCCATCAACTAGACCTGGTCATCTCGAGAAGGCGCGATCTACCCACTGTTCTCCACACCCAGGCTTCCATAGTGCAGATTGCGACACCGACCGCTCTCCTGCCAGCAGAGTGAAGGTACACCCCTGAAAATTTCAGGGTTCCAAACACAATAACCCACAACTCATCAACATCCCTTGCACAAGTGATGAGGTTAAATACCAGCACTTCATACTGTTGCTAAACAATTGCTACCCACCAAAGGTGTAATAGGAAGTGCAGATCCTAGTTTCAATTAAGTTTGGAAGTCACTAAGTTCGATCATCTATGAAGCAGTAGAAGAATCATTTGGTAAAGGCAGAACCTGCAACAAGGACTGGTTGAGACCTACTTAAGTGTTATTGATTCATTTATATATTTAAGCGAGGCAGAAATCAAAATGGTGCCTGAAAACAGGTTGAAAAATAAAACAGCTGAGAGATAGGAGATACAAATATTCATACATATATACACATACTGCTGTTACTAGATAACAGTTAGAGCAGCTTAATTGATCGGCTTTATGTAATTCCTTGTTTTTCATTAATAGCTTTTTAAAAGGGACTATATTTGAGCAAAATGGAAGTTAACAGAAAGCAGTTACTTGAGTCAATCAGAAAAGCTTTCCAATTTATTCATCCCATAGACTCTTACATTATAATGTACACATTTAATGTATAGCACATACTCTTTTTAATTTTACCAATAGGTATGCACGCCGTGACAAAAAGCTGATTTAGTTATATTGGGTGAATAGCCCATGTACGGCAGGTGTCATTTAGCTGCTCTGCACTTGAAATTAGAAGTATACATTAAAGATTAAATATTTAAACAGACTGGGCTGAGAATCAATTACTCATTAAAAGTTTTCTGCACAGTGTGAGAAGGCTATAAGGACAACAATTAGGGCTTTAGAATACAGATCTAGGACCGATGAGTAGAAAACAAAGAAAGCTGTGCTTATGGAATATACGGCTCTTAAACATTCACACTGAGTATTCATGTTCAGTTTTGGTTCCTGTACATCATGAATAATATTGAAATTCCGGAGAAGGTACAGAGCACGGTAACCAAGATTGTACCAAATCTTTGAGTTCTTAAGCTATAAGGATAGGGCCAAGAAAAATATCTTTTTACTTTGGAAAAAAAATACCATTTAGAGGAGCTGTGATTGAGTTTTTTTTTAAATAATGATGCGATTCAATACAGCATGTTTAGAAATGGATAGGCAGTACCTTCTTAGAAGTCGTACTTGTAAATCAAGTTGATTTCTTTGTTAAGAACTACATTCACTGTAGAATTGATGGTGGCAGTTTTATTCTATTTTCATTTGTTTATCTTTTAGCTTGTACCAAATGTCACGTTAGATAATGCCTTGGCCTCTCTACATAGTGATACTCAATAATCACTGAAGGAATGGTAATTGTGATATAATTAATACAAGTTCAGAATGTGATAATCTAACTAACCAAAAGCAGTACTACTATTAATCAGACATTAGTCTAGAGTCATTTACCTTTACATTCAGATTGCAAAAATACCTCACATTTTATGTAACTAACTTTTGGCAATTACAAATGTTGCCACAAACAAATATATTCTTATAAAAGAATGCATTCAAAAAATTGTGATGTTGCAGCAGTTATAGAACTTAGAAAACTAATTTGAACTACTGCTAAATGTTAAACTTTCAGAATCTCTTTTTGATAATCAGTTTCATAAAATAAAATCAACCAGATAGTTGACAGTAGGTCTTGTAGGAACCAATATTGCAAATTTCAACAGTTTAATTATTTCAATGGCAGCTTGATTCTGTAAATGTCTTCAATACTACACTAAGTTTTACGTGTTATACATAGAGCTTTAAAGCTTGCTCTTTACTTGTTTCAAATTCAAAGCGTTATAACTTTGCTGAAATCTTTACTTAATTACATCTGTTTCATGTCAATTTTGTCCAAAGAATGCAATGCTGCAATAAAAGATAACACTGCAAGTTGGAATATAGGTCTGTTATACAGAATACATATTGCTTCAATCTAAGTATAGATCAGAGCCTGTCAGCAGTTAAATCAACAAAATAGGGCATAATTACACAAATTAATATAGAAGACAATGTCCTTTTAATTTTTCAGTTTACTCTAGGTAAACTGGTTCAGTAAAGTGTATTGCAAAATTAAACAGTACCAAGAAGCCTGTGTTATTTGTTTTAAAATAGGGCCATTGCCCAAAACAAAATTTAAAACTACTATAACATGAAAGAACCTTATAATCACAGAGGGTCCTTGTCCCCAAAACAATGCAGTTAGGACTGACCCCTTAGTACAATGACCTGTTGGGAAAGGATACGAGAATCATGTTTGTCAGCTAAAATGTGATGTTTGTCACAAACCAGAAGCTAATGTTAAGATCCATGGCTGTATATACCCTTTGCTGTCTCACCTTAGGATACAGAAGCAAGTTTTGGCCCCAGAAGATAAGCGACAAAATCCAAACCTCTGCTTGCTGTCAATGTCAGTGAGTACAAACGTAAAGTTCTGGCCAACTTGGCTGACTGTAAGGCTGTAAAAGAGAACAAAGCAGAAGTGTATTTTCAACTGACCATAAGATAAAGACGTCTAATCAAATCATGTCATTGAACCAACATAGCTGAACTCCACTCACGAGATTTTCCGGAAAAAAACTTTTAAAAGTAATGCTATCGGAAATGTACAAATGTTTCAATTTTCAACATAATTATATTAATTATACAGTGGAGTTGGTGGAAAACAGGAACTCCATAAAAATTATTTTTATCAACTTCTTTCAACAGTCACTATCACAAAAACAGATTATCTGGTCATTACTACACTACTGTTTGTAGGAGCCTGCTACGTGCAAATTGGCTGCCGCCTTTCCCACAATGAACAATGACTACACTTCAAAAAATATTTCATTGGCTGTAAAACACTTAGAAATGTTCGGTGCTCATAAAAAGTGCTATATTATTTGCAAGTGTTTCTTTCTCTCTTTAATGGCAGTTCACAATGAGGTCACTGATGCCTCATCCTCTAATCAAATATTTTTTGTATTAAAACCAACTTCCTTGGGTTTTTTTAACCCTACTTTATTTTTCTTTCTTTACATTTCTCCATTGCACTCTCTGGTTGATTGCATCTTTATCCCTCTATTGATACTTTTTCCGTCTTTATTGGTTCTGCTTTATGCCTGTAGCCCATCTCTGCTCTAAACGTTCTCTGGCTTTATCTCTAATTTCAGCTCTCTGTTTTTGTATCATTATTACATCCAAAGTCAGTCCCTCAACTTTCAACGTTATGCACCTTGGGTCAAGCTGTCAGATGCCACATGCATACTGCTGCCAGTGTGGTGCAACATCAATGCTGCAAACACATATAAAAATTAGTCTTCAGCTATATTGGAAATGACAGAAAACTTCGAAAGTCAAAACAAACATTCTTGTCTCTCTTTGCTAAATGCCAAGGTTATTTCAAATAATTACAACACAGGAATACATTGTAGGCCTAAAATAATTTTGAGTTAGTCATATATCTGTAATTCATACCTGATCACGAGAGTATCTTAAGTTCACTTTCCGATGCTAGTTATACGGGCCATAATTTAAATCTAATTTAGCTTCCAAACTTTTCAATCAGTTTATCACACCAAAGCAGATGATGAGATAATTAAAAAGAGGAATTAGAACCAACTGTCCAAATTGTATTGAAAGCACAGAAAGCACAACTCTGGGCTGTGCCTTATTCTAGATTAAAGGGGGTTAATTTATTTTTTTATTCATTCATGGGATGTGGGCATCAGCAGCAAAGCCAACATTTATTACCTATCTCTAACTGCCCTCAAGAATGTGGTGGTGAGATGCAGTGCTGTGAGGGAGGGAGTTCCAGGATTTTGACAACGAAGAAACAGTGATATTTTTCCAAGTCAGCATGGTGGGGAACTTGGAGGGGTATTTTCATGTGGTGGTGTTCCCCTGTGCCTGCTGCCCCTTGTCCTTCTAGGTAGTAATTGTGTGTCTGGGGTGGAATGTTGAAGAAACCTTGGCAAGGTGGATTACAAATTATAACACAAGAATATGTGGTCAACATATATTAGCAAGTTGGTGCAGACCTAATAAATTACTGTTAAGGTAAAACGGAAAATGGTCAAATATATGTTCAAATTCTGAAAAGAGAAGCACATTTTGAAAAGTATCTTCCAGATTAGTCGACTTAAAGTAGGCCACTGTGCAGAATTAAATATAAAAGCAGACGAGTACAACGTGGGCAAGTGTGAGTTCATGCACTTTGGCAGGAAGAATAGAGGCATAGACTATTTTCTAAATGGGGAGAGAATTCAGAAATCTGGAGTGCAAAGGGACGTGGGAGTCCTAGTCCAGGATTCTCTTAAGGTTAATTTGCAGGTTGACACGGTAGTTAGGAAAGCAAATGCAATGTTGGCATTTATTTCAAGAGGACTAGAATATAAAAGCAGGGTTGTGCTGCTGAGGCTTTATAAGGCTCTGGTCAGACCACATTTAGAATATTGTGAGCAATTTTGGGCCCCGTATCTCAGGAAGGATGTTCTGGCCCTGGAGAGGGTCAAGAGGAGGTTCACGAGAATGATCCCAGGAATGAAAGGCTTAACATATGAGGAACGTTTGAGGACTCTGGGTCTATACTCGATGGAGTTTAGAAGGATATGGGGGGATCGGATTGAAATTTACAGAATACTGAAAGGCCTGGATAGAGTGGACGTGGGGAAGATGTTTCCATTAGTAGGAGAGACTAGGACCCGAGGGCACAGCCTCAGAGTAAAGGGAAGACCTTTTAGAACAGAG
This sequence comes from Cetorhinus maximus, assembly GCF_964194155.1. Taxonomy (NCBI): domain Eukaryota; kingdom Metazoa; phylum Chordata; class Chondrichthyes; order Lamniformes; family Cetorhinidae; genus Cetorhinus; species Cetorhinus maximus. The sequence continues at coordinate 4,424,595 of NC_135888.1, forward strand.
ATGAGGAGAAACTTCTTTAGCCAGAGAGTGGTGAATCTATGAAATTCATTGCCACAGAAGGCTGTGGAGGCCAGGTCATTGAGTGTATTTAAGACCAGATAGATAGGTTCTTGCTTGGTAAGGGGATCAAAGGTTACGGGGAGAAGGCGGGAGAATGGGGTTGAGAAACTTATCAGCCAGGATTGAATGGCGGAGCAGACTCGATGGGCCGAATGGCCTAATTTCTGCTCCTATGTCTTATGGTCTTATTTTCATTGTCAAAAGCACAAATAACTGTTTGCATTTGATTTTGCCAATTTACCCCATAAAAGCTATAAAAAATAGAATAAAAAACTAAGAGCACTTTGAAGAAAGAGTGAAGTAGAAAACAAAATAAAAAATTGCCTATAACAGTGAACATAAGTGACATTATATTGAAAGTGTGAACATTCGTCTAGTGGGGATGAATCTCACAGCAAAAGTACAACTTTGTTATGTCACCCCTGTATTCATTGACCTACATTGTCTCCCAGTTCCCCAACGCTTCCAATGAAAAATTCTCATCCTCGTAATTAAAGCTCTTGAGGACATCAACCCTCCCTATGTTCATAAGCTCCTTCAGTTCTAGAGACACTACTCCTCCCCTCTCTCCCTCAAATTGCCATTCATCTGACTCTTGCCTTTCTGTGCACTCTTTCCCTTTACTCTACTTGTCTTTCCACCTACGTCTCTCCTTCAATATCATCCTTAAAACCCATCTCTTTGAACAAGGTTTTAACAACCCCTGCTAATATTTTCTTCTTTGGCCCTACATCCATTTTTGTTTTGACACTAGGGTATTTTTTTCTACATTAAAGATTCTATATCAATGTAATTGCTGCATTGTTTTGGTGACAGGTTGGGGTGGGGAGCTTGGAGTGATATAAAATAGGGAAAGAGACAATTAATATTTAAATATACAAGCTCCTCCAAGGGAGGTACTAAAGTGGTTCAATAAAAAGGTCTATTATGTACTGCAAGAACATCAAAATCTATTTTTTTTTGCCAAAGAACAAATTCAAATAATGATCAAGACCAAAGATCTGATAAATCAATGGCAAAACATCTAATGGAAATACTTAAAAGAATTTGTGGAGCTATATTTTCATCACTCTTGTGGCAATAGGAACAATGGCAGTGCCAACATCCAACCACAGAAAAGCAATATCAGAATGTAATATTGCTCAAAGTTTACATGACTTGTCAGAGAGGTACAATGCAAGGTATAATGGGAAACTTAGACTTCATTTTTTTTAAGTTGGAGTGGATTTAACATCATGGATAAAAATTGTGCATGATAAAATATAACCCTTATTTTTCTTGCAGAGACAGGCTGGTGCTTTCCAAATGCTATTAAAACATCTCTTTTGAAAGGAAATACAGTGTTATGACACAGCAGTTGTTAAAGGCCGAGTTATTTAAAATCCCAGAGGGATCTTTAAACAACCGTCACAACCTATATTTTCAACTGGTATGTTTTGAGTTGCAGCTCCAAATTCAGGAATAAGACCACCGGTTCTTGAGAGGTTTTATATCAAACTAAATTAGACATTTATTAATTTACAACAAATTAAACACATACACATGGCTACAAATTACTATCATAACTTGTAACAAATTCCCAAATTAATCTCCACTAAGGCAACAATAACCAATAGACTTAAACAGACACCAGGCAAAGCATTTTCACCTTACAAATTCAAAATGAGGTTCCTTTGAAGACAGTTGTAGGCTTACAGGCTTAGATCTTACATGCCTCTGACCTGCACACACAAACTCCTCTCAGGTTATACCTAGCCTTCCCTTTGAATGCAAATTCTCATGGTATCAACAGGTCCTTTGAACCCCTTTCATTGTACCAATTTTATTAGTAATATAAACATTGCTTGGTATCTCCTAGCTAGGTGCACGATTTCACTCCAACTCTTGAAAGATCAATTCAACAAAATGCAAAGGCACCCTCTACCTACTGTTTACATCGCAATACTACTATACATCAAAGCACCCAGGCTAGCTGGTTTTACTCCAATTAAAACACACACACAGACTAAACCTTCTTTTAAAAAAATAATTTCCAATAACATTATATACATTAATATCTCTTCACGACATCCCCCTTCCTATTGAAAAATGAACCGTCATAATTCTAAAAGACGGCTTCATTTTTTTAACCCATCTAACACTATCTCCTACACTTATTACCCTATTACATTACCAGAGGCATGTATTAACATAATATAATATACATACACAAGTCCTTGGTATCAACAGAAATCACTCCAGTTTTTTTAAATGTCCAATTTGCCTTTAAGCTTCAAACTCTTGATAACGCGTCTGCGAACAGATTTTCTCTCCCAGCAATATGTATAATCCGTAGATTAAATGGCTGTAATAATAGACTCCATCTGAAAAAGTCTTCCACTTTTGTCTCGGAATTTGTCCAAAAACTTCAAAGGGTTATGGTCTGCATAAACGATTGTTTCTGATGAATTGTTTGCAACATAAATTTCAAAATGCTGCAATGCTAACACCAAACCCAAAGTCTCTTTTTCGATCGTTGACTATCTTCTCTGTTGTACATTCAGCTTCTATGAAAAATGCCCTATCGGTTTTTCAATTCCAGTATCGTCATCTTGTAACAGTACAGCCCCAATGTCTATGTCGCCTGCGTCAACGGCCAACTTGAATTGCTTGGCATAACTGGGTACTACCAAAACTGGTGTCGTAGTTAATACAGTTTTCAAACTATCAAATGACTTCTGACACTCAAGTGTTCATTGAGACTTCTTGTTCTTTTTTAACAGTTCAGTCTGTGGAGCAACCACACTGCTAAAATTTGGTACCAATTTCCAGTAAAACTCACTCATGCCCAGAAATCTCAAAACTTTTTGTTTTGCTGTAGGCACTGTGAAATCCACAAAAGCCTTGACTTTTGCATCTCTCGGAACCACCTTACCACGTCCAATGGTATGGCCTCGATACATAACTTGTGCTTTTGCAAAATCACTTTTAGCCAAGTTCATCACCAAATTAGCTTCTTGTAGTCAAGTAATTAATTCTTCCAGATGTTAAGTGCTCCTCCCACGTCTGACTGAAAACTATTAAATCATCAACATAAACAGCACAATTGCTTAGGCCTGCAATTACTTTATTTGTCAGTCTTTGAAATGTCGCAGGTGCATTCATCATGCCAAATGGCAAGACTTTCAACTGATATAGTCCACTTGGCATTACAAAAGCCAATATCTCCTTTGCTCTCTCCGACAACGGTACCAGCCAATATCATTTTAGCAAGTCAATCTTTGTGATAAATTTTGATTTCTGAATGCAATCTGCCAATCGTGGTACAAGAAATGAATCCGCCTTTGTCACTGCATTCACCTTTCGATAGTCTACACACAGTCTTTGTGTTCCATCCGGTTTCGGTACCAGCACAATAGGCGAACTCCAGTTACTACAACTAGACTCAATAGTATCATTTTGAAGCAGGAAATCAATTTCATTTTGTACTTGTGATAACTTTGCCAGATTTAATCTATATGGATGTTGCCTTATTGAAGATGAAACCTGTAGCGAGATATCATGCATAGCTAAATCTGTCTTCCCCAACTTATTTCCACCAATAGGTTTGTGTGACTGCAATAGCTTTTCCAAATCACTTTGACACTTGTCTGGAAGGTAACTTAATATTAAATTTACATTTTCAAGCATCCCTTCATTATCCAATTTGATCAGAGGAAAATCAATTTCAGAGTCCTGCACTTCTACCTCTTTCTCATCATCCACCATCATTAATACCTCTTTTTGTTCCTCTTCCCTGTCAAAGTACTTTTTAAGCATATTTGCATGACACGCCCTCTGCTTCTTTCTTCTATCTGGAGTATTTATTAAATAATCTACTTCACTCAATTTCTTTTCAACCCTGTAAGGCCCACTAAATCTTACATTTAATGAATCATTGAGTACTGGTAACAAAACTAGTACTTTCTCTCCAGAAACAAAGGCTGCAAGTTTTAGCTTTCTTATCTACCTTCACTTTCATCACTTGCTGTGATGTCTTTAAGTGTTCCCCAGACAACTCACATGCTTTGTTCAATCTTTCCCTGAAATTTGATATGTAATCTAGGAGAATAGTTTCTGAATTTTGACCCACCAATTTCTCATGTATCAATTTCAGTGGTCCCCTTACCCCATGACCATAAACTAGTTCAAAAGGGCTAAAACCAGTCAATGCATTAGGAGCATCTCTAATAGCAAATAACAAAAATGGAATTCCTGTATCCTAATCCTATGGGTAATCCTGACAGTATGTTCTCATCATAGTTTTTAAAGTTTGATGCCATCTTTCCAAAGCTCCGGATGATAAGCTGTTGACTTATACTGTTTTATCCCCAAACTGTTCATTATTTCCTTAAACAGCTGTGACATGAAATTTGACCCCTGATCTGATTGTATTTCTTTACCATATCTTGTAAAAAATTTAGTTAACTCCTCCACAATCATCTTAGTTGTAATATTTCTTAAAGGTATCGCTTCGGGAAACCTGGTAGACACATCCATTGTCAGTAAATACTGATTTCCACTTTTAGTCTTAGGGAGGGTAAAAGGTTCTTCAAATGCTAGTATTGGGATTAAAGGCGCTGGCTTAATCACTGCTTATGGTTTTCCTGTTATTTGTCATGAATTACAGGTTCCACAGAATTGACTACATCCCTATGCAATCCTGGCCAAAAATTATACCTCTATCTTTTCCTGTCTTTTCCCAATTCCTAAATGCTCCCCCCCTCACCATTGCAATTTCACATGTAATCCCTAATGGGATAACAATCTGATGCACCTCCCTCCAACTTTCATTTGTTGAGACATGATCCGACCTCCATTTTCTCATCAAAATATCTCCCTTAAGGTAATAACATGCTGGAATACATTTTGCTTCTGTCTGAGTAAGCTTTCTGATATTCTGAGTAAGCTTTCGGATATAACTGTTTTAATTGCAAATCATTTTTCTGTAACTCCACCAACCTCCTTGAGTTAAAACACTTCAACTGAATTGTCCTGTATTCTTTCCTCCTGAACAATGCTATCACAATGCCAGCTACTTGGATTTCAACACCATCTCCTTGCCTTTGAACTGCCTGCCCTTCTTGTCTATCTTGTTCTTCCTGATGAGCTTTTGATCTCGTTACAACACAATCAGGAAACGATCCACGATGCTCCTTCTGTAACACCTCTGTTGAAAACACTTCTACAGGCAGCTCAACTACCATAGGCATCACCCACATTTGCGATCCAGCTATATCATTACCCAGAGTAAATTGAACCCCTGCAATTGGCAACTTTACCTGTCCTCCATTTGCTCTTTAAATTTACCTTCCACAATGGATAGATTTAGCATCTTCATGAACCTCACTTATTATTACTTGCTCCTGCAATACTCCCTTTGAACAACAAATATCACTATCCCACGACATTAAGGATTGACTAGCTCCTGTGTCTCTTAAAATGTTAAGATCTTTACCTACTCCACCCTGCACACATGGAAAGACTTTCCCTTCACACAAAATGTTTAAACATTTCTGCAACCTGCTCCTCAGTATTCTCTCGAGTAAACTGCGAACACATGCCCACTCCTTCACCAATTGCGGATACTCTCTGTTTCACCTGTACACAAACCACTGGTTTCTCCTGTGCCTGAACCTCGGAACCCACAGTCATTTTACTTCCAGAGCTTTCCTGTACCCGAATAATTCCAACAGATTTTTACTGCAATTGCCAAAACACTGACTTCAGGTGCCTCATTTTATTACAATAAACCTTTAGCACCTTTTTTTTTAATTCTGAGAGAAAACTTCCTGGGCAGAATCCTCGGCGGGGGCGGGGCCCACTTGCTGAGGCTTAAAATGACACGCGGCGACGTCGGGCATGCATCCCGACGTCACCGTGCGTCATTTAGATTTTAGTTCGGCGAGCACACTGCTGACACGGCTACGTGCCCGCCGAACTGTCAAAGGCCTATTACGGCCATTTTAAAAAATCAATAAAGCAATTAGCTGAGCTGCTCATCCAATCTTAAGGTTGTCGGGCAGGCAAAGAGCCCAGGCGGCCTTCACATTTTTCATAGAACCTCATCCACAGGCGGGATGAGGTTTCATGAACGTTTTTAAAGTGTTTGAAAAATGTTTAATAAAATTAATGGACATGTCCCCTCAGGTGAAACTGTCACATGAGCTGGGACATGTCCTTTAAATTTTTTTAGCCTTTAATCAATGTTTTATAAGTTAAAGTAAATTTTTGTGCTCTTTCGCGCACACACGTGTAAGAGTGCACTCCCAGACTCAGGCAACCCCTCCCCCCAACCCCCCCGCCCCCACCTGCAGAGGTAGCACTCAGCACTTCCAGGCGCACGTCACGCTGGGCAGGCCTTAATTGGCCCGCCCACATAAAATGGCAGCACCCAGTCGATCGGGGGTGCCAATCGGCTGCACGCCCGTCCCCTCACAACCCCCCGACGGGGAGAAAATCTCGCCCCTGGAAACTTCCAGCTACTCCTTCTCTTCCCTGACTACTTACCTTCCTTTCACCTTCCCACTTTTTATCCGTTTTTAATTTGAAAGGGTAACAAAAAAAAGGTTTCGCTCTATAAACTAACTCATGATCATCAGCTATCTCTGCTGCTTGTCTTACAGAATCAACCCTCTGTTCCTGCACACGAGTTCTCAATAACGAAGGGATTGAATCTTTAAATTCTTCCAAAAGAATTACTTCCTTAAGAGCTGCATACGCTGTCTCTATTTTTAACTCCCGTATCCACCGGTCAAAATTGCTTTGTTTTACTCTTTCAAACTCGATCTAAGTTTGCCCAGGCTGTTTTCTCATATTCCTAAATTTCTGGCTCTATGCTTCAGGAACCAATTCATATGCACTCAAAACAACCTTTTTCACAACATCATAATTCACCGACATTTCTTCTGATAGTGAAGCACATACCTCATGCACTCTACCCAGCAACATAGACTGTAATAATAACGTCCAGTTTTCCTATGGCCATTTAATCTGTTTAGATAGCTTTGCAAATGAAATAAAGAATGCTTCAATATCCTTTTCCTCAAACTTTGGAAGAGCTTGTACAAATTTAAACATCTCCCCACTTGGTTCTACTCTGGAGATAAGTCCTTCCTCACCTGCTGGCGTCTCTTTTTTAACTGCCAACATTTTCAGTTGGAACTCTCCCTCTCTCTTTTTCTCTTTCTTCCCTCTCTATCTTCGCAATTTCCAATTCCCTTTCCTGTTTTCTTTCTCTCTCCTACCTTTCTACCTGTTCCCTTTTAAAAGCCATTTCTCTGTTCTTGGCTTCTAATTCAAGCTTTTTCAGTCCCTTTGCTTGTTCAGATTCAAGCGTCTTCATTTGTAACTGAAGTCTCACTACCTCCAGCTGTGACTCACTAGTGTCAGGTTTCACTTCCAAATGTAGGTTCTGAGCTATACTTTTAATTATATCTGCTTTCCTAGCCCCCACAGGTAACCTCAATTTTAACTTATCCCCCAGCTCTGTTAACTTACTCTTGGTTATTTGTTACAATCCAGAGTTATATCTTCTACTCCCAGACAAGTCTTAGCAATTACCAAAGCCATCTCGCAGTCTCACCACTTCCAAAAAACCTCATCAACTCCTGAATTCAAAGTGTATCTCGTACTCGTAACCTTACCATTCACCAATTCCGAGCCAATCAAGGAATTATAAATATTATCCCGCCAAGAGCCCCCAATTGTTATGACACCGCAGTTGTTAAAGGCTGAGTTATTTAAAATCCCAGAGGAAACTTTAAACAACTATATAACCTATATTTTCAATTGGTATGTTTTGAGTTGCAGTTCTAAATTCAGGAATAAGGCCACCAGTTTTTGAGAGGTTTTATATCAAACTAAATTAGACATTTATTCATTTGCAACAAATTAAACACATACACATGGCTACAATTACTATGATCATAGCTTTTAACACATTCCCAAATTAATCCACACCAAGGCAACAATAACCAATAAACTCAAACAGACACCAGGCAAAGCATTTTCACCTTACAAATTCAAAATGAGGTTCCTTTCAATTTGGCTCCTTTGCAGACAGTTGTAGGTTTACATGCTTAGATCTTACATGCCTCTGACCTGCACACACAAACTCCTCTCAGGTTATACCAAGCCTTCCCTTCTCATTGTATCATCAGGCCCTTTGAACCCTTTCATTGTACCAATTTTATTAGTAATATAAACATTGCTTGGTGTCTCCTAGTTAGATGCAAGATTTCACTCCCACTCTCGAATGATCTATTCAACAAAATGCAAATGTACCCTCTATCTACTGATTACATCTCAAAACTACTATACATCAAAGCACACAGACTAGATGGCTTTAATCCAATTAGTGCACACAGACAAAACCTCTAATTAAAAAATAATTTCCAATAACATTATATACATTAATATCTCTTCATGACAACAGCTTCTTCAAAAATTGAAGAAAAACAAATACCATATGCAAATCCACCAAAGACAGATTATTTCATATCGGGCGAATATTAAAAGGCCATAAATAGTAGTAACCAGACTCATCATTTTAGAAACTCGAACATTATTAGACCATATTCTGGGGTGCAAATACCATTGGCCAGAAACTGAACTGCACTAGCCATATAAATACTGTGGCTACAAGAGCAGGTCAGAGGCTAAGAATCCTGCAGCGAGTAACTCACCCCCTGACACCCCAAAGCCTGTCCACCATCTATAATGCACAAGTCAGGAGTGTGATGGAATACTCTCGATTTACCTGGATGAGTGCAGCTCCCACAACACTGAAGAAGCTTGACATCATTCAGGACAAAGCAGCCCACTTGATTGGCACCACATCCACAATCATTCACACCCTCCACCACCGACGCACAGTGGCAGCAGTGTGTACCATCTACAAGATGCACTGCAGGAACTCACCAAGGCTCCTGAGACAGCACCTTCCAAACCCACGACCTCTACTATCTAGAAGGACAAGGGCAGCAGACACATGTGAACACCCACTTGAAAATTCCCCTCCAAGCCACTCACCACCCTGACTTGGAACTATATCACCGTTCCTTCACTGTCGCTAGGTCAAAATGCTGGCACTCGCTCCCTAACAGCACTATAGATGTACCTACACCACACGGACTGCAAAAGTTCAAGAACACAGCTCACCATCACATTCTTAAGGGCAATTAGCGATGGGCAATAAATGCTGGCCTAGCCCGCAATGCCCACATCCCCTGAATGAATAAAAAAAAACAATAGTGAGGCTAACTGTGCACACAGTTAAGGAATAAACCAGACAGCAAATTCCAGCAACAGGAGGTTGCTGCTCAAGTCATCCTGGTCCTCCAGAAGCTGTGCAATAACAGTACCTTGCTGATAGGCTCAGCATTCAAGTACAGGGAGCAGTGTGAAGTTGCTCTACTTCAATGATGCAAGTCTTAATTACTTTAAGCAACCTCTCTGGTACTGAAATATAAATTTTATCAGTGTGGAGTTTCATTCCATCAGATTTAAATCTTAGAATCATACAAATCTGCACTGCGGAAGGAGGCTGTTTGTTAAAGATTCGTTTTTATTTTTTCTTTCAGTTCTTTTTAATTTCTCTCAATCCTGTCTTTGTTTCCCTCACTTTATCTAGGTTTATTTACATGATTTGGCATTGAACTAAATATTCTAACTTGAACTTCCTGCTTTAGACTGTGCATATCTCAATAAGAATCCTTCAATCTGATTGGTTAAGGTGATGCACCGTTGCTTGCCCTGTTCACACAGTCCTCAGATACCCTGTAGAAGACACCCGGCTGTTCTGGCTCTCTAATTAAACACACGTTCCAGTGCAAGATCCCACAAAGTCCATAAGCAAATGTAAGTGTTCATTCGTTGTTGACTGCAAAATCGAGGAAATGTGTTGGAATTTGATGTTGTGTTGCACCTGTCACTAGTTTAATGGTACTATTTGTGTTGTAGTATATCATGACCTCTCAACCAATACTAGTCACTAAGTGCAAACTGGGGGAAGCTGACAGAACTCTATTAAATCTGTAGAATATATAAAGACAGTACAAAACATCACATTTTTAAAGAAAATAAAAGATGGTTAATGATGCCAAATGCAGGAAAGTAAAGTCCAAGAGAAAGTACTTTTAAACTTTGACACCAACATTTTTGAAGCCAGCGCAATGAAAACTTGGTCACACCACCAGAATCAAAAATGCATTGTAGAAACAACAGGAATTAGGGCACTAAAGTTCACTGTTTCAACTGACCTTCATGCCTAGGTTTCACTTAAAACAACTCACCTTGGCAAGGGAAGGACTCTTTGCTGTACTGTGCAAGTACATCTCTTGGAAAAGCAGCCAGTGATAGCACTGTAAACAGATTACAGTATCCACCCACAGGACAGTGCAGATGCAATACAAAGAAATACTATATTTTGGACATTTTTAAGTATAGTTACAATTATTTTTTTCTCACTTGCTTGGGATTTACAAATAATCTATTTTCTCAACATGTTCTGGGGTTACATTGCTATTCCTTGATAATACCTGATTGTTTGGCTATGGGACCCAGTGGGTTTGCCTATTGTCCTTTCACCACACATTCTTCAGTGAGAATTCACTCCAGACTAATTGGTAAAGCAATCATCCCTTGATGAAGGTTCTAAGAAGGCATAAGATCACTGTTGGAACTTTCAATGTAAAATGATAATGGGGTGAATTTTTAAATGGCCTTGGAGGTGGGAATGGAGGTGGATGGGCCCACAATTTCCCACCACCAGTTGACTGGCCAGGGTGTTCCCACCTCTGGGCCATTTTGGATCATGCCAGTTCTGGAGGGGCGTGGAAGGGAAGTGCTACCTGCCCATAAGCAACAAGTATCCAATTAGGATTCATTAAGGCCACTCTGTCAACAGCTACCAGAATTTTACAGTCAGCAAATGGCTGCACCCCCTCCACAAGGCCGAAACACAGCCAGGAATGGAGGCGGCCTCCTGCCGGCAGAGCAGGGCAGGGAGGCCAGCACTCCATTAACCATTTTTGATACCCCCACCTCATAACCACGAGATGGTTACAGTTGCAGCCACAACACATCCCGTGGAGGGGTTCCTACATTACAACAGCATGTCAAAAGTATTTCATTGGCTGTAAAAACCTTCGAGACGTCAGGTGGTTGTGAAAAGCACTATATAAATGGAATTTTTTTTTTTCCTTTTACCTGTCTGGCAGCTGTGGCCAGTTTCAATCTAACCTTCTTCAGAGGGCGCCTCTACCTTGAGCAACCCTCTCTCTCTTCTACACAGACTGGCAGCTCCTACCACCAACAGAGCTTTTTTAAAAAATATATTCTTGATGGGATGTGGGCATCACTGGCAAAGCCAGCATTTGTTACCCACCCCTAATTGCCCTTAAGAGCACATGTAGGCCAGACCAGGTAAAGACGACAGATTTCCTTCCCTAAAGTACATTTGTGAACAAGATGGTTCTTTTACAACAGTCGGTGATGGCTTCATGGCATCATTACACAACTAGTTTTCAATTTCAGATTAATTAATTAATTCCAGCAGGTGTCAAAGTGGGATCTGTCACCCATGTCCACAGAGTCTGGGCCTCTGAATTACTAGCCCAGCAGCATTACCACTATGACACCATCTCCCCCCACCAATCTCTCAGGGCTGGAGGGCCTCCTTTGGCCTCAATAGTCCATCCACAGTCCTTAATTGGATGGCGAGTGCACTCTCTAGGCACTAAATAGCCAAGTTTGTGAAAAGTTGCTCCAGGTGTCAGGTGCAATGCAGGGTCAGGATCTGAAAATGCGCCAGATGTCTGGGTCCCAACCCCAGAACTAAAATCCAGTCCAATCTCTTTAGGAGAGGTCACAAGGACTTAGAATGGGAATATTTCAATGGGTTGGTTAAAATGCATTCAGCAAGCAGAAAGGGGGCCTACACCACATTTAACTTTGAAGATAGCCAATTTAATATTTTTCCTAAGTTGTCTAATAACTGAAATATAGTAGAGTCCAGGAGTTGCAAGTTAGCATTTTATTGCAAAGGTTTCAGAGACTTAAATCAAAGGCCTTGTTTTCAGTTCAAATTAGCACTGGTGTGAAGGGATTGAAGTGACATTAAATTCTGCAAGCGTGACAACAAAACAAGAATATCAATTCATTAATGGATAGCTTCTGTAATTGCTTAACCTCCAAAGAATACTCCTAAGCTTTACAAAATACTTCATAGTGATTTTCATGTGTAAATTAAACATGCAAGGCAACATACTTTCAATAGTTTAACTGACCTTAAACCATTACACATTGATAAACTATAAAGCAATTAAAAAAATATTAGGATATATATCTTGCACCTTGCAAGAAGTTAGATTTATATTTAGATATGATCACTGCAGAGAGTTTTAAATTCTGGATCAAACAAGGATATATCCTACGTTTTTAAACATTTGTAACTTAGGGTGTTGTATGTTGTGCCACACAGCCAATGGAATGTACAAAAACGTGACTGCCAATTTGCACACAGCAAAGTCCCACAAACAGCAATGAGTTAAATAACCAGATAATGTGTTTTAATGATGTTAGCTGAGGGATAAATTTGGCCTGGATACCAGGAGAGCTTTCCTGCTCATCTAAAATGGTGCTGTCAAGCTTTTATGACCACATGAGAAGGCAGATGTGGTTTCAGTTTAACATCTGATCTGAAAGACTGTATCTCTGCCAGCCCAGCCGTCCTTTAGTGCTGCCAGGAAGTCTCAGCCTAAATTACATACTCATATCTCCGCAAAATCCAGCTTCATTGCACAACCTTGTGACTCAGAGATGGCACTGCTACCAAACTGAGCCAAGGCTGCAGTTACACAGCGGATGAACATTTGACCAACCTTTAATCATTTCATAGGACTATGTATTTCAAAGTATGTACTTGTAGAAACACATGTTGCATTGGATGTAGTCAAAATGGATGAAAACATTCCACCGATTGTCCCGACAATACTATTGGGGTTATAAATTCGGCATCACTTTTTATACATTTGCTACCAAATTTTCATTATTTCTTTTAACCATAAATTTTGTAAAAAGAAACCCTCCTATAAAATATATGAATCTGTCTTTTAGCTAATTTTAACCATTGAGCTTGGAATCTTTCTTTTTCCAAATAAGTAGAAGAATTCTGTCACATTTGATTGGTCCAATTGGCCAAATGTCATCAGTAAGAAATTAATATTCATTCCAATTAGAATTGCACCCGATTATATATGGATACAATAGAAAGCCTCAGTAACAAAGTCTTACCCAGAAAATGCAGTAACTAATACATGTAATTCACAAAGAACAAGAAATATGTGCAAATGGTGGCTGGTAAGGGAGCTAACTCCAATCTGTGACCAAAATCAAGTTGGTAAGAAATAAGGTCGGAAATAAATGGACTCTTAACTGCATAAAAATTGTTCCAGCAAAAGTATTTTCCCACTGGTCTAACACTATTTCTCACAGCTGAAACACCAACCAAAATCAATCTAACTCTTGAGGTTGCCATACAATTACTAGACAGTACTTGAACTGAATATCTTGCATTTACGTGGCATTCTTCACAAGCAGGAAAACAATTCAAAGAAAACTTTACAAGTGGAAAAAAAAACTGCTACAGTTTAATAATCCTTGATAGATCCAGCCAGGGAAGTCATTGTCCCTCTGAGTCAAACAGTTCAGCAAGTTCCAATATCATAAGCTGGGAAATGACCAGAATTACAATAACAGAGTTACTCAGATTTCAGGTATAGCTTTATTATTTATATGTTAACATGACAGAAATAAAATTAAACTCAATACATTTTAATTCTGCTTATATTGTCATCACAATCTTCCCCAATTCTCTCATTCCAATTTGGTGAAAAAATACTAGGCTATATTTTCTTGCCCTTTTCATCATTAAAAATATAACTTTAAACACAGTTCTTTTCTTCCAAGATTCCATGCACAGCTTTAGGTTAGAAATAGGAGCAGTAGTGGGCAATTAGCTTACTCCACCAATCTGATCCATGAGCTGATCTACTACCTCAACTCACCTTCCCAAACTATCTCCATATCCCTTAAGTTGATGCAGCATGCAATAGAGAGATAAGCGATCCCACAACCAATGAATCAGATCAAAGTTCTGCTGTCCTGCCACATTCATGAATAGTGGTGGACAATTAAACAACTAACCGGAGGAGCAGACTCCAAAACCATCCCCGTCCTCAATGATGGCAGATTCCAGCACGTCAGTGCAAAAGTCAAGGCTGAGACATATGTAGCCATCTTCAGCCAGAAGTGTCAAGTGGGTCCTCCTCCTCAGGTCCCCTGAGCCATAGTTGCCATTCTTCAGCTAAATCAATTCACTCCATATGATATCAAGAAATGAAAGAAGGCATAAGATACAGCAAAGATTGTGGGCCCTGACAATATCCCAGCAGTGGTACTGAAGACGAGTTGCACCCCTGGCCAAGCTGTTCCAGTAAGCTGCAATACTGACATCTACCCGACAAGGTGAAAAATCGCCCTGTCCACAGAAGACAGGACAAATCCAAACCATCCAATTACCAGCTCATCAGTATACCCTTCATCATCAGCAAAATGATGGAAGGTGTTTGTGACATTGGATTTTTAAAAAATATATTTTTGGGACTGTGTGTGTGTGTGTGTGTGTGTGTGTGTGTGTGTGTGTGGTTAACCTGGGGAAAGGTTAGTAAAGACAGCTTATCTGTGGGAGCAGAGAAATGAAAGGTAATGCTAAACACATGCATTTGTTATGGGAGGCTATGGTAAAACTAAATGTACAGGTAAACAGGTTGGGTTTGAAATTTGCATTATAAGATCAGTAGGAATTGGACTTTTCAGCTGTTAAGTTTCAAAGGGAGTTTAAAGTGACAAGGGACTTTTCCAACTTACCCTGGTTCCATAGGTAAACGAGGTAAAGTTACGAAATTTCATTTGACCCAAATGTAGAAGCAATAGGAAAACATGAAATATTTTCACATTTTGGGAAAATTGAGTTCAAGGAGGTGCTTAGAACCTATGGAGTCTAAGATCATAGGGGAAAATAATATTTAAGGAAAGACGTTTAGTTGAGTTGTGTTGAGTTTGGGGGAGATGTCCTGAGATCAACTCTGTGTTGAGAAAAATTGTGAATTTGATACAGTTATCCAGTTTCAAGCCAGAGAAGTCTTTGTTTTCAGAAAGCAATTTATTTTCAGAACCTTTCTTTCTGGGATTTCCACAGCAAAATGAAAGAGAGTGAGAAGTCATGTGGTATAATTTACTAAAGTGACAGCAGTTTTTGCCTTGGGTAATATTACTGGATTTTTATGCTTAGAATCTATGAGGGAGCTATTGTCAAGTAGTTTACTTGAGAGTTCTGACCAGGTGGGATTTTTTGGGGGGGGATGTTTTATACAACTGTTTTAACTGTGTAATTTTAATCTTGTGTGCTTAAGTTTTTTTTCTTCTTGTTAATAAATCTTTAAATTTTAAAAGCCTAAAAAAGTGTTACTGGGTTTCTATGCTTCTGGGATTAGTAGTTTTCTCCTCGTTTTCGAAATACCCAAAAAAAAAGTTATGATCAGTAATTCAAGTTTCCTTCTGGGATTTGTCTTTGCAAATAACATCAGCTGCAGTCATAACTAATTTGGGGGCTGTTTACGGGATATTAAAATCCCATGACTGGCTTAGAGTTGTGAATCCAAAGGATATGAGTACAAGGGGAGTACTAAACTCAGGAGTTTTGTACTGAGGGCTTTTAAAGTGCTTGGACTGCAAAATGGCTTTGGCAGTTGCTAAGACTTTTCTGGGAGTGGAAGGTATGACTGTGGAGTATTTGAAATCACTGGCTAAAACTCAGTTCAGAGAGTTAGCAGATAAAGTGCACATGGAAATAAAAGAAGAATTCTGTAATGCTGATATGATTAAAGTACTTGCCCAGCATTTAAAGCTGGAAGAGACACCTGAAGCTAGTGTGTCACAGCTAGAGGTAGTAGTTAAGAGTTCAGTTTCAAATGAAGCAGCTTGATATTGAAAGAGCCAGGGAAAGGCAAAAACTTGAACTATAGGAAAGAGAGAAAGAAAGAAGGATGAATAGAATTGAATTGGAAGGAAAAGAAAATGAGAAATGAAAAAAACTTGAGTTGGAAATAAAGGGGAAAGGAAAAGAAAGAGATCGATTGAAGAAAATAAAAAAGCTTCAGTGGGAAAAAAAGGAGCAAGAAAGAGAAAAACAAAGAGTGCAAGAAGTGGAAATGCAAAAGCTCAGATAGGATACCCTGGCTAGGGAAAAACTTAGAATAAAGGAAGAAGGGAGAGATAGTGATTCAGATGGTGACTTTGATTCCTTTGAGGAATTTGATTTAACCTAAAAATATTCAGTTAGTGCCTAAATTTACGGAGGATGGAACTGAAAGATATTTCACCTCATTTGAAAAGATAGCTATGAAATTGAATTGGCCAAGGGATGCTTGGACTATAATGTTGCAGAGTGTTTTGTCAGGTACAGCAATGAATATGTATGTTAGCTTATCAGAGGAACAATCTGCAGACTACAAGGTAGTCAAAAGGGCGATACTAAATGCTTATAAGCTTGTCCCTGAAGCTTACCAGTTGAAGTTTAGGACTGTAAGAAAGAGACCTAATGAGACATTTGTAAAGTTTGTAAGGGAAGAAGAAACTCTCTGGGATCAATGATTTAGGACATTAAAATTAGACCAGACCTTTGAAAATGTAAAGGAAATTATGAAAGAAATTAGAAAAACTATTCCATTAACTATCAAGACATATTCAGATGAAAGACAAAGTAAAAAATTCATAGAAACTGCCGTTTTAGCTGATACTTACGATATTTCACACAAACAGTTGAGAATAAGAAAAGGATCATATGGGGCTCAGCAAGGAACTTGAAGGCATAGAAAGCCTAGTGATGGCAGAAACATAGAAAATAGGAGGAGTAGATCATTTGGCCCTTTGAGCTTGCTCTGCCATTCAATGTGACCACGGCTGATCCTCTATCTCAACTCCAGAGTACCGCTCTCTCCCCATATCCCTTGACACCTTGAGAGTCTAGAAATCTATATATTTCCTTCTTAAATATATTCAGTGGCTTGGCCTCCACAGCCTTCTGTAGTAGAGAATTCCACTTGTAAATGGCCTACCCCATATCCTGAGACTGTGATCCCTTGTTCTAGACTCTCCTAGCCAGAGGAAATATCATCCCTGCATCCAGTCTGTCCCACCCTATCAGAATTTTATACATTTCAATGAGATCCCCTCTCATTCTTCTAAACTCCAGTGAATACAGGCCTAGTTGACCCAATCTCTCCTCCAACAACAATCCTGCTATCCCAAGAATCAGTCTGGTGAACCTTCGTTGCGTTCTTTCTATGGCAAATATATCCTTTCTTAGGTAAGGAGACCAAAACTGCACACAATTCTCCAGATGCGGTCTCACCAGGTCCCTGTACAGCTGCAGTAAGACATCCTTGCTCCTGTACTCAAATTCTCTCAATGAAGGCCAACACACAATTTGCCTTCTTAACTGCTTGCTGCACCTGCATGCTTGCTTTTAGTGAGTGGTGTACAAGGACACCCAGCTCCTTTTGTACATCAACATTTCTCAATCTATCACCATTTAAATAATACTCTGCCATTCTGTTTTTCCTACTGAAGCGGATAACTTCACACTTATCCACATTATACTACATCTACCATATACTTGCCCACTCATTCAAGTTGTCTAAATCATCTTGAAGCCTCTTAACATCCTCCTCACCACTCGCATTCCCATAAAGTTTCATATTGTCAGCAAACGTGGAAATACTACATTTGGTTCCCTCATCCAAATCATTGATATACATTGTGAATAGCTGGGGCCCAAGCACTCATCCCTGCGGTACCCCACTGGTCACCAGCTGCCACTCCGAAACAGATCCATTTATTCCTAATCCATGTTTCCTGTCCACTAACCAATTCTCAATCCATGCCAATATATTACCCAATCCCATTTTGCACACCTCTTGTGTGGGACTTGATCAAAAGCTTTCCAAAAATCCAAATGCTCCACATCCACTGGTTCTCCCTTATCTATTCTGCTAGTTACCTTAAAAAAACTCCAGCTGGTTTGTCAAACATGACTTCCCTTTCATAAATCCATGTTGACTTTGTCTAATCCCGTTGATATTGTCTAAGTGTCCTGTTGTCACATCCTTTATGATAGAATCTAGCATTTTCCCTACTCCTGATGTTAGGCTAACCGGTCTGTAATTCCCCGTTTTCTCCCTCCTTCCATTTTTAAATAGTGGGGTTACATTTGCCACCTTCCAATCTGCTGGAACTATTCCAGAATCTACAGAATTTTGGAAGATGACAACCAACGCAACTACTATTTCCATTGCCACCTCTTTAAGTACCCTGGGATGTAGATTATCGGGCTCTGGGGATTTATCGGCTTTCGGTCCCACTAATTTCTCCAGCACTATTTTTTTTAGTAATACTAATTTCCTTCAATTCCTCCTTCTCGCTAGACCCTTTGTTACATAGCATTTCTGGGAAGTTATTTGTGTCTTCCCCCATGAAGACAAAACTAAAGTGGTTGTTTAATTGCTCTGCCATTTCCTTGTTCTCTATTACAAATTTTCCCATTGCGGACTGTAAGGGACCTACCTTTGTCTTCAGTAATCTTTTTCTTTTTACATACTTATAGAAGCTTTTATAGTCCGCTTTTATGTCCCCTGCAAATTTACTCTCATTCTCTATTTTCCCCTCTTAATCAATCAATCTCTTGGGCCTCCTTTGCTAAATTCTAAACTGCTCTCAGTCCTCAGGCTTGCTACTTTTTCTAGCAACTTTATATGACTCCTCTTTGGACCTAATACTATCCTTAAGTGTTAGTAACAAGGGTTATTGAAAGGTAGAAGGCAAAGGTGAAGGAATAATAGTAGTATGTTGCCATTGTAACAAGGCTGGACATACAAAATCAAATTGTTAGAGGTTAAATGGGAAAATAATTGCAGTGATAGGAACTTAAGAGTTCTGTAAGTAAAAGTGCTTTGGGCTCTGAGACCCAAGTGAAAGTCAGGCCATCAGCGTTTATACAGATGAAAAAGCAAGAGTCAGTATTAGCTGCAGAGGTGGGAATGCACATTCGCAACCTACCCCAGAAAGTTCTGAAGGGCAAGTTACAGAGAGTTGTTTAAAGATTTTATATGCAAAGGGAAAGTATATCCATGCGTTCTGGGAAGAGCAGGAAAGACCATTAAGATCTTAAGAGATACAGGGGCTAACCAGTCATTAATGTTTTGGGATAGTGCCATCTGCTGTCCAGAAGGGCTACTGCAGGAGAAATTGTTAGTCAGTGGAATTCATTTGGGGGCGGGGGGGGTGGTGGGAGTCAAGCCTATTTTCTTATATGGAATAAATTTAAAAAGTGATTTGAAAACAGGAGAGGTGATCGTTGGAGTGGTGGAGAAATTGCCTATTTATTCAATTTATTCTGGGAAATGATATAGCTGGATTGCAAATATTGACTACACCCACTGTAGTACAGGAGCCTTTTGGGATGCAATCAACATAGTTTTTACAGAAGGAGCATCCTGGATTGTTTCCAAATTGTGTGGTGGTGAGGTCAAAAGACACACAAACTTAAACAGGGAGAGGACAAATCTAAAAGATGGGGAGGATACAGAACCTCAGTTGGCTGGATCTATCTTTGAAAAGATTACTCAGGAAGAGAAGGATGAAGAGGATGAGGCTGAAGTGCTTAGTTCCTTGAAGTTAGTGGAGTTACAGCAGCAGGATTCAGACATAAAGCAGTTATACCAGACAGCTTATTCTAAAACAGAAGCAGAATACATTTCATAGTGTGATTACCTTAAAAACAATGTGTTAGTGAGGAACTGGAGACCACCTCATGTCCTGGCAGATGAGAAGTGGGTGATAGTGCATCAGGTAGTGATACCATCTGGGTACCAGAATGACATTTTGAAAGTGGCTCATGAAATTCCAATGGCTGGACATTAGGGAATTAGGAAAACTCAATCTAAGATACAAAAACACTTCTATTGGCCTGGACTACTTAAGGATGTAGTTAAATTCTGTCAAACATGCCACGCATGTCAAGTGATAGGAAACCTGAAGCAGTAATTAAACCTGCACTTTAACTCCAACTCCAGCATTTGAGGAACCTTTTGACAGGGTCCTGATTGTGTAGGACGCCTTTCTAAGACCAAAAATGGAAATCAGTATTTACTGACAATCATGGATGTGCCCATGAGATTTCCAGAAGCCATACCTTTAAATAAAATCACAGCAAAGGTGACTGTAGAAGAGTTGACCAAATTCTTTACAAGATATGGGTTACCAAAAGAAATAGTCGGATCAGGGTTCAAATTTCGTGTCACGGCTGTTTAAAGAACTGTTGAACAGCCTAGGAATAAAGCAATTTAGGTCATCAGCCTATCACCCTGAATCACAAGGTGCCTTAGAAAGGCAACATCAAACTTTAAAGACTGATTAGAGCATATAGTCAAGACTACCCACATGATTGGGATCGAGGGATTCCATTAGGGTGCCTCTAATGAGTCAACAGGGTTCAGTCCTTTCAAGTTAAATTATGGTCATGAAGTAAGATCATCACTCAAATTGATTCAGGAGAAGATAGTGAGTGAAAGTTGTGAAACTACTCTCATGGATTATGTGACGAAATTCAGAGAAAGTTTGAGGAGGACATTTGAGCCAGGTAGGGAACAATTAGAGATATCACTGCAAGTGATGAAGGCAAATACAGATAAAAAGGCAAAGGCTCATAGTTTTAGTAGCTGGGGAAAAAGTGTTAGTATTGTTGCCAATGTCAGACGAACCATTTAGTGGACCTTACCAAATCGAAGAGACTGAGTGAGGTAATCTATGTAGTAAATATCCCATATAGAAGGAAGAGTCAGCGAGTGTGCCATGTAAACATGCTAAAAAGGTACTTTGATAGAGAGGATAAACAGAAGGAGATACTGGTAGCGGTAGGTAAGGAGGAGGAAACAAATATTAAAGATTCTGAAATTGACCTTCCTCTGATTAAATTGGACAATGAGGAAATACTTAAGAATCTAATATAACCAGATTATTAATCTGATATTTAAGTTACCTTCCAGAAAATGGGCGTAGTGATTTACAAGAGCTGTTGCAGTCAAACAAAGCAATTTGTGGATATAGACCAGGGAAAACAAACTTGGCTTTGCATGTTGTTGATGTGGGGGATTCAGTTTCAATAAAACAAAGCCCATGTATATATATTAAATCCACTAAAATTGGCTCAACTGCAGAAAGAAATTGAATTTATGCTTAAAAATGACATCATACAGCCCTGTCACAGTAATTGGGGTTCACCCATTGTAATGGTGCCAAAACCAGATGAATCAGAAAGACTACGTATTGATTGCCACAAGGTAAACGCAGGAACAAAGGCGGATTCATATCCTATTCCACGATTGGAGGATTGTATTGACAGAGCGGGACAGTCAGCGTTTATCACAAAAATTGACTTGCTGCGAGGTTACTGGCAAGTACCCTTATTGGAAAGGGCAAAAGAAATCAGCTTTTGTGACGCCGGATGGTTTATATCAATGCCAAATAAAGCCGTTTGGTATGAAAAATGCACCAGCCACATTTCAGAGACTAACAAAGTGATTGAAGGACTGAGCAATTGTACTGTCTATGTTGATGACTTAAGTGGTATTCAATCAAACCTGGGGGGAACATCCACGACATTTAAAAGGGGCTGTTTCACTGGCTACAGGAAGCCAATTTGGTGATAAATTTGGCTGAAAGTGATTCTGCAAATGTGAAAGTTACATATTTAGGCCACGCTATTGGACATGGTCAAGTGGCCCCACGAGATGCGAAAGTAAAAGCTATTGTAGAGTTCCCAGTGCCTACGATGAAACAGGAAGTTTTGAGATTTCTGGACATAGATGGATTTTATTGGAAATCTGTATCAAATTTCAGCAGTGTAGTTACTGCACTGATTGGTTATTGGAAAAGAACAGGAGATTCCAATGGACACTGAGTGTCAGGCTGCATTTGATAGCTTGAAAGCTGTACTAACCACTAAACCTGTTCTAGCAGCACCTGATTATGCAAAGCAGTTGCAGATGGCTGTTGAATCCAGTGCTGTGGGTGTTGGTCCCGTGTTGCTGCATATTTCTCACGTAAGTTGAGTTTGCATCAGAGGAATCTAAGAAACTTGAAGTTTGGTTTTAGCATTGCAGCATTTTGTAGTGGATGTTGCAAACAATTCTCCAGAGACAGTTGTATATACGGACCACAATCCTTTGAGGTTTCTGGGAAAGTTTTGAGATAAAAACACCAGACTCTTCCGGTGGAGTTGGTTATCGCAACCGTTCAATTTTAAAATCACACATGTGGCTGGACGAGAGAATTTAATTGCAGATGCGTTGTCAAGAGCTTAAGTTTAAAAGGACTTGGATGTTGGGGAATTGAGAATGGACTAGAATGAACTTTATTCTTACAAAAGAATTATATATATTGTCATGGTTGATGCATGTACATAATAGTGTAATAGTTTTTTTTATATAAGTATAATAACTGATGTGAAACGGGTTGAGAAAATGAAAATGTCCTTTTGAAATATGACAATTCATTCTTTTCCGTTCAGAGAGGTGTGAAATTGGAGTTTTAAAAATATTTTTGGGAATATGGTGGTATTCTGTAAAGAAGGGGGTGTGCGTGTGTGTGTGTGTGTAATTAAACTGGGGGAAGGTTAGTAAAGACAGCTTACCTGTGGGAGCAGAGAGATGAAAGGAGCTAAATGCATGCATTTATAATGAGAGGCTATGGTGAAGTTGAATGTAGAAGTAAATAGGTTGGGTTTGAAATTTAAATTATAAATTAATTAGGAACTTGACTTTTCAGCTTTTAAGTTTTGATGGGAGTTTAGAAGTGACAAGGGACTTTTACAACTTACAAAGGTTTCATAGGTAAACAAGGGAAGGTTATTCAATTTTATTTGACCAGAAAGTAGAGGCAATAGGAAAACAAGAAAGATTTTTATATTTTGGGGAAAACTGAGTTCAAAGAGTTGCTTAGAACAATGGAGTCTAAGGTCAAAGGAGAAAAGGATATTTAAGGAAAAATGTTTAGTTGAGTTGTGTTGGCTACGTGGGGGAGATGTCCTGAAATCAGCTCTGCGCTGAGAAAAGTTATGAATTTGATGCAGTTATCCAGTTTCAAGCAAGAGAAGTCTTTGTTTTCAGAAAGCATATTGTTTTCTGAACCTTTCTTTCTGGGATTTCCACAGCAGAGTGAAAGGGAGTGAGAAGCTATGTGGTATTATTTGCTAAAGTGAAAGCAGTTTTTGCCTTGGGTAATTGGATTTTTATGCTTAAAAGCTAAGGGAACTGCTGCCAAGGAGTTTACTTGTATGTTCTGACAAAGTGGGTTTTTTGGGGAATGTTGTATAAGACTGCTTTAACTGTGTCATTTTAATCTTGTGTGCTAACGTTTTTGTTGTTCTTGTTAATTAATCTTTAAATTTTAAAATCCTAAAAAGGTGTTACTGGGTTTCTATGCTTCTTGGATTAGTAGTTTTCCCCTCATTTTCAAAATACAAAAAAAAAGTTATGATCAGTAAGACAAGTTTCCCTTGGGATTTGGCTTGCTCAGCGAATAATATCAGCTGCAGTCAAAGCAGTGTTGACAATGCCATCAAGCAGCACTTACACAACAATAACCTGCTTACTGTTGCACAGTTTGGGTTCCAACAGGGCCACTCAGCTCAAAACCTTATTACAGCCTTGGTCCAAACATGGACAAAGAGCTGAATTCCAGAAAGGAGACGAGAGTGGCTGCCCTTAACATCAAAGCAGCGTTTGACCGAGTGTGGTATCAAGGACCCTGAACAAAATTGGAGTCAATGGGAATCAGGAGGAAAGCTCTCCACTGGTCAGGATCACACCTAGCACAAAGAAAGATGGTTGTAGTTGGTGCAGGCCAATCATCTAAGGCCCAGGTCATTGCTGCCAAGTTCTTCAGGGTAGCCTCCTATACCCAACCATCTTCAACAGCTTTATCAATGACCTTCCCTCCATCATAATGTCAGAAGTGGAGATGTTCGCTGATGACTGCACAATGTTCAGTACCATTCACGACTCCTCCAATGCAATCCATGTCCACAAGCAGCAGAACTTGGACAACTTTCAGGCTTGGGCTGGTAAGTGGCAAGTAACATCCACACCACACAAATGCCAGGCAATGATCATCTTAAACAAGAGAAAATCTAACCATTTGCCCTTGCTGTTCAATGGCATTACCATCACCAAATCCACCACCATCAACATCCTCTGGGTTATCATTGACCAGAAACTGAACTGGACCAGCCATATAAATATTGTGGCTCAGAGGCTGGGAATTCTCTGGTAACTCGCCTCCTGAATCCCAAAGCCTTCCACCATCCACAAGGAACAAGTCGGGGCTGTGATGGAATACTCACCACTTGCCTGGATGAATGCAATTCCAACAACACTTAAGAAGCTCTCAACATATTCAAGACAAAGCAGCCTGCTTGATCAACACCCAATCCACCGCCTTAAACATATTCACTCCTCCACCACCAACGCACATTGATAGCAGTGTGTACGCCATACAACATACAAACATACAAATTAGGAGCCAGAGGTCGTCACTTGGCCCCCTCGAGCCTGCTCCGCCATTCAATAAGATCATGGCAGATCTAATTGTAACCTTGACTTCACATTCCAGCCTACGCCCAATAACCTTTCATCCCCTTGCTTATCAAGAATCAATCCATCTCTGCCTTAAAAATATTTAAAGGCTCTGCTTCCACCGCCTTTTGAGGAAGAGAGTTCCAAAGACTCACGACCCTCAGAGAAAAAGTTTCTCATCATCTCTGTCTTAAACCGGCGAGCCCTAGTTTTTAAATAATGAGACCCCATCGTTCTAGATTCTCCCACAAGTGGAAACATCCTGTCCACATCCACCCTACCCCATCAAGATCTCTCAGGGGTTCAATCAAATCACCGCTTGCTCTTCTAAACTCGAGCAGATACAAGCCTAGCCTGTCCAACATTTCCTCATAAGACAACCCACCCGTTCCTGGTATTAGTCTAATAAACCTTGTCTGAACTGCTTCCAAAGCATTTACATCCTTCCTTAAATAAAGAGACCAATACACAGTACTCAGATGTGGTCTCACCAATGCCCTGTGCAACTGAAGAATAGCATTTCTACTTTTGTGTTCAATTCCCCTCGCAATAAACAATAACACTCTATTAGCTTTCCTAATTACTTGCTGTATTTGCATACTAACCTTTTGCAATTCATGCACCAGGACACCCAAATCCCTCTGCATCTCAGAGCTCTGCAATCTCACCAATTGGATAATATGCTTCTTCTTTATTCTTCCTGCCAAAATGGATAATTTCACATTTTCCTTCAATTGGCCAGATCTTTGTCTGCTCACTTAACCTATCCATGTCCCTTTGCAGCTGCCTTACGTCTTCTTCAGAACTTACTTTCCTACCTGTGTCATCAGCATATTTAACAACCATACCTTCAGACCCTTCATCCAAGTCATTTATATAAATTGGAAAAAGTTGAGACCCCAGCATGGATCCCTGTGGCACACCACTTATTACATTGTGCCAACCAGAAAATTACTCATTTATGCCTACACTATGTGTCCTGTTGGCTCGCCAATCTTCTATCCATGCCAATATATTACTCCTACACCATGAGCTTTCATTTTCTGCAATAACCTTTGACGTGGCACCTTATCAAATCAAATATTAGATGTACTACATCAGCTTGCCAAGCCTCCTTCAACAGCATCTTCAAAATCTGCAACCACTACAATTTAAAAGAAGAGTGGCCACCTTCAAGTTCCGCTGCAAGCCACATGGCATCCCGAGTTGGAACTACATTGCCATTCCTTCATTGTCATTGGCAACCAGAACTCCCTTCCTAACAACACTATAGGCATACCTACACCAAATAGATTGCAGCAGCTCAAGATGCGTGGCTTATCGTCACCTTCTCAAGGCTGATTAGGGATGGGCCACAAATGCTGGTCTTGCCCACAGTGCTCACACCTCATGAAAGAATAAAAAAAATTGCTTAGTATTCAAAAATCGATCAATCTCTATCCTGAATATGCTCAATGACTGAACATCCACAAACTTAAAACAAATGCATTTCCATGCATTAAAAACTAGTTTCTCTACCAGTTTTCCAACAAACTGAAAGCCTAAAATCAACACTCAGCATATAGAAGTGTGGGAACATGGTGTAATCACGTAAACTGTGTCCATTGACACAGCTAAAGTTGTCCAGGATTGTCAAATTAGGAAACGTTTCTGCAGACAAGCAAATTCATTCAAAGTACCAAGGAGAGTAAAGCAGTTTTCCATAATCTTTCCCTTTCACCCAAGACTTGTTATCATTCTCCAACCAAGAATATCAGTACCAGACTACTGCCAATGCTGTTCTGCCACTGCTTGTAAAAAGGGGCATAAATGTCACTGTCAGTCAAACATTTGGGGGAGGCTTTTCTCCCCATCGGGTGGGTTGGGCGGGAGCGGATCGGCTGCACGTCGCCATTTTACATGGGAGGGCCAATTAAGGCCCGCCCAACGTGACGCGCACCCGGAAGTGCTGAGCGCTCCCTGTGGGGGTGAGGGGAGTAGGCTGAGTCAGGGCTTGCGCGCATGCGCACGAAAGGGCGCAGAAACCTCCGAGGCACAGAGCTGCCTCAGGGAGCTTATTAAAATTTCTACAAATCAAAGATAAGGAAAAAAAATTTAAAGACATGTCCCCTCATGTAACAGTGTCACATTGAGCTGGGACATGTCTATGAATTTTATTAAAAGTTTTTATTAATGTTTTAAAACCTTCATGAAACCTCATCCTGCCCGTGGATGAGTTTCATGATAAATGTGAAGGCCGCCTGGGCTCTTCACCTGCCCGCCAACCTTAAGGTCGGATGGGCAGCTCAGTTAATTATTTTAATTGCAATTTAAATGGCCTTAATAGGCCTTTGACAGTTCGGCGGGCATGTGGCCAACTCCAGTGTTCGCCCGCCAGACTGAGTATCTGAATGACGCGTGGTGACGGTGGGACGCATGCCTGAAGCCCCTGCTCGCCGACCCGAAGATTCTGCCCTTGGTCACAATTTTCCTACCCTGTGGCAAAGCACCAACATTTTTTCTAAACATTCCCAGCAGAGAATAGGAACGTATTACGACACCCATCATGAAACATACTATAAATTAGCTGAATAATATAATAATAATAATAATAATAATACAGTTTCGGTATATCCCAACTGTTGTTCCAGGGAAATTTTACAACCATGGGCTGACAGCTGGTAAATAAATCTTGTAAAATTTTACTGCAACACTAAGGCACTCTGTGTATTGAGGGATTAAACTCTCCCATTTGACTTTCCGCACTCCCTGTCCCCTTTCCTCCCCACTCCACACCCTACCCCCTCCCACAGATGGGAGACATTTCACCTTCTTCTGAATGAATGTAGGCCAAGAAATCAGGAAGTGTACGAAGCAGAGCTCAAAGCTGTTATCTGTCCACATGTTCTTTGTCTCCACCCGCTCCACCCCCTTCAAAAAAAAAAGAGCCTTAGGTTTCTGTGAGCTTTAGATGGTGGTTGCTGCTCTGAGGCATTGATGCTCTGACATGGTGTTGACTGGAGTGCCTGAGGCACATGTGGGTTGCCAACAGTTTCTGGTGGTGGCGGTGGCTGGGGGGGCCAGGGGTGGTGGAAAAAAACAATAGTGCAAGGTAAGGGAGGGCCCAACAACAAAGTGGCCTAGACTGGAGGGCTTGAGGGAGTTGTGTAGAACAGCAGGGGGAGGGGGAGGGAATGGCAGGAGAGTGGTGGAATGGGGGATGGGATGACATGGAAAGGATGGATGGCATGGGATGGGATGGGAATTTAAGGAAGATGCAAGAAGGTTACTAATTTCACAGCAAATCTGAATGTGAAATGGCCGGGAGAAGGCAGCACAGGGAGGTGGGGTGGAATGGCACAATACTAACTACACTTAGACGTTTTGCGGGTCTTGATTAGCTTATGCAAGAACTTTGCTGGATAAGATCGACTGTGATTAATCAAAATTAAGCCATCAAAAGTTGTATTTTGCCTTCGCTAAAAACATATCAGTTATGAAAACCAAACTTGTTCATAATTCTAAAGATATTTTCGATATGCTCAATGTACAGCATGCTCAAAGTTAACACGCCAGCTTCCTCAATACTACGTGCATGATGAATAATAATAATAAATCATTTCCGTTCAAGGAAAAACATTCTATGGCAAAGCATTTCTCAAGATATCTACAGAGGGCGCTATTAAGTAAGTAAATACATTGTTTTTAGCTTTTAAAAAGCAAAAGCCATTGCCAATTCTTAAATAAGAACTGATTTAAATATTAATTTTATTGCATAAATTTACAAAATAAATTAAAATTAAGACTAGTTACTTATGTGAAAGGATGGACAAAGTTAAAAACATAATCATACAATGCCAAGATTTTAAAATAAAACATTCACAAAATATTCCCAGCAAATTTTAAATAAGCACCATTCCCCTTTCTCATTAACTTATAATTAGCAATGCCAAGTCCAATGAATATTACTGAAGTACATGAAACCAGGATGGTATGCGTAACATTCACAAACCACCCATGGCTGAGCTCTGCTGAAGTGAAGATTTAATTTACAGCTTCTCCCAGGCACTCCAATGCTTTCAACTTCAAGAAAATAGCAGCATTATGATGACACTAAACAGAATTATGATTCAGAGCACCTGCGGTAAATTACAATACCTGCTTAACAGGCAAATAAAAACAGTTTCCTCATTTTTATGTGCGAGGGGGGCACTTTAAATGAGATTTTAAAGGCACAAAACACAACCATGTTTCTTTGTTATTTTCCAGAGCAATTTTACAGCATCTTTATCTCGTAAACTGTGCAATGATAACAGTACCTGTCCACATAGAAAGGGAAACAAAACTTGGTCAATGTCTGCAGAACTTCCTGTGGAGAGAAAACAGAGAATTTATGCATCTTATGGGGCCAATAAATCTAATATTAACTGCACCATACAATTACACCTTCCTTTCCCGCCAACCCCCACTCCCCGGCCTCCCTTGCTCCATAACAAAATGGGAGACAGGTCAAAAAGTAGGACGCCTATCATTTACAGAAAGAAGCAATGAGCAGTCAATCACTTGTAATAATAAACAATATCAACCTTCATTAAATATGGAAAAACTGATCAAGATTTGCACATGGACAGGCTGCAGGGGTTACCTCATGCAACCTCCCAGGGGATTGGAGGTTGGGATGCTGAGTGTTAACACCTCTCCTGAGACTCTCTTCAGCTTGGCCATATGGATCATACTAAATAACACCAAACCACATGGGCTTATCTTGGCCCAGGCTGCCACTGCTTCCAGAGCTTTGGCTGTTACCTAGAAACAGGGACTGATGGGATTAGAAAACCAATGGTAGAGTATGACAAAAGAGAAGACCACAAAAAACAGCATCACCTTTCTCCAGTCTAACATTCTTTTTTAGCAATGCAAAATGGTAGGCACATGAAATATTTTAGGCACCTGAACTGTTTTACATCACAAACACAGAGGTTTCAAGAAAAGCATCATTTTGTTTTTTAAGTTACATGCTAACATGCAACTGCAACATTAGATTATTAAAAGTTTATAGTTTTTTTTTAAATGTCTCGAGATCAAGTTTCAAGTGCCTCCACTGAGACAATGCAAATAATGAAAATGCTGGAGAGCACAGTATCTGTGCAAGCAAGGAGGGGGCCGAAAGGACCGAGATACTTTTGGGGAAAATCAACTGTTCAGATAAGGGGTACTATGCTACACTTGCTGAAAACTCATTTTAAAAATCAACCTCAAACAGCAGCTAAAAGATTGCCAATATCAATGCTTTTCCACTTTTGTAAAAATATGCACGTCAGACTATATTAAATTCAATATATTTGTCTAACATTTAAACCAAAATTAGGAATTTTTTAAATTTATAAAATTAGGTTACTTGAAATGTTCTTCATAGCCGTAATCTTTATCAATCATAATATCAGGTTGAATACATTTCCTACAATGCATTGATATATGGCAGCACATCAAAGATCAAATAAAATGGCTTTAAAATGTTAAAAATGCATTTACCTGTTTACCAGTTTCATAATATCAATCACTTTTAAGAACGTCCTTTTCCTTTAAAAAAAATCTATTTACC
Organism: Cetorhinus maximus; assembly: GCF_964194155.1. Lineage (NCBI taxonomy): Eukaryota > Metazoa > Chordata > Chondrichthyes > Lamniformes > Cetorhinidae > Cetorhinus > Cetorhinus maximus. Next base: position 4,455,009 of record NC_135888.1, read on the forward strand.
TTCAGGTGGGGCAAAATATTTTTTTTTTAAATCCTCACAATAGCAAACTAGCCCTTGTGTGTTTGCAGCTAAAAAACCATGCAGTTTACATTACACAAACATTTTTCATAAAATGGTTTGTAATGTTAATTACATTTTCACTTTATATTCATATATTTTACATGTGGATGAGAAATAGCTAATTAAATTTTCCTGCGGTCCCAGTGAACCAGTTCAAGCTGCGGCTGGATTGCCTAAAGCCAATTTGAACCTTCCTGATAAATTAAACATTATTTTGCACACGTAACAGTTCTCTTACCAGTACTCTTGAATGTCGAAAACTACATTTCTAGCAGTAACTTAAGGTTAAGCAGACCGTGCACTTAGTTACGCAATCATCGCAAATCATGCAAAATATTTTATTCCCACAATAGGTTTTCCTACAGAAATGTTTGTTCTAAATCATACCATGTGATGCTGTTCTAACTATTGCTATAAGCAATTGACAGCAAGGAATCAGACTTGTGATCCATCACTCCGTTTAACCTGTCAACCACATGTTGCAACAGGCCTGACATTTACAAACCACCTTTGGTATCTTTACATAAACTCTTGTAGTTCTGAACAATAAATTCCTTCTGCTACAAAAGTAAACTCACTTCATGCCAGTGCCGTTTCAGAGGCAGGGCAAAACAGCTGATACAATATTGCAGGCTATATCACACTCGCCACTAATTAGCCCTTCTCCCACTTTGCAGGAAGTCTCGCACTCTTCACAGCAATATATTATTAATTGTAATTGTCTATACCTTTCTGCAATTACAAACCCGTTCCATGCACTATTAAACATTCAGGCCATTCAGTCAACGGACAAGAATTACTTAATGCCTTGTAAGCTCAGACACTTAAGTTTACCAATTAGTTTTCAATACTCTTCTGAAATACCATCCACTTTACTGAACATATTTTACAAAGAACAAGGTAGCACCAAATATCTGAGCGCCATTAAAAAGGATTTTAAGATACTGGATTGTTGTTCAAAAAAACTACATTATGGAGGAAACTTGCAATCACAGAAGTGTGCATATAGTCCAATTTTGTAGGTTTAAAAAAGTGTTAGATTATATTACACTTCATAAATACCATGTTGTACAGACCACCATACAATGTTTTAAACAATAAAATACAGGGCTAAGCTTGTGTCTATGGACTATGAATTGGACAGAAAGGTATTCCATTCAATTAAATGCACTCAAACAGTTTTCTTAGTTGAAATCAACATGGTTTTCTTGTGCACACTAAATTTATAAAGCAGATACCAGCCTGTGAAGTAATGTCAGCTGAATGTAGAAAAGCATCTTAGAGAAAATGCAAATGTATTTTACATAAGTAATTTAAATTACAAAAAAACATGAATAAACCAAGCCAGGTGAGGTTTGAACATACAGACAACAGAACAGAGAGTTATCAATGTGTCTGTACAACACAAACAAAATACCGTACATTAAAGAACATTGTTTTGTTTAGAAAATTGCAGCAAAAATGACTGCAATAAAACAGCCTTAACATAGTGGTAGTCAAGCTATATGTACTGTATTCTACACCTTTTTAAGGATTCTAAGACTACACTTTTTCCTGAAAATCGCATTGTTTCCTATTTCAACAATCATTTATTTTGTGATCTGGTTTCAAGCTTGTTATTTTGAACAGGAAACTGGTATATACCAAGCAGTCATATTTGCAAAGAGTAGGGCATGATCCATGTCTCTTGTGGGATTCAAAGCAGCCATGTCACTGCTGGCTTTAGGACATGCACCACCTGTCTCCATTCCCCCAGGTTCCACTCTTTTCATTATCAAACTACCGCTGACATTATAAGCTTCACATGCACTGTCTAAAATCCTTACCAATCAATATTTTCAACCATACACATATTGATGACTGTAACTCATTGATTAAGTTAGCTTCAACTGCAAAGTTTTAAGCAAAAATACTTAAAGATGCTGACTTCAAACAAAATGCTGCTGTGCTAAACATTCAATTGATCATGAATTTATGATTGTCGTCCATATTAATAAAGTTTTTCATTTATTTTCAAAAATCAAGAATCAATGTACATTACTGGAGTAGATTTACAATATAGTGAAAAATATCTCTTCCAAACCTGATGGCTAAAAATACTTTTAGTATTTTTCTTGTTGTCTCCTGACTAGCAGATCTATTTAAAATAGTTGTAAACGTTTTTCAAACATATACTATCCTCTGTCAAGGGACAGAACTGCAAAGCAAAAAGAACATACCTCCAATTGCTCAATGGTGTGATTAAGAAATTTTGCAGCAGCAATTCAATTAAAAAGAGGTTCACTATCATGATCAGTATACCTTGGCATTCTATTCATTTCTTGCAATTTTTTTTCATCAAGCAACTTTAGGGAGCTCTGCTTTGCAGCTGAAATTCCCCCAGGTTGATGACTGGATTTCGATTTGTGTTAATTGAGGCCCCTTGAACCACTGTATTCCAACTCAGTAACACCTCAAGCCAATCTTCTGATTAGGTCATCAGCATTCACTATTTAAAACAGAGGCTCAGAAAAGGGGAAAAAACAATATCAATCATAATTTTCAGAAGGATTTTATTTCATAGCATTGCTGGTGATGGCAGTCACTTGTTATTCAGCCTCCTTAGCTCAAGTCTGAAAATACCCCAGAGTTAACCAGTTACACTGTAAAATTATCCAAAAAAAAAAGTTAAACCTGTGTGCTTTTCAGTCTATTTCTGTTTGTTTACAAATATTTTGCTTAAAATGTGAGGAGTAATGACAGCATTGGTAAGCTGGCTCCAAGGCATACTAAGCCCAAAAATGAGAGATAAATGTAATCTTTCATCAAAAGCATTTTTACATTTCATAATATTTGGTGGCCAGTTAACCGTGATTTATTTTAAATATCATATTTAAGCCAATCAAATACAAATGTAACAGACTCTTGGCGTGTTAAACCCAATTTTGAGAGATGTTTTCCTGTATAGTTCATGACACAAGCTTATAATTATAGAAGTAAATCCATCGAAGTCCACACTTCTGTTTACATAGGGTCGCTTTTAAAAAGCAGACAAGGTTGACAGAATTTGACAGGAGGAGGCAACTCCGCCCATTGTGCCTGCACCGGCTCTTTGAACGAGTTATCCAAAAACAAACAAAACGCACAAATATGCATCTGAGCAAACCTTGCCCTACACAACCATTCCCTCACTTTCCTTTAAAAATATTTTAGCTTCCATTCCTCACAAACCTCCGTCATTGCTTCGTTAAGAGTTTTCAAGTCTCACCTCTGCTATAACAGTTTTCCACACAACAGTTTTATTTGGCTATGCATCTGCACAGCAAGACTCCTTCAGACATCTGGTATAATTTTTCCTTTGCGCAAGTTCCAGTAGTAAGTTATGCAGTGATGACTAAAATGATGGGACAATAAATTCTGGGCCCAAATGTTACATTCATTTAACTACTGTCTACCACAAGCTTACCTTCACAAGCCTACCTTCCAGTACTGGTCAATATACATGTTGGGATTCCTACAGTCCCACATGCTATAAGATTGGCAATCTCATAAATAGGGCCCAAGCCATTTGCTCACCATGCAGCTTGATGCTGAAATGGGGCACATCAAAAGCTATCCCATGGGATATTGTCTACCCTGATCAAATCTTTGCTCGCTGAGTATTGTGCAAACTCACAAATGGGCCAACGGCCACCAATTTCAGGACCGGAAAAATGCCAAGTCAATCTCAAATTACCCTAGAAGGGTAAGGTATCTCAAAAATTTAAACAACAGGTAAAGCTAGCCATTTCACACTACTACTATGCAGTGGCAACACAAGTGGTCTTTTCCAACAACAGGATGCTACCATCAAGCCAAACTTGCCATAGAAATGAGTAATGTGGCATATGAATTTCAGTGCCAGGGTGATGCTAGGTACATAGCCCATTATGTCCCAACAACTGGTGGATCTTATCAAACAACACATCCCTTTGGTTGATCTCAATAGGCCAAGTACTGACCATATTCAACTAGCCCATGTTTGTAGAACTCAGAACATTAGATGTGATTCCATAATTGGACAGCACTTGCTAAACAATCCCAAGTGTGCTAATAATTACACTAGCAACCAATTTAAGATTGTCAGGCTCACAAAGTGACTCACTTACACTTGCTAAAAGCTACATATATTCCTACACAGGGACCTGCCTTTGCAAGCAGAAAGAGCAAGTCCAGGCATTGCACGTTTTTTGAATCAAACAAAAGCATGGGGGAACAATAGTTCCCCGGCGCATTCTCCATGGCAACGCCTCAACCAGAGTCGACTTACCAACCAATCAGCAGCCTTTTCTCATACGGTATAAATTGTTGCTCCCTTTGAAATTTGGCATTCTTGCATCTGTCCTGATGGGTGCAAGATGAAAAGGTTTGACAGCATGTCTCTTTTTTTCCAACAATATTAATGTTTTAGGTTTGAAAATTTAGTTCCCATTTGTATGCTGATGACATCCAGTTGCTACCTCATCACACCTCTCAACTCCTCCACTGGTGTTAAATTATCAGGTGGCTTGTCCAACATCCAGTTATGAATGAGCAGAAATTTCCTTCAATTAAACTTTGGGAAGGCCAATGCTATCGTCTTCAGTCCCTGCTACAAACTACGTTCCCTAGTTACTGAATCCATCCCTCTCACTGGCAATTATGTGAGGCTGAACCAGACTGTTATCAGCCTTGATTTCATAGCTGGCCCTGAGGTGAGCTTCTGCGCAATCACTTAAGACCACCTACTTAAATCTCTGTCTCATCTGACCCCACCCCCACCTCAGCTCATCTGCTGCTGAAATCCTCATCCTTCCTTTGTTACCTTTTCACTTGACTATTCCAACATGTTCCTTTCCAGCCTTCCACATTCTACCCTCTACAACATGAAATCATCCAAAGCTCTGCTGCTCATGTCCTTACTCATATCAAGTCCCTTTCACCATCACACCTTTGCTCACAAACCCACACTAGCTCCCTGCTAAGCAAGGCTTCAATTTTAAAATTTTAATCCTTGTTTTCAAATCCCTCCATGGCCTCACAACACCCCCATCTCTATAATTTCTTCCAACCCCACAATCCATGCATTCGTTCCCACCCTCCCCCCACTGTTATGGCATAGCCAATGGTAAATGCTGAGCTGTTCAAATCCCAAAGGGAAACTTGACACAACTCCACAACTTGTTTTGCAATTTGTATAAATTTCGAGGTGCGTGCCTTGAATTCAATAGTAATAAGACCAAGTCTTACAGGTTTTTACAAAAGTAGATTAAACATTTATTAACAAGAAAAATTTTCAGCACATACGTAGATCTACAAATTACTATGATAATTTCTAAATCCCCTACTTAACCTGACTCCCAGTTACACTTTCATTAAGGCAACAGTAAGACAGATAGATTTAAAAGACCCAGGCAAGGTGACACACAATACCCTGAACCAGTTGAATTCAAAGTGAGTTTTCTTAACTTCAGTTCTTTGTAGACAGCAGCTTGAGATGTAGATGCTGAAGGTTTTTCACACTTGTTAGATCTTAAAATGCCTGCCCTTACACACATCCTTCGCTCCTTTATACATATTTTCCCCTTTGAATGCAAATTCCCATTGTTCCACTATGCCTTTGGACTTTACCTTTCTGATAATAAAAATCCCTCATAGTACAAATTTTACCAGTATTCTTCAGGAAAAATAAGCACACTGTTTCTAAACTTCACTTGGCTGGGTGACACATTTCCACTCCCTCTTTTGAAAACAATCTAGTCTAGTTTATTTAAATTGCAAATGTTCCCTTTACCTCTATGTTTACCTAAACATTTCAAACCTAGCTCATCATCTACCACATCAAAGCCTTCAGACCAGCTGCCTTTAATCCAACTAAGTCTCACATACACACACACACAGGTACCACTATTTTACAATAAATTCCAATAACATTATGAGCATGATTATATCTTCCTGACACCCCACCAATCCCCCACCTCCCATGAACTCTGTTCTCATCTTATTCTGGCCTTTTGAGAATCCCAAATTTTAATTGCTCCACTATTGGTGCCATGCCTTTTGCTGCCTAGACCCCAAGCCAAGGAATTCCCTCCCTAAACCTCTCCACTTCTCCTTCATCCTTTAAAGCACTACTCAAAGCCCAACTCTGACCAAGCTTTCAACCATCTGCCCTGACACCACCTTTTTTCTTATTCATTCATGGGAGGTGGGCTTCGCTGGCAAGGCCAGCCTTTATCCATCAACCCTAATTGCCCTTGAGAAATTCATGGTGGGCTGCTTTGTTGAACTGCTGCAGTCCCTGTAGTGTAGATATATCCACAGAGCTGTTAGGTAACTATTTCCAGGATTCTGACCCAGCGACAGTGAAAGAGCATCGATACAGTTCCAAGTCAGTATGGTGTCAGGTTTGAAGAGGAACTTGCAGCTGGTGGTGTTCCTATGTGCCAGTTGCCCTTGTAGGTGGTAGAGGATTTTGAAGATGCTGTCAAAGGAGGTTCGGCCTTATGTGGATCGGTGTCGAATTTTGCTTTACAACGCTGCGAACTGCCGTGGGAAGTTTTATTAGACATTACATAAATATAAGATGTTGCTGCTGTTAAAATTATCCTGTTTGGTTTGTTTGAATTTTCTCTATAAATGGTCGCTGGGACAGTCAAAAGATCCCATGACACTAACTAGCACAATTCTCCATGCCCTGACCAACATTTATCCCTCAATCAACTTAATTTTTATTTCACTGCTGTTTGTGGGACCTTATGTGCAAATTGGCTGCCATTCCTGCCTTTTTAAAGAAAGAGGGTGCACTTTAACAGTAATTCATTGGCTGGAAAGCATGTTGAGATGTCCTAAGCATGTGAAAAGAGCCATTCGCCACGTTCATTCTTTGGGTATTACCAGTCCGAAGAACATAAATTTCCCTTCTTTAGTCTGGTTACCCTGAAATTGGGCACCCTATTCAAATATTTTTCTGAAACTTCATTCTCTGGTGCCAATAACTTGGGCTCCTGAAAGTGAAAAGTAAAAGGCTGAGCTGATGAGGGTATTTTATATTTCAATACAAAAGTGATGCTTGAGACTTGGAAATTTGGCACATGGTCAGACAATTCCATTCCATTTGCAATTACATTTATTATTCATGGGTTTGTCCTCTATTAATCCGAGAAAACAGGCTAGAAGTTCAGAGAGGCTTATTGTTAGCACCTTTGCCTCTTTGAAGAGTAAATCTTACATCAGAACAAAATCTGTAAACAGTGGCTGATTGAGATACATGCAAACCAGTGGGAACTTTATATGTGACACAAGAAACCCATAAAGAAATATAGTTTGAAGATTTCTGCTCTAATATCTATTTATTCGAACCAACTCCTAAAAGCCGATGGCTTTCTAAATGTTAACAATGAGAGGTCTGAAACAAGGGGCAAAGAGCCTTTATTGAGATAAAATTAACTGACACAGTGGCATTGACTCCCCCACCCCACCCCCAACATGACAGGCTAGAAAGGATGGTGGGTAATAATGAAAGAACAGGGAGTGCAACCCTAACCTGCCACGCACAAGCCTGACGTTATTTTCACAGTGGCAGGTTTTGTGGTGTGCAAGTGTTCTGTCATTCATATAATTAACTTAGGCTTCCACAGCAAAATTGGTTTTGATTTGATTTAAATATAACGTTATCAACAGCATTTGGGAAACCTGGCAGCGAAAGGGTGGCAGGAGATGCCAGCTCATGAAGGCAAGTGCCTTTTGCAGCACTCCGTGTGGGCCAGGAGGAGAAGTGCTCTCCCTGGCCTCACCAGGAAGCTTCCACCTCCCCATCTGCCAATCACAGCCTCACTTTCTACTTTACCACAATCGCAGACCTTCACCCTCATCTCCGTCAAGCACCAATGTCACAAAGTCCAGTTTTTCTGCTTCCCACAATGGCCTCACTTTCTCGCTTCCACCATTCCCCCACTTCTCCCTGTCTGCATCCCTGCCTTTCTGTAATTTTCCTGCATTACCCCACATCCTTTCCACAAATACTGAGGCCCACGACTTTGTATGACATGGGAGTAAGAATTCACGTATGGCACCACCATTTATTTCATAATTTTCACGTTTTTTTCCGCAGAACTTTGATCTAAGCTATATTGCAAAGATGCATGGAAGATGTGTAATAAAGCATATTAAGGTGAAAAAAGGAGGAAATCGTAAAAATTTTTCTGTATGTAAAATATCTGGTAAATATATTTTAACATGAAAAGCATATGCAAATAGTTAAATGTAACTCAATGTAAAAAATACAATGCAAATTTGGCAAAATGTTATGCAATACAAGTTTGTGCATCATTTTCCGTTCATAATGAGCATAGTTGTCATTACCTATCCTGCAATTCCTTGTAGGCAACATTTCAATAAATTTATAAAGGCATACTTTAAATTCACTTTCTGATTAACATAAGAGAGAATTTCTCATGTGCAGAAACATTTCAGTTCTTCTGGAAGCTATCATTAAATGTAGGTTTAGGGCAAACCTCACAACCTTTAAAACATCAACATACAAGGCTGACATTTTCTAGAGCATTCTGGGTTCTTTGACAACAGTATTTTGTGCCAGTCCAAAGCTTACCTGCACTGAATTATGCTCCCAGCATTGCATGCCCCCAGTGCAGCAATTCTATGCTAATATACTGATGTACCAGCTCCATCTCAAAACTCCCTCATCCCAAACTCATTGCCAAAGCATTTAAGCATCCAATTAATTAGCCTATTAACCTTTGGACATCACTCATCTAATTTCTGTATAAAAACTGAGCAATACAGTCACATAGACATACCCCGTTAGCCCCCAGTGAAAAATTAGAAACCTTTAAACTTGAATAAGATTTTGCTTTTTCTCCTTATTACCCTGACTCCTTGTGCCATTTTAATATTCCAATGTTGACTGACAATTTACTGCTAAGCAAATAAAGCCAGTAATTAAGGATAATTCAAGAAAATTGATGGACTCAAATGTCAATTTGCACAAATGCGGGTATGCTCATGTTCAACAAAATCGACCATCCAGTTAAGTGCAATTGTAGTTTATTTTTAGTTACTTTAAATTTTTAGTTACTCTGCAGGAAAAATGACTAGTTATTTCAATTAGTAGTTGAGTATTCTACTGCTTGTTCAATTGGGCTAAGTCTTTTTCAAGGGAGAACACATGGACTGATGCAAACAAATTCCACAGCTGAACCCAACAGGAAATCACTAACGAAGCTTGGTGAGAATCTAACTTTTTTCTTAAAGAAGATATATGACCAGTTCCCAACATCACATCTTTGTAATTAATTTCTATCTTTAGATGAAGTCACCAATTGCCCCAAAACTTGGTTGAAAATCTGATGAAACATACAGGGATTACTTTGGGGATGTGTACACTCCAGTTTATGAATGAACAGATAAATGGAATTAAATGATCAATTTCACCGCCACCACCACACACACAATCTGAAGTAAACAAGTGGTTGATGAACAATTCAAGTGTAACATTTTTGCATATACTGTAGGTTTATGTGTTTATATGTAAAAATGTTTGCTGCAGTGGCTTCCCTTTCACAAATGCAATATAAACTCATCATCAACAAAGTAAACACAGTTTCAGTTGTAAAAGTAGTACTGTTCTCCCAAAATGTAGGAAAGAGGATCCAGGAGTGGATCCCTAATTAAAGGATTCTGGAAGGTACCAAAGACTTTATAAGGGTTTCCATTTGGGCCAGTCACCTAAGTAGGAGCAAACTTGGAGGTAATCATCAAAAGTAGTAAGAAAAAGGTTACAAATTGAAATAAGTGTTCCTTTTTCTTGTGCTGGGAAAAATAAGCTACAATTGTATTTAAAATATTCATATAAGTGCTTCTCCACGCCATCCTCTCACAATCAGGCTCAGCTGAGATATGCCCCGCCTGCCATTCAAGTCTAATGATATTCGTCTAAAATGGCCATTTAGCGAAGTACCAGGAAACTACTGACACCAGCAAGACCAAGATCAATCAAACCCTCAAAAAAATTAATAGAAGAGAGATCACAGGAAATGATTGATCTTTGCGAGATGCTTTTGTGAAATAGCATTGCATTCTTACTCGTGAGCTATAAACACGAAGTGCTCCATACCTGATAATCCTGAATCATTAAAACTTCTAGTCTTTTGCAGCTGTGTCATTCTCCAGTGCATCAACTTAGAGAAGAAATTCACACTGATTATCCCCTTCAATTTGTTCACAACAGTGTTCTAAAGCTACAGATTAATGCTTTTTTGCTAATCTTTCGACAGCTTAAGCGAATTGGGTTTTTTTTTTGCTGTAATTTTGGTGTCCAGAAATAAACAGAAAATAAATGTCCAAATACTTGATCTGAGAGAAAAATACACCTCAAATTGTCCAGGAGTGGATCCCTAATAAAAGGAGGGATTCTGGAAGATACCAACCCAGACTTTATAAGGGTTTCTATATGGTCAGTCACCGAGGTGGAGCAAACATTGAGATAATCATCAGCGGTTATCACAGATGTATACTTAACATAAACCTTGAGGATGAAATTAGCCTAACGTCAGCAGCCGAAAATAGGCTGATAGCAAAACAGTAGCCAATTTTTCACTGTGCCCAGTCCTTCCACTGAAGTTCACACAGTAGTTCAAACTTGTTTTGGAAGCTCGTTTCCTAGTTTCACAGTCGCTTTTACTTGGTTTGACATTAAAAATCTTGGCAATATTTTCCAAGTCAATGGAAAATAAAAACTAGTGCGTCGAAAAGCTGTCAATTCACCATGACCCCATTTTGTGCTACTGGCATACACAATTTCACCTTCCTTGTATACCATGACTAGATCAAAGAGCACCACCTAGTAATAGTGCTCACCTGAAACCTCTTTGGCATATACCCCAGAACATCTTTGCATCTACTTCCTCAAACAGATCAACGTGGCACATCGCATCTGGGCAGATTTTTTCTAAGTCATGGCATACGTCATACGGCTGGTCTAGTCATGTCTTCAATTGCCGTACATGAATAAGACAAGAATGGTGTGGGTCGGGTGACATAGCTGGAACCTATGTTACCTGCAATGTCAAGGACCCACATTTATCTGGCCAGAGTTTTTCATGTTGACAATGTTATTCAGACAGTAGGTCCACAGGTCCAATGCTTAAGAAGCATGCAATACAAGATAGTCTCAAAATGTCTATTCTCCACTCTATTGCTAAAATAACCACACCAGATTCAGGTAAGATTCCTTGGTATTTGCAATAACGGTCCACATCATAATCTCAAAACCTCAGTTCAAGTGTGTTAGGCAATCTCCTAATGAATGTCATCTGCTTTATTCTTGCCAATAGAATGGATCATCAGATTGACCGATAGATTTTGTGTTTTTATTTTGTGAAAAATATAGACGGTCATCCTTCTCCCGGGGTAGTTGGAGGGTCCTCCTGGCAAACAATCAGGATGACTTGTCCTCTTTTCCTTAGCCACCACCATTTACAAGAAAAGCTTTTTAATGGCACACACAGATATCAAAGCTGAAACACAAATACATAAAGCTATCAAATAAAATACTAAGTCAAATCAAATAGAGACATATAAGAAAATGTTTAATTTTTTTGGGTGTGTATTTTTGTATTTATATATGCGAGGGCGGTTATGGAGAATCAAGATTGCACACCAAGTCAATCATCTTTTACTCTCCCCAATAATGAAATATAGTCCCAAAATCAGAAGAGCACCCCCTAGATCATGCAATAGCCAGCGTGGATAAGTAGATAAGTGATGAATTAGAAACAGTTTTATGCTGCAGCCATGCCCACTGCCAACTTGAATGTGGTTGTCCAAAACAGCCAGCAGGAGGTAACAATTTTGATCACGAGTCAGATCTGGATTTGAACTTCAAGTAGTCAGGAATGCATTTGAACTCCAGTCCTAGAGCGAAAGATCTAACCTATTATGCCATCCAGTCCCTAAGACAGATTCTTGGGTCAACTTTCTCATGTAAAAAAAGCACACTAAGGGCTCATCTAGCAACACGGGGAACAGGAGGAGTAGGAACAGGAGGAATAGCTCCGCTATTCAATTAAATCATGGTTGAGCTGCACCTCATCTCCCCTCTAGTGGGAACAAAACATTAGATCCTTCCCAATCAATGACATAAAATAAATCAAATGAGAACGGGGTGGGTATTCACGTACTGAGAATGTGACTGGCACTGCATCAAGACAGCATTGCTGACTTGTACCCCAATGGCACCATAAACACGGAAATAAGAAAGGAGCAGTGTACAAAAGGTTTGCAAATGGTGCTGTCTTTATCTGTCCTATTTTTACTCAACACACTTATAAAACTTTGAGACTATTAACATACATTGTGTTTCACACAATGAAATAAAACCCATCCTCAGAAAATCAGGTACAAAGTTAAAACCTAAGTTCAATTTGGGAAAATCAATACACATACAGCTTTAAAAAAAATGTTCACAAGTATATTAAAATGCAAAATGTTTTCCTTCACTATTTCCATGCAGGTAAATTATAAGTTTTATCATGATCTCAAAAGACAATAATGACAACTGTTACGATCCCCAGCTGAGGTTACCACTGGATAAGCCTGATCCCAGGGTGGAACCCAGCTTGAAATAGATCCCAACTTTTATTTGTTTGTTTAAATATGTTGAGAAGGGCTACTGAACAGTCACCGGAGTCAGCTAATGAACTTTTAACAAAATAATAAAATATTTATTAACCAAGAAAAGATTAACTATATTACAATACCCTTTCACCCACAACTATACCTTTACAGATACATACAGATTTGTAAGGATAACACAAGTTACAAAAGCTCTTATACTCTAATGCTCACAGTAAGTACAGTCCATGTAAACCTATCAGCGAGCTGTGGTCAGACACACCACACTCTGAAACCAAGTGACAGATGCCACCCCAGACAGATGCTATGAATCTCTCCTCAACTCCCCCCCAGACGCTTGTTACACCCTGAGCCAACCAGTCTCACTGAACTCGGTCTTTCACACAAGGGTTTCCAATCTCCACTTTCCAAGAACTCGCTTTGGGAGTATCTTCTCCCAAACCGACGCTTTCTCTCAGGCTCCTTCCACAAGGGTTCACCTCCAGAGCTTCGAGCTCTCCTTCTGATGTTCCTCTCCCCTGGGTCACCACGTGCGTTCAGGCTTTCTTCAACGCACTCTCTCTCACCGACACAGCTGTCAACGGTACACCATTGCTTCACATGCCCATAGAAAAGAGTTACAGACCTTCAGTTGTCTCTTTGGGCCTTATGACTTTTCACAAGCCTTTATCACTTTGGCTCTGCTTCCTGCAGCTTAGAGCTTTAAACTTGAAGCTTGGAGACTTCCTCTGCCCTTCACTCAACTTAATTTAACAGGCCTTTTCCAGGTTCCTATCCTTCCTTTGACGAGAAGGTTTGCTTGGGATTTTCTCCTGTTCCACTCCCCTGGATTCTTGGGGACTTTCTTCTTTAGCTGGGGACTGGCTATCCGTCCCTTTTACTCCAGTCTCTCTCTGGCAGCAACTTTCAACCAACTTTAGTTTGGGGCTGGCTATCTACCCCTTCTAGGTTGCTTCTGCCTGGCAGCTGTCTTCAAAACCAATTGAACTCAAATGGCTTCCAAAGCAAACTGGTGTTTCTAGTTTCTTGTGTGTCTATGGGAGAGACCTGCCTCTCTGGACCACTGTTGCTAGGCAACAGCCCAGTTTTTCTACTCGTGTGTTTGTGTAACTTCTCTTACGGTTGTAAACTCTCCTTAGAAATGCAGGGGCTTTTTAAAGTGAAACTAAAACTCAACTTGACCTTTTCTTAGAGCACAGATACAGAACTATAAATCAAATTTAAACATTAAAGCTAAAACTCATTCCTAACACCCACAAATACTTACTTAGACTATCTCTATTTCCTAACACAACCAATTTACTCTGTTCACTGATAATGGAATTACTACATAAAGCTAAAATACTGTGCTAAGTAAGTAGCACTAACTTACTTCTTAAAAATAATTTTTCAGCTACAAAATGAACAAACTGTGATAAATCTGATCAGCCTGAAAAACGTTGTAGAAGCTGCACACTTTCTGTCATTGTACAGGGAGTACCATCAGAAACAAAATCAATCCAAAACTCAGATCCAGTTTATTTTCAATTTCATGATGGTCTGATTGGCTCCTAGATTTTCATGTCAGTCCACTTATAGACAGTCAAAGTCATAGAAACATAGAAAATAGGAGTAGGCCATTCGGCCCTTCGAGCCTGCTCCGCCATTCATTATGATTATGGCTGATCAACCAACTCAATAGCCTGCTCCCGCTTTCCCCCTATATCCTTTGATCCCTTTCGCCCCAAGAGCTACATCTAACTCCTTCTTCAAAACAAACAATGTTTTGGTCTCAACTACTTTCTGTGGTAACGAATTCCACAGGCTCACCACTCTCTGGGTGAAGAAATTTCTCCTCATCTCAGTCCTAAATGGTCTACTCCATATCCTCAGACTGTGACCCCTGGTTCTGGACTCCCCCACCATCGGGAACATCCTTCCTGCATCTACCGTGTCTAGTCCTGTTAGAATTTTATAGGTTTCTATGAGATCCCCCCTCATTCTTCTGAACTCCAGCGAATATAATCCAGCGAATATAATCCTAATCGACTCAATCTCTCCTCATATGTCAGTCCCGCCATCACGGGAATCAGTCTGGTAAACCTTCGCTGCACTTCCTCTATAGCAAGGACATCCTTCCTCAGATAAGGAGACCAAAACTGCACACAATATTTCAGGTGTGGTCTCACCAAGGCCCTGTACAATTGCAGCAATACATCCCTGTTCCTGTACTCGAATCTTCTGGCTATGAAGGCCAGCATACCATTTGCCTTCTTTACCGCCTGCTGCACCTGCATGCTTACCTTCAGCGACTGGTGTATGAGGACACCCAGGTCTCGTTGCACATTTCTCTCTCTCAATTTATTGCCATTCAGATAATAATCTGCCTTCCTGTTTTTGCTACCAAAATGGATAACCTCACACTTATCCACATTATACTGCATCTGCCATGCATTTGCCCACTCACTCAGCTTGTCCAAATCACACTGAAGTTCATCTCTGCATCCTCCTCACAGCTCACCCTCCCACCCAGCTTTGTGTCATCTACAAATTTGGAGATATTACATTTAATTCCCTCATCTAAAACCAATATATATTGTGAATAACTGGGGTCCCAGCACCGATCCCTGCGGTACCTCACTAGTCACTGCCTGCCATTCAGAAAAAGACCCATTTCTTCCTACTCTTTGTTTCCTGTCTGCCAACCAGTTTTCTATTCATCTCAATACACTACCCCCAATCCCATGAGCTTTAATTTTACACGCCAATCTCTTGTGTTTGTTGAAAGCATTCTGAAAGTCCAAATAAACCACATCCACTGGCTCCCCCTCATCAACTCTACGAGTTACATCCTCGAAAAATTCCAGTGGATTTATCAAGCATGATTTCCCTTTTATAAATCTATGCTGACTCTGTCCGATTCTGCCACTGTTTTCCACATGCTCAGCTGTTAAATCTTTTATAATGGACTCTAGAATTTTCCCCACTACCGACGTCAGGCTGACTGGTCTATAATTCCGTCTTCTCTCTACCTCCCTTTTTAAATAGTGGGGTTACATTAGCTACCCTCCAATCTGTAGGAACTGTTCCAGAGTCTATAGAATCTCGGAAGATGACCACCAATGCATCCACTATTTCTAGGGCCACTTCCTTAAGTACTGTAGATGTAGATTATCAGGCCCCGGGGACTTATTGGCCTTCAATCCCATGAATTTCCCCAACACCATTTCCCTACTAATACTGATTTCTTTCAGTTCCTCCCTCTCACTAAACCCTGTGTTCCCTAACATTTCTGGTATGTTATTATGAAGACAGAACGAAAGTATGTATTTAGTTGGTCAGCCATTTCTTTGTTCCCCATTATAAATTCCCCTATTTCTGACTGTAAGGGACCTACATTTGTTTTCACCAATCTTTTTCTCTTCACATACCTATAAAACGTTTACAGTCAGTTTTTATGTTCCCTGCAAGCTTACTCTTGTACCATATTTTCTCCTTCTTAATCAATCCCTTGGTCCTCCTTTGCTAAATTCTAAACTGCTCCCAATCCTCAGGTCTGTTGTTTTTTCTGGCCAATTTGTATGCCTCTTCCTTGCATCTAATAATATCTCTAATTTCCCTTGTAAGCCATGGTTTGGCCCCCTTTCCTGTTTTACTTTTGCACCAGACAGGAATAAACGGTTGTTGCAGTTCACCCATGCGCTCTTTGAATGTTTGCCATTGCCTATCCACCGTCATCCCTTTAAGTAACGTTTCCCAATCCATCATAGCCAACTCACGCCTTATACCATCGTAGTTTCCTTTATTAAAACTCAGGACCCAAGTCTCAGAATCAACTACGTCACTCTCCATCTTGATGAAGAATTCTATCATATTATGGTCGCCCATCCCCAAGGGGCCTCACACAACTAGATTGCCAATTATTCCTTTCTCATTACACAATACCCAGTCGAGGACGGCCTGTTCTCTTGTTGGTTCTTCAATGTAGTTGTCCAGAAAAACATCCCATATACACTCCAGGAATTCCTCCTCCATGGTATTGTTACTCATTTGATTTGCCCAATCTATATGCATATTAAAGTTACCCATAATTACAGATGTTCCTTTATTGCATGCATCTCTAATTTCCTGTTTAATGCCATTCCCAACATCACCACTACAGTTTGGGGATCTATATACAACCCCCACTAACGTTTTTTGCCCCTTAGTGCTTCTCAGCTCTACCCATACAGGTTCCACATCGGCGGAGCTAATATCTTTCCTCACTATTGCATTAATTTCGTCTTTAACCAGCAATGCAACTCCACCACCTTTTCCTTTTTGTCTGTCCTTCCTAAATACTGAATACCCCTGGATGTTCAGTTCCCATCCCTGGTCACCCTGCAGCCATGTCTCCATATACCGGACTATACCATACCTGTTTACATCTATTTGCGTGGTTAATTCATCCATTTTATTGCAAATGCTCCTCGCATTAAGGCACAAAGCCTTAAGGCTTGTCTTTTCAACATTACTTGTCCCGTTCCCACTATTTTTCACTGAGGCCCTTTTGGTTCTTGCCCTTGATTTCTCTGACTATCACTTTTCTTATTCCGCTTTCTGTCTTTTGTTCTTGTCTTTGACTCCCCCTCCTCTGACTCCTTGCATAGGTTCTCATCCCCCTGCCATTTTAGTTTAATCCCTCCCCAACCACTCTAGCAAATGTTCCCCCTAGGACATCAGTCCCGGACCAGATGATGTGAATATTTTTTGCTGGTTTTTTTTTTTAAAACAAACTCTTCAAGCATGATTCATGGATGAGGAAGGCTTATTATTACCCAAATGCTTAGGCCTAACCATACAATAAAAACAGGAGCATTTAACCTTTTAGTAAAATGGAAGAATTTCATTTGCCTTCACAAAGTTCACATGGACTGAAAAAAAACCAGTTTGTATATTCAATTAGCACTTCGAACAGTAGCTTAAAAATATATGATTTGTAACACATAATGTCTTTACCCATTCAAGCAAGTTGCCAGAGATGGGGAATTTCAAGCAATGCTGGTCTTGAGTGTTCGAAGTCACAGTTAACACCGCCAAAAACAGAGTAAAGTTTCCTCTGCCAAATAATGTCCCCTACCCAAACTTTACAGAAGCTCCAACATTCCACCAACGTGATTTTTCTTCCATTTCCTAAAGTAGCCATCTTGAGATCTCTCTAAGACTATGAATTTAGTTCTAACTTATAGGCAATATTTTGATATGGGCCTACACCCACATGGAACATATTTGAAAAAGCCAAAGCTTATTTAATTTAGCAACCTTTTCAGACATCAGAGTTGGATTCTAATTCAAGTACAACTTACATTTCACATTGTGCCATTTAATGTAGGAAATTGTCCCAAGTGACTTTATAGGAGCATAATTAGATAAAAATTAGCACTGCCCAAAAGGGATACTAGTAGGGTGACTAAAAGCTTGATCAAAGATGAAGGTTTCAAGGAATATCTTAGGGGAGAGGTTTAAGGAGGAAATTTGGGTCTATACTGATGAAGGTATGGATGCCAATGGTGAGGCAAAGAGAGTAGGGGCTGTGTAAGAGATTAAAGTTGGAGATATGCAGAGTTCTCAGGTTGCAGAGATGAAAAGCTAGTGCACAAACTCACTATATTACTCAACTTCTATCAGGTTACAATTCTAGTCTTTATTCACATGATTTTGCTGCTCCGTATTATACATATTTATTGTTATTGGCAAAGTTATGTATGTTGTCATGAATGCTGAACTTTACAAGATACTTATGTTTTAAAATGTGCCCTTTAACTTAAGGTAAGGCAGGACATTCCGAAAGGGGGAGGGGGGCCAAATTCCTGATGAACACCTCAGTTCGGAGAAATCCCCATGTGATCAGGTTGCCATGGGGAGAGAAACTCAAATAGAAACCCATTAAGGTGGGGTGACAGTTTTAGCATCTTTCACAGTATATCACAGAAAAAGAACAGCTGCGGCTGAGGCACAGGAACTAAAAAAAAGTGACTGCAGTGGAAAAGCAGGGAGAACTGTTTTATGTTAACAACCAAGTGGGATGCTTTCATGAGTTCAGTTTATGTGCAAAAGAAAGGGAACAGAACAGACGGGGCTCTTGAAGATCGAAGGAGCAGGGAGTCGTTGAGGTGTGCCCTGCTGGTGATAATCATAACCAGGAAAACCTGGTGGAGAGGAACGATTGTTGAAGGACACTGGAAATTTCAACCAGGCATGGCGGGGAGAAGTGAACCTCTACTGGAGATCTGGGAGTGACTTTTGAATGGTTCTTCTAACACTACCTATCTGCCAGAAGGATAGTGTAGGGTAAAAGCATTTCATAGGACATATTTCAGTTGTGTTAGTTAGTGCATGTGAAACTCACCTTTTTTCTTAGTTTGACATTTTAGTTGCCTGTTATTAAGTTTGGTCCAATTTGATTTTAGTTTGGTTACTAGGGTGAAAGTCTTAAAAAGTGAAATCTGGGCCTTCGGTTCTTTCCGTTGTTCGTATGGGAAATTCATCCCTTTTAATAAGTTTTTGGTCTTATTGGGGATGATAGCAATATTCCTACTCACATTAATGCTCAGTAAAATAACATCATCTGGGGGCTTGTGCCAAAATTGGGAGAGCTGTCCCACAGACTAATCAAGCAATAGCCTGACAGTGTCATACCCACGGACTCATACCTTACAGATCATGTCCCAGACGCCACCATCATCATCCCTGGGTGTGTCCTGTCCCACCAGCAGGACAGACCCAGCAGAGATGGTGGCACAATGGTGTACAATCGGGAGGGAGTTTTCCTGGGAGTCTTCAACATTAACTCCGGAGCCCATGAAGTCTCATGGCATTAGGTCAAACATGGGCAAGGAAACCTCCTGCTGATTACCATGCAACTCCCCGCACCACCTCCCCCACCCCCCTCTCAGCAGATGAATCGGTGCTCTTCCATGTTGAACACCACTTGGAGGAAGCACTGAGGGTGGCAAGGGCGCAAGATGTATTCTGGGTGGGGGACTTCAATGCCCATCACCAAGAGTAGCTCGGTAGCACCACCACATAATGAGCTGCCAAGTATTAAAGAACATAGCTGCTAGACTGGGTCTACGGCAGGTGGTGAGGGAACCAACAAGAGGGAAAAACATACTTGACCTCATCCTCACCAACCCGCCTGCCATGGATGCAGCTGTCCATGACAGTATCAGTAGGAGTAACCACCACACAGCCCCTGTGAAGATGAAGTCCCGCCTTCGCATTGAGGATACCCTCCATTGTGTTGTGTGACCCTACCGTTGTGTGAAATGGGATAGATTTCGAACAGATCTAGCAACTCAAGACTGGGCATCCATGAGGCATTGTGGGCCATCATCAGCAGCAACAGAATTGTATTCAACCACATATCCCCCACTCTAACATTACCACCAAGCCAGGGGATCAACCCTGGTTCAATAATGAGTGCAGGAGGGCATGCCAGAACCAGCACCAGGCATACCTAAAAATGAGGCTTCAACCTGGTGAAGCTAGAACACAGGATTACTTGCGTGCCAAGCAGCACAGGCAGCAAGTGATGAACAGTGCTAAGCGATTCCACAACCAACGGATCAGATCTGAGCTCTGCAGTCCTGCCACATCTAGTCGTGAATGGTGGTGGACAATTAAACAACTCACTGGAGGAGGAGACTCCACAAATATCCCCATCCTCAATAATGGAGGAGCCCAGCACATCAGTGCGAAAGATAAGGCTGAAACATTCGCCACAATCTTCAGCCAGAAGTTCCGAGTGGCTGATCCATCTCGGCCTCCTCTGAGGTCTTCAGCATCATAGATACCAGTCTTCAGCCAATTCAACTCACTCCACGTGATATTTAAGAAACGGCTGAAGGCACTGGATACTGCAAAGGCTATGGGCCCTGACAATATTCCAGCAATAGTACTGAAAACTTGTGCTCCAGAACTTGCTGTGCCCCCTAGCCAAGCTGTTCCAGTACAGCTACAACACTGGCGTCTACGCAGCTATGTGGAAAATTGCCCAGGTACGTCCTGTGCACAAAAAGCAGGACAAATCCAAACCAGCCAATTACCGCCCCATCAGTCTACTCTTGACCATTAGTAAAGTGATGAAGGGGTCATCAACAGTGCTATCAAGCAGCACTTGCTTAATAATAACCTGCTCACTGATGCCCAGTTTGGGTTCCAGCACCATCGTTCCACTTCTCTCATTATAGCCTTGGTTCAAACATGGGCCAAAAAGCTGAACTCCCGAGGTGAGGTGAGAGTGACTGCCCTTGACATGAAGGCAGCATTTGACCGATTGTGGCATCAAGGAGCCCTAGCAAAACTAGAGTCAATGGGAATCAGGGGAAAACTCTCTGCTGGTTGGAGTCATACCTAGCACAAAGGAAGATGGTTGCGATTGTTGGAGGTCAGTTCAAGGATATCACTGCAGGAGTTCCTCAGGGTAATGTTCTAGGCCAAACCATCTTCAGCTGCTTCATCAATGGCCTTCCTTGCATCATATGGTCAGAAGTGGGGTTGTTCAGAGTGTAGTGGATGTCTGGAATTCACTGCCCAAGTTGGTGGTAGAGGCAGAAACTCTAAACACTTTTAAAAAGTACCTGGATCTGCACCTTAACTGCTGTAAGCTGCAGGGCTATGGGCCGGGTGCAAGAAGGTTAGATTAGAAAGGGCACCTGGGTGTCCTCGGGCTGGCATGGACAAGATGGGCCGAATGGCTTCTTTCTGTGCTGTAACTTTTCTGTGATTTCTATGGTTCTATGATTTCACAATGTTCAGCACTAGTCGCGATTCCGCAGATACTGAAGCAGTCCATGTCCAAGTGCAGCAAGACCTGGACAATATCCAGACTTGGGCTGACAAGTGGCAAGTAACTTACGCGCCACACAAATGCCAGGCAATGGCCATCTCCAACAAGAGAGAACCTAACCTTTGCCCCTTGGCATTCAATGGCATTACCATCACTGGATCCCCCACTATCAACATCTGGGGGTTACCATTGACCAAAAACCGAACTGGACTAATCATACAAACACTTTGGGTAC
Organism: Cetorhinus maximus; assembly: GCF_964194155.1. NCBI lineage: Eukaryota > Metazoa > Chordata > Chondrichthyes > Lamniformes > Cetorhinidae > Cetorhinus > Cetorhinus maximus. Next base: position 4,476,764 of record NC_135888.1, read on the forward strand.
AAGAGCAGGTCAGAGGCTAGGAGTCCTGTGGTGGGTAACTCACCTCCTGACTCCCCAAAGCCTGTCCACCATCTACAAGGCACAGGTCAGGAGTGTGATGGAATAGTCTCCACTTGCCTGGATGAGTGCAGCTCCAGCAACACTCAAGAAGCTTGACACCATCCAGGATAAAGCAGCCCACTTGATTGGCACCCCTTCCACAAACATTCACTCCCTCCACCACCATCGAACAGTGGCAGCAGTGTACCATCTACAAGATGCACTGCAGAATCTCACCAAGGCTCCTTCAGCATCACCTCCCAAACCCACAAACACTACCAACTCGAAGGACAAAGGCAGCAGATACATGGGAACACCACTGGAAGTTCCCCTCCGAGCCACTTACCATCCTAACTTGGACATATATCACCATTCCTTCACTGTCACCAGGTCAAAATACTGGAACTCCCTCCCTAACAGCACTGTGGGTGTCCCTACACCATGTAGACTGCAGCGGTTCAAGGAGGTAGCTCACCACCACCTTCTCAAGGGCAATTAGGGATGGGCAATAAATGCTGGTCTGGCCAGCGACGCCCACATCCCAAAAATGACCAAAAGGAATATCAATTTTTGTAACAAATAAAACTAACAGATATGAGACAGAGTCCAGTTTTGCATTGATGATACGTTCAACACTTAAACACTGTACAAAAAGTTTCGCTTCGATTCATAGGGCAGAATTTTTACCTCGTCGGGTGGGCCCGGGAGCAGCCACGCAATGGACCTGTGATCGGGCCCCGACCACGATTTCACGCTGGCTGGCCAATTAACGGCCAGCCAGCGTGAAACGCGCACTGATAGCCTCAGCGCTGCCTGGGTAGGGGCAGGAAGAGCACGAGCGCTGAAGTGTGCACATGCACGCCGGTGCGCTCGGTGAAGGCTCCCTGAAGTCACAGAGCTGTCCCAGGGAGCTGAAGATTTTTAACATTAAAACTAAAGATTTCAAAAATAAGGGAAACATGTCCCCTCATGACTCTGGCACATGAGCAGGGGGATGTTAACAATGAGTTCTAAACCCATGGATGAGGTTTCGCAAAAAACGCCAAGGCCGCTTGGCCTATTCACTCGCCCGCCAACTGCAAGGTTGGACGGGCAGGAAAAGTTTCACTTTAATTAACTGATTAATGGGCTGAACAGCCCTCTTAATTGTTGGCGGACGTGCTGCCGACTCCCGCACGCGCCCGCCGACCAAAATGTGGCACGGTATTTCACGCTTGTGCATGTTGGGCGTGCACCCGCACACCGAGCTGAAAATCCTGCCCATAATATCTGTTGAAATGCCAAAATGCATTCATGCGTTCACCATCTGTGACCTTCTCCTGACAGCCTTTAACACAACCTTTGAAAACTCTTTTGCCCAGCTATCAACTCTTCAAAGCTGACACTGCAAGGGCTTGGTTCAATCAATATTTGTCCGTGCACAAATCAGGTTTTGCAAAGTAGCGGCCAGAATTTCTTTCCTGAATTTTTCCACATCTAGTGTAAAGGATAAGGAAAGGGAGTAATTTGACAAACTGCAAACAATTCATGCAAATCTGTTTAACCGCTCACAGACAAACAAACATTTATTTAGCTTTTGAAATGCTTCCCTCATTTAAGCATGTATAACAATGGAAGAGAAGTAGGCTGAGCCAAAGGGTAGCTTAACGGCTGCTCCACTGCATAAATATTCAGCTGAAGATTACAGGATTCATGTTCAGCCTTCTTAGGTTTCTCCAAAGTCCACATAGAATTCAAGGGAACAAAACTAGCGAGAAGTAGAACAGATGTCAAACAAAGCTGCAGTCTGTCCTTCCTTTCTCTCAACCAGTACTTAGTGTCCTTTTATTTTTTCAGTCAATATGGCTGGGTCATTCAATGATTTTCCTATAGACTCACTGTATTGTAACCACAGATCTATCCACAGGGCCACTGAGCATTCCCAAATTTCCCAATGAAAGGGCATTATGCTAATTCTCCATCTCTTACTCACTCAATCTCTCCAGCTAGCCTCAAATGCAAACTCGCTGGAGTATCCCGAGTCCCAGCCTTTATTTCTTGCTTGTTCCGTTTGCCTTAGGGGCCTGCTGCTTGTTTTGACAGTGGATCCCCCTAGATAGTTGGGATTAGTAGTGCTTGTTTAGATAAACTTGAATCAAGTCCTCCCAAAGTACAAGATCGACACAGCTACTGAGATTCCAGCTGCCATATCCTTTCATCCAGTTAAACCTTCATTTGCACAGTAGCAATGCAAACCATAGGCTATGTCAGAAAATTAATATACTGAAGTCAAAGCTGATAAAAGTAGTTCATGCAATCTTCTGTGCTGATGTAGGAAGACTTCTCAGCACTCTAAACAAATGAAAGTAGAAGCAACATGACTGGCTCTTAGAACTTATTAACAGGAATACTACACAGTGTTTACTCGTCGACAATCATTTCATTTATCAAGTATGCTTACGCTATTCAGTCTGGGGAATTAGGCAGCTTAAAACAGGCTCTGAAACTGAATGCAAGAAAATCTTGCAATATCAAACCCCTGCATTCATTGAGCCTCCCATATTAAGCCTTTTCAGTCACCGGTAGCTTTGAAATGAAAGAACTGTGATTTATTTGAATCAGAGCATATAGAAACAACAAATTAGTCACATAAAGTTGAAGCATACAGATTCATTTTTCTTAATTGAGCCTGTGATAAAAATGTATTGCATTACATTTTCCCATAAATATTTGGCATGTTATTGGTTATGTTATTGGACCTGTAATCCAGAGAATGAGTGTTCAAATCTCAACATGGCAATTTGAGAATTTGAACTCAATTTGCAGAACACTAAATCAGGATATAGTAAGATCAACCTTGAAGCTACTGGAAAAATCCAACTGGTTCACCAATGTTCTGAGACATTTGCTGATAGGCATAGTTCTCCAAGTATGACTATTCCAAACTGTTGTTTGACTGGTCCGTGAGATAGCTATCACACCTTTGGCATCAGTTCCCAGTTGTTCGTGAATGGTGTTGAGTGCCTTTGTCATGTCCTGAATCTATGCCTAAGTTGCAACTAAATGGACCATCCAGTTTTATTTCTTGTGGTTTGATAGACTTGCTAAGCTACTTCAGAGGGCAATTAAAATTCAACTACGTTGGCAGGGAAGATCAGAGACTTACAGAAACTGGCAGGTCAGACCTCCAAAGACATAAAGGCAGAATTTTCCGTGCCCGCTGGTGTCGGGCATGTTCGGTGGCGTGAGCAGACAATATGGCGCAATCGGTTTTACGACGGCGGGAAACCAGTCTGCGATCATCCACTCAGCCCACTGACGGCGGGCCGTGTTGCCATCGGACGTCGGGAACCTCATTGTAATACATCAGCGTATCATTGTCGGGCCAGCCTGCCGGAATCGTGTCTCCCTCAACAGCACATAAAAGGCGTGTACTTGGCAGCCTGCACTTTGAGGGGAACTTGGAGGTGAGTACACGTTAACATTATGCAGCGCTTGCCAGGGTCATCTGTTGGACTTCAAGCTTCTGGGGCGTCGGGGTTAAGGGCTGCCCTGTCGTTGAGGCAACTGGTGGTGGGGGGAGGGGGGTTGAAGGCAGCCTGCCATTGGGGCAACTGGTGGCCGGGGTAGGGTCGGGCGGGAAAGGGCAGCCCTGCGGTTGAATATAGCGCACAAGCATTCGGGGTGGGGGGGTAGGGTGGGCGAGGGAAGCGGCCACACATTAGGGAAACCTGTACGAAGTGACCATTCCTCTGCAACTGAGACAGTTCAGGCGCAGCCACGTTGATATGATTGGGGTCGGGTTCCGAGCTTATCTGCCCACTCAAGCAACGCAGAGGCATCAAAGTGCCACAAAAGTTCTCCAGAGATTTCACCCACCCCAGCACAGACTGAAAATTCATGAGCATTTTGGTGGACTGCAGCACACATTGTACAATCTCCTCATTAAAGCTGGGCATGGAGCAGTCACTACTGGAGACGCTCACAGCCCCCTGCAATGTCAGTCACCAGTTACCCCCATGGCTCAAGCTAACAGGGCAGCCATGCAGCGCACTAATCTCTGGCCATCCAAGTGGTGGCCAGCACTTTCCGGGATGCAGTAATGGGCTGTCACACTTAACCTGGACAGGTTCTTAGTACATCCATGTTAACCCATGTCTCTCTCTTTCATCCTGCAGGAGGAGTACATCAGGATCATGGAGCCTGGTGAACTAGCTGTATGCCTGATGGCCTACAGAGCGCCAAGACAAAGGGGGAGAAAGCGACTGAGGCTCCTGGCTGCGCAGAGGCAGGAGCAGCAACCTCAGGAAGAAGGGATGGCTGGGGCCCTCTCACACGCTGCCCAAAAGCAACAGCGAGCGCCTTTCATTCTTGCAGATGACCGAGAATCAGCGTCACCAAAGACTGCGTATGTCTAGGGAACTGATCCATCACATCTGCCAGCTACTGCAGGATTTGGCGCCACGGGGACATGGAGGGCATCCACTGCCAGTGGCTGTGAAAGAGACCACAGAGCTCAATTTCTATATCAGTGGCTTTCAGGGCTCCACAGGTGACCTCTGTGGGATCTCACAAGCCTCCACTCACAAATACATCCATGAGGTCATAGGTGCCACCTTTGCGAGGGCACACGACTTTGTGGGACAGCCAGGATGCAAGAGTGATTGGATTCACCTAGATCTCGGGTTTCCCACAGGTGTAGAGTGCGATCGACTGCACTCACATGGCATTCAGATCTCCGTCAGAGCACACAGTGGACACAGCTGAATGTGCAACTAGTGTGCAACCACCAAAACTGCATACTACAGGTGTGCGCACGGTTTCCAGGGAGTGTGCGCCACGCCTACATCCTCTGTCGGTCACAGATCCCTGAAGTCTTCCAGGGTCCACAGAAGCTGCAGGGTTGGCTCCTCAGGGTCAAGGGCTCCCCGCAGAGGCCGTGGCTGATGACACCTGTGCGGCGGCCTCAGGCTGCAGCAGAGTGACGGTATAGTGAGGCTCATGCTGCAGCTCATAACTTGATGGAGCAGGCAATCGGGATGCTAAAGATGCGGTTCCGGTGCCTAGACTGGTCTGGTGGAGCTCTGCATTATGGTCCGCAGAGGGTGTCACGCATCGTCATTGTCTGCTGTACCCTTTACAACCTGGTGCTCTAACGGGGAGATGGGCTGGCTGAGGAGGAGATGGAGCTGCACATCTCCAATGTGGAGGACGCCGATGGGGATGAGGGTGAGGACGTCCGTGGAGGCGACAATGACGAGGATGAGGACCTCGTACTGGGTAGATGAGGCAGACGTGCTCAAAAGGCCCTCACAGCTGCTAGATTTGTGGAGGATGATGGTGACATGCAGTGAGGTGACCCCATGGACCCTCATATCGCATCTGTGAACATTTGACTCCAGTCTGGCTTATGGCAGTACGAATACCCTCTGTGAGAATGCTCCTGTCATGGAGACGCAGTGGAGGCCCTAATAGTCGCTCGATTGCAGGAGGATGATGCCGACATGCAGTGAGGGCACCCCATAAATCTTCACATAGCCTCTGAGAATGTCTGACTCCTGTCTGGCCGAGGGGAGGTCGCTTGCGCTCTGTGATCAGGGCCAACTCAGAGACGCAGCCATGAAACTGATCCTGAACTGCATCTGATCCTTTGTCCGCCTTCAGCACCTGAGCCCTTCAGGAGTACAGCATTAGTGGTCACAGATGCTGAAGAGATGGGGGCCAGCCCCATCAAAGGTGCTGAGAGCGCACAGAGAATGAGAGAACTCTGTGGCGCTTGCCCACTACATTCTGGCAGCAATAACAAGCACTGCCGAGGTGCAGGCATCAGTAATGTCTCCAGGGAGTGTGAGGCTGGACCATCACTGTGGTCTGAAGGCTGCACAGGGAAGAGGCCCTGGACTGAGACACCTGCCTTTATCTTGTGCAGAAAGGTTTCACATCTGAGTGACAGATACACTGTTCATTAGAACAAGGAGCCACAGGCAGGGAGACATTCTTGGCAGTTTATTGACAATAGTGAACAGTATGTTCAAGTGATTAACACCCATGCCCATGCTGTGCAACTAATTCTCCTTAATTTTCCTAACCCTACCGCTACATCTTGGTGCTCCCCAGACATCCACAGTGGAGGAGGAGGCAGCCTGCTGACTGTGATGCCCTGTCTGTGATGACTTTGGCGGGTGTCCTCTGGAGGTCCAGGACTTGGAGGGCCTGCTTTCGGGGTCCTGTTGAGTGGCAGTGGCACCCACCTCGGCCTGAGGAGCTGCAGCTGCTGAGGTCACAGGAAGTGGGGGAGTCGGATGGGCTGGACACACTCGGAGTCACCTGGATAGATGGGTTTGGAGTGTGCACCTGCTGATCCTCCTCTCTATGGGTGCCCAGGGGCCCCACGCTGACTCCTTGAGAAGCAGGGGTAGTTGGAAGGGTAGTTGGAGTGAGATTGATCAGCCCAGCATCTCTCTTACGTTCACACTGTTGAAGGCCAACTATGGCATCAGCGCTGGAGTTGAGCCCGCGCAGCAGTGCAGGAGCAAAGTTCTGGACCAAGGTCTCCATAGCAGCCGCCATCCTACCAGTGTTGACCTCAGTGCGTTAGCATGCTAGCGCTAAAACCTCAGCCTGAAGGCGGACGGACTCTGCCATCGTGACTTGCAATCTGAGGAGTGCAGCGGACATCCCTTCCTGATGTTCCCGAGCTTGCCTTTGCAGCTCCAGCAACTGTGACATAACCGAGTCCAGAGGCTGTCACCTGACTCGGACTCAGCAACGTTCTGGCCTCCAGCAGTCCTTCAAGTGCCTGAAACCTGTGAAGTCCCTGCCTCCACATGCTGTGGATCAGATGGTGCAATGTATTTGCCAGATTGTGATCCCGGGGCTACTCTAAAGCTAGGTCTCACTGAGGTTTGTGTCTCTGCACTGGTGAAGGGTGTGGGTGAGCGCTGTGACGGGACTCCAGGTTCCACTTCAGAGTTTTCTTCAGGGCTTTATTGGAGGCCCTGAATCATGGACTCTGTCGGCTGTTTGGCAGATATGCCTGCGAAAGCAAGCAGAGATAATAATTGCATGGCACTGGCCTGTGAAACAGGACACATCATTCACAGGATGGTTGTCTGCTGGACCCTCACTTGGTGGAGCAGTGCTGGCTTCACCGTCAGCACAGGTCTGGTCCAGCTCCTAGCCGGGGACCTGGATGGCTGTTTTTTCAAAGTCTGTGAGGACCTTGATTTCAGGCATTCCGCCACCAGTCTGTGACCTCTCCCTCTAGGTGTGTGCCAGCTTGTCCTGAATGAATAGAGTTGGAGATATTATACGCAGGATGTCTGCCAGGCCAGATGATAAGTATGCCTGGCCTGTGTGGGTGATGGGTGGTCCCATGGACAGGATGAGGACAATGACGGTGAGTGTGAGAGAGTGAATGGTGATGCCCCTTGAACCGGCAGTGAGTGAGGGCCCTGTGGATGTGTGATGGGTTTGAGTGTGAGAGTTGAGTGATGAGAAGAGTGAATTACCCTGGTGGAACAAAGGAGATCATTCATCCTCTTGCGACCCTGGGTGGCTGTCCTCTTTTGAAGGGCATTGGCACTGACCACTGCTGTCACCGCCTCCTAAGCCAGGCTAGTGCTGTTGCTGCCCATCCTGCAGCCAGAGTGGGGGTAGAGGACATCTCGGCGGGCCTCCACAGCATCCAAAAAGGCACTCGAGGGACGCGTCGCTGAACCTGGAGGCCGCAGTCTTCTTCCGTTTCAGGGCCATGTTTTCCATGCAGCAGTGGTGGTCTGGAAGCGCTGAGATGTGTGCTTGTGGCTGGGCTTTAAATATGACGCCCGGCGTGATGCAGCGGCAGGGTAATGGCGGGCAGGCGAATGAGAGCCCACCCGCCATAGAAATGGCATGTTTCCTGGGAATGCATAAATAATGTGGCAGGTTTGGGACAATATGGCGGCCGGCGGGCAAAACATCATTTTATCTGCCCACTACCGGACTTAGTGCAAATCTGGGACGATTCCGCCCATAGGGTGGAATTTTACGCCGGCCGGATGGTCCTGCCAAAGTCAATGGACTTATAAACGGCTCGCCACATTTTACAGCCCCAGCTCCACCATTACGGTGCCGTAAAGTTCCGCCCACAATGAAGCAGTGGAATACCGTTGGGAGCTGCGATGTGGTAGGGGCAGGTAGGCCTGCTAGTCTTTAATATTGACTCCAGACCCCTTAATGATTATCAAGGGTGGCACAGTAGTACCACCACTGACCATCCCCTGAAGAACAAAGCTACCAGACTGAGCTTGCAGGAGACGGTAAGGGCCAACATGAAGGAATAACTAACTTGGATCTCGTCTGCACCAAAATATTTGCTGCTGCCAATGATAGTATTGGTAGGTGATCAGTGTATAGGCCTCATAAAGACCAAGATCTGGATTCACACTGGGGACACCACTGACCATGTGGACTCCCAACGCATTACATGGGACAGGTTAAAAATAAATCTAGCAGCTTAAAACTGGGTATCCATGAGGCACTCTGTGCCCTCAGTAGCAACAGAATTTTGTATCACCATAACATTATCTTCATGCCCTGTATATCCCTCATTTCTTGGTCACCATCAAGCCAGATGACCAATTTTCACCAATCAGAAGCATATGAGAGTATACTGGAAGCAACACCAGATGCAGCTAAAAATCAGGCACTGGCCTCTTGCTAAACAATAGATGCAGCAAGCTATTGATGGAGTTAAACAATCACACAACCAACAGATCAGGTTCTCACCATCACAGATGCCAGTGTTCAGCCAATTCAATTCACTCCACATGACATCAAGATATGACTGAATGCAGTGGATACAACAAAAACCCTAACGATATCTTGGCTGTTTTGCTTAAGATCTATGCTCCATAACTTAGCTAAGCTGCTTCAGTATAGCTACAACACCGCCCTTTACTAATGCGGAAAATTGCTCAGATATGTTCTGTTCAATATAAGCAGGACAAATCCAATGCAACCAATTGCCATCCAATCCTACTTAGGCAGTACCTTGGGATCGAGGATGACTCACTTCCACTCCGGGTTGAAGGGTTCTGAAATGGCTGATGAGTCCAATGCATGATCTGCAGACTCTGCCATAGGCCGGGCACGTGGTGTTTGAAGGGTCGGGCAGAGGCAGTGTTTGGAAGTTTATGCACTCTCTCTGATGCTTCGTTTTTGCCTCTGCAATCTCCCATTGAAGCCTGCCAACGTGCTCGATGCCTTCTCAAATAAACCTTCTCCATTTTGGTCAGTCACAAGCCAGAGACTCCCATGAATTGGTAGAGACATCTGATCTCTTCAGGGATGCTTTGAGGACATCCTTACAGTGTTTCTGCTTCCTCCTGGAAGTCTCCTACCCCACAACTAAGCAATCCTGATTGTGCTAAGAATTACACTGACAACCAATTTAAGCTCATCAGTCAGGGTCACAGTGTGGCTCATTTATATGTGCTAGAAGCTACATATATTCACACAGAGGGCCCTGTCCTTTGCAAATGGAAGGAGCATGCCCACGTATTGTGCAATTTTTAAAAATTCATTCTTGGGATGTGAGCATCACTGGTAAGACCAGCATCTGTTACCCATCCCGAACTGCCTTTGAGAAGGTGATGGTGAGCTACCTTCTTAAACAGCTGCAGTCCAGCTGGTGTAGTTATACCCACAATACTGTTGGGGAGGGAGTTCCAGGATTTTGACCCAATGACAGTGAAAGAGTGGCAATATAGTGTCAACTCAAGATGGTGTGTAACTTGGGAGAGGAACTTGCAAGAGGTGGTCTTCCCATGCATCTGCTGCCCTTGTTCTTCGCAGTGGCAGAGGTTGAGGATTTGGAAGATACTGTCAAAGAAGACTTGACAAGTTGCTATGATGCATCTTGTGGATGGTACACACTGTTGTCACTATGTGTCGGTGGTGAAGGAGTGAATGTTCAAGATGGTGGGTGCGGTACCAATTAAGTGGACTGCCTTGCCTTCAATGGTGTCGAGCCTCTTGAGTGGTGTTGAAGCTGCATTCATCCAGGCAAATGGGGAGTATTCCATTACATTCCTGACTTGTGCCTTGCAGATAGTGGACAGGTTTTGGGGAGTCAGGAGGTGAGTTACTCACCAACATAATTCCTAGCTTCTGACCTGCTCTTTTGGCCAAAGTGCTTATATAGCTGGTCCAGTTAAGTTTCTGGTCAATGATAACTCCCAGGATTGATGGTGGGAGATTCAGCAATGGTAATTTCATTGTCATGGGGAGAGAATTTGATTTTCTCTTGTTGGTGATAGTCATTGTCTGGCACTCGTGTGGATTGAATGTTACTTGCCACTTATTAATCCAAACCTGAATGTTATCAAGATCTTGCTGCACACAGGCATGGACTGCTTCAGTAGCAAAGCGTTATGAATGGTACTGAACACTGTGCGATCACTAGGGAATATTCCCACTTCTGACCTTATCATGGAGCAAAGGCCATTGATGAAGCAACTGAAGATGGTTGGGCCTAGGACACTGGCCTGAGGAACTCCTGCAGCAATGTCCTTGGACCGAGATGATTGGCCTCTAACAACTACAACCATCTTCCTTTGTGCTAGGTATAACTCTAACCAATTAATGTGCCTGACAACATGCAGTTCACTTGTTGTACTTATTTCAGCAAAAAACACAATTAATAAATGAGCTCAGGTCAATGAGGGCCACTGTCAGAAATGCTGTCCTTTTTAAAATATTGGACACCCCAAATAAAAAGCAGGAAGGCCACTAAAGCTGGCAGGATAGCTGTGACACAACAACATGAAGGGGTGTATGGTCAGAGCTGGGGATTTAGACTGTAAACAATTGCTGGAACTGACATCTGAGCTGGACTTTGATCCACAATGTGAGTCTTCAGGCAGCAACCCATTTGTGGGTTGATTTTACTTCACCACACTTGTGTTCTCACTCACCACCTACATAATTGGATTTTAAATGTTTGTAGTCTACAGACTATGGATCTGTACCTGATGTGAATTGTTGTGAGTTATTTAATGTTGTATTAACCTCACAATGTTGCTGCCAGTGGCATCAGATCATCACCAGCAGTGCTGTTAAGTTAATCCATTTCCTTCTACCCTGGCCACATTGGCTTTGGCTAAGTTACAGCTTCACCTATTCTGAGCACTGCACTTACCAATTCTTTCAATGAAAATATTTGCTTTTTGAGAGGAGGTGCATACCTTGAATAATTAAGTAATACATTTCTGGAACATTAAAAATAGTCATCTTTCTTTTGAACCAGCAGTACTTGTTGCAGGTGTTTTTACTATTGAGATCTGCAGTATTGAAATAACAGACATGTTAAAATGACCATACCTTTCAAACATTTTTTAGTTAATAACTACATAGCTACTTCTGTTAATTCAGTTTCCTAAAAATGTCAGACTTCTCCCTGCTATTTCCCTTGATGGTGGTATTAGCACTTTGCGTAAGCAATTAGCTCCATGTTTAGAAAGGCAAAAATAGGAGAATGTTAAACTTGGTTATAATGGTTCACAGCTGTTTGCTTGGATTTCCTTTAGTGGGGCTTGGCATTAGTATGCTGTTAACGTAGAGTTGACTAATTTATCACTTCTCAGCAGCACGGTGACCTGCATCCAGACCTCTGTCTAAGATGTTTGAAACTGGTTGCTAAAAGATTAGTCTTGCCTTCCAATTCTCTCTTCCCTGGAAAGACTTGGCCCAGTATCTTCCTTGATGGACTCGACTACTGTTAGGAAATAACTGCATGAGCAATCTGTTTACTACCACTTTATGATGCAACATAACCATAGGAAATAAGCAAATAAGACTTATTGCACCTTTCATGACCTCAGAAGGTGCCAAAGCATTTTACAGTCAGCGAGGAACTTTATTTATCATATTATTATAGAATTGTTCCAGCACTGAAGGCCATTCCACCCGTTGTGTCTGTGTCAAATGTCTGTAAGAGCAACTCAGCTACTTCCACTCCTCTGACCTTCCCCTGTAGCCCTGCAATTTTTCTCTCTTCAGGTGCTCATCTAATTCCTTTTTGAAAGCCATGATTGAAATTTCCTCAATCACATTCAGACACTACATTCCTGATGCTAACTACTCTCTGCATAAGAAAAGGTTTTCCTCATGTCGCTGTTAGTGATTTTGTTAATCACCTTAAATCTGTGTCCTCTGTTTCTCTGCTATTCCACCAATGGGAGCAGTTTCTTCCTATCTACTACGTCTCAACCCCTCATGATTTTGAACATCTCTGTCAAATCTCCTCTTAACATTCTCTCCTTGAAAGAGAACAACCCCAGCTTCTCCAACTATCACAAAGCTGAAGTTCCTCATCCCTGGAACCTTCTTGTAAATCATTCCTGTAACCTCTCCAAAGTCTTCACACTCTTCCTAAAGGTGTGGTGCCCAGAGCTGGACACAATGCACAAGATGAGACAGAACCATTGTTTTATAAAAGTTCATCATAACTTCCTTGCTTTTATGCTGTATGCCTCCATTCATAAAGACCAGGATCCCATATATGTCTTTAACTACTTTCTCAATGATTTTTGCACATATACTCCCAGGTGTCTCTGTTCCTGCATCCCCTTTAGAATTGTACCCTTTATTTCATCTTACCTTTCCTTGTTCTTCCAACCAAAATGTGTCACTTCACAATTCTCTGCATTAAATTTCATCTGCTACTTGTCTACCTATTCCAGAAGTGCAGAATCAAAGAATTGTTACAGTGCAGAAGGAGGTCATTTGCCCATCACGCCTGCACTGCCTCTCTGAATGAGCAATTTGTGTAGAGCCATTCTCCCACTTTCTCCTCGTAACCCTGCACATTCTCTCTCTTCAAATAACAGCCTAATTCTCTTTTGATTAAACCTGCCTCCACCATACACTCAGGCAGTGCATTAACCACTCACTGCATAAGTTTTTGCTCATATCAGTTTTGCTTCTTTTTCAAATTACTTTAAATCTATGTCCATTCGTTCTTGATTCTTTCACAAATGGGAACAGTTTATCTCTACCTACTCTGTCCAGGCTCTTAATGATTTTGGATACCTCTATAAAATCTCCTTTCAGACTTCTCTTCTCCAGAGAAAATATTCCTAACTTCCCCAAGCTATCTTTGTACCTAAAGTTTCTCATCTCTGGAACCATTTTCGTGAATCTTTTCACGAACTGGATGCAATACTCCAGCTGAGGCTGAACCAGTGTCCTGTACAAGTTCAACATAACCTCCTTACTTGATGCCCCTATATGTAAAGCCTAGGATACTGTATGCTTTATTCACCACTCTCTACCAGTCCTGCCATCTTCAATGACTATGAACATATACACCCAGGTACCTCTGGGAGGTCGTATCTCCTGCACCCTCTTTATATTGTTCTCCGTATCAAAATGGATCACTTCACATTTCCCCAGACTGAACTGCATCTGCCACCTATCCACCCATTCACCAATTTGTCTATGTCCTTTTGAAGTTCTACACTTATCCTCCTCAGTTCACAATGCTTCCAAGTTTCATATCATCCACAAAGTTTGAAATTGTACCCTGTACACCAAGGTCAGGTCATTAATATATATCATTAAATGCAAGGGTCCAACATTGACCCTTGGGGAACTCCACTGCAAACCTTCCACCAGCCCAAAAAACATCCAGTAACCACTACTTGCTGGTTTTTTGTCAGTCAGCCAATTTTGTATCCACATTGCTACTTTCCCTTTTATTCCATGAGCTATAGCTTTGCTCACAAGTCTGTATCAAATTCTTTTTAGAAGTCTATGTACACCACAATCAAGAGCATTGCCCCCATCAATCCTCTCTATTATCTCTTCAAAAAGAACTCTAGCAAGTTGGTTAAACACAATTTTACCTTAAGAAATCCATGCTGGCTTTCCTTAATTAATCCACATTTGTCCATGTGACTATTAATTTTGTCCCTAATTATTGTTTCTAGAAGTTTCCCCACCACCAAAAGTTAAACTGACTGGCCTGTAGTCGCTGGGCTCATCTTTTTACCCTTTTTTGAACAAGATATAATGTTTGCAATTCTGCACCACCCCTGCATCTAAGGAAGACTGAAAAATTATGGTCAGTGCCTCTGTAATTTCCGCTCTCACTTCCCTCTGTATCCTTGGTGCATCTCATCTGGTTCTGCTGGTGTCTTATCAACTTTAAGTAGAGATAAGCCTATCCTTTTACTTTCTCATCAATTTTAAACCTCACCTCTCCTTTCACCATGGCCTGGGTAACATCTTCTTCCTTTGTAAAGACAAATACAAAGTATTCATTTAATACTTCAGCTGTGCCCTCTGCCTCCGTGCATAATTCCCCTTTTTGGTCCCTAATCAACCCTACTCCTCCAGCCTGTCCATGTCCTCTTGAAGTCTAGCACCATTCTCCTCTCAGTTCACAATTCCAGGTTTTGTGCCACCTGCAAATTTTGAAATTGTGCTCTATACACACAAGTCTCGGTCATTAATGTATATCATGAAGCACGAGAACTGATCCCTGGGGCACCCCACTGTACACCCTCCTCCAGTACAAAAAAAACAACCATCCACTACTACTCTTTGTTGCCTATCAGTCAGACAACTTTGTATTCATGCTGCAACTATCCATTGATTTCATAGACTTTGACTTCGCTGGAAAGCTTATTGTGTGGCACTTTATCAAATGCTTTTTGGGGATATGGAACTCACTGCCTGAAAGGGCGGTAGAGGCAGAAACCCTCACAACATTTAGTATGTACTTGCATATGCATTTGAAATGCCGTAACCTACAAGGCCACTAACCAAAAGCCAGAAAGTGGGACTAAGCTGAATGGCTCTTTGTTGACTGGCATGAACACGATCGGCTAAATGACCTCCTCCCTTGCTGAAAATTTCGATGATTCTAAGTCCATATGAAACACTTCAACTGCATTACCTTCATCAACCATCTCTATTACCTCATCAAAAAACTCAATCAAGTTAAGCATGATTTGTCTTTAACAAATTAGTGCTGTCTTGCCTTATCCACACTAGTCTAAGTGATGTTTTATTTTGTTCTGGAATATCTTTTCTCAAACTTTCCTCACATCAAGATTAAATTGACTGGCCTGTAGTTGCTTGGTTTATTTTTACCCTCTTTTTTTGGACAAGGGTGTAAACATTTGCAATTCTCTAGTTTTCTGGCACAATCTCTATATCTAAGGAGAATTGGAAAATCATAGCCAGTGCCTCTGCAATTATCTCACTTGGTTCCCTGAGTATCATCAGATATATCCCATCTGGTCCTGGTGACTTAGCTAATTTTGAGTACAACCAGCCTTTCTAATACCTCCTCCTTTGTCAATTTTAGCTCATCCAACATCTCAATCACCCTCCTCTTTCACTGACTTTGGCCGCACTTCTTGGTTAACACATGCAAAGTGCTCATTTATTACCTCAGCTATGCCCTCTGTCTCCATACATAGATCCACTTTTTGGTCCCTAATTGGCCCAACCCTTCCTTTTACTACCATTTTACTATTTATATGCCTACAGAAGACTTTTGGATTTCCTTTCATGTTAGCTGCTAGTCTCTTTTCATACTCCCTCTTCCCCTCCCTGGTTTCCTTTTTCACTTCCCCTCTAAACTTTCTATATTCAGTCTGGTTCTCACTTAATATCAACCTGATGTCTGTCATATATATGCACTTCTTTTCTACTTTTCTCTTATCTGTTTCATTATCCAGGGAGCTCTACTTTGGTTGCCCTATCTTTCCTGCTCATGGAAATGTATCTTGAATGAACCATCTCCTCTTAAGGCAGTGCATTGTTCAATTATAGTTCTGCCTAGCCTTCTTTGATTCCAATTCACCTGGACAGATCTATTCTTACCCACTGAAATCAGCCCTTCTGTAATTAAATATTTTTACTTTAGATTTCTCCTTGGCTCTCTCCATAGTGAACCTAAATCTAATGATACTATGATCACTGTTCCCTTCTGATACTTGATCCCCTTGATCCACCTCATTCCCCAGAACCAGATCCAGCAATGCCCCCTTCCCTGTTTGCCCCAGGAACATAATAATATAGAAAATTCTCCTAAACACAGTCTAGAAACTCTTCCTCCTCTCTGTCTTTTACAGTATTACTATCCCGTTCTACATTAGAATAATTAAACTCCCTCAATATTGCTACTCCATAGTTTTTGCACCTCTGTAATTCCCCTGCAATTTGCTTTTCTATATCTTTCTCACTATTTGGTGGATAAGTAATACACCCAGTATTATAGTAGAACCCCTATTATTTCTAAACTCCAACCAAATGGATTCTGTCCTTGATCCCTCCAGAACATCCTCTCTCTCCAGAATTGTAATATTCTCTTTAATCAAACCCTTCTCATTTCTTTCCTTCCATATCTTTCCCGAACACGTGTCCAGAAATATTTAGTACCATGTCCTGCCCTTTTTGAGTCAGGTCTTCGTTATCGTCAAATGGCATATTCTCACGTGGCTATATGCGCCTGGAGCTCACCAACTTTATTTACCATGCTTCATGCATTTAAATACATGTGCTGTAAACCTAATTTAGACCTTATTGCATTCCCTCTTATTCTGACTGCTCCTCATACCTTAGCATTTCCTACTCTAGTGCTATCCGTCTCTTCCAATCCTTTGTGCTCTTTGTTTCTCCTTTCTAATGCTATATCCTGGTCCCCATCCTCCTGCCAAGATTTGGAGTAATTTAGAACAATAAGATGCTGCAATAATAATTTGAGGATTCACATTTAATGAGTTATTTGTCTGGTATTGTCCATTCAATAAAGAAACTCTCCAATTAAAAGACAAATCATTAAACTGTTTGTTGTATCCTGTGGTTATTTTTGGTTAAACTGGGAGTCAGCTATGAAATGCAATGCACTGAAGAAGTCTATTCATGCCAGGACTAGCCTACCTACCCATCGAACTTGGCAACTAACCATTAAATATGGATCAAAGTAATAATTGACAGACTATATCATATATAATTTGTATTATCTTTTACATGCTACTGTTACTAACACTGCCTTAGCTAATCCCTTAATTGGGAGCTAAGAATAATACTAAGTACATGGGTGGGCTCCCATCCTCCACTCTGCATGACCATCAGCTCATGAAAAACTCTGCTATGCATATCTTATTCTACACAAACCATCCCTACTGTCCTGGCTGACCTCCCTAACTGTGCATTTTAAAATTCTCATTCTCATGTTTAAATCCTTCCAAAACTTTGCCTCTCTAATCTTCCCCAGCCCTAAGCCTCCCCCCTGAATTTTCTGCCCATCCTCTTGTTCAATCCTCACAGTTTGCCTCATCTTTGGTGCCTAGACTCCATGTTTCTGGACTCTTCCCAAATCTCTCTGCCTCGCCTCTTCTTCCTTCTCCTTTAATACCCTCCCTAAAACCTATGTCCTTCACTAAGCTTCCATCAAGTGCTTTTCTAGATTAAAGATGCTACAAAAGTGTACGTTGTTGTAGCTGTTATAGTAGTACATTATCACAATTAAATGCAGATAATTTTAATTAAGAGGTGAAAGAATGTTCATTGTACTCATTACTATAAATGTGGAAATGATTTTCAGCGGTGTAAACTATAATGTTAATTGACAAATGTAAATATTATAAAATTCAATTGTTTCCTTTGCATTTTACCAAAAAACATCTGCCTGATCCATTCCAGTAAAATGACATTATTGAGATGCCACTGACAAGACAGCTCTTCTTTCCCCTGCTCACCATATTACCTGAAGTAAAATTTATCACAGAACAAAGGCACAAAAGATTTGCAAGAAAAATATTATTCTTGTCTATTAATTTGTCTCCACCACGCTTCTCGATCTCCCTAAATTGCAGTTGGCATCTTACCCAGGTTGCTGGTCATCTTGGACTCCTCTCCTTATCCTTTCATTCTTCATTGTCATTGTCCTGCCAGCTGAGTATCCACCTTCAGCTGAGAGTCCACCTTCAGGGTCCCAATGTACTTGCACTCATATAGTAACTAGCCCAAGATATCCCCAAGTGCTTCACAATCAGCAAGATACTTTTAGGCAAATGTGGCTGCCAATATGCATACAGCAAGTCTTTGAAAAATTGCAAATAAAACAAAAATCTGCTAATTCTTAAAATATGAAGAAAATAGAAAATGCTGAAATGCTCAGGTGGTCTTTCAGCATCTGTAAAGCGAACGGATGTTAGCACCCAAATACCAACTTGTCTGTTTCTTCACAGTTGCTGAGAAGCCTTTGAAAAAGCATCTGTGAAAGGATCTTTTGTATCTACCTGATCGGGCAGATGGAACCTCAGAATTAATGTCTCATCTGAAAGATGGCACCTCTGAAAATGCAGCAACTCTCTCAGTGCTATACCAGACTATGTGCCAAAATCCTGCAGGAAGATTGAAACAAAGAACTTTTTGACTCTGAGACTAGGGTGCTCCTACTGACCCAAGCTGAGTGCAAAATCAGGGAGGCAAACAAAATCTTGATATATTGGGAGGCCTGTAAAGAGCTACAACTCAGAGTACTCGCCATCCCAACATTCCTACATATCAAAAGAAAATCAATTAACATAAGGGTCATGTTGGACTCGAAACGTCAACTCTTTTCTTCTCCACCGATGCTGCCAGACCTGCTGAGTTTTTCCAGGTAATTCTGTTTTTGTTTTTAACATTAGCCCCTTAATTGTTGAACATGCATTTGCAAGTTTTTTAAAAATATGTAATTCAGAAAACACAAAGGCAATGTTATAGATTAATGAGAATTTGAATTGCAATTTTTTGCCACGCAAATGCTTTTTTACTTACCTTAGAACTAACTGGATAGAAGAGATCGAGCAGGTGATACAGGCTATGTTGCAAAGATGCATGAGTTAAGACACACCCACACAGAGCCGACCCCATGTGGCAAACGATGAAGAGAAATGAGTCTTTCAACAAAACAAATGAAGTATGAAAAAATAAAAGCAAAAAACTGCGGATGCTGGAAATCCAAAACAAAAACACCTGGAAAAACTCAGCAGGTCTGGCAGCATCTGCGGAGAGGATCACAGTTAACGTTTCGAGTCTGAATGACCCTTCAGCAGAACTAAGTAAAAATAGAAGAGAAGTGAAATATAAGCTGGTTTAAGGGGGGGGTGGGACAAGTAGGGCTGGATAGAGGGCCAGTGATAGGTGGAGATAACCAAAAGATGTCACAGACAAAAGGACAAAGAGGTGTTGACGGTGGTGATATTATCTAAGGAATGTGCTAATTAAGGGTAGAAAGCAGGACAAGCAAGGTACAGATAGCCCTAGTGGGGGTGGGGTGGGTGAAGGAATCAGAAAAGGCTAAAAGGTAGAGATAAAACAATGGATGGAAATACATTTAAAAATAATGGAAATAGGTGGGAAAAGAAAAATCTATATAAATTATTGGAAAAAAAGGGGGGGGATCGGAAAGGGAGTGGGGATGGAGGAGAGAATTCATGATCTAAAATGAAGTATGAAGCTGGTTTCAAGCTGAAAGTTGTAACATTTGCTGATTTGTCAAATAACAATGCTGCAGCGAAAGAATTGGGTGTTTGTGAAAAACTGTTGCGAGAATGGACGGAGGAAGAATCCACCCAGAAGACTACGCCCAAACCCAAATTTAACATACGAACAGGGACCAACCACTGGCTTGATCTTGAGAAGCATGCATCGGAATGGGTCCTCGAAAATCATCAGAATGGTTTCATTGTCATCAGAAATGCAATGTGTGTATAGACACTTAAATGGGCCAAACCAAACCCCAAGTTCAGTGAAGATTTCAGAGCAACAGCTAGTTGGTGTAGCCCCTTTATTGAACAGAAATGTCTAGTGTTGTGGCAGAAAAATTTCTTGGAGAATACCAAAAGACCTCGATGTCAAAATGACTGGTTTCCAGCGATTCATCAGAAAGCAGCAAAAACGCGAGTTCCAATTATGCCAAATCGGCAAGATGGATGAAATGCCCGTGAATTTCGATATGCCCAGCAACAGAACTGTGGAATGGAAATGTTCAAAAACAGTTCTAATGAAAACCACAGGGCATGAGAAGACAAGATTCATGATGGTACTAGCTTGCATGGCCGATGGAACAAAATTAAAGCCTGTGGTAATAAGCCTATGGTAATTTTCAAACATAAAACCAGGCCGAAAATCAAGTTCCCTACAGGCATTTCTGTGCATGTCCGTGACAACAGTTGGATGAATGAGGATGGAGTGAAGTGATGGATTGATAATGTGCAGAATAGGCGTCCCGGTGACCTACGCAAAGAACTCTGCTTATTAGTGTGGGACATGTTCAGGTCCCATACAACTGATGGGATCAAGAGGCAAAGAAATGTCGCCCACATTGCAGTTATACCAGGAGGTCTAACGTTTGTAGTTCAACCTTTTGATTTGTACTTCGGCAAGCTATTCAAGGGTCATGTTCCTGCTGAATAAAATAGGTGGATGGTTGATGGAGAAAAAAACCTTCACAAACAGTGAAAATATGTGCTTGATGGTTTTGTGCTGTTTTGTCATCAAATGGTGGGATGCTATTAGTGCACAAAGGGTCATCAGATCATTCAAAAAATTCAGAATATCCAATTCAGTGGATGGAGAGAGCGATGGTTTGTTGTGGCGGGATGATTCTGAAACCAAAAATGCCACATTTGATCCTTAACGATGAGGCCATAGCCGAAGTGACTCAGAATAAATTTGATTAATTCTTTGCGTCGAATGCCAAAGACAATGAATTTGACGGATCTTAGAAACACTTTCATTGTGGCTAAAGTTATCTTTGTACAATTAATATATTCAATGAACCATGTCACATTAATTTATTATGAATTACTGGTTACATTTTTCTCACATTTAAAAATGGTGACCACCCACACCCACACTGGCAGTTCACATTTTATATTCAGCGTCTAAATTGACCTCCATTTTTGGAACAATATTTGGAGACTTCAAAGGTTGACTTATACACCAAAATCTGCGATAATATTTTAAAAATCTGCCTGCACGCACTGAAAGGCGAGCTATTTAATTTGTTGAATAGAAATATTTAACAAAAATTGAAATATTTGGCCAAAAATCTTTTGCTTTACGCATTTTTAAAAAATCTATGAGCAATGGCACAGGAGGTTCAATAGTTTGTAACAAAAAGAAACCTTGAGGCTGGGATCTCAACTTTGGATTTAGATGATTGTTTTTAAGACATACAAAACTTTGCTATTGTTTTTGAGATTTCCTAAGACCTTTAATCAGATGAGTGCCCTTGTAATTTCTCCTATTTGAAATTTAGTTCTCACTTTACAACATATTTCATAAAATACTCAGTCTCTGGGACTTGAAATATTTTCTAAATTAATTGTGCCAGTTAGCCAGAAAAAAAAATATCCAATACCCTTAAACTAGATTTGTATCATACTGCTCCATTTGACAGAACAGTGCTGACCATAACTAGAATGAATTGAAAGAGCAGCCATCACAGGTGGTCCACAGTCTCTGCTGAAAGTTGGGTTTGCAAGTTATACAGCTAGGAACATTTCTAATTTCACAGCAACACCTTAATGTGACTCTTAATGATTGCTGGTGCATGAAGGTTTAAAAAAAAAAGGTCTTGTTCTCACCATAGTGCAAGATATTGAACATAACACAATTCACCTTATTCATGCAATGGCTTGTGCTGTCTTGGTAATGGGATTAAGGCGCACTGGTAACATAATCATGCTTCTATTGATTTATGTAGCCACTTAAAACTGTTTGGCTTTTGTGCAAAAACAAATCTTGGAAACGAATGTTTGTTCATTTCACTGCATTGTTGACCATTATCACTTTCAGTATGTTAGTAGCCCAATTGTGTCACTGTTGTGCCAGTGTTCTCAACAGTAGGAGATGCTGCAACAGCTGTTGGGACAGTCTTAATCAGTCATTTCCTTGGGCTTTTTGAATCTAGACCATCATGCTATCACTTAACGTGCACTGATTCTTAACAGGGAATGCAGGCATCAGGATAGATTCATTAAAATATTCTTGGTGCAGACTATATAACTCGCATTTCCAAATAGTTATTGTAATACCTGTGCATGACAGAATGATTGAATAATGACCTGGCAAATATTGCCAGGGTTGAACAATATCTCTGCTTGAAATTTAAACACTGAACTTTTCAAATACCATAAAACCCTTAAGCCTGTTCTGAATCTTAACACTGAACTTGTCAAACCAAGCATGTTCGTGGTAATGAGTGAATGGTACAAATATCAAACTTGTACTGTGCTAGTATTGCAGGTGCTGATACTGAGCTTGAAATGGTGATTTTCCTTCAACTAATTATAATTTAACGCCATACAGAGCTACTTCTAGGATTCTTGACCATTCATTTCAGCAAGTCCTTTGCTGATATGGCTTTCTACCTTTGAACATTTAATGGTGATTGTGACTTTAAATTTTCTGCAAACTTTGGTACTAAATAATTCCGGTGTCAAAATGTTTATGATTTAAGTTGAAAATAATAGTGTATAGTGCCTATGATATCTGGAAACTAGCTGAAAATGGCTCAGTATTGCAGCATGAAAGCTTAAGCTTAAACATTCTCTATTTTGAACAATTTTTATGAAAGAAAATGGGTTGGAGGAGATTTTGGAAGTTAATTTAGTGCTGGCAGCAATCCTGAGGTGCCCATGCACCAGTTTGGTGTGAATAAAGGAGACAGTGCAGGCAAGTGCTGTTGGTGCAACCATGAAGCACATTCCAACATGCAAACGACTTGTGCCTTGTGAGTAGTGGAAGGGCCTTCGGAGGCAGGATGTAAATCACTTGTCATAGAATGTCAAGAGGAGGTGGTTATGCTCTCTGTTATTTGAGATGGTCATCGCTCAACATTTGTGTGGTCTAAATGTTACTTCTCACATCTCAAGCCTGGGTGGTGTTCAGGTTTTGTTGCGTATGGACACAAACTGCTTCATTATTGAAAAATTGTGAATGGAACGGAATACTGTGCAATCATCAGCAAATGTCTCCACTTCTGACCTTATGACGAATGGAAGGACTTTGATAAAGCAGCAGACGAAGATACTTGGGTCTAGAGCACTGCCCTGAGAAATTCCTGCAGCCTGAGATGATTGGTCTCCAAAAATTACAACTATCTTCCTTGTGCTAGGTGTAACTGAATCCAGAGAGTTATCTCAATCTGCATTGTATTCAGTTTTACTAGGGCTCCTGAATGTCACTGGGGGACTCTAACATAATGGTAACCCTGAAGCCCAGACTAATGCTCCAGCAGCACGAGTTCAAATCCCACCATGACAGATGGAGGAATTTTAAGTCAATTAACTAATCTGGAATAAAATACTAGTCTCAGTGGATAATCCATCTTGGTCCCCTCTTGAAGTCCCCAACATCTTATGGTTGCCAGTCTTCAGTTTGTTCAAGAAACCATTAATGGCAATGGGTACAGTAAAGCTGTGAGCCCTGACAACATCCTGGCTGTGGTAGGGAAGACATGCTCCAGAACTAGCTGCATGCTTAGCCAAGCTGTATCAGAAATGCTACAACACTGTCATCTACCCGACAATGTGGAAAATTGCCAAGATGCGTCCCGTCCACAAAAAGGATAGATCTGATCTGGCCAATTACCGCACCACCAGTCTACTTTCAATCATCAGCAAAACGATATAAGGAGGCGCCAACAATGCTATCAAGCGGAGCTTATTCAGCAAACTGCTCACCAATGCTCAGTTTGGATTCCATCAGGGCCACTTAGCTTCAGACTTTTTACAGCCTTGGTCTAAACATGGACAAAAGTGCTGAATTCTAGAGGTGAGGTGAGGGTGACTGCCCCTGACAATCAAGGCAGCATTTGACTGAATATGGCATTAGGGAGCTCGAGCAAAACTGAAGTAAATGGGAACGGAGGGGAAATCTCAAAAGTTGTTACTCGGCGGTCAACAGGCCGATACAAAGGCAGAAACCAGTAAGTTTGTAAATGTTAAGTTAGCGACATGGATGTGGTTTTTTTTTTAGCTGCACTGAAGTTTGTCAACATTATCAAACCCAAATTGCTTTCTCATCCACATCAATGTTACTTCGAACTGAGTCTATCGTGATGGTTATTGATAAACACTTCTCATCTTTCCCTGCCTTATCTGCAGTGTTGCTAAAACTTTCATGATACTTGCTTAGACAGCAAGTTTTAGACTCCTCCAATCTCAGCTCATCTCTCTTGCTCATCACCTGCTCCTGCGCTCCTTCCTGCACAATATCCAACTCGTAAAAATTGTGTCACCAGCATCCATTCCTGTACTGATACATTTATTTTGAAATACCCATTTATATTTCTAAATCCCCTCATGGCTTCACCTACATTACTTCTGCAAATT
Organism: Cetorhinus maximus; assembly: GCF_964194155.1. Classification (NCBI taxonomy): domain Eukaryota; kingdom Metazoa; phylum Chordata; class Chondrichthyes; order Lamniformes; family Cetorhinidae; genus Cetorhinus; species Cetorhinus maximus. Next base: position 4,501,174 of record NC_135888.1, read on the forward strand.
TCTCAAGTCCTACTTCCCAGAATGTAGCAACCACTCTTCCAATTGAGGTCGATTGTACATTACCCCCAACCCCCACCTCTCATCCCTCCACTTCTTCACTGGCCGCCGAGAATGCAGCAATTGTAGCCCTGAACTCTGGAAATTTCTGCCTTACAACATCTCTCTCTGCTTTCAACAATCTCCTCATCACCCATCTCTTCGATCATGGCTTCAGCCTTCTCCTCTGATTTTTTTCTGACTACTGCTTGGTCTCCACGCCCTATCCCTTCCCCACCCCTGCTTTTTGAAATAATCTAATTACATTAAAACCACTAAGTAGGTGCAAGGTGTCATTGCTGCTGTAAGAAACAGACACACCTGCTACTAAAACTATTCTAAAATGCTCAGAACAGATTTGCAGAAATTTGAAAAAGTATTCATTCGCCTAACAGGTCATGTTTTTGCTGTTGAAATAGAAAAGCACGCCATCTCAGTCTCCTTTGATTTCTCTTTACTATTAATAATTTATGCTTGGAAATTAATGAGAGGAAAGGGCTAGGTGAATGTCAAGATAAGACTAGTACTAGAAGAGAAAGGTAGGTTTACAAAAGAAAAGGTGACTGAAAATGCCCCTGTATTAATGTGTCAAGTTTGCTCAGCTAGGCTCTGTCATGTTGAAAAAAGGGGAAGATATTTGAAACTTCAAATAATAAACAAGATAGGTGTGTCAAATAGAAATGGGGGGGAAAAAAATCAAAAGGACATCACTAAGATGTTTCTTTTTTATGTAAATGATGTTTTAGATATTTAATTTGTGACTCACAGGTAAAACTACAATAGCAAAACTATTCCCATTTCAGTAACTTTATTATTGTAATATTTTCAGTGTCACAGTGCTTGGGCTGAAAGCATTCAAAACTAGCTTGCCTCAGGGAGAGTTGTGTTTCCCTGAATGTGCCAGCAGCCTAAGGATTGAGTTTACTGGTTGGCATGAATCAACAATACATATCAGTCAACTTACAATTACTTAGCATTTAACACAAAAATAAATCTGACTGCTTGAAAATTTATCGCAAGTAAATTATTCCAGCAATATACTCTCAGAAAACTAGCCTCCAAATTATTCCTGCTCACTAAGTTCTGCCAATTTTACAAATGTGTCTCATTTTTTGATTGTATTTATTTCATTTTTAATAACATCAGTTTTGTGTTTTTATTTAGATCATTGAATTTTTTTCTAATAATCAGACTTATATTGAAATCAAATCATTCCTCATATTTATACAAGATATTCAAAAAAGACTTCTACCTAAGACATGAAAAGTGCAACAGTTATTAATTATGGCATTGCATTTTCCCATTAAAGTTTGTTTCCAATGATACAATAAACAAACAAACATGCAATTTAGCCAGATTTCCTTGTGAGAGCAAGCATTATTCATGCCTGTAACCAAAGATGCCCAGAATTGACTATTTTTATGCAATTGGCATATAGTATTTCATTAAAAGCTTCAATGCAACTAACTCAACAGTTAACTAATTGAAAATTGCCAACTGGATAGCATGATAAAAACAGCAAGTTGCATTCCTGAAACTGGCAAATAATTACTCCTCCATGTGTCTGCAAAAAAACTGTAATGCTTAAACCTTTCATAGTCCACAGTTGGACTTGAATTTCATGCATTCCCTGTCACTTCGGTTCCCATCTTCCTGTGCCTGAATAAGTGCAGCTGAAATCTTGAGGCAACACGCAAACTAGGAATGCTTTACAACCTGCTATCCATTGAACTAGATATCATAGCCCAATCCCTCTTATAGTGTACACAGCCAAATATTTGTATTCAGAATTTCACCAATCAGATAGCAATTTTATCATAAACATGAATGTCATTCCATTCATGCATGATAAACGGGTTAAGGCACTGGATATATTCTCCCCTATTCATTTCCCCCCCACCCCCTGACAACCCCCAAACCTCAATGAAGTTTCATTAATTAGGTTCACTACAAAAATGGTTCACTTTACTGGGTGTTTGCCTGTGATGCCTTATGCTGGTGCTTAGCACCACTCAAGGACAAAAATTGTCCTCACCTCCCCTCTTACAGTCGTGCCACACCTTGTTTTAGTGATCAGATAACCATTCTAGATTCTGCTTTTGCTCTGTAACTAGCCAACTTGGTTTTTCCCTCTTGTAGATCACTCTCTAGTTTTCCTATTCTTTCTGCTTGTAGGAAGACCGAGAACATTGCAGTGCTACGAAACATAACCCAACTTCCAATGTTGTTTTTAATGTATTTAGTATTGAAGTGGTGGGTTTTCTGTATGAACTAATGTGTATATAAATAGTTGTCTGGTCGTACAGAACTGGAGTATTGCTGAAAAAGGGAGACAATTTTTGCCAAAGCTTTTTGTCTTGCACTCATCAGGACAATTTGCAGGAGCAACGAATGTAACGGGAACAATTTATACATTATGAAAACAGAGCACTGATTGGCTGGCAAGTGGACTCTGGTTGGTAGAGGCGTTGCCATGGAGAATGCACCAGTTGATGGTGACTGAATTAACTGCCAAGCATTATTTGAAATTTAAACCAAGCAGCTTGACTCTGATTCCTCATGGCAATGCCTTGACCAATGAATCAGCGAATATCTATCACTTATTTTGCTTAGCTGAAGCAGGCACATTGTGTGTACATGCTTTTTCTGTCTGCAAAGACAGGCCCTGAGTGATATACGTAGCTTCCAGTTCACACAAATGTGCCACACTGCATGCCCGACTGACAATCTTAAATTAGTTGTCAGTGTAATTCTTAGCGCACTAAGGATTATTCAGCAAACGTTGTCCAATCACGGAATCACATCTAATGTTGGACATGGTATTTTGAGTTTTGCAAGCACGGGCTGGTTGGGTACGGTCTGTACCTTGGCCATTGTGAACAGCGGAAGGGACACGCTGTTTGATACGATCTTTGGGATGTCCATCCTACATACCTAGCACCACACTGGTGTGGAAATTCATATGCCACATTACTAAAACTATTTACAAGGTTGCCAATAAGGGCAATTTTATAGTGCATGGAACTGTAAGAATCCCAATGCATATATTGACCACTGAAGGTAGACTGTGGTAGAGGGGTTCCTGGCAGATTTCTCAACTAGTACATCAACAAAAGGGAGTTCATTTGAGTACAGGATGGAGCCCATTAAGACATGTGAGGAAATTATTACATATAGCTGCAGATTTAAAAATATCAAATGTATCATCCACATATTGGAAATATGCAAGGGACAGGAGGTTAGGTGTCTTTCCATTGAAGATATGTTTCTCATGGAACCCAACAAAGATGTTTACAAGAGTTGGGCCTAGAATGGGGATCCCATGGCAACACCATCTATCTGGGCATTTATGGTGTCGTTAAAACTGAACTCCACTGCACGAGTTGCTGATTTCGTAAGTTTGATGAATACTGATTCACGCAATGAGGAGTATTTTGAGACACTATGGCCCTCTGGTGGATGGTCAGCGCTTACTGTATCTCCTGGTGGCTTTTCAACTAAGTGGGGTATCATCCTCACTTTTTCTGGGCCAATATGGGGAGTTTCCTGGTCCACATTTAAATGTACCATAAAGCTACCAGCCGACCCAATCAATCGCTTCCTAGCTGGGACCTTTGGCTTTGAGGGGGCACTCTCCTATCTTGTTCCATGTCCCCTGGAACACTTCTGCCCTCAAGTGGAGGTGCAGCTTCAGTTACATACCCTTGTGGCATTTTGGACTAGGGGAGGCATCTAACTCCCTATCTGCTCATCAGTTTGGAAACTCCCTTGGTCCCTAGTTAATATCGGAAAGAAGGTTTCTGCTAGCCATACTTCAGGCAAGTCTTACCCTTTCCCTTTCTGGGCTTAATAACCTGCCGTTCCTCAGGCTCTTTGGCTACGCGGGGCATCTCCCTCATTATTGCTTTCCCTGCTCTAGGGCTTCTCTAGTCCCTATTTAATTCTGGGATATTTGGAGAATCTATTTCAGATTCTAGTGGCCTTTTCCAGACATCTTAATTTTACTGGACGGGCATCAGCCTTGCTCAAGAACTATGGTTGCTATTTAATCTTTTTGGGCCTCAGGATCTTCCCCAGCTTTCTGTACTTCTACAAATCTCTGCTGGTTGGCATTGGCCTCTTTTCTTTTGCTGGCTAGCACCTTGCTGCCAAGGAGGAAATCGATTCCTGCTACTGGTAGTTTAGGCATAATTCCTATTTTAACAGAGCCTGAAACAAGGCCACACTTTAGGTGGGCCTTATGGAGGGGGGCAAACACACATCCTCCTCCCACTCCATTCATCAGTCCTTTGGCTTTCAGGGAGGACTTGGGGCGGGGGGGGGCGGTGGGTAGGGTTAAGTTTCCCTCCAAAAGGGCAAAACTCCAGAAGCTCCCTGGGAGTTTGTATGGCTCCAACACACATAGCGCCATGCCCTCCAAAGGGTAAGTTTCTGTAGCGAGAGTCTCTACCTGCTCTGCTGCATTACCCATTGAGGCATCCTTCAGGGGACTACTCATGTGAAGCCCTACCAGGCCAACTGGCTTGCCGTGCAATCTCCAGCGTTCAGATCTGGAATGGCCTATTTTGATGCAATGAGAACATAACGGCCTCAGGAGTTCACCTTTCGGGCTGCAAGGGGGCTTCTCGCACTCATTTTTGTTTTTACTTTTCTGGGTGAGGGACCTTTCCTATCTAGATGACCCTGCTTATCTTTGCAAGGCTCATGGTATGGTTTGGAAAGGGTCTGCCTGAGTTTCCAGGCCTATGGGTGAGATCATTGCTGTTTGCTGTGACTGCTGCATCACGAGCTGTGAGGGCTCTCTGCTCCTCCAAGTGCATTCGCAGGCTGGAGGGTAGGCAACTCCAATAGGACGAGCTCATAGGTGTGTGGGATTCTTAAGAATCTTATCCATCGAACGAACACTATTTGCTTCAGCCATTCAAACTCCATTTAGGTTTGTGTGGGCTTGTTATGAGCTTTCCAGAGTTGCTGACGATAGGCCTCTGGGACTAACTCATAGACACTTAGAATGGCAAACTCGGTCCGCTCATAATTCAGGGACACATCCGGAGGCAGCACGGAATAGACCTCTTGGGCTCTCCTTGGCAGCTGCTCTTGAATTAAAAATGTCCGGAAATCTGAGGGCCATTTTAGCTTTCCTGCTATTTTCTCAAAAGTGCCAAAAACTGACTCGACATCGCTCTCTTCGAACTTGGGAATTAATCTAACACACTTGAGGGCCTCAGAGTACGGCTCTGGCTTAGAGGGATAGGGCATGCTATCGGATAGAGAGGGGTTCTCCCTTGCCACTTCCAATTGTCCGGTCTCTCTCTCCCTTTAAGTTATTAGCTCCATTTCTAATTTTTGGAGCTGGAATTCTCTTTCCCTTTCCTGTTCCCTTGCTCTCTCGCTTTCTCTCTTTCCTGAGCTTCCTTCTCTCTTTCTTTCCCTCTCCTGAAATTCGAGCTGTAGCCTGAGCTTTTCCAGCTCATTGGCTGGAGGGAGGGGATTCAGGGTCATGATTGAGCAAATGTTCTACCAACAACTGGATCAGTTCACCTGTTTTAATTTTGCTGGACAGTTTTAACTGTGCCTCTGTGGCTACAGCTTTCAAATTGTCCTGTGCTAAGGGCCACTAAAATTTCACCGTTTAAATTCCCTTGCTGAACAAACATCTGGGCATCAAGCTTTGCCATTTTCTTACTGTTAGGGAAAAGGAATTTGCTGTAGTAAGTTACTTTGTATTTTAAAATTCGTTCCAGCCACCAAGTTTTCCTCTTAGTTTCCAACTGGCTCTTATATATCAGATTTGGTGTGTCTCTCAACAAGTACTCTGGTCAAACTCAAATTGTGTTTCCCCAGATTTGAGCTCCCAATTTCTGTTACGGGCAGGAGGGGGTTTAATTGAAACAGCCCTGATCTCTCCTCTCACTTCCCATCTGTAAACAGAAAGGTGCTTTTTGAATTTTGATTTCTCCCTTTATAAGTAGTGGCATATTTTCCCAACCTCTCAGTTTTGGTGTGATCCAATTCTCTATTAATAATCTCTCAGCAAACTCAAGCTAGGATGACCTAAAAGGGTTAGTTTATTTTATACATGCTCAAAACATGGGAGCAGGTGTTGCTGCGTAGCCCCCAATACATTTTTACAATAAAAGGGAAAGGGGAAGAGGTACAGGGCAAAGATTACAGGAAAGATAAGAATTATTGTTTCACATGAGTCCGGAGTTCAGAATCAAAGTGCAATGGCGTATACTTTTGGAGTTGGCAGGTTGAAAACTGATGCTGGATAATTCACCTCTCCAGCGGAGATGGTTTCCATGATGAGATGGGACCATAGGGAGATTGGTCTTGTATGCACTTGTACAGAAGTTCAAAAGTTCCAGTAGAAAACAGTGTAAGTGGGGAGCCAGATATTCAAAAGCCATGACAGAGTCCTTTTTCTGCTGCTGTCTGCTAGATGGAAAATGGCAGTAAGTTTTTTTCAGCTCCACAAGGCAATATTCCAGGTTCTGGCAGCTTTGGTGGGGTAGAGGGGTTGGGGGTGGTGTGTGTCATGTGACATGACTTCCACTTCCAACTTGGGTTTGATAAAGGATGTATATTCCTTGTCTAGGTTCTTGAGACGGCTAATGTTTCAGCCATTAATAAGTTCAACAGAAATTTCAGGGTCCTTTTGTCCTCGCAGACAGATTGTCTCCACTGGCCAGGGCCTGGCCTTAGAAATGTAAAGGGCCTTTGTACAATCCTTTGGGGTTTGATCTCTGCAGTCACAGGAGGGCATTAACGTCTCTTTAGAGATAACAAGGTTGCTGCTGTTCTGAAGGCCAGAAATTCCTTTTTGTGTGTGTGTCATAGCCAGTCGTGGCTTCAGTCATTTTAAAGCTTTTGTTCAGTTTTAAAGATTTTATAAACAATCCATGCTGATAATTATATGTTTTATAAAAATATAGAGTGAGGTCTTAGCCCCCTGACAACATAAAGGCATCAGAGCTGAGCCTGACCCCATACTCATCCATCCACACACACATTGCTCCGCAGTAACCACTAGTAGTATCAGAAGCAGTAACTAAAATGAACCAGAACTTTCAGTTATCACCCAAAACTCCCTCTCTTTGTTGTATCCCTCCACATGTGAAAAAGCCTCCTTAAAACTTACTGCTCTAAATACAATTTCAACCACTTCCCTAATTCTCCTCCTCTTCATGCAATCTTGAACTGTGAAGCAACTAGAGATGTGTTGCCATGCTCAAAGCACCATATAAACGTAAGCTATTGTTGAACTATGCGACAGAGTGGAAAATGAGCCCCAGAACCAAAATCCAATTACAAAGGCCCAGCCAGGATCAACTAACTCAGTACATACCAGAGAACTGAAGCTGGAATTTGTATCTATAAGGCTGAATCGTACGTCATGTGATCCATTTACCTGCTGAAACACTTATGGAAAGCATTTCAATGCTTTTACTTTGCATCCTTTCAGTGAGTGGTTTGGCTTAGATGACTTGTTGGGAGTTTGGGATGAGATTTTTATTTCCTCGGCAGCTCACTGAAAACTATGGATTGCTTTCTGCACAAGCAAATGTCATCCTTTATGATGAAACACTGTTAATCAATTGGACTACATAAGAAATTACGATTAATAATGCTCTTGGGCTATTTAAAAAAAGTCACTGCTGAATAGGCATTATGCTTTATCGTAATGATTGTGATCCCCTAGTTTACTATAAGATCAAACACCTGTTTAGACCATCATTCCTGTCACTTAGATCTTGACAGTGTTACATTTTTTAAAATATTAACTTACATATTAAAATCAGTTCTTATCTTCCACTATTGAAAATTTTATTCAAAGTTTGATGTTGTATAACCCATGAACTTTTCTCCCCCATTTTTTAGAACAGCAATTTTGTTTCAAATCAATTTTAAAATTATTACACTGTGCCAAACTATTATATTTTGACAAATAAGATAGCAGCTGTAAGTTTTGTATTTAACTGCCATACGTCATAAAAGTCATTGCCATAAACATACAAACACAAATGAGGGAATAGATTCCACTCTGTAAATAATTATAAGCAAGGCCTCTACAATGTGGAAAACTCATTTGTTACATCATCTCTTTGTATCAAACAGCTTATTTACATTTCAGATTACATTTTTCATGAAACACTGAGATCTATCAGCACTAAGAGTCTGAAATAATGAGGGAGAAAGACTTTTAATAACACATCAGGTCTGCATTACTTCCGTGTCAAAAAGAAAGGTTTCTTCTGTAGTGATGGCTCATTTATTCTGCCCATAAATGAGAAGCAAAGATGAAACTGATGAACTTTTACTGCCCATTTGTCTTTAGCAGACAATTAAGACTGAGGAGATCAAAATGGATTATCATACCACGCAGACAACCAGCCTAGCAGTCATACATCTCCGAGGCCACAGATTTGTGACTCCCTTTCATCCCTCCCCTTTCTTCTTATGCTTTTTCCTCTCTAAAGGCAGCAATAGCTTTGTGGCTCAAGGGAAGCCAAAAGCCTGGCCATCATTAGTCAGTCACAGATGCCGAAGTAACATGCTTTTTCTATTTCTAAAGGATCGAGCCACAATAATTTGTGACAGAGTCCCCCGCAGTAGTATAAAGACCTTCAGGAATAAAATTTCACTGGTAGTAGCAGCACCAACAAAAGCCTCTGATCCACTGCAACGACTGCAGTACATCTAAAATTTATTTTACCCACAAACAAGCAGACACATTCAGATTCGGTAGTCTTCCTTTCAAGCAATACATTTTAAAAAATCATTTTTCTTTTGGCAGTTACAAGACTGGAGTCAGTGTAAAGTTCGCTTCTATCAGACAAACCAGCAAATAGGCTCTTCTTGCTGACAAAAAGGCCACCATTTTCCAATTAAGTGCAAAACTACACCAAACATTTGTACAAAGGAAAGACTTAAATGGCAATTGAGCTGTATACATCTTTATTAAAGAGGATGCAAATTATTTGAGTCATTAATTCAGAAATATATTAAATTGATATTAACAATATTAAATTGTTTGAGTAGATACCAAAAATAAGAAAACAATAATGGGGCTTTTTAAAAAAATAATCTTCCAGATTTACTTATTAATAAAGAGCTATATGTGCCCAAGATGATTTACAGAACAGCAATCACATTGAAAGCTTCAGATGACATCATAAGGTCAAATAAGCTCAAGGAGTTTAAAACCACTGTCTAAACCCCCAGATGAGAAATCACTCCCATTCATTCATTATTTTTGATAATGTATATACTGTGGTACCGATGGGAAAATTTTATTGCTGATGCCAAGCTCCGGGCAAAAAAAATCACAAATAGCTGTTTATTTTTAATTTGTCAATTTGTAAAAATGAAGATTTGCTTTTGAAAATTCATACAATATCTGCTTTAGTCTTATAAATGTTACTGTTGCAGTAAATTCTCTCATTTTGCTAATGTTAATTCAATTATTGAGATTCTTATTAAAGGTTTGTTAAAGATGAAAACACAGAATCACAGAACCGTCACAATGCAGGGGACCATTCAACCCATCATGTCTGCACCAGCTCTACATATGAGCAATTCACTTAGTACCATTCTGCAGCCTTCTCCCCGAAACCCTGCATGTTGTTCCTTTTTGAATAACAGTCTAATTCCCTTTCAAATGCCGCAATTAAAACTGCCTCCTCCACACTCTCACGCAGTGCATTCCAGACTCTAACCATCTACTGCTTGAAAAAGTTCTATCTCATATCACTTTTGCTTCTTTTGCCAATTACTTTAAATCTGTCCTCTCATGAGTGGGAACAATTTCTCCCTACCTTCTCTGTCCAGACCACTCATGATTTTGAATACCTCTATCAAATCTCCTCTAAGCCTTCTCTTCGCCAAGGAAAACAGTCCTAATTTCTCCAATCTATTTTCATACCTGAAGTTCCTCATCCCTGAAACCATTCTCATGAATCTTTTCTGCCCTCTCTCCAATGCCTTCACGTCCTTCCTAAAGTGTGGCACCCAGAACTGGATGCAATACTCCAGCTGAGACCAAACCAGTGTCCTCTACAAGTTCAATGTAACCTCCTTGCTCTTGTACTCAATACCCCTATTTATAAAGCCTAAGATACTTATGTTTTATTAACCGGTCTCTCAACCTGCCACCTTCAATAACTTATGCACATATACACCCAAGTCCCTCTGCTCCTGCACCCCCTTTAGAGTTGTAGCTTTTATTTTCAATTGTCTTTCCATGTTCTTCCTAACCAAAATGAATCACTTCACATTTCTCAGCTTTGAACTTCATCTGTCACCTGTCTGCCCATTCCACCAATTTGTCTATGTCCCTTTGAAGTTCTACACTATACATCTCAGCTCACAAAGCTTCCAAGTTTCGAATCATCCACAAATTTTGAAATTGTGCTCTGTAGACCAAGGTCTAGGTCATCAATATATCGGGAAAAGCAAGGATCCCAACACTGGGAAACTCCACTACAAACCTTCCTCCAGCCCAAAAAACATCCATTAACCTCTACTTGCTGTTTTCTATCAGCCAGCCAATTTCATATCCATGTTGCTACTTTCCCTTTTATTCCATGGGCTATAACTTTGTTCACAAGTCTGTTGTGCAGCACTGTATCAAATGCTTTTTGGCAGTCCATGTACACCACATCAAGAGCATTGCCCTCATCAACCCTCTTTGTTATCTCTTCAAAGAACTCTAGCCAGTTAGTTAAACATGATTTTTCCTGAAGAAATCTATGTGAGCTTCCCTTAATAAATCCACATTTGTCCATGTGACCATTAATTTTGTCCCTAATTACTGTTTCTAGAAGTTTCCTCACCACCAAAGTTAAATTGACTGGCCTGTAGTTGCTAGGCTTATCTATAATCCATTTTTGAACAAGGTATGTCTGCAGTCCTCTGGCACCACCCCCTGAGTCTAAGGAAGACCGAAAAATTGTGGCCAGGTCCTCTGTAATTTCCACTCTCGCTTCCCTCTGTATCCTTGCTGCATCTCATTTGGTCCTAGTGCCTTATTAATTTTAAGTGCAGATAGCCTATCCAATACTTCCTCCTCATCACTTGCAACCAAGGTCTGAGGTGACATCATCTTCCTGGTTGAAGATAGATGCAAAGAACTCATATAATACCTCAGCTAAGCCCCCTGCCTCCATTTGTAAATCTCATTTTTGGTCCTTAATTGGCACTACCCCTGCTTTTTACCACCCTTTTACTATTTATATGCCTATAGAAGGCTTTGGGATTCCCTTTTATGTTGGCTGCCAGTCTCTTTGCATACTCCCTCTTTGCTTCTCTTATTTGTTTTTTCACCTCCCCTCTGAACCTTCTATTTTTAGCCTGGTTCTCAATTGCATTTTCTACCTGACATCTGTCACATGTACACTTTTTCTTCTTTATCTTAATTTCTATCTCTGGATTTCCCTGCCCTACCTTTCACTTTCGAAGGAATATACCTTGACTGTGTCCGAACTCTCGCTTCTTTAAAGGTAGCCCATTGTTCAGTTACCATTTTCCTGCCAACCTTTGACACTAATTTATTTGGCCCAGATCCATTCTTACCCCATTGAAGTTGGCTTTCCCCCAGTTAATTATTCTTACTTTGGATTGTCCTTTGTCCTTTTCCATAGTCAGCCTAAACCTTATGATACAATGATTACTGTCCCATAAACGTTCTCCGACTGACACTTGAACTACTTGGCCAAGCTCATTCCCAAGGACTAGCAGTGCCTCCTTTTTCATTGGACTGGAAACATACTGCTATAGACGTTTTTCCTGAACACACTCAAGGAGCTCTTGCCCCCCACTACCCCTCTGTCCTGTACATCACTGCTTTGCCAGTCTATATCTGGATAACTAAAGGCCCCATTATAACTACTCTATAATTTTTGCACCTCTCTGTAATTTCCTTGCAAATTTTTTCCTGTACATCCTCCCCACTGGCTTGTGGCCTATAGACTACGCATAGCAATGTAACTGCACCTGTTTTTTTCCTTAGTTCTAGCCAAATAGATTCTGTCCTCTTTCTCCAGTACAGCAATGCTTTCCTTCATCAATACAGCCACCCCTCCCTTCACCACTGTTAGTGAGGGCAGAATTCAATGCACCAGAGCCCTACAACTTCATCAGACAATATGACTTCAGCAAAATCTAGCTAAATAATGTTATATACAAATGTAATAACCAAAAACTTGGCTCAAAATAAATGCTTTTGGAAGAACATAAGATACATTTAAGAACATAAGAAATAGAAGGAGCATAGGGCCCTCCAGCCTCCTCTGTCATTCAATATGATCATGGCTGATCATCGGTCTTAACTACACTTTCCCACCTACTCCCCATATCCCTCGATTCCCTGGGGAGGCCAAAAATCTGTCTATCTCAACCTTAAATATATTCAACAATGGAGCATCCACAACTCTCCAAGGTAGAGAATTCTAAAGATTCACAGCCCCTTGAATAAAGAAATTTCTTCTCACCTCAGTCCCAAATGATTGGCCCTTTTCAATAAGACTCTGCCTACATGTTCTAGATTCCCCAGCAGGGAATCTCCTCTCAGTGTCTACCCTATCATGTGCCTTCAGAATCTTGTATGTTTCAATCACTTCTCATTCTTCTAAACTCCAGGGAGCATGGCCCAATTTACTCAGCGTCTCATCACAGGACAACCGTCTAATCCCAGAAACCAGTATGGTAAATCTTCTCTGCAATATCTCCGATACAAGTATATCCTTCCTTAAATATGAAGACTAAAACTGCATGCAGTACTCCTGATGCAGTCTCACCACAGCCCTGTACAATTACAGCAATACTTCCTTATTCTTGTGCTTTGCAAAAAAGGTCAATATGCCATTTGCCTTCTTAACTGCTTGCTGTACCTCCATGCTAACTTTCCATGTTCCTGGTACGAGTACACCCAAGTTCTTCTGAGCATTAACAAGTTTCATGCGTTTTTAAAAATATTCTACGTTTCTATTCTTACTGTCAAAGTCAATAGCCTCACACTTTCCAACATTATACTCCATCTGCCACCTTGTTCCATACTTACTTAATCTGTCTATATCTCTTTGCAAGAAGGGAAACAGAAAGCACTGAAGGTGAGCAAGAGTCATCGATCTGACTGTTTCTCTCCACAGATGCCTAACCTGCTTAGTATTTCTAGCATGTTCTGTTTTTATTTCAGATCTCCAGCATTTGCAGTATTTTGCATTTGTTTATATTTTTGCAGCCACTTTTGTGTCCTCCTCACAGCTTACATTTCCACTTAACTTTGTATCATCAGGAAGCTTGGATAAATTACTCTGTGCCTCTTCATCCACGTCATTAATGTGTATTGTAAATAGCTGAAGTCGTAGCACTGATCCTTGTGGCACTCCATTAGTCACAGCCTACAAATTTGAAATGTTCCATTTATCCCTACTCTCTGCTTCGTGTCCGTTAACCAATCCTCTATCCATGTTAATATATTACCCCCACCTCAAGCCCTTATCTTGTATATTAACCTTTTGTGTGGCACCTTATCGAATGCCTTTTGGAAATCCAACTATGTTATATCTACTGGTTCCCTTTTATCTACCCTACTAGTTACATCCTAAAAATACTAATAAATTTGTCAAGCATGATTTCCCCTTTGTAAAGCCATGCTGGCTTTGTCTGATCATACTATGTTTTTCTAAATGCATTGTTAAAACTTCCTTAATAATAGATTCCAGCAGTTTCCAGATGACTAATGTCAGGCTAATGGGCCTGTAGCTCCCTGTTTTCTCTCTCACTCCTTATTGAATAGTGATGTTACATTAGCTAACTTTCAATCTGCTGGGACCATTCGAGGACCTAGGGAATTTTGGAAAATCATAACCAACATATCCACCATCTCTGCGGTTATCTCTGTTAGGACCCTGGGACACAGGCCATCAAGTCCTGGGGATTTGTTGAATTTAAGTCCCTTAAGTTTCTCCAATGCTTTTTCTCTGCTGATAATATACTTAAGCTTCTTCTCTTCAGCCCCAATACTGTCTCATTTCGGCAATGGGAACATTTTAAGCAAAGTTAAATGGGAAGGTGCACCACTTGTTATAAGAGCCACACAGACCAGAAAAGTCTGAAATCCAGCCCTAGTTTATGCTAAGTTAGTTGTAAGTCTAAACTATTTGCGCTAGGAATGCTACTGTTCTGCTCAAAGCTAGAACTGAGTGCCCCTAGATGGAGTGCATTGGAGGAGGACAGACTTAGCTTAATGTCCCTTCTCAATCTTTTTCTTGTCTTACAGTTTAAAAACGGCCACTTCACTAAGGTGCCACAAAACTGTCGGCACTAAGGACTGTACTCCAACAAGAGGCAGCACCTGCATCAAAAGGGTCAAAATGATTTGACTGGTGGCAGAGGGGACTGTTTGGGGAGAACTTCTGAATGTAAAGTTATTTATTGCTTTCAATGTCCATAATAAAATGAATTAGGAATAAATATTTAAAATACAGAACAGTGATCCAGATCTCACCCATTCTATCAAAGGAAGGCATTGAATCAAGTTCAGGCCATTTCTACAAGGATGCTGGCGGATCAAGGAGCAAGAAACACAAGCGGCTCTCACACGCCTCCTAGCAGTCATCACGAAAACATTCTAACACAGAGCAGATCCCCAGTCCGCTCTCCGTCTTGGAGCTCTCGGGAGGAAGAGGAAAATAAATGGAAAGATTTGTCAAATTTTATGTTTCAAAGATACTTTACTTTGGTAGCATTTTACAGTACACGAACATTTTTGTACATTTATCACAATAGAATAGTGGATACAATAAACAGCATCTTTTCAGAACTGCTATCAAGAGAACTGGTTAGAGAAACTGTTCTACTGCAAGTCGCACAATCATGTATTAGGACTTCATAAATTTCACAAAGGCATTGTTTGCATCACATGTCACTGATGCTCTTTTATTTGAACTTCCAATTTGTCATTTAAACAGCTATTTGCCAGATAACAGGGACAAATTTTTTTTTTTTAAAAAGGCATTTCATCTGCTGTTCATATATGGTAGCTTAGGGTTTAGCTCACAGAATTGCTTTGAAAAATTACCATGCTGGGTTACAAATTTTGCTTCCTACTGTATATCTTTTCAAACTGTCAATGTCATCATCATCTTCATCAGTGGCTCTTAATTATCACCCCCATCTCTTCCCCAAAAAATTCATTTGTCTCCTTCATTAAACTGAACAGCAGTGATATCTTGAGTGACTCTGAAATAAATTTTGCCATGTTAAAAAAAGTTAATTACGCATTCCAAACCTGGTCGCTGTAGTCCTCAGGGAATTGCCTCCGCACCTCAGGATCTGTAAATAATTGACAGATAATATTAATTGGCTTTGGATTAGCGAGCAAGCAGAGTATCACACATTAATATTTGATCAGAAGATGATAGGGACCTGGCAGGGGATCCAAGGGGCAGCTGAGGCTGTTATGTTGATTAGGGCCAGTGAGAACTGTTCAAGGCTTTCCCCTTTTCCCTCCTCCAGTTAGGAAAAAAGGAGAATATTTGGCGCACCCTTTAGCTTCAAGACAGTTTTCTGCCTTAACCTCCTACAAGCTGCAAATTGTCATCTAGATGTGTTGCCAGAATATCAGAAGGTCTTTCAAATTCCAGAGAGCCTGCTTTGATTGTGATTTTATTAGCTACCTAGTTTGGCTGACTACAGAGCATAATAAGATAAATGTCCCAAATTTAGGCTACATCTCTGCCAGCTACTGATGTTCTGCTACGAGCATCCAGCAGAGCATGCACAGTGTTATCAGAGATCAACTTATGAATAATAGGGGGACATGCAGAAGGGTCAATTTAATGCGTGGAAATCTTCCAAAAAATCCCCGATTCCAAACAGTTCCTTGAGGCTAATTAGAACAGTGCTGAACCTTTGTCAGCATGCATGACAACAGTATCAAAGATTTAAGGAGGGGAAAAAAAGGAATGCTGTACATACAGAACACTAAGTGACAGAAAATATTTCTTAAAACATACGCTTCAACTTGTTTTGTCAGATCTGTGCTGTCATTAGATTATGAGATGTAGTATATTGGCAGGGGATTGTCATGTACTTCTATTAGCCTCAATTACATGAATGCAGTTAATTGAGACAAAATTAGAATTAACTGCTGATCCAGATGAAACAGCATTACACAGTAAAAACAATGATGATCACTAACATATTGATTCAGTCTTGTAACAACAACAAAGAAAATTCTCCATACTCCTGAGACAGAAAAAAAACACATATTAGAATTAATTCATGTTAAAAAAAAAGTTTTAAAAATTCCAGAGTAAAATTAGTTCAGAAGTCTCCTGCAGAATGTATAGGCAAGGCACATCCTCCAGCTATAGGATGTATGCTTGCACGTAACAGAGCACTAGTATTGATGCCAGCAACTTTATGTGATTTGTGCTCAATTCATGCTCTGGTGTCCCTAGAGTACCGTAGCTGCTAGATAAATGGGAAAAAATAGTGGAGCAAGTCAATTCAGACAAAGTTGATCCACATAATGATTTGATTTCCTGTGCTGAGAACATTATTGATTTTTGTGAACATACATCTTTAACCCTTTAGGCTTTATTCTATGCAAACATTGAAACTTGATATGACAAAAACATCTGTTTAAAAAAGTGTAAAGATCATAAACAAATCAAAGGTTTTGAAGGCATAATGGTAAAAATGCTATAATTAGCAGAAAATAATGAACTGACTTAACATGTTCATTGACAATAAATTGCAACTATTGACTAATCTGACCCCACATAACTGGTCACAATAAGGTGTGTTAGGCTATTTGGCTGTGTAGGGCAACCACCACAGCTGTGATTAAAATAGTTTGGAAATTATTCCTCAGAAGACTATTGCAACTACATCAGTAACAAACCCCAATCAAGAAAACCTTCACTGAAATACATTTTAGGCTTCAGGTTACTAGCTGGGGTAATTTAAATCTTGGCTTGAAATTGCGTTCCATGTGAGTCTGGGTTTGTTCAGCACAGCATTACCATGATAATATGCAAGAGCCTAAATGCATATTTAACTAAGAAGTGAATCTAATTCTAACATGGTTACAAGTTAGAGTTTTTAATTCATTATATCAATCTAATATTCTAAAGCAAAAATAATTGGTTCGCATAAGCCTGGTTAATAGGTTTTTCATGAAAAAATGGATGTTACATACTCATTGGAATCCAGAGCCCAGTGAATTCCATTGGCTATTTGTAATAATTTTATGACTCTCAAATTATTTTTAAGTTACTATTCCAGAATCAATCTGTCTAGAAAACTACTGCATTTGGTCACATTTTCATGTTTATATAATCAGGAAAATAAATGTGTTAACTGGATTTTATATTAATTATCCTGAACACCACCCTACCCCACCACTATTACACACACAATTCACATGTACAGTTTTCCATTATTTTAATCTGATCTTTTTACTTCTTTCTGATCTAATTGTTATTATGGACAAATTTTCCTCAATCTATAGATCCACAGTTGTGGATTTGAATGGAATACGGTTAAGAAAAAGTAGGTCCTCAGACCATGGAAATTTGATGCCTGAATTTCCTCTTGTGTCATAAAACATGCTCTCGGAGCAAGGGTGCACTCTCCTCCCCATAATCAGAGCAAAAGGCAGACAGCGAGCTCGACAACTGAAAGACGCTAGCTCAACCACACAGCCTCGCTGTGACGCAAGTCGAAGTTATTTTCACTGTCCTAATGAGTCACTATAGAGAACAACACATACCTTATACATGAATGTAACCACTAATTCACAATATATATGGCAAGACATATAAACAAATAAACCAATTTTCATGAACTTAATTACTATAGTCATTGAGTCTTTTTTTATATTTGCTGTTTAATGATCCAAGGCCAATATATGACCTGTAAAAGAACTAGTATTCCACCTATATATATTGTTAATGGTAACTGCAAAACTTTATAAGGAAAGGTCTTTGGATAGAAAACAACTATTCACATTAACTCAGATCATTACTTTAAAATTATGAAAGGCTTCGATACAAGTAGACAGAGAACCTGTGGGGAACAGCAAAACTAGAGGTCATCAATATAAGACAGACAGCCACCAAGAAATCAAATAGGGCATTCGGAAGAATCATCTTTATCCAGAGAGTGATGAGAATGTGGAAGTCACTACCAGAAGGAATAATTGTAGTGAATACTATAGATGCATTTAAGGGAAATCTAGATAGGCAGATGAAGGAGAAAGGAATAGAGGTTTATGCTGATAGAGTTAGATGAGGAAGGATGGGAGAAGGCTTGAATGAAGCATAAACACCAGCATGGGCTGGATGGGCCAAATGGCCTTTTTCTCTACAGTACATTCTATGTAATTACTGTTAAAATGCCCTGAAAAGGGTAAACAAGTTTTAAAACAGATTTTGCAACAATTTTATGCACAATTATATTGTCATCATGTCAAGTACGTCAACTTTTATGTGATTACATAATTGTGAAATATATAGTATACAGCATTTACCTTTCTAAATACAGTTTAAAATTCTCTCCATGCCTAGCTGCTCCCAAATTCTGTGATCTTTGGCTCCATGACTCTATGTGCTCTGGTTCCCCAGCTTCCATCACTGGTCGTTCCTTAAGCTACCTTTATCCAAAGAACCTTCTTCTCAGCATCTCTGCCTTTCCACCTTCCATCCTGTCTTCAAAAATTTTTATTCCCTTCTCTTATATAGTGTTCTTGCTCCCTTCTCACCCTCTTCCTCTCACTTATCCCCCTCACTCAGCATGTACTCATTGTCCACCACACTTGCAAGCGTTCCAAGGAATCTTTCCATACATGATGAATGCTACAGAATTGTAAGTTATAAATCAAGCCGAGTGGCCAAGCCGCAACCATTCACAGACTTGGCAGTCTCTGGTCAACTCCATTCCCACAGGAAACTGACACATCTCTGTGCACTGGAGTTTTAAATACTGCCCAATGGGTCTCACATGTTTTCACAAAAACTCATTAAAAATATTTGTACATATATCCCAATACTTAAAGTTTTCCTTAAGCTGGAAAAGGAACGAAGTTTCAGAAATATTAACTTCATGCATACTGTAGTACAGTAGCAGATTGTTTGATTGAACTGCACTGCTTTTCAGTGAAGCCACCAGGTGGAGCTTCCCACAAACAACAAAACCGAATGCTTATCTTGTTGGTCAAACCATAGGGCAATACAGGTGTTGAAAGCAAAAGAAAAGCATGTAATTCACTCAGTGCACAATGCTGTTCCTGTCCACAAGAGATAAGTGTGTTAGTGAGGGTGGAATGTTATAATTTAAAAGAATCTTGCAATCAAAAAAATTCCCTGACAAAAACTATAAACTGGTGGCCAAATTAATGACACTGCACTTTTGGACAAACTGGAAAGGTTGCATCACAAAATAAACACACCAGTCAAATTACAACAAAGTAGTCCAAGGCTGAGCCAAAGAGTTCAGTTGCAGAAGCCATAAAACCACCAAGATTAGAATGAAAATGGAAATTTGATTGCATCCTTCCAGAACCCTACCATTTTCCCATTGCAGCATTTAGCTGTTTTTATTTTAATTGAGTGAAATGTTTTGGCCTCAACCACCATTACTGGAAATGCCCTACTACTTAAGAAATATTTTCTGTCATCTTCCTTAAATTTGCCCTTGACAGCTCTCAAACCCGTACCCTCTTGTCCTGCTGCACTGACATAACCAAAAGTACTCTTTCAGATTTACGAGTACTTTCTCCATGAAGTATCTAATCTAGCTTATGTAACTCTACAAGAGTCCCTCTGGGACATATCTTCACAACTGAAGAACCCGTCAGTTTGTCTCCCGTAGCTCTTCCCTCAAACATGGAGGATCAGCCTGTCACAGTGGAATTTGTCACAAAGGAAATGAAAAAGGTACACAGATTTAAAAAAAAAGAGTCCTGACAAAAGGTCATCAACCTGCAACTGTGTTTCTCTCTCTTGTTTCTCTCTCTCCACCGATGTTGTCAGGCCTACTGAGTATTTTCAGCATTTTTCCATTTTTATTACATATAAAATATTGTGTTTTTGAACATTCCCTTATGACATTCAAAGACTCATCACTTGTGAAATATGGCCTTGGGCAAGTAAAGGAAAAGGGGTGTTTAACTATATCGATTTCATGTGAAATACTGTAGAGGATTCATTTGTATTTATTTAAATATATGTTCAATTTAAATCTAATTCACTCAGAGTTAGACAGTAAGTTGGATCAGAATACATACTGTTACGCTGTCTAATCTTGTGTGTTCCATCGGTGAAATAAGTGATGTAGAGTATATAGCTTACATACATAAATAAACCCCAATCCATTTGCACTGCAGGTTTGGAAGTTTTAATGCTGGAGCATCACTCCATAATGGATAGACATTCCACTGAATAGAAAGCAGGCCAAGTGGCAAGATGCAAGGGGGAGAAAAGGGGTAGGAGTGACATCTGCAAATTGGTAGAACAGTGATAGTCAAGTGATTATCTCAAATTAAATTTCTCCCCAATAAGTAGGGTATTCCTTTAAAGGCAGCCAGATAATCACGTAAACATATGGACCAGCTACTGCTGTCATTTCAATTCAACACAGAATAAACAAAATGGGACATTTAGCAGATGCATGGGTCATGTATCTAAAAAAAATCTGAAAAGTGGCTTCTGTTCAGGGGTATGTGCAAGGACTTGTGCACTTATACCCACATCAATATTGAACAATCAGATGGCATTCCTCTAGTACTTTCTTCCTGCCGTTGCAGGATTTTTTCGATAAAGACCTGCACCTACCTATATATGTTTGGCGAACATTCCATCAACATTGTTGGGGAGTGAGCAAAGCAAATGATTCTTCTGTAGAGACCATAGGGATACTAATCCCACTCCCACCCAATGATCCAGAACAGAGCCCTGAAACAGAATCCCTCCACCATAATGTTTGAATACAGAGCTTCACAGTGGAGTCATGTAACTTCATTACAAGGAGTCAACCAGCAAACAGCAAAGATGGGAAAAAAAAAGCAGAAAAAAATGACAAGTGGAAACTGAATTCAAAGAAAAATCACAACTTCCAAAAGCAAGGACACTGTGCCATTATCTTCCAACATGCACTGGGCACTGTCATGGTGAGTTGTATAGACAACTAATCTACCGAAATAAAAACAGAAACTGCTGTATATATCAACAGAACAGGCAGCATCTGTGGGAGAGCGGTTAGGCACTTTACAACCTTCCAAATTCAATATTACATTCAAGAATTTCAGATCATCAATTTCAGGTAACCACTGCAGGTGGTTATCTGGTGGTCAACCACACCAGGATCCTTGATTCTAAAGCCTCCAGTAGAATGGCAGTTGTGATGTTAATATAGTTCTAGAAATTCTTAGCACTGCCCCTTCCTGTATAGAAACACAAATAAGGTTCCAGTTCGCAATGCAATCAATATTCATGCTATGCACAATAAATGTGATTTGTAAACAAAATTTTCACTGTATCAAGAGTAAAACATGCCTATATTCGCACTTCTTTGAACATTTTCAGAACTGTGCTACTAAATTAAAGCCAGCAGACGAAAATTAAAAACCGCACACAAGTCAGACATCATCTTTTTAATAGTTGTCTGAATATGTAGAAAGATGCCAACTTCACTTTTATTGGCTAACATGAGACATAAACACTATTGATTGGGCTTAAAAAGAATAAAAGTTTTTTTATATATTTTTAACGGGTTATGCAATGTGAATACCAAACATTTGACTTTTACTACCCAAGTGTCATAAAAATTCAGAAACTTCTGAAGCATGTAGCCAAGGCTGCTGAAAAAGATTCTTTATTGAATCAGTATATAATCAGCTTTGTATGCAATTCTTTAGCAGCAACAGAACACTTTTCTTGCAAACAGCAGCAGCATGGAACATGTAAGAATCTGGCACCCTGTGGTTAAGCAAACTGTCTTAAAACTTTCTGCTTGGCAGGATTCCATGTGCGTGCCTGTGTGGTTTTACAAGTACTGTACTTTGTGCATTACACTATATCAGCTGTGTATTTCATTGAGTTTTAAATAGGCTGGTAACATTTTGAAGTCTTGCATATCTTCATTTGGAAACGGTGATTATGGAAAACAACACATCATTCTTTAGTGTATTTAAATGTTATTCTTTGACTTTATTCAATGCAGTACAAATGCCAATGGTTTAAAATAAAATGCAAGAGACTGACCTGCGGCAGTGAGGAACATTGTGGACAACCATTTCTATAGGAAAGAATTATCATGGAAGATGAAAAAAAATTCACTGCCAGGCATCCATTGGTTATTTACCAATAAGTGCACCAAATCTGAAGCTGTTTTTTTAAAGAGTGAAAGCCCCATGTACTGATGTGCAATGAGTTTAAATCAGAACAAGTAAATTGAAGTCTTTACCATTCTCGAGATTAGACGGTTCTCACATAGTAGTATCACTACAGAGGGAATTATGTCCAAACCCTGTGTTGGTTTGCAGCCATGTCAAACAACAGTAAACACGTGGTAAGTATATGACAATTACTCCATGTGGCTGCCTTGTTGATGAAATGCACCAGGCATGAAACTAGTCCAGATTTTTAGTTGTTGCTTATGTGAATGGGTTCTCAAATATATTTGTAGCCCCATGATCTGGAATTCCCTCCCTAAACCTTCCTCTCCTCCTTAACACCCTTTGACCAAGCTTTTGGTTACCCCATCCCCCAATATCTCCTTTGGCTCTGTCTCCATTTTTTTGCCTTATGCTTCTCTGAAGTGCCTTAGGATATTTTTGCTATGTTAAAGGGAACTAACTAAATGCAAGTCGCTGACTTTGAAAGAGCCTCCTCAATATTACAGCCAGCAAGCCACCTTTACCCAAACGTTTGCATTAATAGTTAACTGTTGAGATTTTCTGGCACTTTTAGAGTTGTCTCCGTAGTAAGAGGGTTTTATCAGTCAGATGATAGATTTTCTGATCACTTTCCTGTAATATGGAACAGAACAAAATTACAGTAATTTCTTGAACTAGAAAGAATTCAGATACCAATTTATAAGTAACTTTGACAAAAGACTCCCCAACCTCCTACCACATCGTATTCAGTTTTAATTAATATAATGTAAACTAAACACAGATTAGTCTGATACATGGCTGCTTAGATTCAATTCTACTCAAAATAGGGCATCAAATCATTTTCAGCACTTCAGGTTGGATATTTTTAAAAATATCAACCTAAAACATTTATAAATCTTCAAAAGCAGTCAAAACTTACAATATAATATTCCCTCAGGTGAGGGGGAAAAAGCTGAGCAACGGTAAGAAGGGATTCAGACAGTGATCAGAAGGACGAGAATTTATGGAAGTTTTTGTAAGAGATACCAAAGTAGGAATGCGGAGAAGTTTAGGGAATGCACTCCAGCTTAGTGGGCCCAAGACAAGCAAAGCTCTGCTGCAGTAAGTGAAGCAAAAAAAGGTCAGAGGCACAAGAGTGTAACGTGCACGCTATAACTTGGGGGTAAGAAGGTTGCAGAGGGCAGGAAGAGGTGAGACCATGGCAGAATGTGCAGACGAAGATAGGAATTTTAAAACAAATTGCGATTTGAGAAATCAATGAAGTCTAATGCAAATTGGGGGATAACAGAAACAAGAGTCATTCATTCACTGAGATCATTGCTGATCTTTAGCTTGATTCTATTCACCTGGCTCTCATCCATATATTTTTATATCCTTGTCTAGCCAAAAGCTATCGATCTCAGTTAATAATTTTAAATCTGAGCTAGCTGCAATTGCTTTTTGCCAGAGAATTCCACACTTTAACCACCCTTTAAGTGTAAAACTGATTCCTAAATTCTCTTCTGAATGGCCTGCCTACGATTATAAAAGGAAAGGGAGGGAGGGGAGCACGTGGGCCCGAGAGGGAGTGGGGGGAGGAAAGAAAAGAGAATAAGGGAGAGAAAAAAGGAAAGAGACACAGGAAGGCGGGGGGGGGAGAGGAAGACAAAGCGAGAGAGCATGCGAGAGCGAGAAATTGAGAGGGCGCGAGCGAGAAAGCGCGAGAGGGAGGTTGTGTGAGAAAGAGTGTTAGAAAGGGGCGAGAGAGAGAGTTAGAAAGGGGAGAGAGAGAGAAAGGGGAGAGAGAGAGTTAGAAAGGGGAGAGTGAGAGAGTTAGAAAGGGGAGAGTGAGAGTTAGAAAGGGGAGAGAGAGAGTTAGAAAGGGGAGAGAGAGAGTTAGAAAGGGGAGAGAGAGAGTTAGAAAGGGGAGAGAGAGAGAGTTAGAAAGGGGAGAGAAAGTAGAAAGGAGAAAAAGAGATAGGAAGAAAGGGAAGAGAAAGAGGAAGGAAGGGGATAGAAAGAGGAAGGATGCGGAGAGAGAGAGAGAAAGTGGGGGGGAGAGACAAAGTGTGGAGAGAAAGGTTGGAGAGAGGGGGGGGAAAGGATTATGAGAGAACAAAACGGAATGGGAGAAAAGGGAGAGGGATGGAGGATGTGGGACAGAAAAAGAGAGAGAAGAGAGAAAAAAGTGAGACAGATTAGATAGAGACTTGCATTTATATAGCACCTTTCAAGATCACAGGATTTCCCAAAGCACTTTACAGGCAATGAATCACTTTAGAATTATGTTGTAATGTTGGAAACATCACAGCCAATTTGCACATAGCATTTCACACAAACAGCAACGTCATAATGATCAGATAGTCTTTTTTTTAACCGATGTTGATTGAGGGATGAATATTAGCCAGGAAACCAGTGATCAACCCGCCTGCTCTTCAAAAAAAAGTGCAATAGGATCTTTAAATTCTACTTGTGACAGCCGATGACGCTTTAAATTTAAGGTCTCATCTGAAATATGGCACATCCAACAGTGCAGCACTCTCTCAGTAAAGTATTGCAACAAACTATAGAACAAGTTTTCATCTCCAATACTGCAGTTGAGAAAACCATGACTGGCACAGAAATTTTGAAACAGCATATCTGTCCGCAGGATCAGTATTAATACAAATTGATTACAGGACAGATACAGGTCATTCAGCCCAAAAGGACCATGCCAGTGTTTATATGCCACATTAGCATCCTCATCCTACCCTCTTCATCTAACCTCATCAACATATCTTTCTATTCTATTTTCTATTCTTCTTCCCCTTGAGACATCAATGTTTTTCATCTCAACAACCACCAGTGGTATTAGGTTCCTCATTCTAACCACTCTGGGCAAAGAAGTTTCTTCTGAATTCCCTGTTTGGTGACTAGCTTATATTTACAGCCCTGAGTTCTGGTCTCGCCCACAAATCAAAACATCTTTGCTACATCTACCTTATCATGCCATTTCACAATCTTGAAAACCTCTATCAGGTCATTCCTCAACATTCCCTTTCCCCAGCCTGTTCAATCTTTCAATCTATTTGCTCAGTTAAATCCTGCTTGTTCCATGGTGCACCTGAAATTTCATGAGGAGGGCAAGCACGTGAAATTTTCCAAAAAGGAGAAGTTAATGAATTCTATTGTCTTTTTCAATAATTTTAAATGAATAGAATGTGTTTATTTTTTAAATGATGCATATTCCCTATAGCAGCTTAATTACATGAATAAGCACACTATTGAATTCCAGTTACCAAACAGAAGTTGGTTCTAAGTATATGAATATACATTCAATACTGGACAATGTGATTAGATGATCATACACTTAATGCCAGGATAAGTGATCAAGATTTTATTTTATGTATAGGATGGGTTATATAATCTTAAAATGATACACAAATGATTTTTTTTCAGGGACAACTGCATTAGAAATAAATCTATATTTGCTCCACTCCAACATTGCTTGTCTCAGACATGCAATAACAGGGTAGATGGATTTTTTAAATATACATTTCTGTAACCTTTCATTGACTTGCAACTGCTCGTCATTTTCCAAACATCAGCTGACGTTACAGAACATTTTAATTGCAGTTTTAAGCAGCCAATCGGATACAACTTAGAATGGCCTTCCATGAGCACAGATTCACCAAACAAAACGTGAACTCTTGCTCTCTCCACAGATGCTACCTGATCTGCTAAGTATTTCCAGCATTTTCCATTTTGAATTCAGAATGAACACTTGTACTAGAAATTATGGCTCAGAAACTCTAATCCATTCCACAGCAATCTGAGCAAGAAAATATTGGCTGAAAAGTATTAAACCTGGCTTGGTTTGAAAGTCTTATAGAATCATTAGTTGATCTACGAGGCGGCAATACCAGGTGCAAACTTCAAATTTAGCAGGATTAGAGATCAAAATTTCCTGCAGTGCAGGGTGAACAGGTAGAAGAGGAAAATCCAAGGTGCGACAGCACCCGTTATAGTGAGAGGGTGTAATTACAACCGGACAAGTTTATATAGAGATAGGTGGCATTACATAGGCTGTTTCCAAAGTAGATGCATACATGGGGACTAAAGTTATTGTGCACATACGAATCAGGTTGGTGGATGAGGGAAGGTTGAAGTTACTAACTGCTGCTGCTGGTTCCTCTCCCTTGAGACATCCAAGCTCAAAGGATAGTCATTTAGGCAACATACTAGAGAGCTATGATGGTCTGTATAACCGGACCTTCGTTGGGAAATTTTGAAACAAAAAATCTCAGTAACCTGTAAAGGTCGGAGTTCCATTATCTAATGAATTGTACAACTATTAATTCTTAATCTGTTTCTTAAGAGTATCAAGTACAGCTCAATATTACATTGTGCAAAATTGGGGCCAATATCTATTAGAGAGCCCTTTGTGCCAAACTCTGAAAGTCATCTGTATGCTTGCGTGCCACAAAATAGAGTACTGCTTCAAAATGAGATGCGAGCTAAAATGGTTCAATGGGCTTGAGTGCGAATGTGCATTTTTTCAGTCCCAAACCAACCGCTGGATCAGGGCCTCAAATTTAACTTGCAGGACCACTGGCCAGCATCTCAGATTGCACTGTAGTAAAATTTACTGGCCCAGAGTTCTGAGCTCTGACGAGGGGTCGCTGACCTGAAATGTTAACCCTGTGTTATTCTCTCTGCAGATGCTGCCCGAGTGTTTCCAGCATTTTTGTTTTTTAATTCAGAATTCCAGTATTCTGCTTATTGCTCAAAGCTTGCTCACCGTCCTTCATACAGATGTTTCTTGAAGTGGGCCTCCGAAAGTTTCTGCATAAGAAAGCATTTATTGATCCGTCATTTAAAAACGTGGAGTGGGGTCCAGAATGGTTTGCAGCAACATTTGTGCTTTCCCTTGTGCCTTATTTAAGCACAGTAGTTGGCTGGGGCTGAAGGAAGGATCATAACCCAGTTTAGGATATGTCCGCTTTCCCACAGAATGAAAACCACTATGCTTGTTAAGGTGAATTGGGCACACTATGGGTATGTGAACTACGCAAATATATACCGGTTTGAAAACATACAGAACCAGCCAACGCAGGGGATTATTTCTTTGATCCAAAAGTATTTTGCATACAATAGCAATTTTTACAACAAAATTCATATTTCTTTTTTAAACCCTTTTTGCATAATGGAAAAAGATTAGAAATTCATTTCAGTCAATATTAAGACAATTCACATGTACACCTAGCAGTACTTGAAAAGTCTAAAAGCCAACCCTAAATTATTTGCTGCAGACGATGCAGATTAAATAACGTTTTGAAAAGACTGGAGGATCAAGATGTTGAGGACACACTGCTTTCCATTTTTGCAATGGAATGCAACTTTGCGCATGTTTTTTTCAGGTAACAACAGGTTTCAACCACAGAGAATGAATAAATTTCCCCTCATCAAGCTCGAGATCATCCATTAGCATTTCTTGAAGCATTGCAAATATTGAGGCTAAGTAATTACTGACGCAACCGAATACAAAATACTCATGGATTCATTTGAGCCTATAGGCTGCAGAATTATTTCTTTCTGCAGCTGAATAACGCCCCCATTACTAAGACAGCAACAGCATGTTTTCTCTTGAGGGTCACATATTTACCCCCTAATCTGCTTAATCCTATACTGCAAAGAAAAATTAATGCTCCAGTCTAGAGAGGATGGATTTTGCTCTCTATTAAAGTTTGAATCAGCCAACTTTATGCCGTTTACAAGGCTCCAACTAACTCAGAGATGTCAGAAAAATCAAGATATCAACAGAGCAAATGAGAGAGCATTAAAGCATCTTTAGAGTCATATCATCTGTACATTCTCAGGATTTTTTATATTTCACATCACAGTCACAACGGAGTAGCAGCAAGATTTTTACTTCATCACATAGAATCAGAATTTAGATTCTTAAAAAATGTAAATAGAAAATGTATTTTTTGCTATGTAATTATGTTATTCAGTGAAACAAACAGGGACAATGTTTTTTCAAGTCCTTTTACTTCCTCATTGTGTCCCATAAGGGGTCAATATTATAGTGCAGTAATAAGAAAATTAATTGCAAATTACACACGTGACAATGTCATGAATTTCAAAAAAAATACTTGAAATAAGACTACGCTAAATTCTATTTGAAAGAGTTCAGTCTCAGCTCACAATCACACAGAACAGGGAGAAGGGCACAAGAAATATTGCTCAACACATTGCAGATTTTGTTTGTAAGGCAGCAAAAGCCAAGTTTTATCTTCACTTATAGCTTGGAATGACCTTTTACCATTGGGTATCTAGATTCAACATAAATTGGACCTGTTGCAATTAATCTGTTTTTAATTAGAAATCTATCAGAATCTTTGATGGTGTTACATTTGAATCTAAACAATCTGTATTGACTACTTATACCAGATCTGATTATAACTCCTTATATATAACTTACAACTTAATTATCATTCCTCTTAATTATTTCTTCCATTTTTACAACTGAAACCTTTTCTGTCCCTGACTTTGAGTGGTGAAAAGTTACAGCTCCAGTTTTAATGCAAAAATAAATGTTGACAAGGGCAAATTTGCTAGTGCACAGCATGCTATGCAAAGATTTAACTCCAACAATGAAGAAACTTGCTAACCACCATCAGAAGACTAGAATGCACAGCTTTGATACTGGTAAACCACATAATCTCATTGCTCAATTTCATGGAGTTTTAGCCAAAGAAGTATTTCTAAGGACTGTGCTGCAGGCTTGGCTAGATTCTAATCTGAATCTCAACCTGACATGATTTTCCAGCTGACAGGATGGGAATATGACACAAAACAGAGCATCAGCAAGTGTTGGTCTTTTACCTGTTCTGGAGCCCCAGAGTCCACTGCATGAACATTGTTCCATATTAGCCCACGTTGGACTGATGGCGTCTGAATTAATTTTCCACTTTAGCAGCTGTCATCGCTACAAAGCTATGCATCAGTGCATGTGAAAGCTTTTTTTTTATAATTTAACTTTACCTAACTGTATTACTCCTTCGAAACTAATGGTAAATTGCTATGCTTCTTAGCCAGGCAACATAAATTGCTGAAGCTGTACAACCTTGGTCATAAATTGAAAACAATCCAATATAAAGTATTCGATTTAAGGTCAGACATTTAAATTGGACTATCACTTTTCCATAAACTGATCTCCTGAAGGCAGTACATAAAACCTACAAAATCAATCAACAGTGTTAGACAAAGTTCCTTTTGTCTGTTTTGATGAAAAATCTAGTTTTATGAGGGCTGGCAAATGTGGAAAGTTTCCAAAAAAAGGGTGGAAAATTTTATGGACTTAAAAAAAAAATCTCAAAACTGTAAAGACTGAATTCAATTTTGTTACCAACTTAAACAAAACTGCTTTCTCATCATCATCCTCTGACAATTTTTAACATCTTAAGTGAATTGAAATGCACCCCACTCTCATTATAAAACTAGGCTCTGGAAGGCATTCTGCACATTATGCTAAGGCACAGTGAATGCCATATAATGCAGCTCACAGTGTAGCATAAAATTAATCAGCATCCAAGGTCCAGCAGCCTCAAAACAGAGTCCTCTGAGGGTATATTTATTGCATGATATTGTAGAAGTAGTTATACTTGTGAAAACAATATTTTCATGCTTTTCACAGGGTGACCCTGGGATGAGTACTGGATGAGCAGAAATTCCCTCCAATTAAATATTGAAAGACTGAAGCCATTGTTTTCGGTCCTCAGTCCCAACTCCGTTCCCTAGCCACTGATTCCATCCGTCTCCCTGGCAACAATCTGAGCTCAAGCCAGTCTATTCACAATCTTGGCATCACATTTGATCTAGAGGTGAGCTTCCGACCTCATACTCATGCCATGACTAAGACCGCCAATTTCTACCTCCTTCCACCTATTCCATCACTTGTCTTGGCCCCTATCTTAGCTCATCTGCTGCTGAAACCCTGATCAATCCCTTCGTTACCTCTAGGATCAACTATTCCGAAGCATCCCTGGCTGGCCTCCCACATTCTACCCTCTGTAGACTTGAGGTCATCCAAACCCTTGTGGCCCATGTCTTAACTCATGACAAATCCTGTTCCACTTTCACCCCTGTTCTTGCTGATCTACATCGGCTCCCAGTCAAGCAAAGTCTATCGCCCCCGTTCTTGCTGATCTACATCAGCTCCCAGTCAAGTAAAGTCTTGGTTTTAAAATTCTCATCCTTGGTTTCAACTCTCTTTATGATGTTGCTCTCACTATTCTTTGTAATCCTTTCCAACCCCACAACCCTCTGAGATATCTGCACTCCTCTGTCTCATCTGCATTCCCAATTATAATTGCTCCATCACTGGTGGCCATGCCTTCAGTTGTCTAAGCCCCAAGCTCTGGCATTATCTCCCTAAACCTCTTTGCCTCTCTACTTTGCTTTCCTCCTTTAAGGCACTTCTTAAAACAATGCTTTGACCAAGCTTCTGATCATCTGACCTAACATCTTCTTTTGTGGCTCAGTGTCACACTTTGCTTTATAATACTACTATAAAATGCCATGGGATGTTTCATGTTAATGACGCTATATATGTTGTTGTTGACCCAACCAACAAAAACACAAATCATGTATACCCTGTACTGCAAACCTACATGTAGTTCATAGGTGGCAGAATGTACAAAGCAATTTTAAATATTCTTACATGCTCCACTCCAACCGAAATGTATAACAGGAATATTGTATTCCAATTAATAAACTGTGGGGAACTGCCATAAAATATCTCCCACAGATAACCCAGCCAGGCCTGTAAACTAGCCAATTTAAGGTAGATATCCTTTCCTGCACACACACCAGCAGTTACTTTCTTGACGAACAAAGAACGAGTAAATGTTGACATTTGGAGATGTCCTCAGGTTCATGCACTATACATGCTATGTACTGCTCTAAAATAGTCCCAAGTGTGTTAGTTTACCTATCTATTGATGGAGAATAAGTTTTGCAAGCACTCCACAAACCCACAAAATGTGCTACTGCCACATTTCAAATTCACCCAAATGATATGCAGTTCACCAAAGAGCATCCTGAGTCTTGCTTCCTTCCAGTTGAAGACAGATATTCCCTCATTGACAACTGCCCAATGATTATCAAATCACAAAGAAAGCACAGATGAAAAGGCAAGTTGGCCGATCCAACCTTTGCCATCAGGAAAGCCCACAATCTCTCACTGCCCAATTAAACATCCAATGGACTCTTAAAGGTTGTTGTCGCTTCTAATTTACACTGACATCCATTGCATTTGTTGATCATACCTGTACAAAACACACAAAATAGTCCTAAATGTGCCTTTTGCCATTTTGAACTTGTGCCCTTTGTCCTTTTAAGCAACAACTTGAAGTATTGCTCTAAATTTGACTCTTCTCCATCACTTACTATCTTGCATACCTCTGTGGGGTCTCCTCTCTGCTTCCATTCAAAGCTAAAAAGTTTCTCAGGTCTTTTCTCATAGAAGAAAGCCAAAGAAGCAAGGTGATGTCAAGGGCCCCACTAAGGCCATGGTGAAAACAATGGATAAACTCCACAGTGACTGAATCTATCCTCTCCCCTCCCAAGGGCAGCAATGCTCATAGGATACACAATTCAGGAAATTCTAGGTAATCTATTCATTAATCTTAACATGTGAAAAATCATGGACTATGCTCCTCTTTTTCACAAAATGCAATGCCTGCAAGTTGCAAAATCACCCGTTAAATTCAGAGTCTACAAACATGACCAAGCCCCTCTCTCTCAATTTCAACCTTGGCCATCACAACAATATTTAGAAATTGTTAATTTTTTGCTTCCAGTGTACAATATGCTGGCAAAAGTTACAATAAGCACGCTCATCTCAATAAGATATTCTTTCAGAACAAACCAAACTCTTTGAATACTGAAAGGAAAACAGGTTGCCAATAACCTCAATCCTCATGCATAGCTTATAGTTATTTCCAGTGACCTGAGTTTACAGTACAGCAAGAGTGTAACAGCATGAATGTCCAGGTCATCTGAAGCCAGCAGGGCTCCAGTGATAAGCCAGAATCTTTCATTCCTGATGATGTCACATCCTCTAAAGACAAAATAACAGTCTTACTGCAGTTTGGTTTGTACCCCCATGACCTTACTATAACACGTTTGCAAGTGAAAGCAGTAGTTAGTTGGCTTGCATACAATGCATCATGCATGCACTATTACCAAGTTGTTTCAAGTTCTGTCCAAAACCCTCTGAAAAGAAAACAAAGGTGGAGAGATGATGGAAACATCCCGTTGTAGCAGCTTTTGGAGAAAGAACAGGGAAATTCCCATCCCACAGTTGCACATTCTAGCTTGCGGTTCATCAGAAAAGGCTTTTAAACTTTGAGCAATGCCTCCAAATTTGAATCTTTGAAAAATCCCAGTGCATGTCTTTTTCAGCACCTGGCGAAAACAGTAAGACCACTGCACAAGAACCAAGCTACTGCAAATCATATTAAGCAAGTTCTATGCATAATAAATCTTCTACTTGTTCCTAAGAAAACTAGTTTGATCCCAGTGGATATTTGTGGCAACATCGATAAATCTAACTAACAAATTTAAAATTCTGTTTTTAAGCAGAACAAAAAAGTGATATGGAATGCAAATTAAGATCATTATTCTTTCCTTTAGAAGCACAGAAACTGACATCTTGCAGTACTCCAGTTCAAAAGTCTGGCATGTCACTAGTGAGAAGGGGATACCAGCTCAGGAATTAGCGTTTTAAAATAATCTTATTAGGTAGTCATTATTTCACAGATGTTTCACCTTGCTTTGTAGTAACAACAACTTGCATTTATATAGTACTTTTCATGTAGAAAACTGCACAGCACCTTCTTCTCTCATTAGCTAAAAACAAAAAGCTAAAGCCTGGCCACTGACTTTGCATATGTGGCACTTCTGTTTATCTGGATGTTAAATATCTCCAAAAGTTGCTTATGTCGGAGAAGCACAGCTTTTGGTCAAAATCACATAGTCATAATTTTTCAAGATCTTTCATAGTTTCCTTCTAGTTTAGCCATTTTACATTCATGAAATCTTTCTTGTTATTACTCTCATAAGCTAGTATTTTCATTTAAGGTTTTGTAATTTCAGTATGGCTGTGTCAAGGTAGCCATAATGGTCCTCTGCACTCAAAGATAAAGACTTTTTTTAAATTTGTATTTGGGATGTGAACGTCACTGGCAAGGCCAGCAATTATTGCCCATTCCTATTTGCCCTTTGAACAGGTGGTGATGAACCATCAACAACTGAGTGGCTTACTGGCCATTTCAAAGGGCAGAAGTAGGCCAGGACAGGCAAGGACTGCAAATTTCCTCCTCTGAAGGACATTGGTGAGCGAGGAGGTCTTTGCAACAATCTGGTAGTTTCATGATCAGTATTAACGAGACTAGCGTTTTATTTCAGATTTATTAATTAACTGAATTACACACAGATTACACATAAATGAGGGAAGTTTAACATAATTTGCAAAATGTGGTATAAATCTGCAATTCTTAGCAATTTTTTTTCTGGACTTCCCAGACCTCCAACCACCCACTCTAGTGCCAAACCCCAGCATGAAGTAGACCACCTCATCCCCTTCTGGAACTCCCTCCCACACAACAAGCCAGAACTACATTGAACTCCCCTCAACACCATCTGAGCGCCTAGTGACTCTCACACAGATAGGTTACAACAACTTGTCCAACCCTGCCCTGATAAATCCTGCATTCCCTAGTCTTCAAGAGGGGTAAGATAAAGATGATAAAAGGCCTGTGCATGAAAACCACAGAGAAATAAGGCCAAAATAAGAAAAGACTTGTGGAAAAAGTGAAGAGTGCAAAAAAAAAACCACTGAACACAGGTTGAGATAACCTAATGTGAAACAGATTACAGAACCAACCAGATAAATGCTAATGAATGAATAAAAGAAAAGGCATGGGAAGAATTAGGGAGTAGGGAAAAAGGTAAAGAATAGCTATTCCTACCACTCCACCCGCCCACCCCCCGCCAGCAATAAACACAAGCAGAGCTCATTTATTAATAATAGCAGATTTACATCAAACAAACACCAAGGATTGTATAGCTATCTGGAATGTTTCATATTCTGTCAAAGTATGTGTATCGTAACATTTCTTGACAAAGTGATAAAAATGCAATGCTTACATTTGATGAGCAATTTATTTTCTGTACCTTACATAATTGTAAGATCAAAACAGAAAATCCCTCATTTTCCAATGGTATTGCAGTCCTTATAGAATCAAATTATTCAAGCTTTTAAAAGATTGCTGTAAATGATCAATTAAGTATTTTGTGAATAGTTGAATAATCGATCCCTGCTTTTCAAGGTGTAGATTTCCCCTTAAAATCATTCAATACTTGCTTACCATGAAACTTAGATACCAAAAAATAATTTAACTAAACCTAGCTCAATTAATAATTTGAAGGATGTGTATGATCAGGCTGTAAATTAAGCAGACATAGCCCACCACCTCTGAGAGGGAAAATGTTCATGCAGAAATGATTTACTTGTTAAAAAAGCTACAAACCATTCAAATTCACTTTTAGGATTATCTTCACTTGCACAGAGATTAATACTTTTGATAATTCAACTTGGAATCCAGTATCTTGTAATAAATATAAAAGCAAAATACTGAGGATGCTGGAAATCTGAAACAAAAACAAAAATAGCTGGAAAAACTCAGCAGGTCTGACAGCATCTGTGGAGAAGCACACAGTTGACGTTTCGAGTCCGTATGACTCTTCAACAGAACTCTTGTAACAAATAGTTAGCTGGTTTTGGAGTAGGCATACATTTTCTTTTTACAATAGCTTTTTGACAATGGTGTTTTGCAACTTGGTCATTAAGAACGTATAGTGATGGAATTATTACACAAATACTCATGCAAATACTTCAGAATATTGTCTGACATAAACTCCTAACTGTGCAATGTGCCTGCAATTTTCCAATGAGTGCTGCTTGTATGCAAGGTCTTGGCACTGAAATGATATCAAAATTTTCCCTATAGAATTGAAAATGTATGATTTATACAAAGCAAGGTCCATTTCAAAACACATTATTCTGTTCTTCTACTCCCATTGTGCAAGTAACATGTATGAACGCCTGTAGGCATAGGGTTAGCAACCCTCCAAGATTGCCCTCAAGTTCTCAGGAATCAAAGATCAATCTGGTGCAATAAAAAATTGTCTCCTTTTTATTTAAGTTTCTTTAAACACTTTTGGTTACCCATTATAAAGAAAAGAAATACTTCAATTTGCATAGCGTCTTTTACAACCACTGGACGTCTTAAATCGCTTTACAGCCATTGAAGTAGTTTCAAATGTAGTCACTGTTGTAAAGTAGGAAACACAAGCCAATTTGCAGACAGCAAGCTCCCACAAACAGCAATGAGATAATGACCAGATAATCTGTTTCTGTGATGTTGTCTGAGGGATAAATAATAGCCAGAACACCAGGGATAACTCACTCGCTCTTTTTTGAAGTAGCACCTTGGATCTTTCACATCCACCTATAGGGCTGACCGGGCCATGGTCTCATCCAGAAGATGGCACCTCTGACAATACTGCACTGGAGCCTTGATTTTTGTGCTCAAGCATGAACATGGAAATTGGACATGGAACAGGGGAAAAAATTGCATTTGTCTGTCAAGAATCACCTAATCAGGTAATGAAGAGTCTATTTGCTTTCCAATTGGCTGAATAAGGCAATGCGCTAGAAGGATGAGCATGTTGAGTGATGGAGGCCAGGTAGAGGGAAGAGAACAAAAGATGGAAGCAAAAATAAGAAGAAAAAGAGAAAAAGTAGTTTGGAATGGAAGAACTTTCAATCTCAATGAATTCTTTACCTGGCTTTCTTCTTCCCTACACAAATGCAGTATTTCAAGCCCAAACTACCTAGACTCATAATGAACAAAACCAAAGTTGATTATTTTACAACTCTGGTGAGCCTATGCAAAGCTTCTCACCTTACAAAAAAAATTACTCAACAGTCAAGTCAAAGATTTCATTTGAACACACCTGCAGTTGAGTTTAACTACAATTAATTGTTCAAGTACTCAGCATTTCAACGCCAAAATAAAAACATCAAACCCATTTTCAAAAGGAATCCAGCATCTGATGACAGGAAGTCACTTATGATGTTTAGTTAAAACCTAATAAGGCATATTGAAGCTATTAGGGCGCTAAGCCAGTGTTTATGGCTCCCAGCTTGCCTATTTTGAAAAAAGAGCAGAGTGTTTGATGAAAAAAAGATCGTTAACCTATCCAAATGTCCAAAATCATCTACAGATGACACATATAAATAATACTGGAACATAAATTCCCTTTCTCTCTAGCAGGTAGGAAGTGAAAAACAATTACACACACACAAAAATATATACACTTCAGTCTTTCCAGTTGCTATACAAGGTAATGAATCCTGTATGCAAATAGGGATTAGTCCTTTCATTCAGACATTGTTCTATGCATCTACTGTATTTATCTAGAAACACAAGAATTCAAAGACCACAATTCTTGCATTATGTGAGCCAGATCACATAAGCTCTCTTCTGGCAGAACTGTTGTACAGTAATCACATTTTAAATTGAACTACCTAGTGCAGTGCTTCACCATAAAGAAGATGGACAAAAAGGCACTTCACTCTGCAGCTGTAAGTGCAGGTGTTACCTTTGTCATCTGGTGCAGCTGTATTGCATGACTACGTACCAATGGATCTCGAGAACTATTTTTAAGCAGAATAGAATAATGCAGCGATGATAAGAACATGGTGCATCTCTGCAAAGCAATACGGAACAAAGTTCTCTTTAACCTGTATAATCAACTACTACTCTTGTAGGACTCTGAATTCTGCGCCAGTTTAACTTGACAACAGATAGCCACCTTTTCAAATTCAAAAGATTCAATAAGGGGGCTCTTATGATGAAAGGAGATGATGAAAGCTGTTTTGTTGGTAGATGAAAACTGCAGTAAACTTTTTGTGCAATTGAGAAACCAAGGTGAAGGTCCACTTCAGGACACACAAGGTGAAAACAGCTAAAGAGGAGTCATGGTAAAAGAGGATATGATGATTAGGTAGCATGAAAGTAGTAAGAAGTTCCATATTTCTGAAGTCCCAAGAAAGAATAAACTAGAGCAGGGGATTGTGCAATACATCTTGATTTCAACAGAGTGGAGAAGTCACACAATATTTTAGACATTGTGTGTAAAATAAAAACTTTCTAGCCTTGAAACCAATCAAGCAAATTTCTCAAATATCATTCTTAATCTTACTTAGTCACTCCAGCCCACCGCTTTTCATATTTCATGCAGGTATGGCCCCAGCAGCTCCAAATTATATTTTATTATTACTCCTTTTCCATAACTACCCTTATAATTTTCACTCTCATTCTTTCCAGATAATTAGCAAATTTCTGTTTTTAAAAAGAAATTAATCAAAATAACACTAACTGCTTTTGTTGGGACACTAATCCACACATTTACTGCTCTTCAGGGTTTAGGAAAGACCTTTTAAATTCCTCTAGTCTGAATTGAGTTTCATCAATATCTTGGCGCATACCGCAAATTAAATAACCTGCTTACATCTATATTATTTGTTTCAGCACTTTCATGGTTTGGATCTTATACTTCTCAATCGTCTTTAATTCAACAAAGATGATTGTTCAATTCCATAAGTTTTCCTTTCTACACCAACAACACTTCCCATTTACAAAGCACCTTTCGTACAGTTAAATATCCAAAGGTGCTTCACAGAGGTATGAGAGACAAAAAAAAGAGCCATAGGAGGAGATATTGGTGGGAATAATTATAACCACGGTCAAAGAGATGGGTTCTAACAGTGACCTTAAAGGAGGTGGTGAAGAGACAGAGGTGTTTAGAAGTAAATCAAGCCTTGGGCCTACGCTGAAGGCACGCAACAATGCTGAAGAAAGACAATCAGAGGAATGGAGAGTTTTGAGGGGGGAAATTTTAGTGCAAAACCTCAAATTAAAAAACTTAGTTCTCATGTTTAAATGCCTTCATAATCTCATCCCTGTCCATCTGCAACATTCTCCACTTCTACAACCTCCTCTCCATTCCTCCAACTGCAGCCTCTCCTGCACCAAATTGGTGAGAAGGGTTGTGAAAGACTGCAGAAGGAACAGTAAAGTTAACAGAAACAAAAAAAACCCTGGAAAAACTCAGCAGGTCTGGCAGCATCTGTGGAGAGGAGCACAGTTAACGTTTCAAGTCTGCATAACTCTTCAACAGAACTAAGGAAAAATAGAAAAGGGGTGAAATATAAGCTGGTTTAAGGGTGGAGGGGGGGGGGGACACAAGAAGATCTGGATAGAGGGCCAGTGATAGGTGGAGATAACCAAAAGATGTCACAGATAAAAGGAGAAAGAGGTGTTGAAGGTGGTGATATTATCTAAAGGAATGTGCTAATTAAGAGTAGAAAGCAGGACGAGCAAGGTACAGACAGCCCTAGTGGGGGTGGGGTGAAGGAATCGAAAAAGGCTAAAAGATAGAGATAAAACGATGGATGGAAATACATTTAAAAATA
Source organism: Cetorhinus maximus (assembly GCF_964194155.1). Classification (NCBI taxonomy): domain Eukaryota; kingdom Metazoa; phylum Chordata; class Chondrichthyes; order Lamniformes; family Cetorhinidae; genus Cetorhinus; species Cetorhinus maximus. Next base: position 4,540,185 of record NC_135888.1, read on the forward strand.
ATGGAAATAGGTGGGAAAAGAAAAATCTATATAAATTATTGGAAAAAACAAAGAGGGGAAAATCGGAAAGGGGGTGGGGATGGAGGAGAAAGTTCATGATCTAAAATTGTTGAACTCAATATTCAGTCTGGAAGGCTGTAAAGTGCCTGGTCGGAAGATGAGGTGCTGTTCCTCCAGTTTGCGTTGAGCTTCACTGGAACAATGCAGCAAGCCAAGGACGGACATGTGGGCATGAGAGCAGGGTGGAGTGTTGAAATGGCAAGCGACAGGGAGGTCTGGGTCATGCTTGCGGACAGACCGAAGGTGTTCTGCAAAGCGGTCACCCAGTCTGCGTTTGGTCTCTCCAATGTAGAGGAAACCGCATTGGGAGCAATGAATGCAGTAGACTAAGTTGAGGGAAGTGCAAGTGAAATGCTGCTTCACTTGAAATGAGTGTTTGGGCCCTTGGATGGTGAGGAGAGGGGAAGTAAAGGGGCAGGTGTTGCATCTTCTGCGGTTGCATGGGAAGGTGCCGTGGGAGGGGGTTGAGGTGTAGGGGGTGATGGAGGAGTGGACCAGGGGGTCACAGAGGGAACGATCCCTACGGAATGCCGCCGGGGGGGGGGTGAAGGGAAGATGTGTTTGGTGGTGGCATCATGCTGGAGTTGGCGGAGGATGATCCTTTGAATGCGGAGGCTGGTGGGGTGATAAGTAAGGACAAGGGGGACCCTATCATGTTTCTGGGAGGGAGAAGAAGGTGCGAGGGCGGATGCGCGGGAGATGGGCCGGACACGGTTGAGGGCCCTGTCAACCACCGTGGGTGGAAAACCTCGGTTAAGGAACAAAGAGGACATGTCAGAGGAACTGTTTTTGAAAGTGGCATCATCAGAACAGATGCGACGGAGGCGAAGGAACTCCATCCCATTTTCTCAGTTCCTTCGCCTCCATCGCATCTGTTCTAATGATGCCACTTTCAAAAACAGTTCCTCTGATATGTCCTCCTTCTTCCTTAACCGAGGTTTTCCACCCACGGTGGTTGACAGGGCCCTCAACCGTGTCCGGCCCATCTCCCAGGCATCCTCCCTCACACCTTCTTCTCCCTCCCAGAAACATGATAGGGTCCCCCTTGTCCTCACTTATCACCCCACCAGCCTCCGCATTCAAAGGATCATCTTCCGCCATTTCCACCAACTCCAGCATGATGTCACCACCAAACACATCTTCCCTTCATCCACCCTGGCGGCATTCTGTAGGGACCATTCCCTCCGTGACAGTCTGGTCCACTCCTCCATCACCCCCTACACCTCAACCCCCTCCCACGGCACCTTCCCATGCAACCGCAGAAGATGCAACACCTGCCCCTTTACTTCCCCTCTCCTCACCGTCCAAGGGCCCAAACACTCCTTTCAAGTGAAGCAGCATTTCACTTGTACTTCCCTCAACTTAGTCTACTGCATTCGTTGCTCCCAATGCGGTTTCCTCTATATTGGAGGGACCAAACGCAGACTGGGTGACCGCTTTGCAGAACACCTTCGGTCTGTCCGCAAGCATTACCCAGACCTCCCTGTCGCTTGCCATTTCAACACTCCACCCTGCTCTCATGCCAACATGTCCGTCCTTGGCTTGCTGCATTGTTCCAGTGAAGCTCAATGCAAACTGGGGGAACAGCACCTCATCTTCCGACTAGGCACTTCACAGCCTTCCGGACTGAATATTGAGTTCAACAATTTTAGATCATGAACTTTCTCCTCCATCCCCACCCCCTTTCCGATTTTCCCCCTCCTTTTTGTTTTTTCCAATAATTTATATAGATTTTTCTTTTCCCACCTATTTCCATTATTTTTAAATGTATTTCCATCCATTGTTTTATCTCTACCTTTTAGCCTTTTTCGATTCCTTCACCCCCCCCCACCCCCACTAGGGCTGTCTGTACCTTGCTCGTCCTGCTTTCTACCCTTAATTAGCACATTCCTTTAGATAATATCACCACCTTCAACACCTCTTTCTCCTTTTATCTGTGACATCTTTTGGTTATCTCCACCTATCACTGGCCCTCTATCCAGATCTTCTTGTCCCACCCACCCCCCTTAAACCAGCTTATATTTCACCCCTTTTCTATTTTTCCTTAGTTCTGTTGAAGAGTCATGCAGACTCGAAACGTTAACTGTGCTCCTCTCCACAGATGCTGCCAGACTTGCTGAGTTTTTCCAGGTATTTTTGTTTTTGTTTTGGATTTCCAGCATCCGCAGTTTTTTGCTTTTATTATAGTAAAGTTAACAGAGTGGGAAGATTGGGGGCAGATGCAGTTCAAGAAAATGAAGCAATACATCTTGGGAAGGCTAGGGAAAGGAAATACACTTTAAATGGTGCAACTTTGAATGGAGTAGAGAGGCAGAGGAACTTTGGTACATGGAATAACAGGGCATTAAAAATGGCAATGCAAATAGGAAGTGCACAAAAAGCCAAACGGATCCTTGGCTTTTTATCTCAAGGGATGGGATACAAAAGCAAAGGAGGTAATCTTAAAACTTGCACAAGAACTTAGTTAAATTACAGTTGAGTATTGAGCATTGTTTGTACACCCTATTATAGAAAATCCTTAAAAGCAATGAAAAAGACAGTGTAGATTCACCAGGATGTAATTATGGAGGAGTCACTGCAGTTATGAAGGGAAACTTGTGACTTTAGGGCTTTTACATGAGAGCTTTATTCAGCAAGAGATAAGAAGTTTTATGGATGGCCTAAAAGAGATCTTAAAAATTATGAAGAGTTATCTTAGGGTAAACATAATAGATTGCTTCCACTGTTTGGTGAGAAAGTAACAAAATGGCAAATTTACCATACAGTCTATTCCTCAATTTTAAAAGGAATTACATTGATATAGCACCTTTCACAACCTCAGTAGATTCCAAAGCTCTTTACTGTTGTAATGTAGGAAATGCAACAGGCAATTTTGGTACAGAGAGGCCCCACAAACAACAATGTGATATTGACCAGATGATGTGTTTTAGTAATGTTGGTTGAAGAATAAATATTGGTCAGAACAATGGGGGGAGCCTAAAAACAAAAAACTACTGCGGATGCTGGAAATACAAAACAAAAACAGAATTACCTGGAAAAACTCAGCAGGTCTGGCAGCATCGGCGGAGAAGAAAAGAGTCGACGTTTCGAGTCCTCATGACCCTTCAACAGAACTGAGTATAGTTAGGAGAGGGGTGAAATATAAGCTGGTTTAAGGTGGGGGGCGGGTAGAGAAGTTGAGGGTGGGGTGGTTGTAGGGACAAGCAAGCAGTGATAGGAGCAGATAATCAAAAGATGTCACAGACAAAAGGATCAAAGAGGTGTTGAAGGTGGTGATATTATCTAAGAAAATGTGCTAATTAAGAATGGATGGCAGGACACTCAAGGTACAGCTCTAGTGGGGGTGGGGTGGAAAGACTGACAAGGTATTAGTTGTAGATTTAAAAATAATGGAAATAGGTGGGAAAAGAAAAATCTATATAAATTATTGAAAAAAACAAAAGGGAGGGGGAAGAAATGGGGTGGGGATGGGGGGAGGGAGTTTAAGATCTAAAGTTGTTGAATTCAATATTTAGCCCGGAAGGCTGTAAAGTGCCTAGTCGGAAGATGAGGTGCTGTTCCTCCAGTTTGCGTTGGGCTTCACTGGAACAATGCAGCAGGCCAAGGACAGACACCTGCCTGCTTTTCAAAACGGTGGCAGGGAATCTTCTACTTTCACTAAAAAGGGGAAGGCAAGACCTCAGATTGTCTCATCCAAAAGACAACTCCTTCAACAGTACAGCCCTCCCTCAATAACGCACTGGAGCATCAGCCTAAGTTTCACGTTCAGGTCGCTGAACAAGACTTGAACCCACAGACTTCTGACTCAGAAGAAAGAATACAACCACTGAGCCATGCTGATACCCAATTCAAAGTTGCTTAATTCAAATTATCTGATTATTTTAGAGCACTAAACACCCAGTGTGTAATCTGCACTATTTAATTCAAATTATTAAATAATTCAATTTTTGCACAAAAAAAAACAAAATTTGAAATAAATTACTTCCTTGAAAAAGTGGACTATTAAAGATTATGGGGTGAGAGCAGGGGGGTTGGCTTAAACTAGCTGGCTAATAAGGAAAATAACACTGGCACCAGCTTGATGGGCCAAATGGCTCACTTATGTACTCTAAAATTCCTTGGTTGCATTTTCCCAGCAGCAGGAAGAATAGCATTACTCTTCAATGGTGCTGTGCATCCAGAGAATGATAATTTAATTGTTAGCAGATTGTGCTTCGAGGTTGCACTATTAAAACAAATTTCCAGAAAATCTTGGCACAAACAAAGCCATACTTTTGTCAAAACACTCCGAAAAGATTTATAAAGTCTATAGGCCTAAGCCAGACACAATAACGTCACCCTTCATAATGCAGTGTGCACAAAGGAGAAATAACAGAATTCCTCTAATGGTTAGAAAAACAGGATTATAAAATGGATTGCTCTAGAAACATGTAGTTTAGCACACTTAGGAAAATGGTTTAACTAAGTCAGAGTGAACTATTGCAAATATTTCTGAAAGTGTAATTTTCCCTTTAATGGCTGTGTAGGTTTTTGAAATGATGTACATTCATTTCAAACTGTGAAAAGAGCAGCAAAACTTTGCATAATCATATCACCCTTTTTAAGATTAAAAGACTGTTCCAACTTAATTGGTTTGTCTCTCATCATTAAATGCCATACATTTACCAAATATAGTGAAAAATCATTGAGCTGCAAGTTTGAAGTTTGCATCTAGTTCACATTAAACACCTTCCTTGAAATGCAAATCCTAAAAATGAAAGAGACTTTAATTTTGCATATAAACATCCGCACCATATTTTGTCCATTGCCACCCACAAGAACAATTTAGCTTTACTAATCTTGGTAAGTATTTTGTACCATTTCTGAATCACTGATGTTTTATTGGACAAAGTGCGTAATGAGCCTGAATGGCTATGCAAAGTTGGATTTGGGAGAGAGACAAAGAGTGCAAGAGTAAAGTGCTTTGGATCACTGTTTCCAATTATTAATTGCATTCTAGTCTATGTACATAACCATGTTTGCAAGTTATATCTAGAAGTTGTTGAACGCTTGTTATTTGGTTCACACGCATGACGAGGCTCAATCTGAACCACCAACCATTTTCTTACAGTGCATCCAGACCAGAAGTTTAGGATTGGTGAGAAGTGATTTTCACTTTGAACCAAAGCTAAACTTTTGGAGTGTAAGACAAAATAACTTCAAAGTAAAGCTGAGTAAAACCATCTCCTTCAGGTCATGTTCTGACTCCAGACTCGGATTGTATTTACACTATAACTGAAGTATCAGCGTGAAGTATAGCCACTTCACACCACCATTACAGTTAAAATGTGAGTATACCATGAAAGTGTAATCCACCAAATGTGCACCCAATGCTAAAATGTTTAAGTAGATTAAACAAGCAGCTCTGAATGACTGATGGAACTATACAATTATAGACTCTTGCTGAATCATGCCTAGTATATTAAAAATACTCAAGGTTAATTTGCCAAGACTTGGTGACATACCAACCATATTACCAGTGAAAGCTGAGTAGCCACAGTCATATCTGAACCACACCTCTAATTAACATTTTTACGTAAGGTTATCAATCCCAGCAACTATAGGTAAGGAACGTAACAGTAATGCGGAGGTATAGTGCCATAACATCTTTATTTTCCTTTAATTGAAAATATGCTGGATCAAGAAGAATCAGTTTAAAAAGGTCTTAAATCCAATGAGTTCCATTAAACATCGTAGTATTCACTGTATTGCATAATTTCACAACTACTGATTCATTGTGATAAAATGTAATTTCTCTCTATTTACAACTTCACTTCAAAGTAAATGTTAACATTTGTAAACCACAAGGTGTACTAAATGAATCATGTTCTCCAATCTGCCATAGATAGATTGATAGTTTCTAAAGTTAACCAATATTCATACGAACGTACAAAAAGAAGAAATGCGATGAGTTAATATCTGGCAATCACTTTTGGCCTTGAAATGACACCAAAGCGTGAGCCTCTCTACATATTGACTTTGGAATTATACCATAAGCAATCCACAACAGGAAGTGCATTCTTGATTAGTATTCCTCGAAAAACATGAGGTTTACCTTAATTTCTTTTCCCGCAACTACATCTGCATGATGTACAAATACAAGCGAGGCTTTAACTACATCAAATATCAGGGTTTTCTATCGCAGTTGACCCCAGTCACACAATAAAGTGAGTTTGTTGCAATGTGACAAGACTGCCAACATCAATATATCAAAAACACAATAAAATTTTGCTTCAAAGTTATGCACTAAAATTTGCAACATTATCTTTTTTATTTAATGATAAATTACTTGTCTACTGGCCAGAACAATTCTCACTAGAATACACCTCCATTGCTCTATTTTCATCATCTTATTTACTAAAATGTCACCAGTTAAAAATTCAGAGAAATTTGATCTTTGAGGGAGGAGGAAAGATCGTCCTATGATACAGTTTTACTTTTGTGGTGTATTACATCATGAAAAAAAAGGACTGTACTTTTCAATTTGGCACATGCTTAATTCATACGTGATTACATAAAATGAATGGGGTAAAAATAGCCCAACCACCCACAGCAGCCTAATTTTCTATTTATTGGCTACTCAAATGAACTGCCCATTAAGGGTGGGATTTTCTTTCCAGGGCAAGAAAACGTAAATCAGGAGCATTTCCATATCCCAAGCCCACCCCAGGGATAAACAGTCACTGGCCCCAATTTTCACAGGGGTGCCCCTTTAATTGGCATGGAGACAGGTTTGGCAGCCAAGGCTAGTTCTTATGATATCTTATAAAACAAAGTGTTGGAAAAACTCAGCAGGTCTGGCAGCCACTGTAGAGAGAGAAATAGGGTTAGCATTGAGTTGAATATGACTTTTCTGCGGAGCTCTGAAGAGTCCATCCAACTCATGTGCACCACATTACTCAGGGCTTTGAGTGCATGAATTCCTCCATTGAGAAAGTGGCCAACCTCATGGAGAGCCACGTACAGCAGCACTCTCAGAGGATGTAGGAACTGCACATAGATGTTCACAGGATGCATTCCACACGACGTAGTCTTGACCAATGGCACAGGGATGTCTTGGGGGATGCCAGTTTGATGCTAGCTAGTACTTCCCTAGTCATCCAGAACGCCAGCCAAGGGCTGAGGCATCACCAAAGAAAATAAGGGTGCCGTACCTCATGCAACACCAACAATATCGACCTCCTTGACCCCTCTGACGGAAGGAGCATCTGTGCATCAAGGGCGAGTGATGGAGGCTGCCCCAGCAATGATGCAGGTGCTGCAGCCACAAGAAGTGCCCCTTTGGGCACCTCCATGACAAGGACAACCATCATATCAATTCAATCAAAGGCAAGCAAGCAAGTTGCCTCCACCTCAGAGGCCATAAAGGCAACACTGTGTAGAAGTGACGGGCGCAGAGGCACTGCATCGGGCAGAACACTGAGTGGATCACCAGGGTGTCTTCTACCAGTAACTGTGCACTGTTTTCCTTTATGAACACAATATAAATGTTGACACACGACAGGTGTGAGACACTCATTTTATTAATGGCAGAAGAAGAGGTATGAAGTGGTGAAGGCAAGCAGTGATGGTGAAACCCTTGGACAGATGTGCATCCTTCACTGCTGGTAAGAGTTTACATGATCCAGGCTGCATCTCCAATGAAGTGTTCTCACAGGCTGCCCAGAGTGAGTCCCATACCACACTGTTCCTTCTGGGTCAGAAGCGCTCAACTGAAATATACCTGGATCAGATGCTCCCTGACACTGATGGCATCCAGGCCCTCCTGTGCAGCTGGGACACCTGCATGCTACATCCTCCCCTTCTGCTACATCCTGCTCCTCCTCTTCCTCCAATGAGCTGTGTCCCTCCAGGATGTCAACCTCCAAGGTCCACACCTTTCTAGAGGGCCCTTTTATGGAGCAGACCACCACAACAAGCAAAACGCTTGCAGGAGTAAATTACATGACATGACCCGCACCACCTGACAGATCCAGGCACCAGAACTGCATCACCAGAAGTCCAACAGCCTACTCAATGGTTGTCCCGGGTGGGCAGGTGACTTTGATTGTATCACCTCTATGCATCTGGGTCAGGTTCTCATAGATGGGTGAGTAGTCATCTCTTCAAGGGATATCCCTTATCTTCTAAAATCAATCCACATAGTTTGTGGGTGGAATGATGATCTACAGCAGCCAGGTATGGTGGAGGATGAAGGAGTCACGGCAGCTGCAAACATTCACGAGGAGAGCTCTTGTTGTGGTCACAAATCAGCCGAACTGAGAGGAAGTGGAAGCTCTTCCTGTTGGTAAATCTGACTGGTCGGTCACTGGTGCCTTGATGGCCACATGGGTGCCCTGCACCTGAGGGAATTCAGCAATTGAGGCGAAACCAACTGGGACTGTGTCTTTAAATATAAGGCAAATGATAGGGGTCATGTGGTATGTGCTGGAGTCTTTGACTGTAAAAGCTGAGTGGTAATTGGTAAGGACAAAAGAGAAGACTTAAATTGTGTTATTCAAAGGGAGGTGACCGATACTTACTTTTGAGGATAATCACAGCTGTTGTTATGTCCACAAGCGAACGGTTTTAAGTCTCCTGGCTGAAAACCATAAAGATGTTACTGGTATCAGGACTGTAAATAATTGTGCTGAAACCTGCCCCTTTGTTTCTTAGGTGAAAGGCTGTTGCAGTTAGCTAATTAACATTTTTACTTGGAGACATGGCTAAGGTGTTTCATGTTGCCATGGAGAAGGGGATAGGGGAAGTCATTTCTGAGATCAAGTTACAGGCTTCTGATAAACCCAGGAATATCACAAAGACAGTTGCAGCTTTAGTCTTGTGTAGTTTGCAGCTCAGGACTGCACCTTAAACAGGGAAAATAATAATAACTTTATCATTCATCGTGTGGAATGCAGGTGGGAGTTCACACTCAATTGGGAGACAAGAGTTCAGGAAGAGGGATAAAAAAAAAAGAGGCTGGCAGATTTGCCTAGCTTGGAGTTAGAGAAGGAAATCTACAGTAACTCTCAGAGTGGACAGCAGTCAGAAATCTTTCTGGTTGGAGCTGAAAGCACCCAAGTTGGTAGGAGTTCAGAAGGCGGAGCAAAAGAATTTGCCAAGAGCTGTGGAACTGCTGTGACCAGAAGAATAGGATTATTAGAAACCTGGGATGTTTCTAATTTTCTGTCGAAATCATGGAATTGTGAGTGAAGTTCAGGCTTGGGCTGAAAAGTCCTAGACACTACAAGGCAGTTGTGGAAAAGTTTGGAAATTAGTCCGAAGAATTTTAGTCTAAAATATATGTGACTGTGTTTTATTACATTTTTCGAAGTAAAGCATAAGTAATTACTTAAGACAGCATTTATTTAGTAGTGTTTGATTTACTTGATTCTTATACTTCAAAGTAAAATTCATTTGTTTTAAACCATGGAATCTTGGTGGCTTCATCCTTTCAGAAAATAACTGGGTGTTCAAATTTCCCTTTAAACGTCTCTACGGAGATGGTAACACTTTCCAATGCCCTCCTGATTTCAGGACTCTGGTCAGCCTGCAGTGGGTGTTGCTCCTCAGCACCACTGAACTCAAAATCTGAGACTGGTACTCCTAGTGCCAGCTGCAGCTCTCCTTATGCATAGGTGCTCCCCCCCCCCACCCCCCGCAATTGTGTTTGGCAGCCTTGGCCTTCCTCGTATGGCTCCAGAATTCCCTTGCGCTGCTTGAGCACTTACTTACCACTCTCCCTCCAACCTGTGTGCCAGTGGCCAAGCTCCTCTCCGTGCGTTCACCCTTTCCTGGAGTCCACCTAATTCCATGGGACAGCCATGCCAAATCGCTAGGTAGAACTTGCCACTTTGGCTAGTAGAACTGAAGGTATCAACTGGCCACCATTATGTATCTCACTCAAGCTCCTTGAGCAGATACTGCCAGTAGTTACACACCAAGCTCCTTGAGCAGATACTGCCAGTAGTTACACGCCAAGCTCCTTGAGCAGATACTGCCAGTAGTTACACGCCAAGCTCCTTGAGCAGATACTGCCAGTAGTTACACGCCAAGCTCCTTGAGCAGATACTGCCAGTAGTTACACGCCAAGCTCCTTGAGCAGATACTGCCAGTAGTTACACGCCAAGCTCCTTGAGCAGATACTGCCAGTAGTTACACGCCAAGCTCCTTGAGCAGATACTGCCAGTAGTTACACACCAAGCTCCTTGAGCAGATACTGCCAGTAGTTACACGCCAAGCTCCTTGAGCAGATACTGCCAGTAGTTACACACCAAGCTCCTTGAGCAGATACTGCCAGTAGTTACACACCAAGCTCCTTGAGCAGATACTGCCAGTAGTTACACACCAAGCTCCTTGAGCAGATACTGCCAGTAGTTACACACCAAGCTCCTTGAGCAGATACTGCCAGTAGTTACACACCAAGCTCCTTGAGCAGATACTGCCAGTAGTTACACGCCAAGCTCCTTGAGCAGATACTGCCAGTAGTTACACACCAAGCTCCTTGAGCAGATACTGCCAGTAGTTACACACCAAGCTCCTTGAGCAGATACTGCCAGTAGTTACACACCAAGCTCCTTGAGCAGATACTGCCAGTAGTTACACACCAAGCTCCTTGAGCAGATACTGCCAGTAGTTACACCCCAGCCCAAGATGCAGATTCTGCTGGTGAATGGTGAAGAATCATTAATGGAACTCTGGAAAAATGGTAGCAGATCAGTAGAACTACCGATCTGATAACAGATAACGAGGCCATTCAGAAGACCAATAACTGAGTCCACAGCTAAGTCCTCAATGGAAAAGAAAATTGGTTCAATGGTAGAAAGCAAAGAATGGTGGCGAATGGAAGCTTTTCACACTGGAGGTGGCATGCAATGGGGTTCCCCCAAGGGTCAGCTTTGAATCCATAGCTCTTCTCAATTCTTATAAGCTACCGAGGCTTGGATATATGTAGCAGCGTTCTAAAAGTTGCAGGTGATACAAAACTTGGTAAAGTAGTAGATCATGAGGAGGATGACAGAATGACAAGGGATGGTTAAAATGGTCAGAAGCATGGCAGACAGAATTCAATGCAGGGAAATGTGAATTAATGCACTTTAGAAGGGCATATATGGAAAGGCAATATACTATGAGCAGCTTGATTTTATAAAGTGTAAGTCAGCAGAGAGGCCCAAGTGCCCGTATACACAAATCCTTAAAGGTGGCACAGAAAATTGATATGGTTAAAAAAAAATCACGAGTTGCTTTTGTTTATTAATAGAGGAATAGAACATAAAAGTAAAGAGACCATGCTAGAACTTCATAAGTCACTGGTTAGGCCTCAGCGGGAGTACATACGAACATACAAATTTGGAGCAGAAGTAGGCCACTCAGCCCCTCGAGCCTGCTCTGCCATTCAATAAGGTCATAGCTGATCTGATTGTAACTTCCCACCTACCCCAATAACCTTTCACTCCCTTGTTTATCAACAGTCTATCTACCTCTGCCTTAAATATGCTCAAAGGCTCTGCTTCCACTGCTGTTTGAGAAAGTGAGTTCCAAAGACTCACGGCCCTCAGAAAAAAAAAATTCACCTCATCTCTATCTTAAATGGGAAACCCCTTATTTTTAAAACCGTGACCCCGAGTTTTAGTTTCTCCCACAAGAGGAAACATCCTCATCATATCCGCTCTGTCAAGGCCTCTCAGATCTTAAAGGGTTCAATTAAGTCACCACTTACTCTTCTAAACTCCAGTGGATGCAAGCCTAGCCTGTCCAGCCTTTCCCAATAAGGCAACTTGCCCATTCCTGGTATTGGTCTAGTAAACCTTCTCCGAATTGCTTCTACCACATTTACATCTTTGCTTAAATAAGGTGACCAATACTGTACACAGTATTCTAGATGTGGTCTCACCAATGTCCTGTACAACTGGAGCATAACCTCCGTACTTTTATATTCATTTCCCCTCACAATAAACAATTAGTTTTCCTAATTACTTGCTGTACCTGCATACTAGCCTTTTATGATTAGGACACCAAATTCCTCTGAATAAGAGCTCTGCAATCTCTCACCATTTAGATAATATGCTTCTTTTTTATTCTTCCTACCAAAATGGATAATTTCACATTTGCCCACATTATACTCCATTTGCCAGATCTCTGCCCACTCCTTAACCTATGTCCCTTTGTAGCCTCCTTATATCCTGTTCACAACTTACTTTCCTACTTATTTTTGTGCCATCAGCAAATTTAGCAACTATACCTTCGGTCACTTCATCCAAATCATTTATATAAAGTGTCAAAAGTTGAAGCCCCAGCATTGATTGCTGTGGCACATCACTCGTTACATCCTGCCAACCAGAAAAAGACCTATTTATGCCTGCTCCGTTTCCTGCTGGCTAGCCAATTTTCCATCCATGCCAATATGTTACCCCTACATCACGAACTTTTATGTTTTGCAATAACCTTTGATTTGGCACTTGATCAAATGCCTTCTGAAAATCGAAGTACAGTACATTCACTAGTTCCCCTTTGTCCATAGCACATGTGGCTCCTTCAATGAACTGATTAAACATGATTTCCCTTCCACAAAACCATGTTGACCCTGCCTGATTGCCATGATTTTCCAAGCACCCTGCCATAACATCTTTAATAATGGCTTCTAACATTTTCTCTATGACAGATGCTAACTGGCCTGTAGCTTTCTGCTTTCTGTCTCCCTCCCTTTTTGAATAAAGGAGGTGCAATTGCTATTTTCCAATTGAATGGAACCTTCCACAAATCTAGGTTATTTGGGAAAATTAAAACCAATGCATCAACTATCTCATTAGCCTCTTCTATTAATACCCTAGGATGAAGTTTTTTTCTATATTCATTCATAGGGTATGGGTGTCCATCCTCAATTGCCCATGAGAAGGTGGTGGTGAGCTACATCCTTGAACCGCTGCAGCCCATGTGGTGCAGCTACACCCACAGTGCTGTTAGGGGGAGATTTTCAGGATTTTGACCCAGCGACAGTGAAGGAACGGGGATCCAAGTAAGGAGGATGTGTGGCTTGGAGGGAAACTTCCACGTGGTGGTGTTCCTATGTGTCTGCTGCCCTTGTCCTTCTAGATGGTAGCAGTTATGGGTTTGGAAGGTGCTGTCTAAGGAGCCTTGGTGAGCTCATGTAGTGCATCTTATAGATGGTACATACTGCTGCCACTGTGCGTCGGTGGTAGAAGAAGTGAATATTTGTGTACGGGGTGCCAATCAAGCGGGCTGCATTGTCCTGGATGGTGTCAAACTTCTTGAGGTGTTGTGGGAGCTGCACTCATCCAGACAAGTGGAGAGTATACCACCACATTCCTGACTTGCGCCTTGAAGATGGTGGACAGGCTTTGGGAAGTCAGGGTGTGAGTTTCTCGCCTAGCCTCCGACCTGCTCTTGTAGCCACAGTATTTAAATGGCTAGTCCAGTTCAGTTTCTGGTTAATGGTGACCCCCCCCCCCCCCCAGGATGTTGAGAGTGGGGGAGTCAGCAGAGATGGTCATTGCCTGGCACTTGTATGGCATGAATGTTACTTGCCACTTCTCAGCCCAAACCTGGGTATTCGCCAGGTCTTGCTGCATTTGGACATGGATCGCTTCGGTATCTGAGTCGCCACAACTGGTGCTGAACATTGTGCAATCATCAGCAAACATCTCCACTTCTGACCTTATGATAGAGGGAAGGTCATTAATGAAGCAACTGAAGATGGTTCGGCCGAGGACACTACCTTGAGGAACTCCTTCAGTGATGTCCTGGGGCTGAGATGATTTACCTCCAACAACCACAAATCTTTGTGCTATAAGACCTTAAGCCATTTGGCCCATCGGGTCTGCTCTGCCATTCAATCATGGCTGATAAGTTTCTCAACCCCATTCTCTCGCCTTCTCCCCGTAACCTTTGATCCCCTTACCAATCAAGAACCTATCTATCTCGGTCTTAAATACACTCAATGACCTGGCCTCCACAGCCTTCTGTGCCAATGAATTCCATAGATTCACCACTCTCTGGCTAAAGAAGTTTCTCCTCATCTCTGTTCTAAAAGGTCTTCCCTTTACTCTGAGGCTGTGCCCTCGGGTCCTAGTCTCTCCTACTGATGGAAACATCTTCCCCACGTCCACTCTATCCAGGCCTTTCAGTAATCTGTAAATTTCAATCAGATCCCCCCTCATCCTTCTAAACTCCATCAAGTCTAGACCCAGAGTCCTCAAACGTTCCTCATATGTTAAGCCTTTCATTCGTGAGATCATTCTCGTGAACCTCCTCTGGACCCTCTCCAGGGCCAGCACATCCTTCCTGAGATAAGGGGCCCAAAATTGCTCACAATGTCTTATGGACTCTTCAACAGAACAGTTCTGTTGAAGAGTCATACGGACTCGAAACGTTAACTGTGTTCCTCTCCGCAAATGCTGCCAGACCTGCTGAGTTTTTCCAGGTATTTTTATTTTAGCTCCAACAATTTGCTAAGTACCACTTCCTTGGTGATTGTAATTTTCCTGAGCTCATCCCTCCCTTCCATTTCCTAATTCACAGCTGATTCTGGGATGTTACTTGTATCCTCTAGTGAAGACCGATGCAAAATACACGTTCAATTCATCTGCCATCTCCTTACGTTCCAGTATTAATTCCCCAGACTCACTTTCTAAAGGACCAACGCTCACTTTGTTAACTCTTTTCTTATTTAAGTATCTATAGAAACTCTTACTATATGCCTTTATATTCTAGCTACCTTTTTCTCGTACTCTAATTTTTCCCTCCTGATTAATCTTTTAGTCATTCTTTGCTCTTTTTTTTATACTCAGTCCAATCTTCCCACCTGCCACCCATTTTTGTGCAATTATATGCTTTGTCTTTAAGTTTGATACTGTCTTTAACTTTGTTAGTTAACCATGTATGGTGGGTCCTCCCCATGGGCTTTATTTTTCTCTTTGGAATGCATCTATTCTGTGTATTCTGAAATATCCCTTGAAATGCCTGCCATGGCATCTCTATTGACTTATCCCTTAGCCAAGTTTGCCAGTTTACTTTACTAGCTCTGCTTTCATGCCCTCATAACTGCCCTTATTTAAGTTTAAAATACTAGTCTTGAACCCACTCTTCTTTCCCTGAAACTGAATGTAAAACTCAATCATATTATGATTGCTGCTACCTAGGGGTGCTTTCACTAAGAGGTTATCAATTGATCTCATCTCGTTGCACAATACCAGGTCTAGTATAGCCTGCTCTCTGGTTGGCTCCAGAAGGTGCTATTCTAAGAAGCTATCCCAAAAACATTTTATGAACTCCTCATCTATGTAATAGCAAGAAACTGTTCCCACTCAAGAGAACATCAAGGACTAGAGGGCATAGATTCAAAATAATTGGAAAAGGAGTAAATGTGATGAGGAAATTTTTTTTCACTCAGACGGTTGCTGGAGCCTGGAACAAACTTCCTGAAAGGGTGGTGGAGGCAGGTTCAATTGAGGTATTCAAAAGGGAATTGGATTGCTACCTGAAAAGAGAGAATGTGCAAGGCTACAGGGATAAGGCAGGAGAGTGGGACTAGTTGGAATGCTCTTTCAGAGAGCCAGTGTAGACTCGATAGGCTGAATGGCCTCCTTCTGCACTGTAAAGATACTGTGATACTTTTGTCCATCTGATTTTTTCAGGCTGTTTGTAGATTAAAATCCCCCATGATTATCACTGTTCCGTTTGGAGAAGCTCCCATTATCTTTTCTTTTACACTCTGTCTTAATGTGTAGTTATGATTAGGGGACCTGTGCACCACTCCCACAAACATCTTCTTGCTTATATCATTTCTCATCTCAACACAAGCCGCTTCAACATGTTTCCTGAATTTAGGTCATCTGTCTCTAATGTGCTAATACCATCATTAAGTAACAGAGCCACCCCTCTATCTTTTCCTAGCTTCATGTCCTTCCTAAATGTCATGTACCCTTCAATATTCAATCTATGTCATCCTGTCACCATGTCTCTGCGACCATTATCAGATCATACTTATTTATTTATATTTGTGCTATTGGTTCTTCTATTTCGTTTCAAATGCTACGTGCATTCAGATAGAGCCTTTAGTTTTGTCCTTTTATTATTTTTGTAACATCTAGCCTTATCTGATTTGCTCTTAGATTTGTACTCTCTGTCTCTTCCTGTCACAGTTTGTTTATCATTTCCCATATTAGTCTCTCTTGCTTTGTCTCAACTCTTTGATTTATCACATTTTCCCAAATTTGATCCCTTGCCCCCCACTATTTAGTTTAAAATCTTCTCTACTTCCTTAGTTATGTCGCTCACTAGAGCACCAGCCCCAGCATGGTTCAGATGTAGACCATGCAAACGGTATAGCCCCCACTTTCCCCAGCACTGATGCCAGTGCCCCACAATCCGGAACCCACTTCTCCCACGCCGGTCTTTGCGCCACGCATTCATTTCTCTAATCTTATTTGCCCTATACTAATTTGCACATGGCTCAGGTAATAGTCCAGAGATTATTACCTTTGAGTTAAAAACAGAAAATGCTGGAAAAACTTAGCAGGTCTGGCAGCATCAAGACAGGAGAGCAAAATAGTAATATGAGAAATGAGGGTCAGAGAATGGCAGGAAGGGACAGAGAAAAAAAAAACCTAAGAATACATCAACAGTCAAGACTAGATGTTACAAAGGTAACAAAAATACAAAACTGAAGGCTCTCTACCTGAATGCATGAAGTATTCATAAAGTAAATAAATTGATGGCCCACATTGAAGTAAACAAATATGATCTGATAGCAATTACAGAGATGTGGCTGCAGGACGACAATGATTGGGTCCTTAACATTGAAGGGTACTTGACATTCAAGAAGAATAGGAAGCTAGGTAAAGGTGGAGGGTAGCACTGTTAATCAAAGAGGGCACTGGTGCAATAGTTAGAGATGGCCTTGGTTCAGGAATCAGGATGTAGAATCGGTCTGGGTGAACATGAGGAATAGGGGAAAAAAGTCATTAGTGGGAGTGGTCTACAGGCCACCTAACAGTAGCCACAGTGTAGGGCAAAGTATTCAAGAGAAAATATTGTGTGCTTGTGATAAAGGGACGGCAATAATCATGGGTGATTTTAATCTACACATAAACTGGAAAAATCAAATTGGCAGTAGTAGCCTGGACGAGGCGTTCTTAGAACGTTTTCCAGATAGTTTCTTAGACCAGTGTGTTCTGGAACCAACCACAGAGCAGGTTATTAGATTTGGTAGCATCGGTGGAGAAGAAAAGAGTTTTGCAAGAGGCCAGACGAGCGCAGCTGCCTTGGAGGGTTGTGAGGCTGGAAGGGGTTAAAGAGATAAGGAGGGGTGAGGACATTGACGAATATAAAAACAAGAATGAGATTTCAAAAAATGCAGCATTGCTGTGTTAGGAGCCAATGTAGATCAGCGAGCACAGGGGTGATGGTGAATGGGTCTTTGTGCAAATTAGGGCACAGGCTGCAGAGTTTTGCTTGAGCTCAAGAATAGGGAGGGTGAAAGATGACGCTAGTCAGTAAAATGTTAGAATAGTCCAAGTCTAGAGGTAACAAAGGCATGGATGAGGACTTCAGCAGAAGATGAGCTGAGACAGGCCTGAGTCAGGTAGTGCTATGGAGGTAGACATTAGTGGTCTTAGTGATGATGCAAATATATGGTCAGAAGCTCAGCTTGGGGGCAAATGCAACACCAAGGATGCAAACGGTCTGGTACAGTCTTAGCCAGATGGAGCAATCTTACAATTTAAAGACAGTGGAGAGGTTGAGAAAGGTGGTGGTGAGGTAGTGCTGGATGTTGTCAGTGTACATGTGGAAACTGACATTTTCAGATGTCACCGAGGGGCAGTATGGAGGTGAGAAAGAGATTCTTGGGAGACTACAACTTTTCTTCTCCACCGTCACTGCCAGACCTGCTGAGTTTTTCCAGGTAATTCTGTTTTTGTTTTGGATTTCCAGCATCCGCAGTAGCTTTTAGCTTTTTGTTTTTATCTATTAGATTTGGTATTGTGTAACGTAACAGGGTTAATTAATGACCTCAGAGTAAAGGCACCCCTAGGTAGCAGCGACCACAATATGACTGAATTTTACATCCAGTTTGAAAGGGAGAAGTGTGGGTCTAAGACTAGTATCTTAAACTTAAATAAGGGCAGCTATGTGGGGATGAAAGCTGAACTAGCTGAAGTGAACTGGGAAACTAGGCTAGAGGGCAGATCAATAGAGAAGCAGTGGCAGATATTCAAGGGGATATTTCAAGGTATTCAGAATAAGTACATTCCTATTATAAAGGAAAATTCTAAGGGGAGGACCCACCATCCGTGATTAACTAGAAATGTTAAGGAAAACATCAAACTTAAGGAAAAAGCAGACAACTCCGCAAAGATGAGTGGCAGGACAGATGATTGGACAGAATATAAAGAACGGCAGAGAATGACTAAAAGGTTAGTCAGGAGAAGGAAATTAGAGCATGAGAGGAAGCTAGCCAGAAATGTAAAAACGGATAGCAAGAGTTTCTACAGGTACTTAAAAAGGAAAAAAGTAAATTGAGTGTTGGTCGTCTAGAGTGTGACAGTGGGGAGTTAATAGTAGATAGTAAGGAAATGGCGGAAGAAATTAACTAATATTTTGCTTCTGCGTTTGCTATGGAGGATATAAAAAAAAATTCCAGTAATAGCTGCAAATCAGGAAGTGAATGACAGAACAGAACTTGGTGAAATTGAAATCACTAGGGGAACGGTACTGAGAAAATTGATGGAACTGCAGGCTGGCAAATCTCCAGGTCCCAATGAACTATATCCTAGGGTCTGAAAAGAGGTGGCTAATGAGGTAGTCGATGCGCTGGTGTTAATTTCCCAAAATTCACTAGATTCTGGAAAGGTTTCATCAGATTGGAAAGTAGCAAATATAACCCCTCTATTCAAGAGGGGAGGGAGGCAGAAAACAGGAAACTATAGGCCAGTTAGCTTGACGTCTGTAGTGGGGAAGTTATTAGAATCGATCATTAAGGAGGTTATAGCTGGGCACTTAGAAGAGCTCAAGGCAACTGGGAAGAGTCAGCATGGCTTTGTGAAAGGAAAATCGTGTTTAACCAATTAATTGGAGTTTTTTGAAGGAGTAACATACGTAGTGCATATAGGGGAGCCTGTGGACGTACTGTACTTGGATTTCCAGTAGGCATTTGATAAGGTGCCACATCAAAAATTATTATGGAAAATAGAAGCGCATGGGTAGTGGGTAACATATTAGCATGGATAAAAGATTAGCTGGCTGGCAGATGACGCAAAGGTAGGCAGGAAGTATGAAACAAAAACAAAAATACCTGGAAAAACTCAGCAGGTCTGACAGCATCTGCGAAGAGGAATATAGTTAACGTTTCGAGTCTGTATGACTCTTCACCAGAACTGAAGACTCAAAACATTAACTGTGTTCCTCTCAGCAGATGCTGTCAGACCTGCTGAGTTTTTCCAGGTATTTTTGTTTTTGTTTCGGATTTCCAGCATCAGCAGCGTTTTACTTTTATCTTAAGTCGGAAGTATGTTGTGAAGAGGACATGATGAGGTTGCAGATGGATGTAGATAGGTTGAGTGAGTGGGCAAAGAAGTGGCAAATGGAGTTTAATGTTGGAAAATGTGGAGTTGTTCACTTTGGCAGGCAGAACAAAAAAGCAGAGTATTGCTTAAATGGATAACGGCTGCATAATTCTGAGGTGGAGAGGGATCTAGGTGTTCTAGTACATGCGTCACAAAAAGTTAGTATGGAAGTACAGCAAGTAATTAATAAGGCTAATGGAATACTATCCTTTATTATGAGAAGGATTGAACATAAAAGTAAGGATGTTATGCTTCAGTTATACAGGGCATTGCTGAGGCCGCATCTTGAATACTGTGTACAGTTTTGGTCTCCTTATTTAAGGAAGGATATAAATGCATTGGAGGCGGTTCAAAGGAGGTTTACTAGATTGATACCTAGAACAAGTGGATTGTCTTATGAGGAAAGGTTGGACAGACTGGGCTCGTTTCCACTAGAGTTTAGAAGAGTGAGGGGTGATTTGATTGAAGTATACAAGATCCTGAATGGTCTTGACAAGGTGGACGTCAAAAGGATGTTTCCTTTTGTGGGTGAGTCCAGAACTAGGGGGCATTGTTTTAAAATTAGGGGTCACCCTTTTAGGACAGAGATGCGGAGATATTTTTTCTCTCAGGGGGTTGTGTGACTTTGGAATTCTCTGCCTCAGAAGGTGGTGGAGGCGGAGTCACTGAGTATTTTTAAGGCAGAGGTAGATAGATTGTTGTTAGTCAAGGAAATCAAAGGTTATCAGGGTTAGATGGGAATGTGGAAATCAAAACACAAGTCAGCCATGATCTTATTGAATGACAGAGCAGGCTCGAGGGGCCGAATGGTCTACTCCTGTTCTTATTTCTTATGTTCTTACATTAGGAGATAGTAGGTCAGATGACCAAAGCTTGGTCAAAGAGGTAGGTTTTAAGGAGTGTCTTAAAAGGGGAAAGCAAGATAAAGAGGCAGAGACCTATCGGGAGAAATTCTAGAGCTTCAGGCCTTGGCAGCTATAGGTGTGGCTACCAATGGTGCTGCGATTATATCAGGGTTGTTCAAGAGATTAGAACTAGATGAATGCTGATATTCTCAGAAGGTCTGCAATGAGTTGGGAGGGGCAAGGCCATGGAGGGGTTTGAAAACAAGGATGGGAATTTTAAAATCAAAACAGTGCTTTTTGGCCTACATTGGCTCCCGGTAAAGCAGAAGGTGGATAGGTGAATGGGGCTTGCTGCCAGTTAAGACATGGGCAGCAGAGTTTTAGAGGACCTCAAGTTTAGAGAGGGTAGAATGTGGGATACCAGCCAGGGATGCACAAGAATAAACAAGTCTAGAGGTAGCGAAGACATGAATGAGGAAATCAGCAGAAGAGCTGAGACAGGTACAAAGTCGGAGGTGGAAACAGGCCATCTCGGAGGTGGCATGAATATACAGTTGGAAACTTATCTCGGGGTCAAATTTCTGCTTATTCAGTACTGGACGCCGGCTAAGCAAACCAACAATGGAGTAGTCAAGAGAACTGGTGGTGAGATAGTTCTGGATCTCGTCAGCGTACGTGTGAAAACTAATGCTGCGCTTTCGGAAGATGTCACTGAGGGGTAACATGTAAATGAGAAATAGAAGGGGGCCAAGGATAGCTCCTTGGGGGAAATTAGAGGTAACAGTGTGGTAGCAATAATAGAAGCCATTGCAAATATGGTTAGATAGTTAAGAATGGAACCAAGTGAGAGCAGTCCACTCAGCTGCACAACAGAGGAGAAGCATTGAAGGAGGACAGTGTAGTCAACCATGTCAAAGGCTGCAGCTAGGTTGAGCAGGACAAAGAGGCATAGTTTACCTTTGCCACAGTCACATAGGATGTCACTTCTGATTTTGGTAAAAGCTGTTTCAGTACTGTGGCAGGGGTGGAAACCTGATTGGAGGTATTTAAACACGAGCTCAGGAAAAGGTGGGCATGGATTTGGGAAGCAACAGGTTCAAGGACTTTGGAAAGGTTGGAGAAGGGGCAAGGGTGGTGGCGGTCAAGGGTTGGTTTTTTGAGGAGAGGGTGATGGCAGCAGATTTAAAAGACAAAGGAACAGCACCTGAAGAGAAATAAATCTTAACAATACTGGCCAGTAGGGGGGCCAGGATGGGAGATTGGGTGGTTAATAGCTTAATGTGAATAGGATTGAGGGAGCAGGAGGTGGGTCCCATGGACAAGATGAATTCAGAGAGGGCATGAGGAGAGAAAGGAAAGAAACTAGAAAAAGATACAAGTTCAGGGCTAAGGCAGGGAGGAGTTTTAGAGGAAGTTTCGCACAGTGGGCTATTGGAAGGGAAGAATGCAGCAGAGGCAGCTGATTGGATGAACTTGGTGACAAAAAAGTGCATGAGCTCCTCGCGCTTATAGTTGGTGATGAAGGTGGAGGAGGCAGGGAAAAGGATTTATGAAGACCGTGTGCAGTAGAGAAAAGAAGCCGGGAGTTTTCTTTGCATTCCAGGTTGACCCTGGAATAGCGAGCAGTTTTAGCAGACGGGAACAAGACCAGACTGTGTTTTATGTGGTCCAGCCAAATCTGGCAGTGAATAGCAAAACCAGTTGTCTGCCAAATCCTTTCAGATTTGCTCCACTTGGGCTCAAGGGAACAGAGATAAGGGTCATGCCAGGAGGAACGGCCAAGATAAGAGAGAGCAATGATTTTATTGGAAACTAGGGCAAACATGGATATGAGAGTGCAGTTGAGAAAATCATTTAGGGCAGAAATGTTGTGGTGAACGGTGGGCCAAAGGCTAGATAGTTGGGATTTTAAAAGTGCAGTTGCAAGGGAATTAGGAAATAGTTTTTCCCAGGGATAGGTACTGAAGAAAGTGGTGAGATGTGGGTGGAACGAGATACAAGGAAGTGATCAGAGATGGTCTTATCTGTAATTTAGACAATGGGAGTAGCGAGACCACATGAGATGGCAAGGTCAAGGAGTGGCCATAAATATGGGTTGGGGAGTTTACATGGAGCAAGAAATTTGGGAAGAATGAGGCAGCCGTGAATCATCAGGACAGTGAAAATAGTGGGGGTTTTTTTAAAATCTGTTTTGCATTTAATCAATGGGTTATTTAAACCAATAAACATGGTTAACTTAATAGATAGCAGTTATTTGAGCTTGTGCGCTACAGATACATGATATCTTTGAGTCACAGAAGTGACATATTTGCACGACGCACAGCATTTTTAATTAGACAGGTGTGTGGGTAGGTCAATACCGAGGTAGGATGAATTTAATGAAAATATGAAAACTGTCAGATTAGAAAGGAACCATATACACAAGAGAACTAATTAATATCAAGTTAGAGAAAAGATTCCAATACAATAGCAAGAAAAGTACAATGTGGTCATTTGGTTCTTCCATAAATCAATTGTCCTATAATTGAAAGGTTCATGTTCTGAAGTATACTTTAAATTTGCTTTTTGTTGATGAAATTGTTTATATATGGTTCTAAAGTAAGCAACTAAGTGGCCCGAGATAAAAGATTTGGATCACTTTGGACCACAGCTTAATATTTACATTTGTTCTCATTGAAGTGAGTGTGTGAATTTAGCACATTGGTGGAAATCGTATGCTGTTTCAGAGTTTGGTTTACATTTCTAACTACAAATCTGTAAAAGGACAGCAGTGATACAAACTTGCTCTGCAGTGAGAACTTCAAATCTTCAAGTAATAAAAATGCAACAACAAAGAAATATCTAGCTCATTGGCACAGTTACAAAAAAACTACCACTAAAATGGAATCTGTAGAAACTTCTTCTGGCGAAGGCAGAGTGCGCAAGATAAGTAAAATATCAAGGCCGCTTTTATATATATATATATATATGTCAAAACAAGCTAATTTAGTCTACAATGAGAAACAAAACTGCACAATTACTTTTTATGTCTTAAGTTTGGATATGTTAGTTAATGTGTAATTTTCATGCAGTGTGGATATTCTTCTGGCACGAAAACATTAAGCTGACTTACTTGAAATCATAACATCCAGAATATTTCTCTACAGTTCTGCATTTTTACACTTCACACAACCACTTGAAAGGTTTTTTTGAAGATTTGATTAACCCATCATGACATTAAAATTCTTCAGTGTTTACACCATGAAAACCTTGAACAAAATGCAATACAGAAAATTACAGTCAGCATCTTTGTAACTATAGTATGCTGACTATAAATTAACTGGCACAAATAATATTCCATGCTCACCAAGTAACACTAACAGTCATTGCATGTGTGTTATTCTTATGTGTCCTCTTCATACACTTCACATTATGTCATCCATATCTTTGTTTAAAAACCCGAATGATGAAGTAGGCATTGAAGTACTTTGCACTCAAGATTGACTCCAGTACATTAAATAAACAAAACTGATAGCAGAGATTTACATGACCAGCAACTGGACGACAACAGTTTGTATCACTCAGCAAAAACATAAGTAAAATGAAACTATCTTCACGGTTTTCTGACAAAGTGCCCAAAGCAGAATCTGATGTTTCATTTTAGTTGCACCACCATCTAACTCCAGCAATACTTCGAACTTTCACTTTGCAATGTCTGGGGGAGTTTGGAACATTTTATACAACAGCTTAGAAATTATAAAATAATCTTGCTAAAGCAGTCTTTATGAACCACAATGCAAGACCTCAGGAGTGAGCACAGTATGGGTCATCTAACTATATAGCTAGTTCTATCAAGGATGATGCTTTTATGTTTTTTTAAATGATGTTTCAAAAGATATTTCCTCTGATTGTACCGCCTGTATAAAATTAACAGTAGTGTGTTTTGAATGCTAGGTTTATGCAAAGTGATGCCTCATTTCTTCTTTACTGCAATTCTTTTCCATACCATCCAAAACACCAGAGTTGCCTGGTGATGACCCATTCGGTACAACAACTATTGTGGCCGCTTGTCCTGCCAATGTGAGAAACAGTTAGCTAATATTTCTACACTGTTGTTTAAACATGCCAAGCCATGGACTAAGACCACAGAGAGCAGGAATCCTGTGATGAGGCAGCTCTTCAAGGGATACATCAGGGAAAGAAAAATGTGACAACTCTTTACCAACTGTACATGATACACAGAAAAGTAAGGAAGGGGGTGGCATATAATAGAGTGGTGATAAAATGAATCTGTCTATTTTTTTAGACAATGCTATTCGACTTCAAATTACCATCCAGCTAAAGTACTTGAAAATAATGACAGCACCACTAAAAAAAAATAAAAATATGGCATTGCTGCAGTGGAATTTATAGGATTTAGTCAAGACTGCAGCTAATAGTGCACAGGATTTCTGCTGCAATGGGACAGAAAGCTAACTAAAGCTTGTTAAGTCAAAGCTCTCTTTTCTACTATAAAACTAAAACCATTAATAAATAGGTGCAGGGTAAGCATTGTGAATACACACGAGGCTTATATTTTGTTTCCAGTTAGTCCTTGAGAACTTGAAAGTTATCCTTTAAATACTGTTGTTTTTATTGCGCTCTTTCAAGTTAACAATGAGATGCAGAGAAAAACCTTACTTCCATTTTGTGTCAATGAGCTTCAATCTCCACATTCCACTGCACATCTAATATTTTGTTCACCTCAAAGCATCCCAGCCTCATGTCTCCAAAGTGAGGGGGAGAGTGAATTGGGATAGAAACAAGGATTCATTTGTGCTTTGAAATTATATTCACTATGTAATAGACAGAAATTATCCAAATTACTTCATTTTACCAGCCCACATTCAATTTCATGGAAAGTCATCTATCATTTTCTTTAAAACAATCTTCTGCACCTGTGTGGTCAGAGCCAGTCATTACAGCACTGAAGGCGGCCATTCGGCCCATCGAGTCGAATCAAATAACTAGGGCTGTAGAGAGGGCTTTAAATTATATACAGGGGGGGTGGGGGGGGTGTTCTGGAGAGAGGATAGATAGGCTTACAAAGCAAAAAGATATGGCAGCATTGCAGGGCAGCTACTTAGGTAATGATACCCAGAGTATGACAGGGACAGAGTGTACAAACATAAAAAACACCAGCAAATAGGCTCAGAAGGGGGCAAAAAATGGTAAAAAGGCAAAATATATGGCTCTTTACTTAAATGCACGTAGTATTCAGAACAAAATAAATGAATTAATGGCACAAATTGAGGTTAATGGGTAAGATCTTATAGCCATTATGGAGACATGGTTATTAGGAGATCAAAGCTGGGAACTAAATATTCAATATGTGACTTTTTGAAAGGGCAGGCAGGAAGGAAAGGGTGGTGGGGTAACTTTGTTAGTACGGGATGGAGTAAGTATAATAGCTAGAAAGATCTTGGATCAAAAGATGTAGAATCCATATTGGTAAAGGTAAGAAATAACAAGGGGAAGAAGACACTGATGGGAGTAGTCTATAGGCCCCATAACTGTAGTTATACTGTTGAACAGAGAATAAATCAGGAGATAATGAGGACATGTAAAAAAGGCAGTACATTAATCATGGGTGACTTTAATCTTCATGTAGATTGGGAAAATCAAATTGGCAGAGGTAGCCACGAGTAAGAATTCATAGAGTGTAGTCAGGACAGTTCTGAGAACAATATGCTGTGGATCCAACCAGGGATTAGGCTATTTTAGATCTGGTAATCTGTAATGAGGCAGGTTTAATAAATGATCTCAGAGTAAAAGATCCCCTAGGAAACAGTGACCATAACATGGTAGAGTTTAGCATTCAGTTAGAGAGTGAGAAATCTGGGTCAGGAATAACTGTGCTAAACTTAAAAAAGGGCAAATACAAAGGAGTGAGGGCAGAGTTGACTGGGAGCGGACTATGAAAGGAGTTTAGCAGAAAAGGCGGTTGATGAACAATGGCAGAAGTTTAAGAAAATAGTTCATGACTCACAACAAAGATATATCCCAGTGAGGTAGGATTCTAGGAAGGGTTTAAACCAGCCACAGTTAACCAAGGAAGTTATGGATACTATCAAATTGAAAGAAAAAACATACAATGTGGCAAAGATTAGTGCTAAGCCAGAGGATTGGGAAAGTTTTAAAAACCAACAAAAGATGGCCAAAAAAATAAAAAGGAGAAAATAAACTTTTGAGGGTAAAGTAGCATGTAATATAAAAACTGACAGAGAGCTTTTTTAAATATACAAAAAAGAGAGAGGCCAAAGTGATCATAGGCCGCTTAGAGAATGAGGCCGGGGAAAAAATAATAATGGGGAACCAGTAAATGGCAGAGGTGTTAAATAATACTTTGCATCAGTCTTCACAGTAGAAGGCACTAACAGCATTCCAAAAATACTAAATAATCAAAGGGCAAAAGAGGGAGGAGGAAATAAGTACAATAACTAGAGAAAAAGTACTAATGAAACTAATGGGGCTAAAGGCCAATAAGTCCCCTGGACCTGATGGGTTGCATCCTAGGATATTAAAGGAAGTAGCTACAGAGATAGTGGATTCACTGGTAGTAATCTTCCAAGAATCCTTAGATTTTGGAAAAGTCCCAGAGGATTGGAAAACTGCCAATGTAACACCCTTATTCGAAAAGGGAGTGACACAAAAAAAACAGGTAACTATAGGCCAGTTAGCTTATCATCTGTCATTGGGAAAATGTTAGCGTCTATTATAAAGGATGTAATAGCAGAGCATTTAGAAATACATAATATAATTAAGCAGAGTCAGCATGGCTTCATGAAGGGAAAATCATGCCTGACAAATTTATTGGAATTCTTTGAGGTGGTAACAAACAGGATAAATAAAGGGAAACCAGTAGATGTAATATGTTTGGATTTCCAAAAGGTGTTTTATAAGGTACCGTACATAAGGCTACTTAATAAGAGCTCATGGTGTTGGGGGGTAGTATACTGGCATGGATAGAGGATTGGCTAACTAATAGGAGACAGAGAGTTGGGATAAGGGGGGCATTTTCGGTTTGGCGACCTGTAACTAGTGGAGTGCCACAGGGGTCAGTGCTAGGACCACAATTACTTACAATATATATTAATGACTTGGATGAGCGAAGTGAATGTACTATCACCAAGTTTGCTGATGACACAAAAATAGGTGGAAAGGCAAGTGGTGAGGATGACACAAAGTCTACAGAGGTATACAGACAGGTTAATGAGTGGGCAAAAACTTGGCAGATGGAATATAATGTGGGAAAATGTGAGGTTACGCACTTTGGCAGGGAGAATAGAGGAGCTGAATATTATTTAAATTGAGAAAGACAGCAGAAAGCTGCAGCACAGAGGGATTTGAGGGTCGTCGTACATGAATGACAAAAAGCTAGCATACAGTTCAGCAGGTAATAGGGAAAGTAAATGAAATGTTTGCCTGTGTTTCAAAGGGAATGAAGTTTAAAAATAGGCAAGTCCTGCTAAAGCTATACAAGGCACTAGTTAGACCACACCTAGAATACCGTGAACAGTTTTGGTCCCCTTATCTAAGGAAAGATATACTGGCATTGGAGGCAGTCCATTCAGTTGATCATGGATATAGAGGAATTTCCTTATGAGGAGAAGTTGAGTAGGTCGGGCCTGTACTCATTGGAGCTGAGAAGAATGAAAGGCAACCTTATTGAAACATGTAAGATTCTTAGGGGGCTTGACAGGGTAGATACTGAGAGGTTGTTTCCCCTTGTGGGAGAGTCTAGGACCAGAGGGCATAATCTCAGGGTAAGGGGGCGCCCATTTAAAACAGAGATGAGGAGGATGAGGAGGAGTTTCTTCTCTCAGAGGGTAGTGAATCTGTGGAATTCTTTACCACAGAGGGCTGTAGAGGTTGGGTCGTTAAGTATATTTAAGGCTCAGATAGACAAATTTTTAATCAGAAAGGGAATCAAGCGTTATGGGGAAAAGGCAGGAAAGTGGAGTTGAGGATTATCAGATCAGCCATGATCTCATTGAATGGCGGAGCAGACACGATGGGCCGAATGGCCTACTTCTGCTCCTACGCCTTATGCTAAGCCCATACCAGATTTCTGTAGAGCAATCCTGAGAGTTGCGTTCCCCCATTCTATCCCAATAGCCTTGTAAGTTTATTTCCCTCAAATATCCATCCAATTTCCTTTTGAAATCGTTGATCACCTCCACTTCCACTGTCCTCATAGGCAGCAAGTTCCAGGTTATTACCACTGGCTGTGTAAAACAAGGTCTTCTTCACATCTGCCCTGCATCTCTTGCCCAAAATCTTAAATATGTGTTTCCTGGTCCTTGCAACATCCGTTAATGGGATCAGCTTTTCTTTGTCTGCCTTAATCTGTCATTATCTTGCACCCCTCTAACAAATCTATCCTCAATCTCCTCTGCTCAAAGGAGAACCATCCAACTTCTCCAAACTAACCATGCAGATAAAGTCCCTCATTCCTCATACCATTTTGGTAAATCTCCTCTGTACCTTCTCAAGGACCCTCAGATCCTTCCTAAAAGGTGGTGATGAGAACAGAATGCAGTATGCTAGTGGTGGCCTAACCAGGGCTTTATAAAGGTTCAGCATAACTTCCATTCTTTTGTTCTCACTACCTCCATTGATGAAGCCCAAGATCCCAAATACTTTGTTAACTACTCACTCAATATGCTTGCTATCTTCAGGAATCTGCGCACTTGGACCCCAAAGTCCCTCTATCCTTCCACACTCTTTAGAACTGTGCCATTAAATTTATATTGCCTCTCCCTACCCCTTCTGCCAAAAATGCATTACCTCACATTTCTTTGTATTAAATTTAATCCGCCACTTGTCTGTCCATTCTGCTAGCCTAACAATATCCTGTTGCACGATTTGCCATGTCTCCACATTTGGTATCATCAGTAAATTTTGTTATGTGAAACATAATTTCTCAGGTTTGTGACAAAAATTGGATCATAGTTCATACGTTCAGTACTCTGAATATATACCAATATAGGAGATCATATTTATAACTATATAGAAGTTCTCAGCTGATTAATGATATAAAATTTCAATTTTGCATGGAACTGGGCTCAATATATTTATATAAAAGCAAAAAACTGCAGATGCTGGAAATCCAAAACAAAAATAAAAATAAAAATACCTGGAAAAACTCAGCAGGTCTGGCCCTCTATCCAGCTCTACTTGTCCCACCCCCCCTTAAACCAGCTTATATTTCACCTCTCTTCTATTTTTACTTAGTTCTTTTGAAGAGTCATACGGACTCGAAACGTTAACTATGTTCCCCTCCGCAGATGCTGCCAGACCTGCTGAGTTTTTCCAGGTATTTTTATTTTTATTTTCAATATATTTATATTTTTGTTTGAAATTAAATGATTCTAAAAATTACCCACATGCAAACCTTTTGGCAGTGAATGCAATCAAAGCATGTCACCTCCAGTATTACTGGAACTGCAATCACAGATAACTGGGCAAAAAAGCACATCTCTGTTTTCACCCTGACAACTTGGTTTCTTTATAGTTTGTGGCAAGCTAACTTTACAAAGCTGAAGACATATTTTTCTTCTGCGAATGAACGAAGTTTAAAAATCAACAATCATCAAATTTTATTAGAATGATAAAAATATAATTTGAGCAAACTGAAAATTCCAACATTATAACTTCAATACTGTTATAATGAATGTTTCATTATATTTTTTATAACTTTTGAATTTATCTTGCAAATAGAATGCTGATTATGCACAAGAACTCTTTGCAAGTGTAACACACATTGGAGCTTTCATTATTAACACTATCCAATTGAATTTCTAATCCATTCCTAAAATACAGCAAGGTCTCAAGGGACTCAAGCTTATTGCCTACTTTTCCACAGTATTGACTTTGATTTGAAATGTGTTTACAATTGCAAGCTAAAAAACATTTTTGAAGTGTTAGATCTCAAGTGAATAATCACATCATTCATTCATTCACTCACAACACTGCACCCCCCTCCCCGCGCCCCATTATTTTCTATTTCATTTCCTCTTAGCTCTCTCTAATTCATTGCTGGCCCACAAACCAAACCTCAGGCTAAGAAAGCAGATAGAAGGCCTGGTCACAGGCCTCCAATTTCTTCACCGACAGAAAAGGGATTCCAGGGTGTCTCTGAGATTTTTCTTTACATCATATGAGCGAGTATCTGACTTCTGTTGGGTCTCTAGCCCTACAGGCATAACAGGTTAGGAGTTCAACATGTGGAACTGTAGGCACAAACCCATCTCCTACTACTTCGTGGAAAAGCACATTAGATGACTCATGTGTTTCTATCGTGCCCTGCACTTTGATTTTGTTTTGGACATACAATAAATATATACTTAGAAGCTAAGCCATGCTAACAACAATTAGACAAGAGTTTTGTAATCGCAGGCAAGTAGAGAACATTGAGAAGTAGACCCAGTGTGCAGCACATTCAGTCCAACAGGGCCACACTGTTGTTTATGTTGCATACAAACCTCCTTCCAACCAATTCATTTCACGGAATCCCACATAGTCACCCTCATTTACTTATCTAGCTTCCCCTTAAATTCATCTATGCTATTTGCCTGATCTACTCACTTTGGTAGCAAGCTCCACATTATAAACATTTCTCTGGAATTCCTTATTGTAATTATTGGTAATTATCTTGAAGTTATGACCCCTATCTTTTAACTCCTCATGTGGAAACATTTTCCTTCTATCGAACCCCTTCATAATGTTAAAGATTTCCATCAGGTCATCTGTGTTATCTTCACTGGAAAACTTGGTGAAAAATACTTTGCTCCCATCTATTTATTTTTGAACTTAGTAAGGACTAAAGATAAAAGACAATAACGAACGTAGCCTGGCACAAAGGATTATTCTACAGTTGTTCTTCAGAACCCAAAGTCATAGGAGTAAGATGGCTTACATTTGAAGGATTTAGTCACTCAATCTGTCTATAGCAAGCTTATGTAGACCAAATTAAAAATTGCAAAGTGATACAAACTGAAGCAAAGGACAGAATCTATAAATCCATTTTGTACTTCACCATATTCTGTATTGTAACTTGCTATTATAATGTTCTTTAAATGGGGGATACCTGTATTAATTTTTCTCCTTTATATTCTTCCAAATCACACATGACCGCTCCTATAAGTAAGTGGACTAGCCTTAGTCTGCAATGCACCAGAGGCTTGTATCTATGTCCGAGCTACCCACTAGGAAATAGCCAGGATAACCTAGGGAAATTTGTCCAATGCTATTCTCTTTCCCTGTAAACAAACAATCAGGTTTAAATCCTGCTCCTCCTTGTGACTACCAGAGAACAGGAATGCAATGCACAGGAACATTGCATTTCCAACTACCAAATTAAATAAAATTGGAGAAGCAACATTTACCCCAGTCAAGCACCCATAACACCCACACAAGTATCAGTTCTTACGTATCAATTTTTAAAGATAAGGAAGAGGAAGTCAATTGTGATAAAACAAATGATAAAGATTTTAAATATTGATACAAAGATATATCATTTGGAATGAGAAATCCCAATCTAACAGTTGCTCATCTTTCAATAACCAGGCCATCAAAAAGATGGTCTCTAGGTCTAAATACAATCATTTATCCCTCCTCCAAGTTGAGCAGAGATTCTCCAACAAAACAATGTGATTCTAGCTCGCTCATTGCTACGATGTTCAAGGACAATGGTTTATGGAGCTAATAGTGGTAACCAGTACAACCTTTACTGTATTCGTCAATATCTTTTGAGCTACCCATGGAATCAGGGAAATGTTCAAGAAACATTTAGCATTCAGGAAAATGTCCACTCCCCGGGCAGACAAAGCATCTACCCTCAAGCAGAAATAATGGAAGTGATCATTACCCAGATAACTATAAATCAATCTCCAAATTTCCCCCAACTCCTGAAAACTTTGGAATCACCTCAAAGGAATCTTCCATCCATGAAAATAAACCGTAAGGTGATTGAAAGCATGCAATGCTATGTTTTCCATTTTGGCTAAACACTGAACTGAGCACATAATCTCACAGCCAAGACTCCAACATGCCAATAGAATCACAATTTGAAAAGAAAGAAGGAAAGAGTAACCCTTTCTTTCACTTTAGTAGATCCACTACAGAGTTGTCCAAACACAGACCAGCTTGCTTTTTACTATGTCTGGATGGGCCCCAGAGCCAGCCTTAGTTCTAATCAACTAATGCAGCAATCAGATTGCTCGAACATACAAGGAAGTTTGATTTTGACAGGTATAAGTGGGCACCACATCCTGACTCATCTGATGTTATTATTACCTGTGAGATTAAGTCTTGTATGCTGTGATCATGAGGTTTAGGAGTAAGGCATGCTGGGTGCCCCTCACTAGTTTAAAAAAGGAAACTGCAGAGAGGGAGGGAAACCATTGGCTAAGTAAGTTTAACTTAGTGGCTTGCAAAAAACAATGTTGAAAATTACAAATTGGCTGCTGGCATAAAAGAGAAAATTCTTAAATAATGTTTGCTTATATCCACTAAGGGAATATCAGATTCCTAACTACAGTAAGCCAGTCTCAAACCCCTTCTGCTGGGTTGCCTGGAAAGGTGCATTCCCTCCTACTTGTGATGTAGCTGGGATCTTTGCATTTACAAATCCTAGTAATTTAATTGTATTAAATATCTGCTACATAGATGAGTTGGCAGGTCTCAAGCAAGGGATTCGGATGAGCCAATTATCCAGGTCTGAAGCACATGGGCAGTATGCATCAATAGATAGGCATGTAATGAAAATCAGGAACACAGAGGCTGAACCTTATACTGGTAACTTTGTTTTCTGAAAGCAAATCAGAGAAGCAATCAATAGTGTTCCCATATGACTGTATGAGTACATGCATCCTTTAAGCCTATGGCAACTTGGACATGTTGCACGCATATAACCCGCAGAGATCTGATTTTCATAAAGCATGTCAAATTAATTACACAGTTTAGTATAGCATAGAACTTAAAGTAGAGAACAATTCTCCTGTCCTTTTTGTGGACTATGAAATACTTGAGGGCAGAACCCAGTTCTCTCTTTCCATCACCTCAAATTACAAAATTGAGTGATTTCTGCATTTTACTTCATAAGGTTTGAAAGAGGTGAAGTTAAAATATCAATCTTCTTTTACCATATTTTAAAATGAAGGTCTGGTGACCAACTGAGTCCAGGCTAGTTTAATTGCACTGAATATTAGTTAGGATACAAGGATTTTGATTTAGGTGCTAAATAAACTGTATATGAATAACAGATAATGTGTGAATACCTACCACTCTCTTTAATTAGTAATAATTTGACTTCAGTCATCTTGGAATTCAATAAGTGCTGTGGAATTTTCCCATAGTTTCTAATACTAATTGGAAATGCAAATTCCAAATGAACGGAAGTTTGCATCACCGACATACAATATCACATCTGGAAAATCTACTAAAAGACAAAACTGACTATTTCAGCCCAGAGTCGGTGCTCATCACCACACTCAAGCCGAAACCAATTTTGTTTTTATATACTGTGCTGATTCAGTAGCATTTTGTATTATTTGGCTTCTGTATAATAATTAACATAAATAAATCTGATCATATATTTTTAAACTGATGCACATTAATCTGCTGGTGTAATATTATGCAGAAACTGGAAGAATTAAATATGCATAAAGCTCCTGAGCCAGATGGGATACATTATAGAATCTTCAAAAGAATGATGGAAGTAAATCAGTAATGGTCTGGTTGATAGTTTTCAGAGCTCCATAAATACTACAGGAGTAACAGAGATCTTAAACATTTACTCCGCTATGAATGTTAGGCAAGCCCAACTAATGCAGCATCCCAGTGATGAAACTGCTTGAGGGCATTCTACTGATGATTATAAATGAATATTTAAAGAATTCCACATATAGGTGCCATAGAGAACAGTTAGTATGCTTTTACAAACAGCAGGTTATGCCTAACAAATATAATGGAAATCTTTAAAAGGGAACTAAGTAAGCGACCAAGTATAATCCCAAAAAAAAAAGCATTAAACACAGTTCCTCGCATGTGGCTAGTAAGAAAGCTTAAGGCCCATGAAATACTTTGTAAACTGTTTAGATGGCCTGAGATCTGGCTTGGCAGGAAGATAAACAGAGTGGTGATACAGTGAATGGAAATACTCTGGCTAAAATAACCAGTGCTGCATCCCAAGAAGTTGTTCTGGGTGATTGCTATTTACAGTATTTCTCAATGATCAGTCCAGTAGAAATGAGGAATTTGGGGATATTATTATTAGTAAAGGAATAGTGCTAAAGAAATTAATAGGACTTAAAGTTAACAAATCCCTTGGGTCTGATGGCCTGCATCCTAGGGTTTTAAAAGAGGTAGCTAAAGAGATAGTGGATGCATTGCTTCTGATCTCTCAAAGTTCCCAGCTTCTAGGATAGTTCCCATGAACTGGGAACACTATTCAAGAAAGC
This sequence comes from Cetorhinus maximus, assembly GCF_964194155.1. Lineage (NCBI taxonomy): Eukaryota > Metazoa > Chordata > Chondrichthyes > Lamniformes > Cetorhinidae > Cetorhinus > Cetorhinus maximus. The sequence goes on from NC_135888.1 coordinate 4,575,174, forward strand.
AGAAAAAGAAAAAAATGAGGAACTATAGGCCAGTTAGCCTCACATTAATTATAGGGAAAATGCTAGAATCTATTATTAAGGATGGGCTAATAGAGCACAGAGAATTGTAATACGATTAGGCAAAGTCAAAACAGATTTAAGAAAGAGAACTTGTGTTTGAGTTTTTTGAGATTGTTGCCAGTAGGGTAGATAAGGGTGGATATGGTGTGTTTGGACTCTTCAACAAGAATTCAATAAGGTACCACTCAAGAGATTATTACACAAAGTTAGGGCTCATGAGAGCGGAAGTGATATATTAGCATGGATTGGGGATTAGTTAACAGACAGAAAATGAGAATAGAAATAAATGAGTCATTATTGGGCTGGCAGGCTGCAAATAGCAGGGTACCACAAGGATCAGTACTTTGGCCTTTGCTATCTACAATCTATATCAATAACTTTGATGAGGGAACCAAATGTAAATGTATCCAAGCGCGGAATTTTATGGCCCCTCCTGCCGGTGGAATTTTCCGGTCCCTCTGAAGTGAATGGACTTTTGAAAGGCTTGCCGCATTTTCCGGCCCTGCCCCCACAGCGACAGGGCTGTAAAATTCTGCCCCAAGTTTGCTGACAATCCAGTTAGGGAGGAAAGTAAGCAGTGAGGAGAATGCAAGGTGGAAGCAAATGAAAATAGCAAGTTGAGAGAGAGGTCAAGAACAAGGCAAATGGAATACAATGTGGGGCAGTGAGAGTTTATCCACTTTGTAAGGAAAACAGAAAAGCAATTTATTTTTAAAATAATTGAAGACTGTGAAATGTTGGTATTCAGGAGGGAAAGGAGTGTCCTTGAAAACAAATCACAGATTCATTAACACACAGATACAGCAAGCACTTCTGAAAGCAAATGGTAGCCTAGCCTCTATTACAAAGGGATTAGAATATCAGAATATAGAAGTCTACTATAATTATAGAGAGTCCTGGTGAGACCACACCTGAAGTGCCGTGTACAGTTCGGACCTCTCAACCTATCTTTGGAGGGAGCGCAATGAAGGTTCACTAGACTGATTCCTGAAATGAGAGTATCGTCCTTTGAGAAAAGGCCAGGCCTATCTTCTTTGGCATTTGGAAGAATGAGAGATGATCTTGAAGCATAAAATTCTTCATGGGCTTGATAGATGCTTGAAGATGTTTCCCTTGCTAGGAAGTCTATGGCTGGTGAGTCACATTCTCAGGACAAGGGGTTGGCCATTTAGGACTGAGATGAGGAGAAATTTCTTGACTAAAAGGGTTGTGGATCATTGGAAGTCTCCACCCCAAATGACAGTGGACATCAGTATTGAGCATATTCAAGGCAGATATTCATTTCCAGTGCTCAGTGCCAGAATCAAGGACTTTGGGTCATTTACAGTGCAGCCAGATATAAAAAAAGAGCAAAGTTCTTTGTAGGGTTTACTCCCCCACCTCAAATGAGCATTTTATCTAATTTCCAACAGCAATCATCTTTCAACGTGATTTGGCTCATTAGCAGTCAAATTAAAGGCTGTATGGTGCTGTAGTGCTATGTCTAATAGTAACTAGATTAAGACTCCCCAAACTCATTGCACATAGGATAGTTACAGACAGAAAACTACAGACAGAAAACAAATCAAAATAAATTGGTACAAGCTAAAAATGAAAAGTTTTTGGAGTTATCACTGAAATATAACAAATAATTTGTCAATTATGAGGTTCTAGTAAAAAAGCAAATTGGGTACTGCACTGCAGGACATTGGGCTATGTCAGAACTAGTTACACCAACGCTGTAGAATGCAATGACAAGGCCTATTCTGGAGCATGGCATTCATGCAGTTTTGATCAAACTAACTTCAAAAAAATGGCTTAAAAAAGATTGAAAGGAGTTTTGATCAGGATGTTCCCAGGCCTTAAGGGACTACATTATGAAGGAAGTTTCAATCAACTACTTATTTTACTGGAGAAGCAAGAAGGGAGATATATTATCGGCATCCAAAACACTGAAAGGTGTCGAATGACAATGAAGTCAACAAATTAATTAGCTTGAACCTGTAACAAAGGGCAGGAAGACAAAATTCACAATTATGCAATATGTTGTGCAGCAAGAACTGTATTCAACATTTCTCAGTATATGCAATAATGAATGGACCTGCACTTGCACACTATTAAAAGCTTTTAAAACCTGTACCTTTCCAACAGTGGCTTCATTCCAAAGTAATTAATTGGTTGTACAGAGTCTTGAAACGTCTGAGAATGTACTAAGAGATTATACAAATGAGTTTTTTTTAGAAAACAGATTTTAATGCAGACATGCTACCAAAGTTTATTTTTGATGAAAGTCATGTACTACATCGTAAAGTACCAATGGGTATACAACACAACAACAGCCAATCTGGAACAAAAACAAAAATAGTTGGAAAATCTCAGCAGGTCTGACAGCATCTGTGGAGAGGAAGACAGAGTTACTGTTTCGAGTCCGTATGACTCTTCATCAGAAGAGCCAATAGCCAAGCTGGAGCACGCACACCAAAACATTGTAAAATTCCAATTTCTGCCCTTGTTTGTTTTTGCAGGCTTCATTTATTCTATATTTGATTATCCAAGAATAATGGATTATCTAATGATTGCAGTTCTTACATATATGACTGTGTGACACACTATCTCTCCTCATCCTCCTCATAATGTCTGCAACCTTTAAAATTGACCAACCACACTCCAACACCTCTACTCTGCTGCCCTTGCCTGATTCCACTTATCTATCCAATCATAGCCAGAGAATATTCTGCAATGGTTTCAGTTACTGCTCCTGCACCTTCACATCTGGAACTCCCTTGGTCCTCTTGTATTTCTCAAGTCCATTCTGTCCCTTGGCAGCATCATTAGGATACATAACATCAGGTTCCACTTGCACGCTGGCACCCAGTTTTACCTCATCACCACCTCTCTCAACTTCTCCACTGCCTATTTGTTGTCAGGCTGTTTGAAGTTTCCTCCAAAGAAACACAGGTGATCAAAGCGAATGCCTTCAGACCCCGCCACAAACACTGTTCCTTAGCCACCAATTCTATCCAATTCCCTAACCACTGTCACAGGCTTCATCAGACTGTTTTCAACCATGGTGTCTTATTGACCCCCCAAGCTGAGATTCCAATTTCATAAACTCTCCAATACAAAAGTCACCAACTTCCACCTATGTAATATTACATGTCTCTGTCTCTGCCCCTGCCTCATCTATTTGCTGCTGAAACCCTTATACAAGCTCTTGTTACCTCCAGGTTCAACTATTCCAATGTGTTTCTGGTTAGCTTTCCATCTTCCACCCTCCATAAACTTAAGTTCATCTAAAGCTCTGCTCTTATTTCACATGCAAATGCTGGTCCTCAGTGACATATACAAAAGCACATACATTGATGACACCCAGTTCTACCTCACTACCACCTCTCATGATTCTTCCATTGTTTCTAAACCATCAGACTCTTTAACCAACATCCAGTACTGGATGAGCAGATGTTTGCTCCAATTAAATATTGAGAAAAGTGAAGCTATTGTCTTCAATCCACAGTTCATTCCCTAGTTACTAGCTCCATGACTCTCCCACGCAAAGGTCTGAGGCTAAACCAGTCCTTTCACAACCTTGGTGTGTATCTGGCCCCGAGATGAGCTTCCGCCCATCCATCGGCACCATCACTGAGACTGTCAATTTCCACCTCCGTGACAATGCTCCTGCCTGAGCTCATCTGCTGCTGAAACCTTCAATCATGCCTTTGTTATCTCTAGGCTTGACTATTCCAATGCATTCTTCTGGCCTCCTGTTTTCTACCCCTCATAAACTTAGCTCATTGAAAACTCTGCTGCCCAAGTTCTTACTCACATCAAGTCCCACTCACCAATCATCCCTGTGCTTGATTACCCACACTGGCTTCCACTCAAGCAACATCTTGTTTTCAAAATTTTCATCCTGGTTTACAAACCCTTTTATAAGTTGTTGTTGCCTGTATCCCAAGTTCATACATCACCCTTTCTTCGAATCTACATTGGCTCCTGGTCCACTAATGCTTCAATTTTAAAATTTTCATCCTCATGTTCAATTTCCTCCAGGCCCTTACACTTCCAGATCTCTATTAGCTCCTTCAACCGATAATCCTCCAGAAATTCTGCATTCCTCCAACTGTCCCTTTGTGCATCTCTATCTTTCTTTGCCCCACCACAACAGTTGCGCTTTCAGCCATCTAGGCCTCAAGTACCAGAAATCCCCCTCTAAACCTCTACACACTCTCATACTTTCAACGCTTCTTGAAATCTGATTTTATGAACGGGCATTTGGCCACCTGTTCTAGTCACTCCTTCTTTGACTATGTTTCAGTTTTTCTCTGATTACACTTTATTTTACTATGTTAAACAAGCAATATAAATGCAAGCTGTTGTCATTACCACACAACCTAAAGAGCATAGCTTCTCTTTAATAAACTTGTCATGAAAATAACAGTAGTGTATATACGTTTTGGAAGTTCAACATCCAGCATCAACATCTGAATCTGTTGAGAAATCTCAACAGCAGCAAATTAGAAAAAAAAAATCGGACAAGCTGGATAAAGCAACAGAATGATTGATGTTCCGCCCAACTAATCTAACCTTCCACTCTGGATAGGCTGGAGACTTTATCCAAAGCTTGACAATGAGAGGTCTGTTAGCTGTTAGCTGGAGAAAAAAAATAAACTGGTGTAATGGTGCAGGTTCTTAGGTTCATGCAATGCAGAAATAGAAGACTGTGTGGCTACACTCTTCTACAATGTCACGATGACTTTTTACATGCATGGTTAACCAGTTTCCTCAGAAGCTATTAAGCTAGGATATACTCCTACCCATGTGCGAGGAAAATTAATAATTCCTTAATTCAATTATCTATATAAAAATCGTGCATCAATTGTTTGCTTTTTAAAATGATCATATAAAATGCTATGCCTGACTGTAAAGGAAAAATGTTCACATTCCAGGAAGGTACCAGATTTATGACAACTGAGCTAATGTCATAGAATCATCAAACGATGCTGCACAGAAGCACATTCTGCCCATCTGGTCAGCTGTTTGGTAGAGTTATTCAACTAGTCAAGCTTCCACAGTCATTCCCGATAGGTCTGCAATTTCTTTTCCTTCAAGTATATATCCATTTTCCTTTTGAATGTTATTATTGAATCTTCTTCCAACAGCCTTTCAGGCAGTGCATTCCAGATCACAACAACTCGCTGTGTCAAAAAAAGCTTCCTCTTGTTATCTCTGGCTCTTATACCAATCGCCTTGAATATGTCCTCTGGCTACCAATCCTTTCTGCCACTGGATACAGTTTCTCCTTATTTACCATATCAAAACCATTCATAGCTATGAATCAAATCTCCTCTTAACCTCCAACTTCTCCCCTATCTCTAGTGCCATTGCAGTAATTCTCTTCTGCAAGCTCTCTAAAGCTCTGACATCCTTCCTAAAGACTGGTGTCCAGGACACAAATGAACACAATACTCCAGCTGAGGCCAAACTAGTGTGTTAAAAAAGCTGTAGCATAACTTCCTTGCCTTTGCACTCCAATTCTTTATTAATAAAGCCGGAGTGGGGGGGTGGGTGGTGGTGTCCCATTTGCTTTTTTCAAAAAAAAACACAGCCTTCTCAATTTGTTCTGCCACTTTCAAGGATTTATGTACAAACACCTCTGGGTCTCTCTGTTCCTGCATCTCCTTTAAAATTTTATCAATTAGTTTATACTGCCTCTCCTTGTGCTTCCTACCAAAATATATGACATCACACTTCCCTCCATTAAACTTTATTGGTCTGTGTCTGTTCACTTACTGGTCTGCCCTGTCCTCCTGAACTCTTATTGTTACCTCGCTGTTATTATACTTCTGAATTTCATGTCACCTGCAAGTTTTGAAATTATGCTCAGTATATCCAGGTTCAAGTCATTACTATATATCAAAAAAGTGCACTGATCCTGGGGGTCATCACTGTACATGTCTCTCCAGTCTGATAAAAACTGTTCACTGTTGCCACTCTTGATTGAGGTACACAAAATTATGAGGGGTCTAAGTAGAGCAGACTAGGAAGACTTGTTTCCCCCAGCAGAGGGGTCAATTACCAGGGAGCATAGATTTAAGATGATTGCTACAAAGATTAGAGGAGATATTAGGAAAATCATTTTCACCCAGGTGCCCCATCCAGGTAGGTGCCTGGAATTCGCTGCCCAGACCGGTGGTGGAGGCAGAAGCCCTCAACTCATTTAAAAGGTACCTGGATCTACACTCAAAGTGCTGTAGCCTACAAGGCTACGGACCAGATGCTTGAAGATGGGATTAGAATGGGCGGCTAGTTTTTTTTCCCAGCTGGCGCCTACATAATGGGCTGAATGGCTTCTTTCTGTGCCAGAAATTTTTATATGGTTCTTCTCTGTCCCTTAGCCAATTTTGTTTCCACTCTCCCATGGACTTCAGTTTTGTGAACGTCTATTATTCTGTACTTTGTCAAACACCTTTTGGAACTCCATAAACACAACTTCAACTCCAAAACCCACATCAGCCTGCTCCATTATTTCACGAAAGAAGTAATCAATGCCAACCAAAAGGATTGTAGGGCTCTTTACCTCCCACTGGATCAAATTCAGGGTTCTTTGATTACTATCCCTGCTGGAATGTGACCCCGTTTGGATAGTTGAACGATAGAAATGGGCTCTGCAATGATACCCCATCCATTAATTTGTTTGTGGATGCTCATTATCCAGGATCACAAGCAAGGAATGGATACTTGAATGAGGTAGCAGAGTGCTGTTGATGTCCATGGTATCTATACCATAATACTATGAACCACTACTTTCAGGAAAGGAAAAGGAGGAAAAAAAAAACTGGTAAAATTGAAAAAAATAACTGCTTCTGTGGCAGTCAAAGGGTTAACACTAATATTTTCTACGGGTAATTGTTTCACATAATTAAACATTAGAGTTTGGGATGAATTTTCCAAAATTAATTTTCACAAAACAGAACTTATGGACATTAAATATTTTTTGATTTTAAATTAGTATTCTAGACATCCAAATTGTGACTATAATGATCACTTTCACTAGCACTTCAGTTGAAGGCTTAAAATCTCTAAACATTGCACAGTCTACGTAATACAAAGCTGTCTTCTGTGTAGTATCTGAATAAATGAAGACGAAAGTGGCTGGCACTGAGAGGGAAGACCTTGGCTGGCTATCAACAAAGAGATTAAACCACAAACTGCATTGCTGAGCTCCTTAGAGCAGCTTATCACATTCATACTCCACAGTGTAAAACCAGGCTGCACCAAGAGGAGGCTGAACAACAGTGTTTACATTGGTATTACTAGCTTATCTTTCACAATTCTTCCTTTCAAACTGTGACCATTATAAGTAACACTATCAAAATGCTACTGCTAAATATTCAAAAGCTCAGCTCTACAAGTTTACAAATGTTGGAGCTACCTTGGTTTTCCACACAGTATAATTGTATGGTAAGAGATTTTGAACTTCAACAAAAGACAATTTGAACTTCAGCAGTTTTGCTAATTTTAGACGAGACTGGGTGGAGTTTTGGCTTAAACTTCAGAGTGGGCCTTCATGGTAACTGCCTAGACTGGGGAAGGTTTCATTTATGCATCAGAATACTGAATCAACAGTAGGGGTCAGAAGTATCATTTTGAACAGATTATGTGTACATACATACAAGAAATCAAATCATGCTATTGAATTGCTTCCCTCCCTAGAGGTTTCAGAAAACAAATACTCCAGCACTGAGCTGAGGAGGTCTGTTATTTTGTAATTGCTTCAGTCCACAACTACAGTATAATAAATGAATATGCTTTAAATAACAGAAGTTTCAACTTAATGCTAAGAAAGCCCTTTAGGGCAGAGGTTCCCAAATTGAGTGGACACACCCACGTGGAGAGGAACAAGGCTAGTGGGATAAGGGTGCAAAGTGGACATCTTGGACTAGATTATGAGCTGCGTCTTGGGTGCCTCCATTGTGGAGGAGATCTCTTCTGTTTATCATCACAGACATCAACTAGAGACATCAACCAGAATCACCAAGGAAGCACGGAGATTGGCAAGATGATCCGCTTGGGGAAGGAATGGAGAGTCAAGGCATCTGATGGAGAGGCTGATATAGATACTATAGAAGGAAGGGCTGAGCTGGTGCAGTCCTACTGAATCAGTCTGAGAGGACAACACTGCTCGGGACTGACCCCAAACTGAACTGAAATTCAAGCAGTCTTTTGGGATTTGATTGATCAAAATTAGTTCTCAAAGGCTGTTTAAAATGTGGTTGCAATCAAGCTGATGACATGTTTAATATGTACACAACTTCTGATCTTTATTTTACTATTTATGTATTATATATTAGAAATCTCATTGTTTCACCCTCTTGCTGGGTGGTGGTCCTGTGGATAATGGAAGGCCTAGTGCCTTTTGTCCAGTGCTCATTTATTGTACATGAGTCAGAGAATCACTTAATTTGGTTGCCATGAAATCCTGAAGCCCTGGACAGCATTATATTTAAGCCCATATTCTCTTGTGACTTGTTCATATGTTGCATCACCTTCTAACTAATACTTTCGCTTTATTTCCATAAAACCTTTTCTAATCAAATCCACAAAAACGATGGGGCGAAATTTGTCTTTGCCGGTATTATGAAAACTAGCAATAACAAATCGGCTGCACATTTTACAACAAAAACTTGCATTTGTATAGCACCTTTGAAGGTAATAAAACGTCCCAAGCTGCTTCACAGGGGAGTAATGAAACAAACTTCATCGTATTCTGATGAAAGGTCATTGATCTAAGAAGTTATCTCCGTTTCTCTCCACAAATGTTGCCAGACTTGCTGAGCATTTCTTGTTTTTACTTCATATTTCCTGCATCCGCAGTATTTTCCTTTTTTATTTTGGAATAGAAATTTGCTCAATTTGCTGTGTGGTCATTTTGCACTACCAGCGTAGACCAACTTCAACCATCCCCTCCACACCAACACCCCCAAACCGCAAACACAGAACCGTACCTTGACAAAGAGATCCTAACTGTAGCTGAAGGCTGAGATTGTAACCTGTTAGCAAACAGCTCATACTACTCATCGAAATTAAAGTAAGTCATTAGGTCTTATTTTATGTTCATATTTATTCAGTAGGTAAGTACCAATACTGTGCTATTTTTGTAGATTTCTGTCTTAAGCATTATCCTACATCGGCCAAGAAAATTTAATTTGTTTACTTTATGCAGAAAGGTTGTTTCTTACAAAGGGGGGAAACACAAATGAAACATGAAGCTCTAAAGGGCGGGGAGCAGAGTAAAAAAAGTATTAAATTTGGGTTTGGTTTAAGGAATCCAAGTCAACAGGTTATTTTTTTAAACTCTTGTTCTGTGCATTGACAGGCAGATATAAACTGGATGACAGAGAAAGCACAGATAGTGCTTGAATAATCAAATACCTCTATTCCAGTTATGAACAAGAATGTTGCTTTTGCATTATAAGGTTTGGTTGGGCCAGGGGCCAGGAATGAGTAACATGGAATTGGGAAGGGAAAAGAGCTTGTTTGGGGTGAAATGGGAGCCTGTGACAGCTGGAGAGGTGATGAGAGGCTGCAGGGAGTACCTTCAGGCACCAGTGTCTGGTATACTCAGGGTTTCATACATATACACATGCACAGATACACAATTTCCTATATTATTTCACAGATAATACTGTGAGGTATCATGCATCCTGTTATTGAATGCTTAAATCTCTAGATTTAAGATCAGTCCTAATATAATATAGTACAAACATACCCATATAAGAGTGCTTTTGTTGGGTGCAACACAATAGCATTGGTTTCAAAACTTTGAGTTTAGAATATGAATTCCAGTCTTCATGGCAATCACAATTTGATTGATTCCAGGTGAGAACGTCCACAGCCATGACCACATTTTTAAGGCAAAGCTCTGTTCCACTTATAGGAAAAGGAGTAGACCACTTAGCCCCTCAAGCCTGTTCCACTATTATGGTTAATCTGTGACCTAACTCCACATACCTGCCTTTATCCTATCTATTCCCCTTGGATTTTTGTTAACCAAAGATATTAAGAATTAAAGTTAACAACTGGCCTAGCATCAACTGCCTGTTTGCAGAAGAAAGTCCCAACTTTCTGCCACTTCTGAATGCACAGTCTTTTCTAACTTCACCCCTAAAAAATCTGAGTCTAATTTTTAGGTAATGTCCCCTAGTACTATACCCATCAGCAAACAAAAATAGTTTAATAGTTTCTCTCTACCTACAGTGGCACAATGGCTGTGTTACTGAACTGGTAATCCAGGGGCATGAGTTCAAATCCCATGACAGCAGCTGGGGAATTTAAATTGATAAACCTGAAATAAAAAAACTAGCATCAGTGGTGGTAACCATGTAACTAAGAAATTGTCATAAAAACCCATCAGGTTCCCTAAAATCTTTAGGAATGAAAATCTGCCATTTTTACCCGGTCTGGCCTGTTTGTGAATCCAGTCCCACAGCAATGTGGTTGACTCTTAACTTCCCTCTGAAATGCTCCAGCAAGCCATTCAGTTAAGGACAATTAGAGATGGGCAATAAATGCTGAGCTTGCCAGCAATGCCCACGTCCCGTGAATCACTATATAAATGGTTCCTCATTAGATCCCTTTAATATCTTGAAAACTTCAGTCAGACGACCCCTTAAACTTCTAAATTCCAATAAATACGACCCCAGTTTGTGTAATCTATCCTTGTAATTTAACCCTTGGAGTCCAGGTATTAGTCTAGTAAATCTATGACACATTCCCTCCAAGGCCAATATATCCTTCCTGAAGTGCAGTGCCCTGCAGTGCTCTCAGTACTGCAGAATGTGGTCTCAGAGCTTTGCATAGTTGAGCATAAATTCTACCCCTTATTTTAGTCTTCTAGATATGAAGGCCATCATTCCATTAGCTTTTTTGACTATTTTTTGTAACTGTTCATGGCATTTCAATGATCTATTGCACATAAGCATCCCCTACCTACACCCCCACCCGCCCTCCCCACCCCCACCCCCAAAGTCTCTGTAAACCACCATGGTTTCTAGCTTTTCACAATTTAGAAAGTACTCTGTTCTTTCCTTTTTAGGTACAGGTACATGCCTGCTAGTATGTTTGAAGATATATAATGGTTGGATTTTCTCATTTCTCCACGCCTAGCAGACTATTAAATTAGAAAGCAGTACAGAGAATTAAAGGTGATGATGTCAGGAAAGTTGCAAAAACTCACTTGGAATACACACAAAGGCTAAGGAGATTAGATTTTTTAGAGAAAAAAAAATCAATGGAAAGTCCATTATCTAATGGATGACCTCAAATAACTTCAGTCAGACTATCGTGTCATATAAATGATCAAAAATGGCAGCTATTGCTCAAATATGTGCCAATCTTCCAATGTCAGATCTGAGGTATGATAGCAGCTCCCTCGTCTTAAACATTCTGAATCAATGTGCAGCTTGAATGTCCCAACCCCCTTCCTATTTCCTGTGTAGGAAACACAGCTGCTTGCTGCTTTCTTGCCTAACTTTGTCTATTGAAAGTACACTAGAAGTTGGCACTCCTGCTTTTTGAGCAAACTTTAAAATCAGAAGACAGAGCAGATCTCACGCCTGGCACACAGAACCTCACAAGATTGGGAAAACAACATTCAGCTCTATATCTTACTGCAGTATTTTCTCAAAGATCTGCACACCTACTGTGTTAGCAAAGCTCCGAACAAATTAATGTGAACATATTGTTCACCTGGGTTTTTTTAAAAAGCTGAGGTAACAAAGGAACTTGGCAAATAAATTCTGGTTGTACAAAACTCTCTCTCACACTGAGCTTAAGTCTGTAACAAAGGTAGAATGTAACAGTAGGGTTGAAAGAAATTCTCCTTCATGTTATTATTTTAAAAAGGGCAAATCAGCAAATTATTCTTTTGTTGCAATAAAAGTCTGAATGCAATTATAATCTATCAACATTTCAAGAGGTGATTACAGAATACTGTGAAAATATTGGCAGCATTGTTCGTGTAATGACAGAATATTTGCAGATCCCTTGGCAAACCCATTCAAAGGGTAAAGCAATACATTATGAGATAAAACAAACTGTGCCACCAACCCTGAACTATTCCTGACACATCTGCAAGAACTCACTTAAGAACACTAACTTCTCCCAATGGCCCTTACTCTACATAAAAAATAAATCGGTAGCCTCCAAAGAGAGGGTCATATGCACCACACAGAACAAGTCTACAAAGAATTAACGGGATTAATTAGTAAGGGATTTGAGGAACAGTTGCGCACTGAAAATCCAAAACAATAAATTGTTTAAATACTTTGGCAACAGATCAAGGTTTCCAGGGAGCAGTGGGCACAGTGCCCACCCTTTCTGTTGTGGTTTTGTTTAGATGCATTATGTTAAAACCTGACCAGAAATCCCAAGATGATATTGCAAACACAAAGAATGGTCCATATTAAGAAATGCAACAAAGATGTTTCCAGGACTTCCGCTGGGTGCATGGTCAGATAACACTAATCAGAAATTAAAACACAAAATGCTGGAAATATTCAGCAGGTCTGGTAGCATCTGGGAGAAAGACACAAAGTTAACATTTCAGGTCTGTGACCTTTTCTGAAATGTTAAATCGGTTTCTCTCTCCACAGATGCTGCCGGATCTGCTGAGTATTTCTGTTGTTATTTCAGATTTCCAGCATCTGTAATAGTTTGCTTTTGTGTTAATGAGAAATTAATGGACATAGCATCAGCTGCTCTCAGTGCATGTGAGGCAATACTTCAGGATATCTGAGCCGCTTTGTCAGGCATTGCTAAAGTCGCTGCTATTAACCTAGATGAATACAAATGTTAGAAAACACAAATCAATAGCCAGAGTAGATACTGTTAAAGACAAATGTAGGCCAGGAAAGTGAATAAATGCTACGTCATGTTATGTATCACACTAATGCTTTCAAAACAAATAAAAGCTTTTGGTAACAGGTACAGGAGAGCAACTCAACAGAACTTGTAAACTTGTAACAGAAATGCAGCCTCAGGTTTAATTTCAGGCATTGACCAAAGCACCGGGCATCACAAAAGTACATTAAGCCCAGCCAAACCTGCAAAGTCCTCCGCACAAACATCTAGGGACCTGTGCCAAAATTGGGAGAAATGTTCACCGACCAGTCAAGCAACAGCCTGACATAGTCATACTCACAGAACTGAGCCTCTCAGCCAATGTTCCAGGCTCCCCCATCATGCTCTCTGCCTGTGTTCCATTCCACAAGCAGGACTGATCCACCAGAGGTGGGGCATTGACTCTGGACCCCATGAAGTCTTGTGGCATCAGGTCAAGAACAGATAGGAATACCTCCTGCTTATTACCACCTATTGACTTCCCTCAATTGATGAATCAGTAATCCTCCATGTTGAACACCACTTGGAAGAAGCAAAGGGTAGGAAGGGCACAGAACATACTATAAGTGGGAGATGTCAATTTCCACCACCAAGGGTGGTTTGAAAGCACCAGTGAAGAACACAGCTCCTGGACCGGGTTTGTGGCAGGTGTTGAGTGAATCAGCAAAGGGAAAAATCTACTTGATCTACCTCACCAATCTACTGGTCACAGATATATGTCCATGACAGTATTGGTAGGAATGACCACTGCACAGTCCTGTGGAGACAAAGCCCATCTTCACACTGAGGACACCGGCCATTGTCTTATGTGACATACTGATGTACAAAATGGGAGAGATTAAGAACAAATCTAAAAGCTCAAAACTGGACATCTATGAAATGTTATGCTATCAATAGCAGAAATTTTATTCCATCACAATCTGTAACTCATGGCCCAGTAGATGCGTCACTCTACCATTACTATCAAGTCATGGGAACAACCACATGAGTCACTTAGGAGTGTACAAGAGCATTCCAGGAGCAGCACCAGGTGTACATGACAACAAGGTGCCAACCCTAGTGAAGCAACAACACAGGACAACATGCATGTTAAACAACAGAGGCAGCATGTCACAGACACAGCTAAGTGACCTCACAACCATCAGATCAGATCAATGCTCTGCAGTCTTCCCATATCCATTTATAGTGTTGGACAATTGAATGACTGATGGGAGATAGAGGCTTTATGAACATTCCCATCCTCAATGATGGAGGAACCCAACACTTGAGTGCAAAAGGGTGAAGCAGTTGCAACAACCTTCAGCCAGAAGCGTTGAGTGGGTGAGCCATCTCGGCCTCTTCAAGGCCCCTACCATCACAGGGGACAGTCTTCAGCGAATTCAATTCACCATGTGATATCAAGAAATAGTTGATCACACTGGATGCAGTATAGGCTATGAACACCAACAACATCCCAGGTACAGAACAGAAAACGTGCTCCAGAACTCACCGTGTCTCTGGCAAGCTCTTCCAATAGGCTACTACATAGGTATTTACCCAACAAAATGGAAAATTGTCCAGGTATGTCCCCTCCACATAAAAATTGGACAAATCCAATCCAGCCAATTACTGCCCCAATCAGCAGCAAAGTGATAGAAAGCATCATTGACAGACAGTGTTATCAACCGGCATTTATTCACCAATAACCCGTTCATTGATGCTTAGTTTGGGTCACGCAAGAACCGACTCAAGACTTCATTATAACCTCATTCAAAACAGGGACAAATTCCAAACATGAGGTAAGAATGATGGCCCTTGACACCAAGGCAGCATTTGGCAGGGTGCGTCAAAGAGCCCTAGCAAAACTGAAGTCAAGAGAGATTGGGGAAAGCTCTCCACAGACTGGAATCATACCTAGCACAAAGGAAACGGATGTGGTTGTTTGAGGCCAATCATCTCAGCCCCAGGACATTGCTGCAGGAGTTCCTCAGGGCAGTCTCTGAGGGTCAACAACCTTCAGCATAAGAGCAGAAGTGGAGATGTTTGCTGATGATTGCAGTGTTCAGCTTCATTTGTGACTCCTCAGACAATGAAGCAGTTCATAACTGTGTGCAATAAGATCAGGACAGCATTCAGGCTTAAGCATAAAAATGACTGGTAACATTTGTGCCAGACAAGTGGTGGGCAATGTCCATCTTCAACAAGAGAGAAGATAACAATTCCTTGTCAGGAATCATCACTGATATTCATAACTGATAATACTGGCGGTACTAATTCACTAATTTTAAAAAAAGTTCCAAATAACTAGGTACTTAGTAATGGTTTTAAAGAGGTGGAGTGATTAAGGGAGAATGGTCCAAATTGTGGGACAGAGTCATGAAGGGTCTGTAGCTGAAGATGAAGCAGAAAGAGGGAGTAAACAAGTGAGTCAGAAGAGTGCAAGGCACAAGCAGGGAAAAGAAGGCCAAGCCATAGAAAGGGTGGAATATGAGAACTTGGGAGACAACAATGAATAATCAAGTCTAGAAATGAGAAATACATACAGAGATCAAGAAAGAGAGAAAGAAAAAGAGACTTGCATTTATATAGCAACTTTCACAGTCACCGGACAACCTGAGAGGCACTTTAGAGCAAATGACGTACTTTTGAAATGTAGTCACTTTTACAAACAGTTCAATTGCAATGGGCTTGAAGCAGGGATTGAGGTGGGCAATATTGCCAGGATGTTCAAAACAGGTGGTCCTGGTGATAGCCAGGAAGTGGAGATTTAAAAGAATGCTGAGGGCACGTTCTAGCCTTCTCAGCTTTAGTAAGGTGTTTAGGAGAGGGGTGGAGGCAGTCATGGTGCAACTGAACAGGATGGCTTTAATTTTGCCACTCTTGAACTGAAGCCATTTCTTATTCATTCAGACCTACCGGTAAAAGTCTGCGAAGCAAATAGCACAGCACAGTTATAGTCAATGAATCAAGGTGAGTATAGTTAAATAACCCTGCATGCACAGAATCCAGTGCTCCACAAGTTGTTCATATTTCTTAAATAAGTAATGTAAAACTAAAATGTATAGTAATTGCACAGTAATTTTGAGAAAAAGTAATTTTTTTTTTTAACCATTTTAAGGAATACCCATAAACGTATCAAGTCAACAATCAGAATGAATGCAAGCCCTCTCATTATTGAATTCTTCCAAAATGTTAAGTGGAGGGTAGTGGCTGGTAGGGGGCAGGATTATTTTTCTATTTATGTGCAGAACATCCATTTGAATATCCAGCAGCACCGACTCATCCTATCTCAAAGCGGTCCTTGTCCCCAGTTTCATTTTATTCTTCGTTTCATCCAATGCCTTAACAAGAAACTTTTCCTCTTCCTTTCAGATGCGAAGGAATGCAAGCTCCAACAACTTAGTGATACCAACACCCATCCAGGATCCTCCACCCCTTTCCATCCCTCTGACCCCATCCCATCTTCTAATCCCAACCCTTGCCATATATTCACCGTACCCTCTGACCTTCTCCTCCCTGATGCTGAACGTTCTGTGCTCAGCAAAGGACTCAATTTCATCCCCTTACGCCCTCATCTCAATGAATTTCGGGCTAGGCATGACGCTGAACTCTTCTTTCGCCGCCTTCATCTCCGTGCTCATTTCTTTGGGCAGGAGTCCTCTCCCCATTCAACAGATCCTTTCACCCGCCTCCAGTATTCTCCCTCCACCTAGACTCCTCCCTCTGGCCTCTTACCTGCTCTTGATCGTTTCATTGCGACCTGTCGACATGACATCGGCCGTCTCAATTTCTCTGCCCCTCTCACCCACTCTAACCTGTCTCCTTCTGAACATGCTGCACTCCGTTCCCTTAGGTCCAACCCTGACTTTGTTATCTAACCTGCCGACAAGGGTGGTGCTGTTGTTGTCTGGCATACTGACCTCTACCTCGCAGAGGCTGAGCGCCAACTCTCAAACACTTCCTCCTACCTCCCCCTGGACCATGACCCCACCACCGAACATCAAGCCATTGTTTCCAGGGCTGTAACTGACCTCATCTCCTCTGGAGATCTTCCCTCCACGGCTTCCAACCTCAATCTCCCTTCCCCAGACAGCCCGCTTGTACCTCCTTCCCAAAATCCACAAACAAGACTGTCCCGGTAGACCGGTCATGTCAGCCTGTTCCTGCCCCACGAACCTCATTTCTTCCTTTCCTGACTCCCTTCTCTCTCCCCTTGTCCAACTCTTTTCCCACCTACATCCGCGATTCTTCTGATGCCCTACATCATATCAACAATTTCCACTTCCCTGGCCCTAAACGCCTTCTCTTCACCATGGACGTCCAATCCCTCCATGCCCCCATTCCCCACCAGGAAGGTCTGAGGGCTGTCCGCTTCTTCCTTGAACAGAGACCCAAACAAACACCATCCACCACCACTCTCCTCCGCCTGGCTGAAATTGTTCTCTCGCTGAACAATTTCTCCCTAAACTTGTCTCACTTCCTCCAAATAAAAGGTGCAGCTATAGTTACCCACATGGACATCAGTTATGCCTGTCTCTTTGTGGGGTACATGGGGCATTCCTTGTTCCAGTCCTACTCAGGCCCCCTCCAACAACTCTTTTTTCAGTACATCGATGACTGTTTCGGTGCCGCTTCATGCTT
Organism: Cetorhinus maximus; assembly: GCF_964194155.1. NCBI lineage: Eukaryota > Metazoa > Chordata > Chondrichthyes > Lamniformes > Cetorhinidae > Cetorhinus > Cetorhinus maximus. The sequence continues at coordinate 4,592,733 of NC_135888.1, forward strand.
TTGTCTGGACCTAGAAAAATTGATCAATTTTGCTTTCAATTTCCACCCCTCCATCACCTTCACATGGGGTCCATCTCCAACACTTCCCTTCCCTTCCTTGACCTCTCCACCTCCATTTCTGTGGACAGTCTGCCCACCAATATTCATTACAAGCCCACCAACTCCCACAGCTACCTCGGCTACAGCTCCTCACACCCTGCTTCCTGTAAGGGCTCCATCCCATTCTCTCAGTTCCTCCACCTCCGTCGCCCAATGATGCCACTTTCCAAAACGGCGCTTCTGGCGTCTTCCTTAACCGAGGCTTTCCCCCACTGTGGTTGGCAGGGCCCTCAGCTATGTCCGACCCATCTCCCATGCTTCTGCCCTCACACCTTCCCATCCCTTCCAGAACCATGACAAGGTCCCCCTTGTCCTCACATCACCCCACCAGCCTCCGCATTCAAAGGACCATCCTCCACCTCTTCCGCCAGCTCCAGCATGATGCCACCACCACATACATCTTCCCTTCACCCTCCGTCAGCATTCCGTAGGGACCATTCCCTCCAGGACACCCTGGTCCACTCCTCCATCACCGCCAACACCTCATCCCCTTCCCACGGCACCTTCCCATGCAATCGCAGAAGGTGCAACACCTGCCCCTTTACCTCCTCCCTCCTCACCGTCCAAGGGCCCAAACACTCCTTTCAGGTGAAGCAGCGCTTCAATTGTACCTCCTTCAATTTGGTCTACTGCATTCGCTGCTCCCAATGTGGTTTCCTCTACATCAGGGAGACCAAACACAGACTGGGTGACCACCTGGCAGAACACCTCCAGTCTGTCCGCAAGCATGGTCCAGACCTTCCTGTCGCTTGCCATTTCAACACACCATCCTGCTTTCATGACCACATGTCCATCCTTGGCCTCACGCAATGTTCCAGTGAAGCCCAACGCAATCTGGAGGAACAGCACCTCATCTTCCGACTAGGCACTTTACAGCCTTCCGGACTTAACATTGACTTCAACAACTTCAGACCATGAACTCTCTCCTCCATCCCCACCCCCCTTTTTTATCCCCTTTCTTCTACATTCATTTTGATTTTTTATCCACTTGTTTTATTTTTATTTATTTATCCGTAGTTTTATCCCCTTTTTTTATCCCATTTTCTTTCCATTTTTTCCCCACCACCGTAACCCCCCACACACACACACACACACACACACACACACACACACACACCCCCACCCCATCCCCTACAGGGCCATCTATCACTTGTTCCTTGTTGTTCTTTCACACAATGTTACCCTTGTTCTGCTATAATCACATTCTGCTTTCTTACCTTTACGCCACTATTAGCACCTTTTTTAGCACTAACCACTACCATTAACAATCCCTTTGTCCTTTAGTTCATGACATCTTTGCCAATCCCTCCTTTGTCCCCACCTATCGCTGGCCTTCTATCCAGCTCCACCTGCCCCACCCCACTCCCCCACCCTCTTTAACAGTATAAATTTCATCATATTTACACTTCTCTTCAGCTCTGAGGAAGGGTCATACAGACTCGAAACGTTAACTTTGTTTTTCTCTCTCCACAGATGCTGTCAGACCTGCTGAGTTTATCCAGCATTTTCTGTTTTTGTTTCAGATTTCCAGCATCCGCAGTATTTTGTTTTTATCCATTTGAAGTGGTTAAATATTTTCCATCAATAACTCAATGTTCTTTTTCATACTTTCAAGGATGCATAGCAATAATTTTAATAAAAATGTATTGTATTGATAAGACTAAAATGTTTAAAGATTGAGGTTTTTTTTTTATTCATTCATGGGATGTGGGTTTCGCTGGCTAAGCCAACATTTATTGCCCATTCTTAATTGCCCTTGATAAAAGTGGTGGGGAGCTGCCTTTTTGAACCGTTGCAGTCCATGTGGTGTAGGTACACCCACAGTGCTGTTAGGGAGGGAGTTCCAGGGTTTCGGGCCCAGCGACAGTGATACTTCCCTGACCATACACCTGGCGCCACTGGAGAGCAAGTATAAGAAATCGGGCAGGAAAAAGCACATGCTCATAAGGGAACTTGTTCAATTTTACAACAAGCTAATTCAAAAAAAAAACAAGATGCAGGTGTAGGAAAACATACCCCCATGTCTCTACTCATAGCTCCAAAATAATTATCAAACAAATTTGTACAATGGAGATAGTCAATCAACATTATGAGTCTTATTCAGCTCTTTCCTGATTTAAATGCAACTCTTTGTACCTACCCACACATTCAGGGCCTACAGCCTACAATCAGCTTCCAAAAAAAAGCACAAAGCAAAAGAGAAGCAGTATTGCTACAATGAGCACAAATCTGCACAAGCTACTAGCCTCTACAGTACTAAAGAAGACAAATATTAGGTTACAGTTGGACAACTCCAAGTATTTTTGGGGATCCCAGTACAGAACAAGATATTAGAGCTGTGGAAAATGGTTTATTTTAGATGTAGTGAGAATATAAAAGAAACTAGGGTACACAGTAATGATTGAGGATTTGTAAATATAGATTCAGCACCGCGTCAGGATGGAGAGCATTAGATGAAACAGTAATCGGAGCTGAGTCAATCATTGCATTAAAAAGGGAATTAGATAAATATTTGACAAGAAAAGTATCAAAAGGACACAGGGTAAGAGCAGGTAAATGGGATTTTGGGAGATAACTCTGACATGGAACTAGCAACAGCACACAAGCACGATGAGCCAAAAGTCCTTTCTCTGTGCTGAAATTTCTAAAATTCTATGTTGACCTAGAATGGAGGAATGAAGGAGTCATTCAAGGGTATGATGCAGTCATGCAAGAGAAGAAGAATGAGGGGCCAAGGAATGAGAAGGAGATGAGGGGTTGTGGGGGTGGGGGCGGAGAAAGGAATAAGGAATGCAGCTGAATGAATACGAGTGAGAGAGGGGAAGAAAGGAAAAAAGAGATAAGGAAGGAAAACATGCAACAGATAGAAAAAGACAGAAAGATGAAAGGACAGAAAGTTAAAAAGATAAAATGAAAGATAAAAAGATGAGAGAATATAATCTGGACTTCAAGGAAATAGGTGAAGGCAAAGCATGTCAAAAAGCAACTTCCTATGCTACATTTTCAAGATCCGTGCATGATATTCTTGTACTTATAGTGAAAACAACAATGAGTAATATAGCAAACTATATCTAGAACCTGTGATTTTATTTGTGTACAATTTACCTTCCTGACTTGAGTTTTGAAAGGTTGGCCACTGAAATGCGGAGTGAAATTGGTTTTGGGCAGCATAAATCAAGTGTTAGCCTTCTTTAACACCGCCAATTTTCTTTGAATCTGAAATGCTCAATTTCCAAATGCTACAATCATGAATAAATTAGCAGCTCTGCCTCGAGTGCAAAAACCAAACATCGTGTTAGTGCTAAGGGAAGATTTGAAGAAGTCATATGGACTCGAAACGTTAACTCTGTTTCTCTCTCCACAGATGCTGCCAGACCTGAGTTTTTCCAGCATTTTCTGTTTTTATTGTGTAAGTACTATTTTCTATTTACTGCACACCTTAACATTGTAATAAATAAAACAATTTTAAGTTTTGAATTTGAGGTAAAGCAAGTTTTACAAAAGCAAAGGAATATAGAATATTTTTTGTTGCACCATGCACTTAACAGCAACAGTAAAGAGAACAGCCTGTAGCAAAGGCTGTGTGCTACTTTTTTTGCTGTGAAATATAACCAGTGGGAACAGAAAACAGCAGCAATGGGCATATCATAAATTTATGCTTCTGGATTAATAGTCTGAAGAGCAGCCAAAACTATCTTTTACTCCATACTTAATACTAAGCAGACAGTCAATATGTGAATGCCCACTTTCTCCCCTAGACATTCATGGTTTCCCTTGCACCTTTTATTGGCCTCTCTATTCAAACAAAAAATGCGCAATATATGGTTGGACTGGAAAATTTCAACATTCAAATCAGTTCCCCATCTGAGCACAGTGCAGAAACAATGGTACCTCTGCACAGAAGAGGAAGAGAAGAAATTTTACAACAGACTGTTAGCTCCTTCTTTGGACTACAAGTTCAGGCACACCAAAGGCTGAAGGCTTTTTTAAACGATGAGATGGCCTGCTATGCTGACACAAAACAACTGGCATCATACTAACAGAAGCTCAATCAACACATTGATGCATACTTCAAATCTCTATTCCTGCACTCTTAACAGCAAGCATCCATGGTACAGTAATTTCAGCTGCATGGCTGTAGAAAGATGCCAGATGGAGGTCAGCAAAAATCTGAGTTGGATTTTGGCTTCCCCTATTCTTCCACACCTCTTAGTGACCAATTCAAACCAACATCAGCAAAGACATTCAACAGGTCAACCATCCATGAACTCCTGTATGGTCTGTGTCAAAACAAAGAAAAGTACACATTCTTGAGCTAAGTGCTCAGTCACTTGCACAGCACTAGACCTACTAGCTGGAAGACTCCAAGTTGATAACTTGCTTAAATAGGCATTCATATTCTGGTTTGCCTGGAGGTCATGTTTACCAGTCAAGATCTAGAAAAAGATGGGAAAACAAGGATACATTCAACCTTTCCACATTTGACCTATCATGGAAAAGTGTAGTTGATGCTCCTGCTTCAGAATAACATGGATATGTCTGGGAAAATCATTTGGATAGAAGAAATGTGAGAAAACAAAAGTTAGGGTTGAAAAATCAATGAAATCAATGTGCTGAACACTCAATGCATTAAGAACAGTACACCAATATAGTGTGTACTCATCTACATGTGCTGCCACCATGCCCCGAAAACATAGTGGGCTAATTTTGCTCTGCAACCAGGCATAAGCAGGTTAAATTTAAAATGGTGGCGAGAAAGGGGGAGATTGCAATGGTAGGGAAAGAAAATTGAGTATCATTCTCCATCTTTCATTCCTCTAAATACGGGACACCCCAACATCCATCTCCCCCTCAAATGAGGTTGTCAGACCCTTCTTTTTCCAATCTGTGCTTTGGGGTCACTTCAAAACATAATGAAGATCGCCTCAAAACTTTAATCATACTTCTCTGACAAGAATAGGATCAGAAATTACGGAATACCCCTGACACCCATTTGCCTTGAATTACCCAAATTGGTTTCACATTGTAACCGATTTGTATTCATGTTGGAAAATTCTTAAATTAATAGTCTGTTACCGTAGTTAATGAGAACTTGGCAAAACATTTGAAATATTTGCTCTAAACTTTTGACTGGCTTCATGCATTCATTTCTTTGATGTCAGCATCACATCCATTCATCAAGTTCTCCTTAATGTGAAGAAAAGGATGCATGGATCCTGCTAACTGTTAAAACTGAGAAAAGATTACCTGGACTAGTTAATAATCTATAATCATGAGCAAAAGTATCAGATTTTGGAGACACAAGGGACATGAGGCATACGAAGCAGTGTTATTACCCCAGAATAATTTACAGCATAATACTGTTCTCTCTGTTTGAAACACACTAAAATTTGTATGGATGATGTTTCCTCCACTTCATGGTCTTAAAATCTAGTTCTGTTAACAAGGTTTTGATGTTGGACGTTCAAGCCAATTTTACATAATATATACATAAAATATATATTCAAATCAGAACAGTGAAGCAATCCAATAAGCAGTACAAAGCAAAAAAAATGAGGCCACAATGCCTTAAAACTGCTATTTGCATGTTACATTTTGCATGTTTAATTTTAGTGTCTTTCCTTAACAAACAACGTTAAATTTGGTTGCAAACCTCCTTAAGGCACCTGCTGCAACAGTGTCAATAGATACATAATAATACTTAAGGGCACAACAATAGAAAATCACTTCATAGAAGTGTGTTCTGTACTGTACATTGTATTATGCATTATCAAACTTTAAATGATTTAGGAGATTATGAAAGACTTTAAATGATTACACACAAACGAATTAGGAGGAGTAGGCCATTCGGCCTCTTAAGACTGCACCTTCATTTAATAAGATTACATTTTATACAAATTATTGATATGACATCATTAAACTACTTTTTTAAGCTCCAAGTCTGGAAAACCTATAAAAAGGCCATTTTACATGGCCCAGTACAAATTTAGTTATAGCATGTACTGATAATTATGTTTTCATTAACTAGTTAATTGGAGTTTTCAGGTACCACGAGAGTAACAGAGAGATCCCAAGGGATGTTGTTCGAATTAGTCATTAGAAGGCTTGGCAACACAGGAAATGTGGCTAAACAAAAACATTCAAATATGAAACTTTTAGTTGTGATTTCGGTGACGCCAAATCCCCGTTACGTGAGGCTAAGGGGATCTCCCAGCACCCAGCAGCAGTGATGTCAGTAAGCAGGACAAGCAGCCAATCACATTGAAGTGTTTTCACAAACAGAAAGCCGGAAGTTAAAAGCACTTTATTCATCACTCTTAATTTCAGATAGCAAAATAAATGGCTGATAATCAGCTTGCATGCTCAGGAATGGAATAGCAACATCAACAACAATGTATATTTATATAGCACCTTTGATGGAATGAATACGAGGTCAGAAGCTCATCTCAGGATCAAACGTGACATCAAGGTTGCAAACAGACTGGCTTAATCTCAGACTGCAGCCAGAGAGAGGGATGGAGTCGGTCGCTATGGAAGAGATTGAAGCAGGGACTGAGAACAATGGCTTCAGTCATTCCAATATTTAATTGGAGGAAATTTCTGCTCATCCAGTAATTGAAGAAAATCACCACTGGCTGAATATATAATGGCACTTCAGGCATTTTGCTCTCTTCCAAAACAAATGGCAAACATCTTTATCTGCAAATGTCATGTTAGCTATAATCCAAGACATGGTCCACCAATGCAATTTAGTGCAGTCCTTTTGAAAATAATTCCACAGTTCCTGTTAGCTGTTGACCAATGATGGAATCCAATGTCAAGCTCAAAAGTCTCCTTGTGCATGAACAAGAATCTCAATCCCTCCTGCATTGTTGCTAATCAGCATTGACTAATTATAATGCTGCTCAACCCACAGAGAATTGAAGTGAAGTGATCTGATGTGTTACAAGGAAATAAAACAAGGTAAAATGGTCACCCTCAACTACAAATCATTATGAAATTATGGGTCAACCAGATGCTCTTGAATTTTTCATGATGGTGCAAATGCTTCAGCAATTCAATTTTATCCCCCCTCCAAGTAATGAGAGATTTTGTATTTGAGGATGTTCTTTAACCTTTAATGACGTACGTTTCATGACAACTTTACATGAATATTGTGAAGGAACTAATAGCGACCTGACCACCATTCAATTGATGTTGATGCAGCGGCTTGTATTTATATAGACCTTCACAAGTACTGAAATATCTCGGGATCATGGAGCAAGCGGGGTGGTGGGGGCGGGGGGACAGTAGAAATCAAAATAGGAGAGATACTTAAGGTGGGAAGAGGCCAAAAGCAGTCAAAAAGTAGTTTTTAAAAAGTGATTTTTGATGACAAGAGATAGTGAACTTGGAGAAATAATTCAAAACGGGAGGGGCACAGAAATAAATAATTTGCCATCCACAGTAAATTGGAGGAAGATTATAAGCTGTATTGTGGACTGAAAGGAAGTAAGGGTGCATGCAAGAACGCAAACCTGGGGAACATGGCTCAAATGTAGTGGAATTGGGGGCAGGTAGTATCTTGATGTAGATTTGCTAGAGCATATGGAGAAGACAGAGCCAGACGAACAAAGGCATGAAGTATTCCTGAAAAAAGATACACATTGTCAAAGCTTTTCATCTTGCACTCATCAGGGCAATTCACAGGAATACCAAATGTAAAGGGAACAATTTATACTGCATGGGAAAAGAGTGCTGATTGGTTGGCAAGTGAATTCTGATTGGTAGAGATGTTGCCATAGAGAATGCACCATTTAACTGATGATTGACAGTTAACTGCCAAGCTTTGTTTAAATTCAAACCAGGCAGGTTAACTCTGATTGGTCAAGACATTGCCCTGAGGAATGAACCAGACAATGGTTGTTGCCTATGTTGTTTAGTTGAAAAGCACAATGTGAGTACATTATCTCTCTGTCTGGAAGGGACAGGGCTCTGTATATAATTATATGTAGCTTAGTAAGTGAGCCACACTGCAGGCCCGACTGATAGTCTTAAATTGGTTCTCAATGTAAGTCTTAGCGCGCACAGGATTGTTTAGCAAATGTTGTCTAATCGCGGAATCGCATCTAATGTTGGACACTGTGTTTTGAGTTTTGTAAGCACGGGCCGGTTGGGTATGGTCTGTACCTTGCCTATTGCAAACAGCCGGAGGGACAAGCTGTTCGATACGATCGGCCAGCCTTTGGGACGTACAGTCTACATACCTAGCAGCACACCGGCACTGAAATTCACATACCACATTACTCATCTGTGTGCTAGGCAGAAAGTCATTTTGGCTTGACAGCAGCATCCTATTGGTAGCAAACACCACTCGTGTTGCTACTGCATAATAACAGCGTGAAACGGCTAGCTTCACCTGTTGCTCAAATGTTTGTGATACCTTACACTTCCAGGGTAATCTAAGGTAGACTGGGCACTTTTCAGGCCCAAATATGGCAGCCTTAGGCACATTCATGAATTTGCGCAATATCTGCTAGGGGGTTCTCTACTACCGTATACCACAAGCCTACTTTCACTGGTCAACATATATGTTGGGATTTCTCCAGTTCCATGCACTATACGATTGGCCTTATTGGCAAGTGTAAATAGAGCCTGAGCCATTTGCTCACCGTGCAAGCCTGATGCTGAAATAGGACGCATCAAAGTCATCCTGAAAGATAATGGCTACCCTGATCGGATCATTGCTTGGTGGATATTGCACAAACTCATAAATGGAGGCCTAAGGCCACCACTTTCGGTCCTGAAAAGTGCCCAGTCTCTCTCAGATTACCCTGGAAGGGTAAGGTTTCTCAAAACTTTGAGCAACAGGTGAAGCTAGCCATTTCACACTGCTTTTTGCAGTAGCAACACGAGTGGTGTTCACCACCAAGAGGATGCTGCCATCAAGCCAAAAGGACATTTTGCCTATCACACAAAAGAGTAATGTGGTATATGAATTTCAGTGCCGGTGTGCTGCTAGCTATGTAGGCTGTACATCCCAAAGACTGGCAGATTGTATCAAACAACATGTCCCTCCTGCTGTTCACAACAGGCAAAGTACTGACCATACCCAACCAGCCTGTGCTTACAAAACTTGAAATATATGGTGGGCTTATTCCCTCAGTACACTAAGTGTGGCAGGAGGCGTGAAAAACGGTGTTTTACATGCCAGCTGCAATGGCAGGTTTTTGTGCTGTATCGTCTTGCTTCCCGCCACGTTAATTACGTGCACATGGTGCACGCACGGGAAACATGCCAGATCGCAGGCAGACGGCCTCCGATTCACCCACCCTGCTGCGAGTTCACCATTTCCTCACTCTGGGCACACTATATTTAAACAATATCCACGCACAGCATTCTCAATACATGCAAGCCAATGACTGCTCCACTGAAGACATGGCCCCAAAAGTCAAGAAGACGGAAAACCCCTGATAACCCCCAGTGGAGCCCTTGCCCTGCAGCCTCTTCCCATGCCTCAGGCCAGTTTCCCTCTTCCCCAGTTGAACCCAAATCCTTGCAACCCATTAAAAGACATCTCCCCCTTACCACTGGTCTGGTGGGTAGAGGCTTGCCTGTGACAACCCCCTGAAAGCGTTGTGGTTCTGCCTGCAAAGCCTGGTATTGATTACCGTGAGTGCTGTGCAATGCAAGATAGGCAAACGAACCTTGAAATCACGAGCGAAATGCAGGTCACCAGGTGCACGTCAGTTATATACCATTGTGATACTCGTCATTCCAATTGCACGCCAACATGGCCTGATGATCCAGCTTGGGAGTGGGGGATGATTCTAGTGAGCAGTCCTTATAGCAAGATGCAAATATAGTGAAGTGACGTTCCCAACATGCCACGGTGGGAAACACGGCCCACCATTGAAGGCTGCAGCGCACAATTGCAAACTAGATTTATGATGATGTAAAAACAATTTATAGCCTTCTTGCGATATTTTCCGCTCCCGCCCACCTTGCACCAGCCACAGGCGAGGGCGGAAAATCCTGGCCATAGTGTCCAACATTAGACGTGATTCTGCGATTGGACAACATTTGGTAAACAAGCCTGAGCATGCTAAGAATTACACTGACAACTAATTTATCATCAGGCTCACAGTGTGGCTTATTTGCGTGTGCTAGAAGCTACATATATTAATACACAAGATCCTATTCTTTGCAAACAAAAGATCACATACACACGTTGCGCCTTTTTCAACTAAAGAAAATAGCCGACAGCCATTCTCTGATTCATTCCCCAGGGCAACGCCTTGGCCAGAGTCAACCTGCTTGGTTTGAATTTAAACAAAGCTTGACAATTAACCAGTGAGCAGATAACTGGAGCATTCTCCATGGCAAAGCCTCTACCAATCTGAGTCCACTTGCCAACCAATCAGCACTCTCCGCTGATGCAGTATAAACTGTTATTCCCTTTACATTTGGCATTCATATAAATTATCCTGATGAGTGCAAGACAAAAAGCTTTGACAACAATCACAGAAGGAGGCCATTCAGCCCATTGGATCTACACTGGCTCTCTGAAGAGCATTCCAGCTAGTCCCATTCCCCAGCTGCCTTATTACTGTAACCTTGCATATTCTCTCTTTTCAGATAGCAATCCAATTCCCTTTTGAATACCTTGATCGAACCTGCCTCCACCATGCTTTCAGGAAGTTTGTTCCAGACTCCAACCATCCTCTGGAGGAAAAAGTTTCCTCACATCACATTTACTCCTTTTGCCAATTATTTTTAAGCTGTGCCCTCTAGTTCTTGGTGTTCTCTTGACTGGGAACAGTTTCTCACCGTTTACCCTGTCCATATCCCTCAGCATCTTGAATACCTCTATCAACTCTCCTCTCAGCCTTCTTTTCTCCAAGGAAACAGTCCCAACCCCTCTAATCTATCCTTATAGCTACAGTTCTTCATCCCGGGAATCATTCTTGTGAATCTCATCTGTACTCTTTCCAATGCCTTCATCCTTCCTCAAGTATGGCGCCCAGAGCTGGACTCTGTGCTCCAGATGAGGCCTAACTAGTGTCTTATACAAGTTCAACATGACCTCCTTACTCTTGTACTCAATGCCCCTATTAATAAAGCCTAAGATACTATATGCTTTATTAACTGCTCTCTCAACATGCCCTGCCATCTTCAATGAGCGATGTATGTATACACCGAAGTCCCTCTGTTCCTGCACCTCCTTTAGCGGCTCTTTCTTTATTCTATATTGTCTCACCATTTCGTTCCTGCCAAAATGAATCACTGCACAGTTCTCTGCATTGAACTTCATCTGCCACTTGTCTGCCCAATCCACCAACATGCTTATGTCTTTTTGAAGTTCAAGACTACCTCCATCACAGTTCACAACATTTCCAACCTTAGTATCATCTGCAAATTTTGAAATCATGCCCTGCACACCACAGTCTAGGTAATTAATATACATCAGGAAGAGCAAGGGTCCCAACACTGACCCCTGGGGAACTCCACTACAAACCTTCCTCCAATCTGAAAAACAACCATTTATCACTACCCTCTTTCCTGTCACTCAGCCAACTTCTTATCCAAGTGCTTACTTTCCCTTTTATTCCATGACCTACAATTTTGCTCACAAGTCTGTTGTGTGGCACTGTATCAAATGCCTTTTGAAAATCCATATACACCACATCAACAGCATATCCTTTATCAGCCTTTCCTGTTCCTCAAAAGACTCCCATGTGCTTTTTTCTGCAAAACTTAAGTTCTGTACTACCAAATCACTAAAGGAGTGAAGGTTATGCAAGATTTAGAGAGAAAGTTTTAGATTAGCTGAAGTTTATGAAATGTGGAGGCAGGAAAGTTGCCAACAGCAGCACTGGGCAAGTCAATTGTTAAACAGCTAAATGGTTGGATTAGGGTCAAGCAGAAATGGCACAGGTATACATACATAATCAGACAATGTACTGGCAGGTACAAGAATGTTACCTTCCAGGTGGACTGGATGCGAGATAGAGGGTCAAGCAGAATGGAAAGACTTCTTTAAAAACTATTATTTTTAGGATAGTAAATAAATCATGTTTTCATCTAAGCATGAAGTCAAAACTGGAAAAAGTGCTTAATTTCAAAACGTGGAATAATAATCAGGCTTAAGTGTGATACCTCAGTCTGAAAAAGTTTTTTCCCTGCATCATTGGAAGAGCTCAATGCACTTCGTGTCAATCACATGAGATGGAAAAACCTTAGTTAGGAGAAGGCCAGAGAGAGAAAAAGACCACATGATCCAGTACAAAAAAAAACTCAAGTGACCATCACAGCATCACAGAATGAAGAGTCTGGAAAGATATTTACTGTCAACAGCTATCAAACTCTTGACTTTCTAGCAGCCAATAAATGGTAAACTCGACAGCAGTATATTTTAATAAATTTAAGCCATAAATTGTATACTCTAAAGACATTCCAGTTCTGAAACTGATTAACCATTACTGAAACGCTGCATTGAAATTATTACACTTCAGAACTTTGCGCAAAATTCTTGCCACTTCCATGCCTAGAAAAAGATCTCCACATCAGAGCTTAACCTCAAACAGAAAAAATATAAATCAATGGTAAAATGTGACAATGTTAGAAATAAGTAAAAAGACTGAAATTGTGTTTAGAAGGGGTTTCTTGTTCTCCTGGGTAATAACATATGCAAATTTCAGGAATTCCATTGACTACAGAATTCAAACTGTACACCAGGGTACAGTTGTGCTCCAAATTTATTTTGAAGCCATCTCTGCTGGATACACAGCGGAAGACCCATTGACATTCATGACTGCGAAAATTGGCCCAACCTGGCAGGAAAATATACACAAAATCAAAGTGCCTAATAACTTATGCCCTGTAAATCCTTACATGTGATTTCTGAGAGTATATAATTTAACACATATCTGACAAGAATAATGAGTGAGAATTGAAAAGAATACACCTTGACAGAGACAGTAATTTACTTCATTTCGCACCATCGTGAGTGCTGGCATGAAAGGCCACAAAGGTTGAAACCAACACAGCAGCTTGGACAAATCATTTCTGTCCTCCTGGGTTTTTTTTTATTTCTTTTTTTTTAAAGTTGCTGCATTCCCCAGTAGATCAAAATCAAGAAATTCAACCATTTTTTTAAAAAAAATCTTTTTAAAAAAGATGGAGCACAGTTAAATGTTGAGAAAGCTGTAACAATTACTTCAGTTCCTAATGATCTCCAAACAAGCAGCCTTCAATACAGGAATTTGCATTTCTACATATTGTTGCAATAAACCAGAGACCGCACATCTTTTTGATCTTTGTTTTTTTTTTAAATTGTGCCGTCTGAGGAAATCTTTTATGAAAGCAACTCCAAAGGTAAACGTGTCCTTCTATGATTTCAGCACTAATCAAGCATTCTAAAAAATGTGCTAACATATTCTTTCACAATAATCAATCTTTTCAAAGTACAACAGCTTTGTTAATTATTCTGTACTCAGCACTTAAAGTATTATGGCTGTTTAAAAAAAAGGACAGATAACCTTCATCCAATATTAAAAATTCAAGTTAAAAAAAAATTAACATTTACATGTTTCTCTTCTCAACTTCAAAAGATTATATGGTTTGTGCTCCTCTTCAGCAAGACGATATTAATCCATAAAATAACCCAAGTTCACTACGATAATTATTAAATACTGTATACTAACTACTCATGTCCCTTACTCTACCAGGCGGAGAATAAATCAATGCATGAATATTAAAACACCAGACCATTTTTCATTTTATAATCAAAGCATAAAAGGATGTCAAAGATCATAATTCCTCTTTTCACTTAAATGAATTTATCTCTCCAATATCTGAATATGGAAATATCTCGCAGATATCCGAATATTCTTTTCAGTTTACAAGCTATAAATGCTGTGATTTAAGATTTATTAAATTTAGGGAGATGCCAATGAGTTTATCTGGTGAGCAGCTAAACCATACGAATCCAACAAAACTCAGTTAGCTGATTTCAGCCGGTGATAAATTGGGTGCAGTGCCGCTGGGTTCAAAAGGAAAAAAAATAATCTCCAAGGGGTCCCAGTCCTAAACTCTATCCAGTGAAAGTGGTAGCGGGAGGAGGGGATCTTAGGCAAATTAAAAAGAGTTGCTCAGATGAATGGCACAAGATGAATCAAATGGTCTCGCTCATTTGTAGCTGCTCCAATCTATGTAGACAGAGGACAAGGAAAGGATTTTGGCCTTGGCTGCAATGCCTGCACCAACATTCACAATCAAGATGCACAAAAGAACAACCACCACTCAGGTGATGTACCAGAGGAACCATATCTCAAAATGATTCCTCCAATTTTTAAAATGTGGAGAGACTTGCAGATGCACACTGTCCACATTTTTTGCAATGCGTTAAAAGCACAGAATGAGGAGAAAGCCCCTTCACTTGCACCAAGAAACTGCTAAATCATATGGATTATGAAGACCAATATCCAAATAAGACTTTACAATAAACATTTAAACAAAGAGATTAGTAGGACTTTTGAGGACTTTTCTTTCCAGATTCCATTTCAGTAAGCATAATAAAAATGAAAGGGGCTGTCCCCTCATTCCATTCTCTAACTACCATGTGAATATGACTTCTCTCAAGCACCCAGTGACTGGTCAGGTGCATGCCAAAAATGATTGTCTCAAAAAAAAACTACTCTTTCTCCCTCAGTCCATGCAAACTACTATCCTATATTTCCTACACTACAACAATGGCTATAGGCTGTAAAGCATTGAGACATCCACTGATTGTGAAAAGCACTGTTAGAATTTTGCTCAGTCTCGTTTAGCAGAGCTATGCTACCTCATTTTTTGTTTTTAATTTGTTCTCCGAAAATAAGGAAAGCTGACAAGGCACTGGATCTGAACATAAGAAAAGCACACACTGCCCAATCAATCCTGAATAGTCCTCCTCATCAGTACTTGGGGACATGTGCCAGAATTGGGAGAGCCATCCTAGAGACAAATCAAGTAACAGCTCAACACAGCCACATTAAGAATCATACCTTCCAGCCAACAACCAATGACAACTCCATCACAATCCCTGTGTATGTACTGATCCACTGGCAAGAGAGACCCACCAGAGGTGGCAGTGCAGTGGTATATTGGAGCGAGTGGCCTTGACAGTCCTCAATGTTGACTCATGGAATAAGGTCGATCATGACAAGCATACCTGCTAATTACCACCTACCACACCTTCTTAACTTTTCTCCCTGTTGAACACCGTTTGGAAGAAGCACCAAGACTAGCAATGGCACAGAATGTTCTCTGGGTGTGAGACATCAATGGTCATCGCCAAGGGTGGTTCAATAGCATCACTATTGACCAAGCAGGTTGATATAACTGCCAGATTGGACTTGCAGAAGATGGTGAGAACCAACACGAGAGGGAAAACCCACTTCACCTCATCCTTGCCAATCTACCTGTCACAGATACATCTTCCATGGCAGTATTAGTAGGAGTGACAACTGCAAAGCCCTTGTGGAGACAAAATTCTGAACTTTCTTCTGAAGCTCCAACCATCGCAGGTGCCTGTCTTTAGACAATTTGATTCACTCCATGTGGTATGCAGAAACAGCCAAGTGCACTGGATAAAGGAAAGGCGATGGACTCTGTCAACATCCTGGACGTAATGCTAAAGACTTGTGCTTCAGAATTAGCCTCACCTTTCGCAAGCTGTTCAGGGCAGCTGCAAAACTGGCATATGCCCAACAAAGTGAAAAACTCCCCAGGTATGCCCTGTCCAGAAAAAACAGGACAAATACAACCCTGCCTGTTACTGCTTATCAGCCTATTCTCAAAGTGATTGAAGGTGTCGTCAATAGCGCTACCAAGGAAGACAGTTGTATTTGCTGGAGCCAATCATCTCAACCCCAGGACATCGTCGCAGGAGCTCCTCAGGGTAGTGTCCTAGACCCAAACATCTTCAGCTGTTTCATCAATATCCTTTCCTCCAACATAAGGTCAGAAGAGAGGATGTCCGCTAATGGTTGCGTACTGTTCCATTTGCAACTCCTCAGAATTTGAAGCTGTCCATGCTGGCATGCAACAAGAGCTGGATAGCATTCAGGCTTGGGCTGACAAACGGCAAGTAAGATTCACACCACACAAGAACAGGCAATGACCATCTCAACATGAGAGAATCTAAGTATCTCTTGACATTCAATCACATTGCTATCATCAAATTTACAGCAGCAGCATCCTAGGGGTCACCAATGGCCAGAAACTTAACTGAACCAGTCAGGTAAATGTTGTGGCTACAAGAGCAGGTCAGAAGCTGGGACTTCTGCCACAAGTAACTCACCTCATGACTCCACAAAGCCTTTCCACCACCTACTAGGAACAAATGAAGAGTGTGATGGAATATTCTCCAATTGCCTAGATGAGTGTAGCGACACTCAACAAGCTCAACACTATCCAGGACAAAGCAGCCAATCCATCATTTTAAACATTCACTCCTTTCCCCATCAGCACAACATAGCTGCAGTGTGTACCATCTACAAGATACACTGCAGCAGCTTGTTAACACTGCTTCGATGGCACCTCCCAAACCTGCAGTTTCTACCATCTAGACAGAAAGGCCGCAAGCACCTGGAAATGCCACCACCTCCAGGCTCCC
This sequence comes from Cetorhinus maximus, assembly GCF_964194155.1. Taxonomy (NCBI): domain Eukaryota; kingdom Metazoa; phylum Chordata; class Chondrichthyes; order Lamniformes; family Cetorhinidae; genus Cetorhinus; species Cetorhinus maximus. The sequence goes on from NC_135888.1 coordinate 4,609,471, forward strand.
CTCTAAGTCACACACTTGGCTTGGAAATATATCACTGCTCCTTCATAATCAAAATCCTGAAATTCCAGCTCTAACAGCACTGTAACAGTACCTTCACCACACAGGCTGCAGCGGTTCAAGAAAGTCACTCACTACCACCTTTTTAAGGGTGCTTAGGGGCAGGCAGTAAATACTGCCCTTGCCAGCAATGCCTACATTCCATGAATGAATAAATGAAAAAAAAAAACTGCTCATTGCCTATCCTTAATTATGCTGAGAAAGCAGTGGCGAAACGACGTTTTGAACCGCTGCAATTCTTAGTGCTGGTACTCTCATTATAGTTTTGGTACAGAACTCCAGGATTTTAATGCAATGACGATAAAGGAACAGCAATTAATGTACAAACCAGGACGGCGTCCAACTTGGAGGGGAACTTGAAATTGATGGCTTTTCCATTATATTGCTACTCTAGTCCTCAATGACCGAAGTCTTGGGGTTAAATGTTGTCAAAGAAAAGTTGCTCAGATCATTTAGTGAATCCTGTATATATTGCAAATTACAGCCTCAGAGAATTGGTAACGGAGGGGTAACTGCTGAGTCCGGAGGTAGGGTGCTGATCAAGTAGATTGCTTTGTTCTGGTAGTTCTTAAATGCTGCTGTACCCATCCAGGCAACTGTTAAGTATTTTCATCATACTTCTGCCTTGTAAATGACAGAATGGCTTCATGGGGTCTGGAGGTTAGTCACACACAGGCCATCTATCCCTGATCTTGTCACCTCAGTGCTTGGCACAAATCGAATGGTTCCGTTTGTGGGGCGAGGGAAGAAATGAACATTGGCCCCTTTGTATTTTGGGCCCAGGAATCATTGCCAATGTCTCGAGTCGAAGACAAAGCACAACACGTGCATCATGCCAAAGAACCGCCTTACTCCAGGTCAGGACCAGCAAATTAGTTAGCTTCCTGGGCACTGATTCTGATTCTTCTCTGCTTGGACATTTAGAAGCACATGTCCTGATGGGCTCCAGCACTCAAAGTCAATTAATATTCCCGTTTGGTCACTGAACAATCCAGTGTATTGAGTTAATATTGCCTTTCCCATAGAGCTCCACTGTACCCCTCGCTTGGATACTATCAATATATCTCTGACAAATCTGAGTTCTCAGGTGTACGTCAGGGAGTCCAAAGCATTGATTAGGCTTGTGCCTCCCATCACAGTCGCAATGTAGCCATGGCCATGTTTCCTCTGGCTTAAAACTTCCTTTTTCTTAACCTATCTTGTCACACTTCACAATCCTTTGACCATTTCTTCACAGATAGGAATTTTTTAAAGAGTCACTTTGAACATGTTTTAAGGCTCAGTGTTTTCATACAATATAAATAAAAGGAGGTTGATAGCATTTGTAGTTCAAGTAATAATGAGCAAGCTTTAGTATTATTTTTTCAGAGAACAAACAGCAAACTATCCCTTAACTTTAATTAATAAACAGCTCACAACCAATGTATTGGAAAATCTTTGAACCCTTTTTATGGCTGTGAAAACAGTGAGAGAGACACACTGACTAGCAGGCTTCTGAAACTGGGTGACATGCAGTTAGTGTTTTAAAAAGAAAGCTCGAAAGCAGAGGCCCAGGAAAAGGCTGAGAGAATGCAATGCGAGGGGAACATAGAATTAGTTTAAATCAAGCAAGACGACCCACTGATGTGTGAAAGCACAGCATGTTCTTTATTTTTGTATTATTATGCAAAGACAATTTGTTGTCATTGAACTAAGTGAACTGATGCCCTGTAGGTTTACTTGCTGCGAAATAAAGCAGCTTAATGATTTGCATCAAGCCTCATCCCATCAGTGTTTGCTTGATCTGCCTTCAGACAGATTGAAGCAGCACGAAAGAGACAAAATATCCAGTCCAGAAAATAAAGGGATGTTATTATATGCAGGTTATCAATAAACACAAGAATATATGTAAGACAGATCCAAATTTGTAAGACATGTTACAAGAGGAAGTGACATCACAATAGGTCTTACAATCTTTCATCAACATAAAAACCACTCTCTTTACAATTGTCCTGATTGTATATTGCAAGTAGGGTCGCCCCCATTATAATGGTTATCTTACAAATTGTGCTAAATACTTTTACCACAACACTAACAATTGGGATAAACCAACAAAACAGATTAAAAACACCACAAAGTATCAAAACCTTTTAATTTTATCAACAAACTTATAACAAAATTATAACAAAACACACACTCACTATTTTGACTGGCAGGTTTGAAAATTATAACATATCATGAAAAAATTCTATTGTGACTTCCTTAAGTACACACCAGTTAAACTAAATGGAGAACTGCGTTGCAGTGGATGAAGAGTGTGCTCTTTCACTTCCTGTACATGGATGAAAAAAATCTCCTTTACTTTGATGGTTACTTAAATTAAACAATTTGGAAAATTTCAATCCAGTTTCTCATGGACTGAAGTCAACAAACTTGCCCTGCAGTTTCACACAATTGGTATTAATTCAGCAACCTGACAGGAGCTCGAAGACATTGTTAAGAAGTGGAATTACTTCATATATATGGCCTGGGGTGTTCTTCTCCGGTTGGGGTTTGAGCACAATAAGGGTAAAGGGATACTGCAGTGTCTGCAATCAGTGCTGGAACCAGGGAAGTGAGAGGTGCTGTCACTGGGTGTAAATTGGAAAAAATGTTGCACTGCCAGAACAGTCACTCCTCAACTTGCGAGCTCAACACACCAAATACACACAGTAACAGTAGCAAATAGTATTTCAGTACTACTATTTATCACTTATTATTTATCAGTGTAGCTGTGCATGACCTGCAGCTGAGGTCAAAGTGTGTTTCTGGTTCAGTGGGACTTTTCATAAAAGAACTGTGTAGCATTTGATGTATGCAAGCTTAATCTTCATACAATTGTCATTCCTCCCCAGCTTCCAGGAATACGGAACAAAACAATAACTTGTATTTATACATGACCTTTACTTTAAAGTAGAAAACATCCCGAGTTAGTTCATAGAGGAGAAACAGGTGCCTAACAGCAGAAATATTAGAAGGGTTGACCAGAAACATAGTCAAAATGACTGGCTTTGAGGGTATAGCAATGTTTAAGTTCCAAACAGTAGGGCTACAAAAACTGAAAGCTCTGGCAGCAATGATTGAACAGAATGAAGATCATAAGAGACCGCAGACATAGAAAAGAAGAATATTGGTCAAAAAGTAAAAGACGGAAGGTGGAAAAAGGTGATGGAGGAATTTGCAAATGAAGATAAAAATTTTGATTGTTGCTGAAAAAAAGAGAGATTTGCTGTCAAAGCTTTTTGTCTTGCACTCATCATGATAGTTGCAAGAATATCAAATCTCAAAGGGAGCAACAATTTAAACTACATGAAGAGGGTGCTGACTGGTTGGCAAATGGACTCTGATTGGTAGAGGTGTTACCACGGAGAATGCATCAGGGAGCAGTTAATTGACAAGCTTTTGTTTAAATTCAAACCAGGTAAGTCGACTCTAATTGACCACTGAACCAAGGAACGGCTGTCTCCCAAGCTTTTGTTCAGTCGAAAAAGGCTCAATGCATGGACATGTTCTTTTTGTTAGTAAAGGACTGGGCCGTGTGTGTGAATATATGTGGCTTCTAGCACGAATAAGTGAGCCACACAGCAAGCCCAACTAATATTTGTTGTTCCCTTCGAGATTTGGCATTCTTGGGACTGTCCTGATGAGTAGAGCCAAAAAACTTCCACAGCAGGTCTCTCTCTTTCTACTGCAATACTCAAACTCTGTACTACCAAGCAAATTTTGAATGTGATGAATCAGGGAACTTGGTAATGGAAGATAAAAATGGGGTGGATGAGTGATTGGGACGTTGCATGGAACATGACATGTTCAGTGAAATTTTGGGCAAGTTGCAGTTGATGTTGGGTGGAGCTTAGGAAGCTGGTGAGGCTGACAATGCAAAAACCAAGTTTCAGTTATAATTGCTATAAGGGAAGGCTGGAAGTAGGTGAAGTAATCTTGGTAGATAGAATTCGTAGTTTAAAACTTGGCTCAGGGTTAAACAAAAAAAGCCAGAGATTGGTTAAGTTGGTCCAATTCATTCGCTCCTATATTTATGTACAAATAGTTGTATGGACATAAGCAACTATGCCAGCTTTTTTTTAAAAAAATAAGATCTGGAGTTTGATAAGGATGCAGCATGCCCCTGACCTGTATCTGTTACCCATGGACTGGGAGTTGGGGTGCACTATTGGTCAAAGCGTGAATGACTTAACTGGGTTTGGAAGCTTTCAATGACTGACTATGCAGATAACATTGCCCATCTTGTGGTAATGCTAGGAATAGTAAATCTGGCATTGATTATCCTTAAAGCTGAGGCTGAAACATTGGGCCTGGAATTCAACAGGCGGGAAACCAAAGTGCAAAACTTCAGTTTCACAAAATAAAATCTTTAAACCAAAACTTGTTTTAAATTTTAAAAAAAATACAACCCCAATTCAAATTTCAAGATGGTTTCTTTAAATAAGTTAAATAATTCCTTTGCTCCTGGTAATATGTCCAACCACTATTACACAATATTCCCCATATCAAGCTGCAAGTGCATTATGTTGAATGCCCTAATGAAATATAATGTTTAGATCACATTACCTATTTAAACCAGTGCACCACAACCTGAATGTAATTTCCAGCGCAGGAGATTTTCTCTCTCAGGGTCTGAAGATCCAGAATAACCAAAAATCTGCATTGACATTAGAGTACAGTGGTCCAAGTAATGTTCAAACACAATGAATAGCAAAGTGACTGAAGACTATTGCCCCAGAATAAGCTACCAATATCAGGTATATTAAAGGAGCCAAAGGGGTTAAATGCAACAGGAGGAGCACTGGGGACCACCAATTTGGAATGCAGCTTGAAGAATAATACATTTTCAAGGATTAATAGGAAATAATTTGCTACTCCTTTTATGCTGCTTTATTGCAACACTATTGCACCAACCTCTGATGAAGCTAGGGGGGAAAATGGTTCAAAAAAAAAAGGTCCCTGCCCAGCAACTAGCCTTAATAAACTTGCTGAGATTTACTTTTGAGGTTGCCAGCAGTTGCACAAGACCTATGCATCTGAAGCCAACAGCCCTAACACTGCATTACAGTAATTTAAAAGCAGCTTTATTCTGGTTACTCTTTGGACGAGATCAGAAGATCAGCATTTGCAGAACTGAAAACCTAAGACCTTAGAATTTGGTTGGGAAGGCATTCACTATGCTGTAAACAACAAACAAGGAAACTAATTGTTAAACACTTAGGTATGAAAACCAAAACTTTATAGGATATTCTGAAGAAATTAAAAGCTTATTCAATTCCCAAAAGTAGGAGGGCAGGCCTGTTCACAAGATGTAGTTTGAAGATCTGTTTGGGATGCATATTTAATATGTGTTCTATAAACATTATATATTGAATTATGGAACACTGCTACATTTTTCATAGTCCAACAGAATTAGAACTGTATTGTAAGAAAAAAATCAATCCCAGAAAAATAATCAACTGTGACAGAATGGAATGCTATATATCAGTATGTGACTTTTAAATCTACATGAGCTGAATAGTCAAACTTCAAGCCTTGTTAAAAATACTACCAAAAATACATTGAAGTGTAGAGCCAATTAGATTTTCTTGCTGTAAATCACATTTTGAAACAATAAATGTTCCTCAATATAAAACCTGGAAAAGGATAAAGTTGCATAAGCAACAATTGCACCAGAGGCATTGGTTCTTACATTCCTGTGTGGAGCTGAAGCATTTAATTTCTTATGCTTCTCACACCCATTTGGGAGCTACAAAATACATCTTTTTACCAAAGAGTCAAACAAGTGCTACCTGAATTATTCCAAACAGAAAAAAAAGCAGTTCAGTAAAATAAATTTAACGAAAAAAGTATATTATGGCTGCAAAACTTTTGAGTTGAAATCCAAGCACAGATGATGTGATCACTGGCCCTGCAGTTCCCCATATACTCTTTTTTTTGCATCCAAAGTCAGAAGCTGCAATGTCAGTCAATCCTCCTCACTTTTTCTTTGGTGAAAAGAAAATCTGACAGATCACAGGAGCTTGCCTTTGTAAACTAATTCTAGAACTTTCATGCTTCTTATTTGTTAGGTTAAAGGTTAAATTGCTGACCTCCGACCTCCTACTTGGCAGACTTTTTCCTTTCTGTACAGCTTTATTTTGTGGGCCATATTTACATGGATTAGACCCTTTTCACGCAGGAAAAAGGAATTGGTACACAGTCAAAGCCTGAGAGCTGGTTATACAGAAAGCAGCCACAATTATCCACTGCCAGACAATGACCATATTGTGGTTTCACAAAAACCCGCCCCTGCCATGACAGGTCTTGTTCTTGTGGCAGGAAACAATGGGCAAAAATCTTATCAAGCATTCAAGCGAAACCAAACAAAGCCAGCCCACTGTGAACTTGATGAAGATGTCAAGCTTTTCTGAAAGATAAACCAACAAAACATTAAAAAGTAAAATAGGTTCACTCTGTAAAAGATTATGAGAGACTACCTTTTCAAACCAGGTCCACTTTCACGTCATCCTTTGGGGATAGAAAGCTTTTATCTTGTGAAAGTAGAAACAGCAGCATAAAACCCACTTGTTAACTTATGAATAAAGAGGGCCAAAAAGGTACAGAAAATGCCAGCATGAATTTATTAGACAGAAGAGGATCCTAATCATCTATGACCAAACTACAGGACATACAGTCTTAATTCAAATTATCTGCTAATTGAATTGCTAAGCACTAAACTTCTACTCTATTGCATCAATTACATTGCTTCATTCATAATTTTAGATCATTCAAATTTACTTCAGAAAAATCCAGATCATCAGGAGTAGACTATATTCTAGAAAAATGGTGAAAGCTCTCTCCGAAAATTGCAAAAAGTAGCTCACATCATCACAGAGTAAAAGCTTTATTGGATCTGAAATTAAGTGGAAGGTCATAATAGGCGTCTGGTTAAATATTAAAATACACAAATGTAGGAGGTCATTACAAATTTACACCGATGAGCCCAGTTTTCACCGATACCTAATTTGCTCCAGGTTCAAATGAAAAAAAGAGTCAGGGTCTGTCTGACCTGGTCATACTGAAGTTCTAACCCAGCAGCCTGAATGGAAGCATGTTAAAGGCTACGGAATAAAATTTACATAATTTCATAAATGCACAGCATGCCACAACCCAAAAATGCAGTGCTGAGGCAACATGCGGGCTAACAGTTTAAAAAAAAAGTTTACATGGCATGCAGTACACAGTGCAACACACATACTGAGTCATGACTAAAGCAATGGGTTTCTAGTCCAGAATGCCACCAGAACAAAACATATTTGGAAGCAGTTTCATTGCAAAAAATTGACACCAGTTCTAAACCAAAATAAGATATCTAACAAATGAGTTTCAGTCTATCAGGATTGTGCAAAAAATCGAAGTCATTGTTTGTTTTAGAAAAACTTGCCAAAATGACCAAATAAATATCCTTTTAAGTATAGTAGCATGTAAATTATGTCTCATCGCAGTCAATGTTTTGATTAAAGCAATTATGCAACAGATACCAAACTGTTGCTTCAGTACCTCAAAAAACACTTTTGAAAAATTAGACACAGGCGCTCACAAACACACACTTCATACTTTATCGTGCAACAGCAGACAGTAGCATGAAAGAGCCAATATTCCAGACCCCCACCTCTTGCCTGACACCGCCTTCTGCAGCTCCTCCCTATTTTCTCCTACCACCCTCTAATATTGCAACCAACGCCTTACCCATGACCTCCTGCCTCTTTATCATCTGATCAACATCCCCTTACAGATCCTCATCCTATCGCCTCACCTTCACCTGCTCCTTATTCCACTTCCCCGTCCTCCTCCTAACTCCCAAATAGCAAAGATTTCTACTGCCACTCTCCCTCAAGGCCTGCTGCCTCCATGAACAGCAAATATATTGTGGAATGGGGAGGCATGAATAGGACACAGGAAGGCACCATTAAAGAGAGGCTCTAATAGGAGGCAATGTGGGAAAAGAGGTGGTGTGGAGAGGAAATGGGCAAGATGCAGAGAGTTGTCTACATTTGGAGCAAAAGGGAACTGGGCCAAGGTCATGAAGCAGGTGGTTGCACTGCCTTCTCACATTGGGGGTCTGAAACACAAGCATAATGGTAAGTATGCATACTCCGCATCTTAAAACCAACTCCCCAGGGGTGACAGATACAGCATGATGTGACCTCTCTAAACATATGAGCTACATACTATATATATATATATATCTACATACTATATATATATATATATATATACACACACATATATAAAACTTCTGATCTATCATTCTAGTGGACTTCCCAGTGTGTCACAGCAGGTACAGGATTCTGGCTCTGCAGGAAGGTAGCCAGGGCACATTTTTAGATGGCAGGTGTGTGGCACTACTGAGGGTAGGAATGCAACAAGACCAAAGGCCGATGGATCACAGATAAAGAGAGATATGGGAAAGGTTATAATGACATTGTTTTATGGTGACAGGTGCAAGGTGACTTTCAGGCTGCAGGTAGTAGGGAATTCAAGAAAGGCTCTGGCAAAGGTTTCAAGGCTAGTTTATGGGTTGAGGATAAAGGTGGGGACATGACCATGGTTACAGTAGGTTTTAGGCTATGAACAAAAGGGGAGAGATTTGACTGGAGGGAAAAATAGTAGCAAATAAATGTGACAATACTAGAGTTCTAATACCTTGTTGCATGATCACCAGATTGTATTACTTTTCTATTGATCCTCTCCTACCCCCTTAGCAGTCTATCCTCTGCATCCCTCAACCATTCCCTCTGTGGTTTCCTCACCATTGCTACCATAGCCTCAGCAACTTGCAAACCAGTCCCTCTGCTTCCTCCAATGTCCTTTTTTCTGACCCCCATTCTCCCCCACAACAACATTTATATTTTCTGCTCTTTGCATAACCAATTATAGCATTGTTAAAAACAAATTGCTGCTCATGAAGAAGAGAATCCCAAGCAGAATTGAATTGCTGAGCTTTAGGTCCCAAAGGCTGCAGAGTGATAGAGAGCAGCCCAGAACATACAAAATAGGAGCGGGAGTAGGCCGGAAGAATTCAAACAGAGGAATATCCAATTACCACAAGAGGAAATGAAGGCAATAGGGCTGCATGCCAGTAAGTAGCCAATGGTGATTAAGATCATTCAGAGGCTGTATAAGGCGGTGAGAGGAGAAAGGAAGTCTATATCTACAACATCACAGGTCAAGAGTATTATGACTGGGATGGGAGAAGTGCTCAATTTCTCTAGCCCCACTACTCTACAGGTTGCACCATAAGTGTAAATGTTTAATTCACTCACCAGAATGGCAAATTGTTTACCTTTGCTACTGCTAGACCCAGAATAAAAGAGACTTTAACGAGGCTTCTTTCGATAAACTCAGAATACTTCATTTATTGTGGAATGAAACATTTTTTTAAAAAATGAGTTGCAAAACAGGTTAACTTACAATTTGTAATCCAGAAGTGTAATAATTTACCCTTTTTAAAATCCTAACACACGCACGCACACAAACACAAAACAAGGCACAAGATAAATAAGGTCTCTGCAGAGGTTGGCGTAAGGGAACGCTTTATGAAAAAAGGGTAACGTTCAAAAAGATCTTGACACCGTCAATTTGGTGTTCCTGTGTGTGAAGACGGAGTGCTGGTCACAGTAGTTGTCTGGAAGTTCTTTTCAAAGGATCTTTGGTGAAACACTGTCTTTGTTAGCTCTCGCTCGCTGCAGCTTTGCAGGCTTTCGAAGATGAGTTGTACTGGGATGAGGATTTTCTGGCTGAAAGTGAACACTCACACTGGGCTATAGGCAAGACAGGGAGAGAGAGAGAGAGAGAAAGAGAGAGAGAGAGAGAGAGAACGAGAGAGAGAGAGAGAGAGAGAGAGAGAGAGAGAGAGAATCTTCCTACACAATTTGCTCCCAAGATACACTGAGTTCAAAAAACACGTTCAGACAGAATTGCTCCGAGGCCAGGTGTTTTTCAGCCAATCAGCCGGAGCCACAGCCTGGCAACAGCAGTTTTTTTTAATTTTAATTCACGTAAACAAATTAATTCTCATCTCTCTAGGTGTCTTGCTGGTCACTTAGCTGAAGTCACGTGATTTCTTAGAAAAAGCAGCTTGCTCACAGGCCAAAGTGAACTTGTAACCTTTTAGAAAAAAAACTGAGGAGTGTCTCCAAATAATTCAATGTTCTTCCAATTTTTTTAAAATGCATATAGTACTTGAAGATATGTAATCCTAACATGCCTTCACCCTTAAGACATGAAACGCCATTTTCAAATGCATTTCATTACAAAGTGCACAGGAAAAAGATGTAAAAAATTCAAACATATACTCACTCATTCACTTCTCATACAGAACCTATACAGCTTTCTCTGATTTTCTTGATTTCCAGATAATTCTAACAAAATTACATTCTTCATAATGCATCAGCAATTATATTATCCTTCCCAGCAATATGGGCATCCTTTATAATAAGGATGTATTAGCAAGCTCCATTAGATTCATAAGTTTTTGGGAAGTGTCTGGAGCATGTTTAGCCCGAATGGCATCACTCAGCAATGGTATAGCCCATTTGGCGTGACAAATGCCAATATCTCCTTAGCTTGCAATGTTAAAGGTGCTTGCCAATATCCTTTCAATAAATCTATCTTAGTAAGGAAAGTGGCACTGCCAACCCTGTCAATACAAACTTCTAACTGAGAGACAGGGCAGAAGTCTGTTTTTGTTACTGTATTAACCTTTCTGAAATATATGCAGAATCTAGTTGACCCATGAGGTTTAGGCAGTAACACTATGGGAGAACTCCAACTGCTTTGACTAGGTTCAATTAGGTGATCTTCCAACATATGTTGAATTTCTACTTTCACCTGAGCTGGTTTCACTGGGCTTAAATGGCAAGGATGTTGTTGTATAGGAGAAGGTTTCCCATCGTGTGTGGCTAAGTTGTGCACCCTGGTTTATCCCTACAGATTCCTTTAAATTCTGTAAGTAACCTCACTAGGTCTCTTCATCATCTTACCTCCATCTATGAGAATATGATTTTCAGCAATCTTAATATTTGAGTGTTAGCTAACCGGATAATCGGAGGTTCAATTGCTGAACTGCCTTACTCTCGCTGTCTCTTTTATCCTCCACCATCCTTACTACCTGCCATACTTGCTCTTCTTATCCTCCTCCCTACAATGGTATTGTTTTAACATATTGATATGACAACTATTCATTTTCCTATGATATGAGGTGTCTATCAAATAATTTACTTTCCCAACCCTCTTAATTACCTCATATGGACCACTGAACCGTGCTTTCAGAGGTTCCCCTGTAAAGGCAATAACACTAACACTTCACCCTCTAGCTGAAGTGTTCAGGGCTCAGCTCACTTATCTGCCCATTCCTTCATCTTTGTTTGTCAAATTTTAAGATGTTCTTGAGCCACTTTGCAGGCTCCCGTGAGCCATTCCTGGAACACGGACACAATCTAGCATACAGGATTTGTCTCTTGGTCCTGAAAACTTGTCTTTGATTAATTTCAGAGGACCTCTTATTTCATGTCCATAAATTAATTCAAAAAGGACTAAAACCTGTAGATTCATTTTATGAATCTCAGGTAGCAAATAAAAGAAAGCTCAGTCCTATGAACCAATCATGGGGAAATTCATGACTATATGCTTTAATCATTGTTTTGAGAGTATGATGGTGCCTCTCTAAAGCTCCCTGTATCTGTGGATGATATGCCAAGGGCTTTAACTGTTTTATACCCAAGCTACTCACTATGCTTTGAAAATTTTTAGACATAAAATTGGAACCTTGATCCGACTGGATCTCCATCAGTAATCAGTTAACTTCTCTACCACAACCTTAGCTATAATTGTTCTCAAAGGGATGGCCTCTAGAAATCAAATTGTCATACCCAGAATAGTAAGGATATACTGGTGTCCTGCTTTCATTTTTGGTAACAGTCCCACACAGTCTACTAACACCCTACTAAATGGTTCCATAAAAACTGGTATGGGAATTATGGATGCCGGTTTGATTGTAGTTTGTGGTTTCCCCACTATTTGGCACATATGGAACATTTTACAAAACTGCACCACGTCCTTGTGAAGACCTGGCCAGTAAAAACGTTGGTTTATCCACTCCTGAGTGTCCCTACGTGTCCTGCCATAGGAATTTCATGTGCTATCTGTATGATATTTGGGTGGTACCACTATCTGATGAACAACCATCCACTCTTCGCCTGCAAGTCTTGTGAGGAGGTCTCCATTACCTCATTAGAATTCCCTTTGTAACATGACATGCTGGAACTCCCTCAGCTTCAGCTTGGACCGATTGTACTATCTTACTTAATTCTGGATTGGCTTGTTGAGCTTCGATTAGAGAAGATTTACTAAACATCTCTTCTGGATTATCCAAGTCTTTAAAGAAAGTTTCAGCTAACCAAATATCTGTCTGTGGTATCACTTTGACTTCCGACAATGGACTTTGCTTAGCCATTGCTCAGGGCATCACACACAAAGGAAAAAGTCCTGGCACCTTTTCCTGTAACTGCTCCGTCTCTTTAACCTCACTTGGGCTTTCCATGATTATGGGAGAAGCTGCTACCTTAGCTCCGGCTAAATCATTTCCCAGGAGTAGGTCATCTCCGTCTACAGGTAACCTTTCAACAATCCCTTACATCACAGCCCCAGACATTAGGTGACACTCCAAGTGCACCCAGTACAAAGGTACAGGTATACACTCCCTGCCAATGCCATTTATTAAAACTTTGGCTTTTAATGCACTCTCTGGTGGAAATGTTATGCCTTCCCCAGCAAAAGGGTTTGAGTGCCTCCTGTATCTCTTAATATAATTATAGGTTTAGCTGTCTCACTTGAGGGATAAGGGGTTATTTTTCCTCTTAAAAATTCTTTATAACCCTCATGTACCTCAGTCACCTCCCCTGAACTCACAGCAGTGTTCACACTCCAACTCACAGCTACACTATAACTTGATCTGTTGTATTTTCAGCCAGGGATTTTTTCTGAATTGCCCAATAAATCCCACGGATTTCCCATGCAACTTCCAGTCATCTCTAGGAAGGTGCCCCACAATGGAATTTAGGCCTTCAAATATCACTTCCACCCTCAGCACCTTCCTTTCCGGTCTGAGGAGGAGTTCTCAGGCATTCCCAGCTGCCCCTTCCCTTCCCTGGTGACTTGCCTTCCTACACCCTCCTATCTTCTATCCTGCTCAGGTTTGTGGGGGGGATGACAGAAAAAGGGTTTGGATTTATTGACCAGCTCATAATCGTCAGCCATGTCGCTGGTTGTCTAGCTGTTTTGACCTTCTGGTCTTCAACATGAGTTCTAACTACTGGAGGAAGTGAATTTTTAAATTCTTCCAGTAGAATTATTTCCCTAAGAGTTTTGAACATGGTATCTACTTTTAATGCCCATATCCAACAGTCAAAATTACTGTGCCTTGGCCCTCTCAAATTTAACATAGGTTTGCCCAGGCTGTTTCTATATGTTTCGAAATTTCTGCTTGTACGCCTCATGAACCAACTCATGCGCACTAAGTATAGCCTTTTTTACTGCATCATAAGCCACAGAATCCTCCTTCAAAAGTGATGCATAAACTTCATGAGCTTTGCCCACCAACCTACTTTGCGGGAGCAACGTCCAGTTTCCATTTGGCCACTTCATTTGCTTAGCTACTTTCTCAAATGAAATGAAAAATATATTTGTCTACATCCCTTTCCTCAAACATTGGTAGGGCTTGTACAATTTAAACATCTCCCCACATGGCTCTAGGCTGAGGGATAGTTTTTTTCTTCATCAAAACTTACCCCAGCATCTGGGGTTTCATTTTTTTTTTTTAAATTCCAGCCTGGTATTCCTTTGTTTGTTCCCCTCTCTTTCCTCCCTTGTCAACTTCTCTCTCTGGAGGTCAAGTTTTCACATTTCCATTTCTCTTTTTCCTTTTCAAGTTTTCTCATCTCTCTCACTCTCTTTTCCTTCAAACTCAAGTTTTTTTCAGTTCCTTTTCGTGTTGAAGCTGTTTCATTTGCAGCTAAATCCTAGCTAACTCTAGCTGTGACACACTAATTTCAGGTGTCTCCTCTTTTAATTCTAAACACTGGATAATTACTTTAATCATATCATCCTTTAGGAAATCCTGCTTTGATTTCTATCTTCACTTTATTTGCTAGCTCTCTCAGGGTTTCAAATTATTTACTGTTACATCTTCAACTCCCAAGAAAATATTAGCAACTTCTAATGCCATTTTGCTTTATTAAAATGTACAAGAAACCTGGTATCTGTTCGTTTATCCTTTACCAATTAGTATTAATCTGCACCAAATCACCCATTGTCCGTGTTTCAAAATCCCACAAGAGCCCCCAATCTATGTTACAACCGGGATGGGAGGAGTGCACAGTTTCTCTAGCCCCACTACTCCAAAGGTCACTACCATAAAAGTGTAAATGTTTAAATTCACTCACCAAAACGGTTAATTATTTATCTTCATCACTGCTGGGCCCAAAATAAAAGAGAGATTTTAACCAGGCTTCTTTCAATGGACTCAGGATAATTCACTTATTGTGAAACAAAACTTCCTTTCTTTTAAAACAAGTTGCAAAACTAGTTAATATACAATTTGTAATCTGGAAGTGTAACGACTTACCCCTTTTACAATCTCAACACACATGCGCACACATACACCAAACGAAGAACAAGACAAATAAGACCTCTGCAGAGGTTGGTGCAAGGTAACATGTTATGAAAAAGGATAATGTTCGAAAAGGTCTTGATGCCGTCTATTTGGTGTTCCTGCGTGTGAAGACAGAATGGTCACAGTAGTTGTCTGGAAGTCCTTTCCAAAGGACCTTCAGTGAAACACTAGCTTTATTAACTGTCGCTTGTCACAGCATTGCAGGCTTGCAAACATAGACGAGTTATATTGACATGAGGATTTTCTGGCTGAATGTGAACACCTTCATTCTACTCAGGACTGCAGGCAGTACAGGGAGAGAAAAAGAGAGCGAGCGAGAGGGCGAGAGAGAAAGAGAAGCAATCTTTTTCACAGTTTGCTCCAAAGATATACGCTGAGTTCAAAAGACATGTTCATATAGTACTCCTCCCAGGCCAGGTGTTTTTCAGCCTATCAGGAGCCCACAGCCTGGCAACAGTTTTTATTTATTTCAACTCCAGTAAACAAATTAAGCCTCATCTCCCCAGGTGTCTTGCTAGTCAATTAGTTGAAGTCATGTGATTTCTTGGATAAACAGCTTGTTCAAAGGCCAAAGTGAACTTGTAGTCTTAAAAAAACTCAGAACAGTGTCCAAATGGTTCAATGTCCTTCCACTTTTTTAAAAAGCATATAGTTCTTGGAGAAATGTGTTCCTAACAAGAGAAATATTTTCATTTTAAAAAGTCTTCCTATTATGTAAATATGGACATAAAGAGCATTGCTCAAAATGGTGACAAAGGAACTGTACAAGATTTTAATATAAATATACATATCTATATTAGCAGATCTCCCAAGGTGTTGCTGATGCTGATTTGGAGATTGGTTGTTTTATTAAAATAGAACTGAATGGAAATCCTGACTTTTGTACCTCTGAAGACAAGGGTTAGGGTAGAGGTGGTTTTTAGATGTGATACCACTGTGTGAAACCCCAAGGTCTAGCAGGGGTTTCAGCTCATAGGTGGATTGCGACTCTCAATTAGCAGTGAGGACAGCAGAAGGAATGAGTCTGACGGCACCGAAGGTGGGGAGGCGATTCCACTTAAATTTCCACTTGTTTTTCTCTAATTTGGACAAAGCGAAAAGAGAATCATATTAGCTTGAAGGACACTCTTTGTGTCTTCCCATCATGAATAAAAATGCACAGCTTTTCTTCATAGTCCAGTTAAAAATTTACACAAATTCATTCTACATTTTGTGTAAAAACATAATTAAAATATAAACTGAAATGCTGTTAGACACAATTTGACTTTTCAACTGAAAAAAAAAGTTTATAATTCAAACATAAAAAGCTACAGATGGTACGTGATCAGTGCAATCTGTCATATTTGAAGTGTTCCCATTTTACACACACCCACAAGCTTGAGGCAACCAAGTAGATACAATTAGAAGCTGACGACAAACAATAGAGCAGCTGGATTGACTAAATGCCAGAGAGGAAGTTTGGGAAATTGTGCCACTACAAACACATTTACTCAGTGCATGTAATACTTTGCCATAGGGAGTACTCGAGGCAAAGACTATTGCGTCTTCAAAGAAGAAAAAGTGGCTGAACATGTAAAGCAGAGGACAATTTTGGTCAATAGCCCTGTATCACAGTAGTGGGACTAATTTTGGATTTCTCTGATAAATATTACCATTCAAAACATACTGCATCCTGAATTTAAAAAAAACTCTGATCATTATGAGGTGATGCAATTTTAATTTGCTTGATATATAGGAGCACCTACTGTATGTCAAAACAGAAGCTCCTAAATCTCTACTAGTTATACACTATTGGCTGTTGTGCACAAGAGCAAGAAAAGTAGGAAGTATTCAAACTTTAAACCTCAAACGCAGACAACTCTATGCCCTTGTATGAACAAGATTAGAGGAGCACTAAACTCCACTGCAATTCAAATGTAAATATCAGTCTTTGCAATGAGTGTGATTAACTTGCTTGGAGTCAATAGTTCCCTTGTTAAAAAGGAATCCATTCTTTCCACAGCAGTACAATTAAAAGAGAGGGAGAAGGAAGTAAGATTTGTGGAGAAGCTTACAGTAAGATCTCATCAGTTCTTTCTAAAGCAAAAAGAAATACAAACTACATTTCCTTCACTAATCCTACCAACAAGTGTTTCAATTACTGGGGAGAGAAATGGAGTTGTGATTTCAGCAGGACATACAAATTTAAAGAGGTAAATGATAAACTGTGGCAGAAGAGGCAGTGTTTCTTGTTATTTCCATAGCTTTTACATCGCAAAGTCAAGTCATTTTCTGTTATTTTATTGAAAGAGAACTAATTGTTTCAACTTTATATTTAAACTTACATTTGCTCTTTACAGGATTTCTGGCAGTAACATAAATAAATAATAGCGCCACTGCCATAAGTAATTATTGCTGCTGTGATACTTTTCTTCACGCTCATCATAAGCAGTTCCAAACAGAAATAAAAGGCCACCCATCACACACATATTCTTGATCAAACATGTCTTTTCTCAAAATGATTAGCCTAGATTATTAAGATTCAAAATACTAACGGTCACTGATTACAATCTGAGAACAGACCAGTGCTTCCAAAACTGTTCTGTTATTATCCGAGGGAGAAACCTTCCTTAAATTTAACAGACTGCAAATGCCACTTTAAAATTCTCTCATTTACAATGAAAACTTTTAATTTATGAATAAATTTACAGCAAACACATAGTTTATTTGTATATACATATATTGGAGAGGATTGGTAGGACACAGACAGCTTTGTGGCCCTGGATTCCCCCACAGAGCAAATGCCAATCTCATCTTTTGTTTGAATTAAAGTCAGGCACTACTCCAAATTGAGCAGGGGGAACACAAGAACATAAGAAATAGGAACAGGAGTGGGCCATTCGGCCCTTCACACCTGCTCCACCATTCAATAAGATCATGGCTGACTGTGGCCTTAACCCTATCTTCCTACCTACCCCCATGACCCTTAACTCTCTTGTCAGTCAAAATTCTGCCAAACTCAGCCTTAAATATAATCAATTGCTCAGCCTCCTCCACCCACTGGGAAAGAGAATTTCAAACGCTATGGGGAAAAAACATATTAAAGCAACTCTAATGTATCTGTAAGAAAATGACACTGGCAAAAATCTGCTCCCATCTCTTCTGCACCAGCTTTTGTGCAAGTGTTAAGCTTGGAACCTTGCCGTTCTCTATAGCTACTCTGTAAACCTGCTAATCAGGGAACATTTTCCAACGAATGATTACAGCTACACTTTAAAAAAAGTCTCCAGGTGTAAAAATCAAGTACCCCTGTAAAATAAAAAAATACATTACAATGATGGTCAGATGATGTAGAATCTGTGTGGGTAGAGTTGAGGAACCGCAAAGGTCAAAAAACCATAATGGGAGTTATATACAGGCCTCTGAACAGTAGTCAGGATGTGGGGCACAACATACACCAGGAGATAGAAAAGGCGTGTAAGAAAGGCAAGGTTACAGTGATCATGGGGGATTTCAATATGCAGGTAGACTGGGAAAATCAGGTTGGTAGTGGATCCCAAGAAAAGGAATTTGTGGAATGTCTACGAGATGGCTTTTTGGAGCAGCTTGTGGTGGAGCCCACTAGGGAACAGGCAATTCTAGATTTAGTGATGTGTAATGAGGCAGATTTGATAAGGGAGCTTAAGGTGAAGGAACCCTTAGGAGGAAGTGACCTTAATATGATAGAATTTACCCTGCAATTTGAGAGGAAAAAGCTGGAATCAGATGTAACGGTATTACAGTTGAATAAAGGCAACTACAGAGGCATGAGGGAGGAGCTGGCCAGAATTGACTGGGAGATGAGCCTAGCAGGAAAGACAGTGGAACAGCAATGGCAGGAGTTTCTGGGAGTAATTTGGGAGACACAGCAAAAATTCATCCCTGGGAAGAAGAAGCATACTAAAGGGAGGACGAGGCAACCATGGCTGACAAGGGAAGTCAGGGACAGCATAAAAGCTAAAGAGAAAGCATACAATGCGGCGAAGAGCAGTGGGAAACCAGGGGATTGGGAAGCCTACAAAGACCAACAGAGGACAACTAAAAAAGAAATAAGGAAGAAGAAGATTAAATATGAGGGTAAACTAGCCAGAAATATAAAAGAAGATTGCAAGAGTTTTTTTAGATATATAAAGGGTAAGAGAGAGGCAAAAGTGGACATTGGGCTGCTGGAAAATGACGCTGGAGAAGTAGTAGTGGGGAACAAAGAAATGGCGGAGGAACTGAATAGGTACTTTGCATCAGTCTTCACAGTGGAAGACATGAGTGACATCCCCAAAGTTCAAGAGAGTCGGGGGGCAGAGGTGAGTATGGTGGCCATTACCAAGGGGAAGGTGCTAGGAAAACTAAAAGGTCTGAAGGTGGATAAATCACCTGGACCAGATGGAATACACCCCAGAGTTCTGAAGGAGATAGCTGAAGAGATAGTGGAGGCATTAGTGGTGATCTTTCAGGAATCACTGGAGTCAGGGAGGGTCCCAGAGGACTGGAAAATCACTAATGTAACCCCTTTGTTTAAGAAGGGAGTGAGGCAAAAGACGGGAAATTACAGGCCGATTAGCCTGACCTCGGTCGTTGGTAAGATTTTAGAGTCCATTATCAAGGATGAGATTTCAGAATACTTGGAAGTGCATGGTAAAATTGGGCAATGTCAGCATGGATTCATCAAGGGGAGGTCATGCCTGACAAACCTGTTAGAATTGTTTGAGGAGGTAATGAGTAGGTTAGACAAAGGAGAGCCAATGGATGTTATCTACTTGGACTTCCAGAAGGCCTTTGACAAGGTGCCGCACAGGAGGCTGCTCAGTAAGATAAGAGCCTATGGTGTTAGAGGCAAGGTACTAGCATAGATAGAAGATTGGCTGTCTGGCAGGAGGCAGAGAGTGGGGATAAAGGGGTCCTTCTCAGGATGGCGGCCGGTGACTAGTGGAGTTCCGCAGGGGTCAGTGTTGGGACCACAACTTTTCACTTTATACATTAATGATCTAGATGAAGGAACTGAGGGCATTCTGGCTAAGTTTGTAGATGATACAAAGATAGGTGGAGGGACAGGTAGTATTGAGGAGGCGGGGAGGCTACAGAAGGATTTGGACAGGTTAGGAGAATGGACAAAGAAGTGGCAGATGGAATACAACGTGGGGAAGTGTGAGGTCATGCACTTTGGTAGGAAGAATAGAGGCATAGACTATTTTCTAAATGGGGAAAGAATTCAGAAATCTAGAGTGCAAAGGGACTTGGGAGTCATAGTCCAGGATTCTCTTAAGGTTCACTTGCAGGTTGACACGGTAGTTAGGAAGGCAAATGCAATGTTGGCATTTATTTCGAGAGGACAAGAATATAAAAGCAGGGATGTGCTGCTGAGGCTTTATAAGGCTCTGGTCAGACCACATTTAGAATATTGTGAGCAATTTTGGGCCCCGTATCTCAGGAAGGATGTTCTAGCCCTTGAGAGGGTCCAGAGGAGGTTCACGAGAATGATCCCAGGAATGAAAGGCTTAACATACGAGGAACGTTTGAGGACTCTGGGTCTATACTCGATGGAGTTTAGAAGGATGAGGGGGGGATCTGATTGAAACGTACAGAATACTGAAAGGCCTGGATAGAGTGGACGTGGGGAAGATGTTTCCATTAGTAGGAGAGACTAGGACCCGAGGGCACAGCCTCAGAGTAAAGGGAAGACCTTTTAGAACAGAGATGAGGAGAAACTTCTTTAGCCAGAGAGTGGTGACTCTATGGAATTCATTGCCACAGAAGGCTGTGGAGGCCAGGTTATTGAGTGTATTTAAGACCGAGAGAGATAGGTTCTTGATTGGTAAGGGGACCAAAGGTTAAGGGGAGAAGGCGGGAAAATAGGGTTGAGAAACTTATCAGCCATGATTGAATGGCGGAACAGACTCGATGGGCCGAATGGCCTAATTTCTGCTCCTATGTCTTATGGTCTTACAGTCTAAAATGTTCAAACTTTTAAAGTTCTGCATTATGTCTTCATATTTCAAGTTAAGTATTACAAGCTTTCTTTAAAAAAATATTTCTGACCCAACTCCATTCATTAAAACAATTCACTTATTGGCAATGATACAATAAGAACATTCTGCAAACTTAAGGATTATTCTTTACCAGATCACAGAGGAATTTGCTTTGACTGTTATTTTAGCAGCACTTTTGATAAAAGCCTTTTTTTGTGCAATGACAGAATTACAGGCAGGCAGTGATGGTTAAGGCAAAACTGTCTGACCTGCAATGTGGTACACCTAGGTAAAAGAATCTTGTTAATGGAGACATTTATGAAAGGGAATGTTTGTTCAGGTAATCATGAATCTCTCTCAATTTTTCAGAGTTTACTTAACTAAAGCGAGAACTTGGATCACTACCTGAGTGCTCCGTTTACGAAGTCTTCATTTACTGAACAGAACATGTACAAAAAGCAGATAAATGGTATGGTAGTGTGCTGCAAAGTGTTACTCGTAAGCTATACAACATGAACATCTCACAGCTTTTGTCAAATAAACTTAAAACCAACATTGTAAAATATAGATTCAAAGCTCCACAGATTCTTTTCCACAGGAGTGTTCATTAGTGAGCTCTGAAAACAATGCAACTTTTTTTTTCAAAATTGCTTTTGAAGATCTTAAAACACCAGTAATAAAACACACCTGGGTTTCATTTATAGAGCAACTGATTATGGCTGTTCAAATCAAATTCAAGAAAGTCCAGCATTACATTGAGAGCTGTGGATCAGGAGCTGATTGAAGAATCAAAGTGTTTATGTGTTGAACTTCATGTGTTGAAGGGTGACCCTTCAACACATAAACACTTCCTCTGCTCTCCTAACCATGAAGCTGATGTAAACTGAGGTTCTCTTAAGTTCAACCAGAACTAGCATTAAAAAAAATCCATCAATTAAAAATGATAAACTATTCAACTTGGATTTTCAAAAACCAAGCAGTTCTTTTTGTAATCTTAATCAATAATTCATTACTTTAATGGCTGGTCCTAAAATTTAAAACTTAAATATTCATGAACATACATATCAGAAGTAAAAGGACAATTGTATTTCAGTTGGATTCCAGTTTCTATCGCATTAACAAATAAATCTAATTCTTGATTAAGTGTACTTTTAACCTCCTTTAGTGCTAATATCTAGGGGATATATTTTCTTGACCCTCAAGTCTGGATTTTCCAAATATGTCTTTATTATATTGGTCAATGTTGGGAAATAACAGCAAGATATGAAGCAAATGCATTGGAAAGCGTTTTTAAGAGAAAAAATGAAAATATTGAAGGCCAACTGTAAAATTCAGCAATATGTGACTTGATAAAGCAGATAGATATACAGTAAAATAAATGCCTGAGTCGCAAAAACAACTTTGTATGGTAGCATTTTTCAACCACTTTTGAAAAAATGCTGAAACTAAATGTTAAAAATGCAGTAATTATAAACTTGCCATATAAGATAGTTAGCAAGGAATAAATACTGCACAAGTTTAATTGAGGTTTTCAACACAAGGTGAATGTAGGTGAGAAAGCCATTCCTAACAATAAAGTGTTTGATTATTCCTCACCAATGTGAAAAATTTCAATGACTTAACAGCAAGGCACTTTGATTAACACTGCTAAATCATAACCATAATAATCATAAACTTACTATTTTATATTCATACCTGTCATCCATGAGATTTTTAGTTGAGCTTTGTTCAACACAGTTCAAATTTATTAATATGAAATGTATAATATAGAATTAAAGCAGTTGATTTTTCAGTTTGTTTATTTTTCCAGGGGAAGTTTTTTTTTTCCATTCTAAGGTCAGTGATCACGAGTAAAGAATTTTATTGTTTTACTACAGTAAAGCGAACAAATGTTTTCTGTCAGTCAACAGAATAATGAAGAAAATTTATTTTTCAACAGTCAATGAATGCATTCACATTCTTGGGTTTCAGTTTTGGAATTCAATCTGTTTTGGAATTCAATCTGTTTTGGATCCTGAAGAATATACTTCATATTGGTGTACAACTACTAGTAATATTACAATATTTACAAAGAGAAATCTTTCTCACAAGAGATTACTTTGGGCATTTAACAAACTGGGGAAATTTCCTTACCCGTCACTTTAATTTCAATCACTCACAATAGTATGCAAGTGAAAATAGTATAATTATCTTTACTTTTAAACTCATTCTACATATTATTACAAGTGAATTACTGCAGGAATTGTCAATGCCAGCTCAATATTTGATGTACAGAATTAAACAAATTGTGCAAGTTCACTAAAGCCCAGTCATGATAATTTTATTTAATAGTCCAACAATAAACAAAAACATCTCGGAGTATTCTCTTCAAATGTTAATTGCAAAAGAAACACAATAGTTTCTTTGTTTTATTGGCAAATACGTATTTTCCTCAGGCTAAACACAGACTTCAGCTCTTACACCAATTAATCCTACTACAACATCACAAGCTAAAGAAACATGTCAATAAAAAGTTAAAACGTTTTATCCAGGGGGTCAAAGAAAACAAAATATAAGCAGACTCAACAAATAAATATAGTTCAATTTGAATTAACGTGAATCAATTCCTGCACAGGTCAAGCTAAGAGACACTTCACAGAACTCAGGAAGTTCCAAACCAAAACACAAATTTGTGAAAAAAAACTATAGATCTAATCTTTTCTTTTATCAGTAGAATGAGGCTTAAATGCCTCATTTGAATCACATATATTTCAATAATTGTGCACTAATTTAAAACTGCTCTAAAATGACTAACAATCAACAGTTTACTTATCATCTGAACAGGAGCCAATTGTTATTAAATTTTTCTAAAAGATATCCAAATAAAAAGCACTAGAATCTCATGGAACATTAATTAAATTTAACAACATTACTGATTTTTTTCATACCCCAGGGTCTAATGCTTTTGGCTACTGAGTATCTGTTTAGATGAGCAAATCCTTTTTACACGGTGGTGAATTGCTCAAGATACTATTGATCAAGTCACATCTCTACTGACTGACTAGTTGATTCAGCATATATTCAAGGTCTATGTTGTATGTGTTGTATATTCCGCTGAGAAATTCACACCCTTGATTAATTGGCAGTAAAAGGTGGATACAGATGTCATATGCTGACCCAACTGCAAAGTTATGAAGTTAATTCAACAAATACACCAAGTATTACTTCGAATCACTATTAAATTTCCCACAACAATCCTCACAATGGGCAAAATTTTTCTCCCAGGGTCCCAATTCCATCATTGGGATGAAATGCAGTACGGGAACCTGGAAATGTTGTTGGCCAAACTCCAAGAAAGATTTTGGAGGTGGTGGCCAATCACGTGGCCACCCCAGGGAACCCCATCTAATTAAGGATGGCAGGTGGGCTCCCAAGTCTAGAAGGCCAATAGGAAGCCATTCAGCACCAACAGATTGGCAGCTCCACCATCAGAGGTGGATGCTGCTGAAGTAAGTAGGAATGCGCGAAGGTGCCTTCATTCCCAGTCACCAGCCACAAGTGGGGGATATAAAAAGGGTCAAAAGGTTTAGGGCCATCAGAAAGGAGGAAGAAAGCACCTCTACTGTAACGGGCAATGCCATGGTTGTGGCCATTTATTAGCAGTGCAACTCCTCATTGAATGGAGCCTCTGGCTCTAATGGCTACCCAGCTTGCTGCTGGGAGGCAGCCACTGTTTCACACACAGATTCTTGGCTCAACGATACCCTGTACAACAGCTGAAAAATCCAGACAGCATTGGGAGAGCTTAATTAATTAATTATTCTTTAATTAAGTCCTAAAGGAGCTTAATTTTGGTTACCTGCACAGCTGGTCAGGTAACTAGCCTCAACCGTCTCCCCACAGAATCTCATGGGGCAGGAATGTGTCATGGAGTCGGCCCGACGGAATTTTCCCTCCCGTTTCCAGCCACCACATCTCCAGACACGCCTCCATGGTTCCTTGAAAATTCAGTGCAATGAGTCAGGTCATGATATCACTGGGAGGGGAAAGAGTATTGCTGCTGGGGTTTGCAAGTGGGGAAGAGGTTCAGGCCACTACATAAAGGATCTGAAAAGGCGCTTAAATGATCAAAGAGGCAGGGAGAAAGTATTTTTGGTTATTTCCTGGAAAGTGTATAATGCTTCCCCTACCTGGTGCAGGTAGGTAATTAAATTGGTGGCTAGCCTCACATATTACAGGTAATATAGCAAAGCTGCTCTTTATCATTGTGCATTTGTTTCAGTGTATGAGTTTCTACAAAGGGTCAAGAAAATAAAGTACGAAAATAATTTGAAATTTTCTTTCTTTACAAAACATTTTGCAATGGTACTTAGTGTTGCTAAAAAGTATTACCTGCTTAAAGTCAAACTTTTTTCAGAATCTCCTTCCAAATTTGAATAAGAGCATAATCCTTCCATAATTTGTGGTTTATAGTTATTTTTTACAGTTTGAGTCTGGAATAAACATCAATACAAAGAAATGAAAAGTCTATGCTTTACTGGATTTTCACAGGATTAACACAGAAGAGGCAGATTGATGCATCCAAAAAAAAGGTATACCTGATTAGCATGTTATGTAACTGCCTCTTGAGTGACTTCAAAGCTTTTACCTCCGTTACCCTGGATAGTCATTTTAAGCATTTTAAGTGCTGATCAGATACACACACACTCCAGAACACACACACTCAAACACACACGATAAATTGAAAAATGATAGACAGCATGCATGCTTGATGTACCACTGTTATACCTATGTACTGACAGGCATTCTTTGACATTGTTCAAAATTAAGATGGATATGTTGTTTAGTAGGGAGAGGACTGTTATTCCATGTAATATGCAATGTGTTATGTTAACATTGAGCTGTATCCCTTTAGTGCCACAATTTCTAATCATTAAATAAAAAGAGACGAAGATTAGAATTTACTTGTTTAATGAGGGATGAGGTCAACAACAATGCCTTTTATTCATATAGTGCCTTTAATATAAAAAAACATTCCAAGGCACTTCACAGGAACATTATAAAACAAAATATGACACCAAGCCACATAAGGAGATAATAGCTCTGATGACCAAAAGATTAGCCAAAGAGATAGATTTAAAGGAGTGACTTAACGGAGGAAAATGAGGTAGAGAGGTGTAGGGAGGGTATTCCAGAGCTTGAGGCACAGGTAACTGAAGGCACAGCTGCCAATGGTGGAGTGATTAGAATCAGGCTTTCGCAAGAGGTCAACGTTAGAGGAACACAGGTATCTCAGAGGGTTGTCGGCTGGAGGGGTTTCCAGGGAGAGTTATGGGGTTGGTGGACATTACAGAGATAGGGAGGTGAAAATCCATGGAGGGATTGGAAAACAAGCATGAAAATTTTAATATAAAGACATTGCCAGGCTGTGAGTCAATGTAGATCAGCAAGCACAGGGGTGATGACTTGCAGCAAGTCCTGCTCACCTAAGACAGGGACAGCAGAGTTTTGAATGACCTCATAGTGTCCGTGTAGCGGGTAGAATGAGGGAGGCTTGCCAGGAATGCGCTGGAATTGTCAACTCTAGAGGTAGCGAAGGCATGAAATAGGGTTTCAGCAGCAAATGATCTGAGACAGGAGCAACATTGAGCAAAGTTACAGAGGTGGAAATAGGCTGTCTTGGTGACGGTGCGAATAGGAGGTCGGAAGGTCATCGAGGTCAAAAGTGAAACTAAGGTTACAAAATTTGGAGCGGGGGCTGACTGGAGAAAATTCCTGCTCATTTCGGGACTGAACATTGGATAAGCAGAGTGATCATTTAGTAACAGTGCAGGAGTCAAGGGAGGATGTGGTGAGGTGGAGCTGGGACAGCATATAGATGAGAAATAGAAAAGGGCCAAGAATAAATCCTTGGAGACTCAGTTTGAAAGCTGATTCAGGCAGCAAGTTAGAACTAGGATGAAATATCTGGCTTTTATTTAAATATAATGTGACTAGTAGAGGGTTTTTTTCAGACTCTGCCTACAAACATTCTGAACTGAATCAATTGCAATATTAAGTGCAAGAAGTTGTGACACAGAAAAGTGGGATATGATGGATGTTATGACCATAGCCGATGTTAATTGCTGTGCAAACCAAATCCCAGAGGGAAACTTGGCTTACAGGCCATGTCCTTTTTTTCGCAAGGAGTCCAGTAACACATAGGAATTTAAAAAATAAAAGTACAAGTTTTATTAACAAGAATAAAAGAAAACTTAAGCACACAAGATTACAGTTGTACAATTAAAGTTAGTCTTACACAACACTCCCCCAAAAAGACTCCCTATTTGTTCAAACCCACAAGAAAACACCTTCCGGGCAACACGCCCTTAAAAATGTTTAACTATAAAAATCCAGTAATATTACCCAAGGCAAGCTGCTGTATCTTTAATAAAGGCATACCACATGACCCCTTAAACTCTCTTCCACTCTGCCTGGAAATCTAGGACTCAGAGTAAAACTGCTTCTTGCAGTCCAAAACTTTTCTGACTTGAATGGATGGCTGATTCAAACTGCATCCTCTCCCAATCCAGGGCTACAGCTATAGCTCCAGCTGCTACATCTCACAGCTCAGCTCCAGCTCAACAGCTACCACAGCTCAAACAGCTCCCTTAAGCTCTTCACAGTAACTCTAAAATACCTTTTTTCCCCTTCCATCTCAGGTTGCATTGTCTTCAAACCTCCTTGAAACTCAAATCCTTCCAAATACAAGATCTCTCATGTTTTCATCTTGTTTTTGTTTTTGTGTCAATAAAATATCATCTCCCCACTTCTATTTACCTATGAAACTCTTGCAAGATGCAAACATGTTTCCTGTCATCTCTGACTTCCCTCTGATGTTCAACCAAACTCTCAACTTATCTAAAATGCAAATGTTAGATCTAACCAATTCACTTGTATCTCAAACCAAGGCCTCTATCCTTTTCAAAAGCAGAAAATGCTGGAAAATCTCAGGTCTAGCAGCATCTGTGGAGAGAGAAACAGAGTTAACGTTTTAAGTCCATATGACCCTTCTTCAAAGCTCTGAAGAGTCATGCGGACTCGAAATGTTAACTCTGTTTCTCTCTCCACAGATGCTGCTAGACCTGCTGAATTTTTCCAGCATTTTCTGTTTTTGTTTCAGATTTCCAGCATCCGCACTATTTTGCTTTTAACTCTATCCTTTTCACACTTTAAACCCCTCCCTATACAGCCTGTCTCCACCCACCCACATACACACTTCTTCATAGACTAACACAATATTCCCCAAAAATATTTTTAAAATGACATCCATTTCTCACATAGACAGCGAATGAACATATACATAGCATGTGAATGATCTTTGGCAAATTTGCATAAACTCAATATGTTGGTCTTCAAAACTTCAGGTCCTGATTCAATCTCCAAAGGTAATAGAACTAATAGTCAATGCAGAAAAATCCACTGGTCCACAAGCTTTTAAGTGAAAACTCACTGTATAGAAATATTCAAAAAATAGTGAAATCTGATACAAAGCTTTCAAACGGCATAAGTTGTACTAAAGTGTTAATGAATAAATATTTTTTATCTAACATAACAGCATTATTTTTATCTCTTCTACATACAAATTTTCTGATCTACATAGATGGACACTGGAGCCAGTTGTAGAATACAAAGCAATTGAGTGGTCAGTGGAGAAAAGGATTAGAACCAGAGTTCGCAGGTGGTTCCTTGCCTGGAATCAATAAAACTCAAACAGACTTTTGGGGGTACATTCTATTAGTAATTCTTCTATCTTTTTCTGTCCCCCACATCAGCAACATCATCAGCTGGGACTACCTGGCCACCAAGGACTACCATTCCATGCTATTGTATCACCAAGAGAAAGGATTCACTCAGCAAGACAAAAAAAATTATTATCCATCCACTAGATGTCATGTACTACTTGCAAGACATTGAGCAGTCTGAGAATCAACAATCTACTCTTGTACTCCGTTATGATCCCTGTCGAGACCAATAACTTTTAAAAAGATATTCAAAGGTTGACTGGAAGGGTCACATGACAAGATTTCAAGTTTTAGGACTTTAACTGTAAGAAACAAAGTAACAAACTCAAAGCAATATTGACTAAACATTCTTCAGCTGGCAACTTGTGCTTGAAGCTACAGAAAAGTCTTTCATTTAACTTTTAAAATGACCGAAAACCCTCCTCCATGGTGATTCTTTACTCTCTAGGGGCCAGTTCAAAGCTATTCCCAGCTGCCGACAGCTTGCTTCATTTTCCCTTTTCCAGCTAGATAACTTTTAATCCCTGAGCTGACTTTCATGGTGAGGGTTACTCTGGAGATTACTCCCTCTAGCTAAAGCTAGGCAAATCTTCTAGTCTTGTTTACATCCCCATGAGCTTGGTCTCTTCAATCTGAGTGCAAGCTCCCACCTGTATTCTGTATGGTGAACTATAGAGACTGGCTGCCTCCATCGCTCTATTTTCTCTCTCACTCCCTCACACACATTCTTGCAGACTGAGTTTGAGGGGTTCAGAGACATCTTAGGAAAACCTGCAATCCAATACTGCAATGACTTCCTATGGACCATTCCCTCCTAAAATCCATCCCCATGACAATGGATATTGCATGGGCCTTGTATCCATGTAGAAATGCTAATTAGCTATCCTTTAACCATTTATAAAGCCTGACATTCCTAACACCTCTCTGTGAGACTTGGAGACTAACAGTCTACACCAGTCATCACGGAACTCTTGCCATTGTCTACAGGTGTGAACATCCTACGCCTTCTTCCAAGAAAATGGGCCCCCCTCCTTTAGAACAAAGAACAGTACAGCACAGGAACAGGCCCTTCGGCCCTCCAAGCCTGCGCCGATCATATTGCCCGTCAACTAAAACATTTTGTACTTCCGGGGTCCGTATCCCTCTATTCCCATCCTATTCATGTATTTGTCAAGCTGCCTCTTAAACACCACTATCGTACCTGCTTCCACCACCTCCTCTGGCAGCAAATTCCAGACACTCACTACCCTCTGCGTAAAAAACTTGCCCCGCACATCTCCTCTATAGTTTTCTCCTCTCACCTTAAATCTATGTCCCCTAGTAATTGACTCTTCCACCCTGGGAAAAAGCTTCTGACTATCTACTCTGTCCATGCCACTCATAATTTTGTAAACTTCTATCAAGTCGCCCCTCAATCTCCGTCGCTCTAGTGAGAACAATCCGAGTTTCTCCAACCTCTCCTCATAGCTAATAACCTCCAGACCAGGCAGCATCCTGGTAAACCTCCTCTGCACCCTCTCCAATGCCTCCAAATCCTTCTGGTAATGTGGCGACCAGAATTGCACACAATATTCCAAGTGTGGCCTATCCAAGGTTCTATACAGCTGCAGCATGACTTCCCAGCTTTTATACTCAATACCCCTGCCAATGAAGGCAAGCATGCCATATGCCTTCCTGACTACCTTATCCACCTGCGTTGCCACTTTCAGTGACCTGTGGACCTGTACACCCAGATCCCTCTGCCCGTCAATGCACTTAAGGGTTCTGCCATTTACTGTATAATTCCTGCCTGTATTAGACCTTCTAAAATGCATTACCTCGCATTTGTCCGGATTAAACTCCATCTGCCATTTCTCCGCCCAAGTCTCCAATCGATCTAAATCCCGTTGTATCCTTTGACAATCCTCTTCGCTAACTGCAACTCCTCCAACCTTAGTGTTGTCTGCAAACTTACTAATTAGTCCAGTTACATTTTCCTCCAAATCATTTATGTATACTACAAACAGCAAAGGTCCCAGCACTGATCCCTGCGGAGCTCCACTAGTCACAGCTCTCCATTCAGAAAAGCACCCTTCCACCGCTACCCTCTGTCTTCTATGACCAAGCCAATTCTGTATCCATCTTGCCAGCTCACCTCTGATCCCGTGCGACTTTACCTTCTGTACCAGTCTGCCATGAGGGACCTTATCAAAGGCCTTACAGAAATCCATGTATATAACATCCACTGCCCTTCCATCGTCGATCATCTTTGTCACTTCCTCGAAAAACTCGATCAAGTTAGTGAGACACGACCTCCCCTTCACAAAACCATGCTGCCTCTCACTAATAAGCCCATTTGCTTCCAAATGGTAGTAAATCCTGTCACGAAGAATCTTCTCCAATAATTTCCCTCCCACTGACGTAAGGCTCACCGGCCTGTAATTTCCTGGATTATCCCTGCTACCCTTCTTAAACAATGGAACAACATTGGCCATTCTCCAGTCCTCTGGGACCTCACCCATAGCCAGTGAGGATACAAAGATTTCTGTCAAGGCCCCAGCAATCTCCTCCCTTGCCTCCCTCAGTACTCTGGGGTAGATCCCATCTGGCCCTGGGGACTTATCCACCTTAATATTCAAGACGCCTAACACCTCCTCTTTTTTGATCTCAATACTTCCCTAGACAAATCGACCGCTAAGTCCTCTTTGGTGAATACTGATGAGAAGTATTCATTTAGTATCTCTCCCATTTCTTCTGGCTCCACACAGATTCCCACCTCTGTCCCTGAGTGGGCCTACCCTTTCCCTGGCTGCCCTCTTGCTTTTTACATATGTATAAAAGGCCTTGGGATTTTCCTTAATCCTGGTTGCCAGTGACTTTTCATGACCTCTTTTAGCCCTCCTGACGCCTTGCTTAAGTTTCTTCCTACTTTCTTTATATTCTCCACGGGCTTCATCTGTTCCCAGCCTTCTAGCCCTTATGAATGCTTCCCTTTTCTTTCTGACTAATCTCACAATATCCTTCGTTATCCAAGGTTCCTGAAACTTGCCATGCTTATCCTTCATCCTAGCAGGAACATGCCAGTCCTGAATTCTTATCAACTGACATTTGAAAGCCCCCACATGTCAGTTGTTGATTTGCCCTCAAACATCCGCCTCCAGTCTAGATTCCTCAGTTCCTGCCTAATATTGTTATAATTGGCCTTCACCCAATTAAGCACCTTAACCCGAGGACTCCTGTTATCCTTATGCACCAGTACCTTGAAACTTACTGAATTATGGTCACTTTTCCAGAAACGCTCCCCTACTGAAACTTCGACCACCTGGCCGGGTTCATTCCCTAATACCAGGTCCAGTATTGCCCCTTCCCTAGTTGGACTTTCTACATATTGTCTCAGGAAGCCCTCCTGGATGCACCTTACAAATTCTGCACCATCCAAACCCCTAGCACTAAGTGATTCCCAGTCAATATAGGGAAAGTTAAAATCACCCACCACAACAACCCTATTGCTTTTACATCTTTCCAAAATCTTCCTACATAACTGTTCCTCAATCTCTCGCCGGCAATTGGGAGGCCTATAGTAAATCCCCAACATTGTGACTGCATCCTTCCTATTCCAGGGCTCTACCCATATTGCCTCGCTGCATGAGCCCAACGAGGTGTCCTCCTGTCGTACAGCTGTGATATTCCCCTTAACCAGCAGTGCAACTCCCCCACCTCTTCTACATCCCTCTCTATCCTGCCTGAAACATCTAAATCCTGGAACGTTTATCTGCCAATCCTGTCCATCCTTCAACCAAGTCTCTGTAATAACAATAACATTATAGTCTCAAGTACTAATCAAAGCTCTAAGCTCATCTGCCTTGCCTGTTATACTTCTCGCATTGAAACAAATGCATTTCAGACCCCCAGTCCCACTGTGTTCAGTAATTTCTCCCTGCATGCTCTTCCTCTTCGTCCTACTGGCCATATTCACTGGTTCCCAGTCATTTATTTCACCTGCTGACCTATTGCTCTGGTTCCCACCCCCCTGCCATACTAGTTTAAACCCTCCCGAGTGACACTAGCAAACCTCGCAGCCAGGATATTGGTGCCCCTCCAGTTTAGATGCAACCCGTCCTTCTTGTACAGGTCCCACCTGCCCCGGAAGAGATCCCAATGATCCAGATATCGGAAACCCTCCCTCCTACACCATTTGTTCAGCCATGTGTTCAGCTGCACTATCTTCCTATTTCTAGCCTCACTGGCACGTGGCACAGGGAGTAATCCTGAGATTACAACCCTAGAGGTCCTGTTTTTTAACTTTCTGCCTAACTCCCTGAACTCCCTCCCGCTGCAGGACCCCGTCACTCTTCCTGCTTATGTCGTTAGTACCAATGTGTACCACGACCTCTGGCTGTTCTCCCTCCCCCTTCAGAATATCCCATACACGATCAGAGACATCCTGGACCCTGGCACCAGGGAGGCAACATACCATCCTGGTGTCTCTTTCACGACCACAGAAGCGCCCATCTGAGCCCCTGACTATACAGTAGTGCGAGGTGACAGAATTGGAGGATTACAGATACCTCGGGGTTGTGGGGCTGAAGGAGGTTACAAAGGGATGATAGAGATGAGGCCATGGAGATATTTGAATACAAGGAAGAGAATTTTAAAATCAAAGCATTGCTTAATCAGGAGCCAATGTAGGTCAGTGAGCACAAGGCTGACAGGTAAACAGGACCTGGAGGGAGTTAGGTTGCCAAAGTTACTCCTTAAGCTTTGTGAATATGTATGGTGGTAGATTCCTCGTTACTAGAATATATCCAAGGTGTAAGCAACTTCATAGTCTTCTGTGGGTGCTCTCATGTCTGAAGAGCCGGATGCAAAATCGGCATGGATGTCCACAGAACTGACAGTTCACGTTGTTGGTGGTGCCTGGGGGAGTTTCTGCAGCTGTGCCACCACTAGCCTTCCTCTGGGCAAGTTGGATGTTGCGAGTTTGATATAGATGGCCCTCGAAGCACAGTGAATCAAATATTAGTGTTTTCCTCCACATAGGCCGGTCAGCTACAATATTTTCCCAAAAGAGATGGTCTGCAATGCAAAAGTTTGTGAGGTTTTGTTTTTAAAGATGCCCTTGTATCACTTACCTTGATGTCATTTGCCCTAAGACAGTTCCCTGTTTGGTATTCTGTAGTTATCATGCAGGAGACATGGCCTGCCCATTTAAATCCAATTTTCTGGAACGTGGTCTCCATGCTGTTGAGCCCAGCACACAAAAGTTGTTTGCGTTTTTGTCCTGTCATTAAATTCCCTCATGGACCTCGGGTGTCTTTGGTGAAAGTGTTCCAGAGCTTTGATGTGGTGCCTATGGCAGACCCAGGATTCTGCGCCAAACAGCAGGGTAGCAAGGACAATGGCCTGGTAGAGTTTGATTTTAGTCTTTGTGTGTATATGCAAGTGGCAAAGTAACAGCATCTGGCAAGGAGCAATTTCTTAAATATTGGACTCTTTTGGACTCTGAAATGGTTTGGAGCAATGTCAAATTCACTAGTCTGTATGAATTACACCAAGTCCAGAAGAACCTACATTTTCTTAGCAATCTAAATAGATTTCAATATGCTATAACTGACCAACAGAGAATGTAGAACTTAATCTGTCAATTGTGACCAGTCGGGGTGTTGAGAATAATTATTTTCGTATAAACTTTTATCAGTTTTCCACAACTTTTCCCAATAACAGAAGGAACAACCACCAGAGGATGCAGATTATAAAATAATTGGTAAAAAGTCAGCAGGGAGATGAGCAAGTAATTTATTTACTCATCAAGTTCTTAATCTGAAATTTTACTGCCTGAAAGTATGGTGGAATCAGTTTCAATAGTAACTTTCAAAAAAGAGAATGGGATAAATTCTTGAAAAACTAAATTACTGCAGGGCTATGGGGAAAGAGCCATGTAAAGTAGCTCTTTCAGAGAGCTGACAAGGACTTGGTGGGCCAATTGGCCTCCTTCTACGCTGTATGATTCTGTAATTGGAAGCGATAAACACTGAAGATGCCGGTTCTGAAAACTAAAAGCTTGACCCTTTTCATAAGAATATTAATCTCCTATTGTCTTAGACTTTTTAAGTTGCAACAGCCTCTATATCCGTTTTAGTTTTACCAACATGGTTGGCATTAAGAACACTACTTAAATGTGTCTAATTTGGATCCTTGAGAACCTAAGAAAGGGTTGCATTAATATACACTTTTCACGATCACTGGATGTCTCAAAATGCTTCACAGTCAATTAAGTACTTTTGAAGTGTAATCACGGTTGTAATGAAGGAAATCCGGCAGCCAATTTGCACACAGCAAACAGGAACGTGATAATGACCAGATAATGTGTTATTTTTGTTATATCGATTGAGGGATAAATATTAGCCAGGATATTAGTGATAGATCCTTTGCTGTTCTTCGAAATTGTGCAGTGAAATCTCTTACATCCACCACAGCTGGCAGATGGGCCCTTGGTTTAACATCTCATCCGAAAGAGGGCACCTCCGACAGTGCAGCCCCTCCTCAGCACTGGACTGGAGCAGCAGCCTTGATTTTTGCACTCAAGCTCTGGAGTGGGAATTGAACCCAGAAACTTGTTACTCAAGAGACAAGAGTGCTATCAACTGAATGACGGCTAACACTCTATAAAGCACCCATGCCACTGTCTTTGAAGGAGATTCCTAACTTTGTCACATATATTGATTCAGTTAATTGTGTTAAAATCTCCGTGGAGACTGATAACTTTTTTAAAAAGATTTGAATTCCCAGTGGCCAACTTAAAGGAATCGCACAAGATTAAGTTTTAAGGCTTCTACTGTAACAAACTAAAATCAACATCAACTAAACATTACAGTCCTCCCAGCTTCCAATGGGTTTACCTCTCCCCGTTTTGCTGAATTATAATGCCCAGCATCTGTTGAAAAACATTTCCCTCAGTCTTCTGAGAATTCACGAACTGTGTCTTCCAGCGACAAGGCTCATACTGGTGATTCCTTCTCTTGACCTCGTCAGAGTGAGTCTTCCAGTGACCTTAAATCTCTGCACATTATTTGTTCACAGAATCGCATTCTTGTGATTTGTTTTGCAGCATTCCAAAATATGATTATTTTGATTATTAATAAAACAGCAAAAAAAATCACTTTGTAACTTATAACAGAGATATTTTTATTTGAATCTTGAATATCATTCTTAGCATAAATATACTGAAAAGCCTTCCTATATAATTGGTTATTTCTTACTCTTGCTTATCTAGCCAGAGCCAGAGAACTTCCTCCAATGGCTTCTGTTCCAGCCCTCACACCATTACCAATCAAGTGCCCTAAAATCTATCTTTAGTCCCATCCTATTTCTCATGTACATGTTGCCCCTCAGTGATATCATCCAAAAGCACATTAATTTCACATATGACTGACACCACTGAGCTTTACTTCACCATCATCTCTCTCAGCTGCCTGTGTTATCAGACTGCTCAAGTCTGAATAAGTCAAAATTTTCTCCAGTTAAACATTGGGAACATGAAAGCCATTGCCTTCGCCTCCCAGTCCATTCCACCACAAACCCATTCCAACTGTTGGAATTGGCAACAATTCCATCCCCTGGCCGCTGTCTCGAGCTGAACCAGACTGTTCGCAACCTTGGAGTTTTATTTGATGTTGAGCTACGTTTCCAACCCTATCTCCTCTCCATCATCAAGACCGCCTGTTTTCACTTCCATACTAGCATGCATCCAGCTTTGCCCGTACCAATCTGAAACACTCATCTACTCACTCAGCCTGGGAAGAGTGTCCTGCAGTCAGCATCGCGGTGAAGCAGTCTGGGAAGAGTGTCCTGCAGTCAGTTCTTGTTGAAAATAACAAGAGTGACATCACAAGACAGCACGAGAGAGCAGCGGAGAGATCAGAACCAGCGCAAGTGCAGGGAAGCTTCAAAAAGTGACATCAGCACAAAGGTGAGAGCTGATTGGTGAGCAGTGGGTAAGTATTTTTCTCCAGTTTAAAATAGATTAAGCTAAGGAAAGGTAAGGGTTCTAGTTTTTATTTATAAAGTACATAAATAATTTAACTTTTTTTTTTACTGTACTTAACTTAAAGTAAGTGTCTTTTTTTCAACTAGAGGCATGGAAGAGCAGCTCAGTCCCGTGTTATGTACCACCTGCAACATGTGGGAAGTCCTAGATGCTCCTTGCGCTCTGACCAACCACGTGTGCAGGAAGTGCCACCAGCTGCAGCTACTTGAGCTCCGAGTTTCGGAGCTTGAGCGGCAGCTGGAGGCACTGAGGTGCATCCGCGAGGCTGAGAGTTTCATGGATAGCATGTTTTTAGACGTGGTCACCCCACAGCTTACAGAAGTGCAGACAGAGGGGGAATGGGTGACCGGTCAGAAGAATGGTGTCAGGGCAGGTAGTCAGGAAATCGCTAGGGTGCATCTCGCTCGAGAACCATTTTCCTGTGTTGGAAAACCGTGAGAGTGACGGTTCCTCTGGGTAGTGAAGCCACGCTCATGGCACTGAGTGGCTCAGCTGCACCTGGGGGGCGGGGGGGCGGGGGGGGGGGCGGGAAAGAGGAGGAGGAGGGGGAGGAGGAGGAGAAGAGGAGGAGCAATAGCAGTAGGAGACTCGATAGTAAGGGGAACAGATTGGCGTTTCTGTGGCCATAGACGTGACTCCAGGATGGTATGTTGCCTCCTTGGTGCCAGGGTCAAGGATGTCACTGAACAGTTTCGGGGCATTCTAAAGAGGGAGGGCAAACAGACAGAGATCATGGTATATATTGGTACCAACAACACAGGTAGAAAGAGGGATGAGGTCCTGCAAGCAGAATTTAGGGAGCTAGGAAACAGGTTAAAAAACAGGACTTCAAAAAGGTAATAATCTCTGGATTATTTCCGGTGCCACTCGCTAGTGAGTATAGAAATAGGAGGTTAGTCCAGATGAATGCGTGGCTGGAGAGATGGTGCAGAAGGGAAGGCTTTAGATTTCTGGGACATTGGGACTGTTTCTGGGGGCGGTGGGAGCTGTACAAGGCGGACAGGTTGCACTCGATCTGGAATGTGACCAACATCCTTGCGGGGAGGTTTGCTAGTGCTGTTGGGAGGGTTTAACTAACTTGGCAGGGGGATGGGATCCTGAGAGGAGGTTCAGCAGTCAAAATTAGAAGAGAGAGCAAGTGAGTCTGGGAGGCATAGAAATTATAGGCCAGTTAAGGCACAAGGGGGTTTGGCAAGATTGGATGGTATTTATTTTAATGCAAGGAGTCTGATGAATAAGGCAGATGAGTTGAGGGCACAGATTAACACATGGAAGTATGATGTCATTGCTAACACAGAGACATGTTTGAGAGAGGGGCAGGGTTGCCAGCTCAATATTCCAGGAAAAAAGGGTCTTCAGGCAAGACAGGGATGGAGGTAAAAAAGGAGGGGGTATCACAATATTGATCAAGGAATCAATTACAGCAGTAAAGAGGGATGACATCTTAGAAGGCTCCTCAAATGAAGCCATGTGGGTAGAACTGAAAAACAAAAAAGGAGCAATCACATTGCTGGGAGTGTACTCTAGGCTCCCAAACAGTCAGAGAGAAATAGAAGAGCAGATATGTCAGCAAATTTCAGAGAAGTGTAAAAATAATAGGGTGGTAATAGTGGGGGATTTCAACTTCCCCAACATTAACTGCGTTAGTCATAGCGTGATAGGTTTAGAGGGAGCAGAATTCTTAAAACGCATCGAGGAGAGCTTTGTAAGTCAGTACATAGAAGGTCCTACAACAGACCGGGTGGTCCTGGACTTAATTTCAGAGAATGAAGCCGGGCAAGTGGTAGAGGTATCAGTGGGGG
Source organism: Cetorhinus maximus (assembly GCF_964194155.1). Taxonomy (NCBI): domain Eukaryota; kingdom Metazoa; phylum Chordata; class Chondrichthyes; order Lamniformes; family Cetorhinidae; genus Cetorhinus; species Cetorhinus maximus. The sequence continues at coordinate 4,647,837 of NC_135888.1, forward strand.
AGCATTTTGCAGATAGTGATCATAACTCCATTGGATTCAAGGTTGTTATGGAAAAGGACAAGGATGGGCCAGAAATCAGAGTTCTAAATTGGAGGAAGGCCAATTTTAATAAGATCAGATAGGATTTGGCCAAGTGAACTGGGAGCAACTACTTTTAGGTAAATCTGCGTCACAGCAATGGGACTCATTCAAGAAGGGAAGTACAGGGCCAACATATTCCAGTAAAGACAAAGGGTGGGACCAACAAATCCAGGGAATCCTGGATGTTGAGGGATATACAGGATTGGATAAAGAGAAAAAGGGAGGTTTGTGGCAGATACCGAGGGCTCAAAACAGCAGAAGCCCGAGGAGAATACAGAATGTGTAGGGGGAGGAAACTTAAAAAGGAAATTAGGAAAGCAAAAAGGAGGCATGAAAAAACATTGGCAGGTAAAATTAAGGAAAATCCAAAGTTATTTTACAAGTACATGAAGGGTGAGAGGATAACTAGGGAAAGAGTAGGGCCCATTAAGGGCCATAGTGGTAATTTGTGTGTGGAGCAGGAAGATGTAGGTAGGGTTCTAAATGAACACTGTGTCAGTGAGAGGGATGGACGTGGCTATGGAAATCAGGTAGAAGGACTGTGATACAATTAAAGAAATTAGCATAGAAAGGGAGGAAGTTCTAAGTGGTCTGGCAGGCTTAAAAGTAGATAAGTCTCCAGGCTCAGATGAAATGTATCCCAGGCTGTTGAGTGAGGCAAGGGAGGAGATAGCAGGGGCACTGGCAATAATTTTCAACACCTCTCTGGCCACAGGAGAGGTGCCAGAGGACCAGAGGACAGCCAATGTGGTACCATTATTCGAAGGGAGGAAGGGCTAAACCAGGGAACTACAAGCCAGTCAGTCTAACCTCTGTGGTGGGGAAACTATTGGAAGCAATTCTGAGGGACAGAATTAATCTACACTTGGAGAGGAAGGGATTAATTAAGGACAGTCAACATGATTTTGTTAAGGTCTGACCAATTTGATTGAATTTTCTTTAGAGGTGACCAGGTGTGTAGATGAGGGAAATGCATTTGACGTAGTCTACTTGGGACTTCAGCAAGGCTTTTGATAAGGTCCCACATGGGAGACTGATAACGAAGGTAAGAGCCCATGGGATCCAAGGCAATTTGGCAAATTGGATCCAGAATTGGCTGAGTGGCAGGAAACAGAGGGCGATGGTCGGGGTGTGTTTTTGTGACTGGATGCCTTATTGGTGGGGTGGTAAATAGTGAGGATAGCCTTAGATTACAGGAGGATATAGACAGGCTGGTCAGATGGGCTGATCAGTGGCAAATGGAATTTAATCCAGATAAGTGTGAGGTGATGCACTTGTGCAGGACAAACAAGGCACTGGAATACACGATGAATGGTAGGACCCTGGGAAGTACCGAGGATCAGAGTTGGTGTACATGTCCAATGTACATTAATAATTAAGGTAGTGGGACAGGTAGATAAGGTGGTTAAGGAGGCATATGGGGTACTTGCCTTTATTAGCCACGCATAGAATATAAGAGCAGGGAGGTTATGCTGGAACTGTATAAAACGCTGGTTAGGCCACAGCTAGGGTATTGCGTGCAGTTCTGGAATCCGCATTATAGGAAGGATGTGATTGCACTAAAGGGAGTGCAGAGGAGATTTACCAGGATGTTGCCTGGGCTGGAGAGTTTTAGTTATGAGCAGAGATTGGATAGACAGGGGTTATTTTCCCTGGAGCAGAGGAGATTGAGGGGGGACATGATTGAGGTGTATAAAATTATGAGGGGCATAGATGGGATAGACAGGAAGGGACTTTCCCCCTTGGTGGAGGGATCAATAACCAGGGGGCATAGATTTAAGGTAAGGGGTAGGAGGTTTAGAGGGGATGTGAGGAAGAATTTTTTCACCCAGAGGGTGGTGGGAATCTGGAACTCACTGCCTGAAAGGGTGGTAGAGGCAGAAACCCTCATAACATTTAAGCAGTATTTGGATGTGCACTTGCGATGCCATGGCATACAAGGCTATGGGCTTAGTGCTAGAAAATGGGATTAGAATAGTGCGGTACTTGTTTGACTAGTGCAGACTCGATGGGCCAAAGGGCCTTTTTCTGTGCTGTAGACCTCTATGACTCTTATGACTCTGTTCTTTGGTTACTTCCCAATTTGACTATTCTAATACATCACACAGTTCCTTACCCCACCATCGGTGGCTGTGCCTTCACCCATCTAGGCCCAAACCCTAGAGGGTATTCCTGCCCTAAATATTGCTCGTTAAAATATACTAAATTTAGAGACCATAAATGTAAGATACCCACCAATAATTCCGATAGAGAATTCAGGGGGAACTTCTTTACCCAGAGAGTGGGTAAAACATGGAACTCGCTATCACAAGGTGTTGTTGAGGCAATAGCACAGATACATGTCAAGAAAAATCAGGTGGCACATGCGGCTGAAAGGAATCGAAGATTATGCTAATAAGAGTCAGATGAAGAGTGGTCATAGGGTGCTCATGTGGAGCATAAACATCAGTATAGACAAACTGAACTAAATAGCCTATTCCTGTGCTGTAATTCTATATAATACCTCATTGGCATAGCTTTCAGTTATCTGTCCCCACTATCTCCTGCCTTGGCTCCGTGTCTATTTTTCTCTTATTATCCCCCTATGAAGCACCCTGGGTTGTTTTAAGACATTAAAAGGTGCTATATGCTGCTATTGTACTTCCATTTCATCATAAGCCACAAAACCATTATATCTGTTATCAACCTCTAACAATTGGTACAAAATCTGCTTTTTTTTTTTGAGTGCACAGCGTTCTCCATAACCTTAGTATCTACTCACAAATGAGCAAATCAAATATATATTTACTAAACTTTTAACACAATCTCAAAGGTTTGACTATATAAACCACCAAAATCTCATTCTTGCAATCTGTCTTATCGCATTCCAAAATAAAAATCACTTAGTAACTTATAACACAGATCTTTTTATTTAGGTTTCTATAAGCAATGAATGATTAAATGAGTGCTTTACATATTCTGGTTTTGGAATTCTATCCAGTGTAGGAAATGTACCATATGTGAAATTTGATGTGACAAAAACATATAGTGAAATGAAAGCCATTCAGTACTTATTATCAGGATAACATTTATTATTGGCTAATAATATGTGGCAGGGTTAGTTTTCACCTTGTCCCTGGAGGCTATGAAAACAACAAATCAAAAATTGCACAGACCAATGCACAGTAACAAGTGACACAGTATACTCATATGACCAGGAGGAACATTATGCAATTATGAAATTTAGTCAACAATCCTTTCAAATGTTTCAATGAAAGATTTGAAAATAATCATCAACAGTCATGAATGCCAAGTTTAGAAAATGCATTAGAAATCTGCATGCATCTTTTATTTAATGTTATACTGAATAGCACAGTTCAAATAAAACTGACATATATCCTCCAGTGAGGATCAACCTTTTGAACTCTCAAGTCCAGACAGATTTTTTTTTAATGAATTTGTTATTTGTTAACAACCTGAACAAAAGAATAAAGCAGTATGTGAATGGTTTTGTATTCCATTCATAAACTGTGCTTTTCAGTTTTTCAACAATATTCATCAACCAGTGTAACAGACATCTTTGAAGGGGGAAAAGAAAGCAAATATATGACAGGTCCATCAAAAAAAAAATCTGCAGACTCTGTGAAATAACTTCTGTTACCCACAATTAAAATGTTACAAATTTTAATCCATAATTGATTTTCAGTGTTATCAGCTGAGTAATAGTGGCCCGTAACTTCCGAGCTCCAGAGCACTGCAGCCAGGGGAATAGCAAAAGATATGCCGGGGAACAGCAGCACCCCAACCACCCCGCACCCCGGAAGTTCCCAGGTACAGATTGCACGGCAATTGCGTGGAAAATTCAAACTTCCGATAGGCAACCGCCCTGTCCTGGGAACCATCGGATAATGTGATTTAAATTGCAAACTTCAGGTGGTTCTGACTGTGTTACAGTAATAGTTACCCAGGAAAAGTTAGAAGTATTAAAATCACTTTTTCCTTCTGGGTAACTATAGCACTGACGCATCTCAAGCCCCACGGGACTCCAGCCGCCCCCTCGGGCCACGGGACTCCAGCCGCCCCCTCGGGCCACAGGACTCCAGCCGCCCCCTCGGGCCACGGGACTCCAGCCGCCCCCTCGGGCCACGGGACTCCACCCGCCCCCTCGGGCCACGGGACTCCAGCCGCCCCCTCGGGCCACGGGACTCCAGCCGCCCCCTCGGGCCACGGGACTCCAGCCGCCCCCTCGGGCCACGGGACTCCAGCCGCCCCCTCGGGCCACGGGACTCCAGCCGCCCCCTCGGGCCACGGGACTCCAGCCGCCCCCTCGGGCCACGGGACTCCAGCCGCCCCCTCGGGCCACGGGACTCCACCCGCCCCCTCGGGCCACGGGACTCCACCCGCCCCCTCGGGCCACGGGACTCCCACCACTACCCCACACCACCCAAATACACCCCCGGCTACCCTCCCCAGCCCCCTACTACACACTACTCTCCCACCCCTCCAACTGCCCTCCCGCCACTGACCACCTGCATCCTCCCCCCCAACCCCAACCTACCATATAAACGTACCGTCTCCCGAGCTTCTCCATATCTAGTCCTTTGAAATAACTTGCTTTACAGCAGCTAGTGCAGTTAAAAAAGGGTGTGTGTCCTCCTTACCTCCAATGCTGCAGCCCTGGACAGAAGGCTGTGGGAAGCCACTGCGCTACACAGATCTCGCTTGTCCTGAGTTGCAGGTCGGGCGAGATAGGAAGGGCTGGATTTCCAGGTGAGGAACTACAAATGGAGTGGAAATCCGACTCAATTACCACTCCGCTGGAAGTTACAGCGCAATGTTTTAGAAGCTCCAAGATACCGATACAGGAGTTCCTCAGGGCAGTGTCCTATGATTGACCATTTCCAGCTGCTTCATCAATGGCCTTATTTCCATCATGTGATCAGTCATGGGGTTGTTTGCTGTTGATTGCAGTGTTCAGTTCCATTTACAACCTCAGATAATGAAGCATTCCTGTATGCAGCGTGACTTGGACAACATATCGGCTTAGGCTACTGAGTGGCACAAAAGTGGCAAGCAATGACCATCTCCAACTACAGAAAATTTAATCACCTTCCCATGGCATTCAGTGACATTACCATCTCTGAATTTCCCATCATCAATATCCTGGGGCTCACCATTGTCCAAAAATTTAAATGGACCAGGCACATAAATACTGTGCCTACAACAGCAGGTCAGAGGCTGTGTATTCTGAGGTGGTGACTACATCCTAAACTACCCAAACCCCTTCCGCCATCTACAAGACACAATTGATGAGTGCGATGAGATACTCTTCACTCGTCTGGATGATTGCCGTTCTAACAATACTCAACAAGCTTGGCAGCAGCTAGGACACAAGAGCCAGCTTGATGGCAGCACCCCATTCGCTGCCTTAAACATTCTCTCCTACCACCACCAGCACAATACAGCTGTAGCATGTACCATCTACAAGATACACTGCAGGAACTCGCTATGGCTTCAACAGCACCTGCCAAATCCAAAATGTCCACCACCTGGGCAGCGAACACATGGGGACACTATGATCTGCAAGTTCTCCTCCAAGTCACATACCACCAACTTGGAAACATATTATCATTCCTTCATCATCCCTGGGTGAAAATCCTGGAATTCGCTCCCTAACATCCTTCACCATACATATTACAGCGTTCAAGAAAGTAGCCAACTACCGCCTTCTCAAAGGCAATCAGGGATGGGTAACAAATGCTGGCCTTGCTGTCAATGCCCACATCCCATGAAAGAATGAATACAAAGAAGCAACATGATTTGGTTGTGTATTCATGGATTGATGTGGTCGATGGAAAAACAGGCAAGCTTACATTTACGTAGGCTTCTCAGAAAAGTCTCAAAAGTACCGTAAATACACTGAATCATTTTGGAGTATAGTAACTTATTTTTAAAAAAGCAACAGCTGTTTTGTGCACAACAAAATACCACAAACAGCAATGAATGACCAGTTAATTTATTTTTACTGATGTTGGTTAAGGAAGGAAAGCTAATCGGGATACCTGGAGAATTCCCTGCACATCTCTAAAGAAGCACAGGTCTTTTAATGCCCACTGAACAGGCATTCAAGGACTCGGTTAAATACCTCATCCTAAGGAAGGTACCTTTGATGAGGCAGCATTCATTCATTACTGCAATGGAATGTCAACTTATATTATGAGCTCCATTGCGTGCCATGGGGCCCAAACCCACAATCTTCTAACTTAGAGGCCAGGATACTACAAACAGAGCTAACCTGACAGAATTAATCATTATTGAAGGTTTATAAATATGGAGCTGCATTAACTACAAATGCATCAACATAATTAGATATGTCAACACTGAAAAATATTTCAGTTTCATAATAAAACTGAATTTGGGTTATTTCTGCATGAACATACCAGAAATATGATAACCTAATCTTTACTAGAAAAAGAAATTGATCCACTCAGGCCACAAGCTACATACCTCACTCATCATTCAGATTCATTGAGCAGTACTGCCCATATTTGTGTACTCCATGACCACACAGTTCAAACTCCCTGCAAACATTCACATTAAAGCTCAGCAATTCTAAGGCGGCTTAACATGAAATTGCTCTGGGATCTGTAGATTTGACAAATATATCTTAGCTGCTATCGCAAGCACAAAAGCCTTTTGAAAAACGTCAGTAAACTGAAATGTTTTGATTGCAATATTCTTTATTCTTTCATGGTATGTGGGCATTGCTGGCAAGGCTGGCATTTGTTGCCCATCCCCGATTGCCCTTGAACTGAGAGCAGTTAAGGGTCAACCACATTGCTGTGGGTCTGGAGTCACATGTTACAAGGATGGCAGTTTTCCTTCCCTAAAGGACATTGATGAACCAGATGGTTTTTTTAAAACAACAATAGTTGATAGTTGTCATGGTCACCATAACTGAGAATAAGATTTATATTCCAGAATTGTTAATTGAATTTAAATGCCACCAGCTGCCATGGTGGGATTCAAACCCATGTCCCCAGAGCATTAGGCTGGGCCTAATTACTAGTCCAGTGATATTCCCACTGCGCCACCATCTCCCCACCAGTACCGAACTTCATAACCTGTACCACTTCACAATGCAATACAACTCCTCAAAAATACTTTTCCCCCTTGGGAAGAGATAATTAAAGCTAAGAAACCTACCAACAGGAAAAGAACAATTTCAACTTTTAGGGATTTCCTGGGAGAGGGAACAAAACAATCAGAAAGGGCAAAACAACAGGATTCAAATTTATCTGCTGCCTTCACGGAATGACTTGACAAGCAGGGGCCCACAACTAACTATTGATATTTACTATCATTCTTATTCTTACTGGACACGTGCCACATTCTCTTTGTTGAGTGTACGCCAACAATACATCAGGAATGATTAAAAAAATCCTGGCAGAGATTGATCTTTCCTGTAATTCACAAAGCTTCACGAGATAACATGGTACCAAATCCATGATACAGTGAATGAATGGAAACACAAGAGGAGGGCTAGAATTCTACCTGAGAGCGCAATTTTGGCAACAAATCATCCCAGTCAAGCCCTAGTAATTCAAAGCCAGAAGTGTACTGTTCACAGGTCAGCCAGTGAAAAGGGATAGCACAGATTTCACACTCAAGGATATTGTGCACCACCACAGAGCAGAACAGGCAGTCAAGAAGCTGCACGTGCCAGAAAAGTTACAAAATTGATGGACAGAATTTCATGACCATCTATAAGTGGACAATTGGTTTGTCACAAAAGCAATGCTACAATTCAACCCTACTGTCCATGCAGACAGTAAAGCAAGTTATGTGCAGAAGATTTTGGGAGAACTGGGTAGTTTCTGGAGGGAATGGATGATGGAGAAGTATCGGTTTTGGGGATGGCATAACCTTTTCTCATTCTGTTTCAGTATGCATCCATGTCATTACTTAAATAAAATCTTGTTATTATGCTGAGGAGCAACTGATAGGAGGTCTTTAAGAATACGAAAATGTTTGATAGGGTATATGCAATGCTTTCACTTGTGGGGAGACCAAAAATATAAGATTATAAGTATACTAATTTATCCAATAGGGAGTTCAGGAGTAACTTCTTTACTCAAGAGTAGTTAGAACGTGAAACTTGTTTCCACGAGGAGTAGTTGAGACGAAAGTTTAGGTGCATGTAAAGGGAAAGCTAAATAAACATACAAGGGAGAAAAGAATATACTATGCCGACAGGGTATGATGAAGAGGAGGCACGTGTGGGGTATAAACACCAGCTTCTGTGCTGTACATTCTATATAATTCCATGTAATTACAGCTGGCTGCAACATAAATGATGTGAAAAAATCAGGATGGAACTGGTTACAATTGTAGCTTTCTGTATGCATCTGTGTTTTCAATGTTTTTTGCTAAATCTGTTAATTTGTTTGATAGGTTTGTCATATGGTATCTGAATGCTTGGACACTGATGAGCATCAGAGACTGAGCATGGTAAAATGTAACTATCCTGAGGGATTAGTCTGGGAGAGAGAGTGAAATTGGAGCTTCTCTCAATCCTGGGGAAGGGAACAGGGAAGTTAGGTAATTAAGCCAAAGCCGAAAAGGAGAAAGAGATGTGCTGTTGCAGTTTCTAAATTGTTACTTCCTATCAGTTATTCTAAAAACACACTGTTCTATGTAAAAGTGTTTGGAATATTATCTAGAAGAAGTTGAAGGTCCGCCAGGATGAATGTGCCAACAATGAAGCCAGCACAAGTTCATGGCAGATGAGTGCACTGATGACCATCCAGGACAATACATGACAGATATTGTCTATAACCAGCTTCAAATAGCCATGTTCCTGGCAAGGTTCTCTTGTTGATTCCTGCTGGCATTGACAATCCTTCCACATCACATCTGCCCCCAGCTCAAATCCTTCACTCCTTCTCTCACTTCAACTTGCCATTGACATCTTATCGGTGGCCTAGGTCATCCAAGAACCAATAATCAAGTTGCGCTGCTTCAAGTGAACCTTTGGTGTGCCCCTATAGTACATTTGTTAGTTGTACACCCTGCTTTCTTCCACTAGCTCTCCAACCATCATCGCTTCTAAAATATTTTACAAATATAGTGATAAAGTCCATGATAACTCAATTACCCTTTGCAAGAATGAGTATTGAATGAGTGGATTCTGATACTAAACAAGGGCTTGGTCCAGCAGTAGATTTTAACACTACTCTTGGTATCACCATGAAAATAAAGTATCAAGCAGTAAATTATATTTCTGACCTCACACTTCACGGTGTGAAAAGTACCAAATAAAATGGAGAAAAACCAATGTGAACAAAAACTGGAGTTCTTCATGGTGAAAGTTTCAAAACAACTCCTGAACTTCATGAAACGTAATTCTTTAGCTGGGCTTCATACATTTAAATATACAATTGACAACACTGCATACAACATTTTTTTTTTTAAATTATGCCAGTATAAAAACAAACAAGATGTCCACTGAATACTGATAACAAAATAAATTTCTCTCTGAAGAGATTCAAACATATTTAATAAGCTCCCAAAGAAACTAACCAAACAAGTTTAAGATCATTTCTGCTACTTGAATTTGATCATTTAATTTGTAATCATGTTTAAAACGCAATTCACACTATCTCACTGGTGAATCTAACAGGGTTAGATTCAAATCCGTTTCTTACAAATTTTGCAGAAGCACAAAATACAATAGGTATCTTGTAAAATAAAATACAATGAAGAAAGCATGTTTAAGGACAATGCGTTTATTCATTGTCAACAGATAGATTAGTGTAAAAGGAAGGAAGAGAAGAATTTTCTAAAAATAAAATTCCCCTTTTTACCATAACATTGATCCTTACTATTTCTAACAAAGTTCAATTACTGCCATTGTCTGTACACAACACCCTGTCATCCTGCCTCATGTATCTCACAACATCCCATCTGGTTATGTGCTCTTTATTGGAGGGTCTTCCTTTCCCCCAGCCCATTCCTTCTCTTTTTCTTCCCACAAGTTCGCCTCCTGGCACAAGGAATAAGTAATAGGTAATGCTACAGCTGCCAAAATGAGTACAGTACCGCTTAACAATTTGCCTAGCAGAAGATAAGGTTTCATTGGATAAAATGTTGGTTTGAGTCCTGTATTATGCCTAACCAAACATTCATCATATCATCATCATCACTTGTTAACATGTATGGTTTAGTAGCAAGATCGATCAACACTCACCAGAGGTGCCATATCATTTGCTCTATGAGGTCACTCCATTAAAAAATTATCCTAAGTAATCCCAAGTAGTTTGAAATTATGAAAAATAACTTTGACATCTGGAGAACTAAACCCCAAAGTTTAAAAATCTCTGTTCTTCAGCATGTTTCAAACTGTGTAGGTCACATAAGTCACTCATCTGAATTCTGAAAAAGTAGTTCCTAATTATTATAATTTCTGGCTTTGTAAATATGCTGCACAAAAGATGCTAATTCATTACAGGAATTAATAATATTCTTAACATTCTTATCCTTCTAAATTTAACGACATCTCTATTGTGTTTACCACTGAGTGCAGGCAAAGCTTTTCTGCCAAAGACTGCTTACAAGGACTTGACTTATTCCTGAAATTTGGAAACAGACATTCATGAACAGAAAATCACCTGAAAAAAAAATTGCAGGTGTTTTGTCCAATCACTCATGGGATGTGGGTGTCGCTGGCTAGGCCAGTATTTATTGCCCATTCATAATTGCCCTCGAGAAGGTGGCGGTGAGCTGCCTTAGAAGCACAGAACCATAGAAAAGTTACGGCACAAAAGGAAGCCATTCAGCCCATCATGTCTGCACTGACTGAAAAAGAAAATAATTTTTTTAAATTAAAATTTTTTTTTTTAAAAACTAGCAACCCATTCTAATCCTATATTTCTTCTTGAACCGCTGCAGTCCATGTGGTATAGGTACACCCATATTGCTGTTAGGGAGGGAGCACCAGGATTTTGACCCAGTGAGTGAAGGAACATCGATATATTTCCAAGTCAGGATGGTGAGTGGCTTGGAGGTTAACTTCCAAGTCGCGGTGTTCCCATGTGTCTGCTGCCCTTGTCCTTCCAGATGGTACTGGTCATGGGTTTGGAAGGTGCTGTGTAAGGAGTCTTGGTGAGTTCCTGCAGTGCATCTTATAGCTGGTACACACTGCTGCCACTGTTCGTCGGTGGTGGAGGGAGTGAATGTTTGTGGATGGGGTGCCAAGCAGGCTGCTTTGTCCTGGATGGTGTCAAGCTTCTTGAGTATTGCTGGAGCTGCACTCATCCAGGCAAGTGGAGAGTATTCCATCACATTCCTGACTTGTGCCTTGTAGATGGTGGAAAGGCTTTAGGGAGTCAGATGGTGAGTGACTCACCACAGGATTCCTAGCCTCTGACCTGCTCTTGTAGCCACAGTATTTATATGGCTAGTCCAGTTTCTGGTCAATGGTAACCCCCAGGATGTTGATAGTGGGGGATTCGGGGGCAATTGTTAGGTTCTCTCTTGTTGGAATTAGTCATTGCCTAGCACTTGCGTGGCACGAATGTTGCTTGCCACTTCTCAACCCAAGCCTAAATGTTATCCAGGTCTTGCTGCATTTGGACACAAACTGCTTCAGTATCTAAGGAGTCATGAATGGTGTTGAACATTGTGCAATCATCAACGAACATCCCAACTTCTGACCTTATGACGGAAGGAAGGTCATTGATGAAGCAGTTGAAGACGGTTGGGCCTAGGACACTATCCTGAGGAACTCCTGCAGTGATGTCCTGGAACTAAGTTGGTTTACCGCCAACAACCACAACCATCTTCCTTTGTACTAGGTATGACTCTAACCAGCAGATTTTCCCCGATTCCCATTGCCTCCAATTTTGCTAGCGCCCTTTGATGCCACACTCGGTCAAATGCTGTCATGATGTCATGGGCAGTCACTCTCACCTCAGCTCTGGAGTTCAGCTCTTTTGCTCATATCTGAACTAAGGCTGTAATGAGATCAGGAGCTGAATGATCCAAGCAGAACCCAAACTGAGCATCAGTGATCAGGTTATTGCTAAGCAAATGTCACTTGATAGCACTGTTGATGACCCCTTCCATTACTTTACTGACAATCAAGAGTAGACCAACGGGGCAGTTGTTGGTCATATTGGATTTGTCCTGCTTTTTTTTGTACAGAACATACCTGGGCAATTTTCCACATTGTCAGGAAGATGCCAGTGTTGTAGCTGTACTGGAAAAGCTTGGCTTGAGGTGCGGCAAGTTCTGGAGCACAAGTCTTCAGTACTTTTACCGGAATATTGACCATAGCCTTGTAATGCTATGTAAAAAGTGTGCATCACCTGGCAAAAGGTAAGAAGTTCCACAAGAATCTATGCTGGGGTCACTGTTATTCACCATATACATAAATGATTTAGAATTGAAGTACAATTTCAAAATATGTGAATGACACCAAATTTGGGGGGGGGGGGGATGTGAATACAGAGGAGGACTGTAACAAAATTCAAGGAGACATAATAAACTGCTTAAAGGGGGTGTAATTGGCAAATTACTTTCAATAGAGCCAAGTGTGAGGTGGTCCACTTTTGTAGTAAGAATTAGGAGGCCACGCACTCCTTGGAAAGCAAGTGTCTAAATGGGATCGAGGAACAAAGGGATCTGCGGTACAAATAGACAAATCACCTAAAGTAGCAATGCGAGTTAATAACACCATTAAAAAAGCAAATAGAGTGCTGGTATTCATTGCTAGAGGAACAGAACTGAAAAGTAGAGAAGTTATGATAAATCTGTATAGATCCATGGTTAGACCACACTTGGGAGTACTGTGAACAGCTCTGGTCTCCATATTATAAAAAGGATGTAGAAGAGGCGCTGGAGAATATGCAAAAAAGATTTACTAGAATGATACCAGAACTGAGAAGTTATTTTGTCAGGCACGCTACAAAGCCAGGAACTTCAACCACCCCTCCAATAGCAACTTTATATGTAATACCTGCAATTAGATCTGCAGACCAAAATTTGGTTTCACATCACATATGACACCAGCCTAGATGGTGAATAATTGGTCTCCTTGCTGAACACTGATCTGAAGCAATGGCAGAATCTATCATCATACATATCAGGAAAGAGTGAACAGACTGGGGCTCTTTTCCTCAGAAAAGAGAGAACTGAAGGTTACCTGATAGAGATATTAAAGGTTATGAAGATTCACTAGATATGAATAAAAAAGTTTGAGAAAAAGCTGCCAGGTGAATCAAAGGAATACATCAGCATTGATTCTATAGAAAAAAAGAGGATGATAACAGCCTATACCCTCCAGAGTTTCTATACAGTCTCACTCCTATGGGCATGCACCACACTCAGATCAGGAAGAAGTATTTATAACATTGTTATGGAACTTGAATTCTAAACAAGGACTTTGTCATCGAACAAGATTTGTAGTTAAAAAGTTGTTTTTTTTTAATGGATGCAGAAATTATAACAGACTGATTTCAAGGAAACAGCGTATTTAATCCTTAAATAATATTGAGCCCATCAGATATAAACTTGCCTTTCCCACTCAGGAGAAAACAGTTCCAACTAGGCTTTCATAATGTATGACTATAAACAAGTCACAAGGCCTGGAGATTCTTGACAAAATTTGTACTCCTATTCTTAGGCCTTTTTTATGCATGGGCAGCTATATGCAGCTTTTAACAGAATCAAATCTTCTCATTCTGGTGAAAGAATAACTAGAAATCTTGGACTTAAAGAGGTACTGTTGCAATAAAAATGCTAATTTGAACCCAAATGTTTTGCGGTCTCTGCTAGTACTACATTATACTATGTAAAACTTTGCATAACACAGTCAGAATTAGGCAAGAGTTCAGCAAATAGAGAGGAGATCCCTAAAACAAGGCAATGGGGTGCTTATTTTCAAAAAGAAAACACAAGACAAATCTAGTAAGTACAGGCCTATTACTCTTAATGTCAATTACTGCCAAAACAAAGAATTGATCATCTGACACAAATTTGGGAATAAACTGTAAGAAAATGGCCATCAACATCATTCCAGAAAGTAAAGGCCTACCTTTGACTCTTGTTTTGAGGTCGTGTTTTCCTATGTTGCCATTGAAATTTGGCTTGAGGTAGTGCACGTATACAATCAGAAAGCTATATAAGCTTCAGGAGCTGGGTATTCTAGGTATAACTCAAAGATGAACAATAATTTGCTGAGAGATGAAGCTGAAGATATCATTAAGAGGTGTGATTATAGGCATGGATATTGTTTCAAATCTACATAAAATTACCTCGAATCAGAGATGTAACAGGTTGGTCAAAGTCAAAGAATCATGGAATGGTTATAGCACAGAAGGTCATTCAGCCTGTCATGCCTGTGCAGGCTCTCCAAAGAAGCTATTACCCTAGTGCCACACCCCCGCCTTCTCCCCATAGCCCTTCACATTCTTCCTTTTCAGATAATTCAATTCCTTCCCGAATGCCTCAGTTGAACCAGCCTTTACCACAGTCTCAGAAAGTGCATTCTAGATCCTAGCCGCTTGCTGCTTGAAAAGGTTTTTCCTGTCACCATTACTTCTTTTGCCAATTACCTTAAATCTGTGCCATCTAACCTCGACCCTTCCACCAATGAGTACAGTCTCTCCCTATCTACTGTGTCCAGGCCCTTCGTGATTTAAAATATCTTTATCAAATCTCCTCTCTAAGGAAAATAGTTATAACTTCTCCAAGCTGTCCACATAACAGAAGTTCCTCATCCCGGAAACCATTCTCGTGAATCTTTTCTGCATTCTCTCCTATGTCTTCAAATCCTTCCTAAAGTGTGGTGCCCAGAATCGAACGCAATACTCCAGTTGAGGCTGAGCCAGTGTTCTATATCAGTTTAACATGATTTCCTTGATTTTGTATTCTATGCGCCTATTAATAAAACCCAAGATGCAGTAAGCTTTATTAACCAACCTCTCTACCTATCTTCCCACCTTTAACGGCTAATGCACATATATACCCAGATCCATCAGCTCCAGCACTCCCTTTAGAATTGTACCCTTTATGTTATATTGTCTGTCCATGTTCTTCCTACAAAAATTAATCAATTTATAATTCTCCACATTAAATTTCATCTGCCACTTATCCATCCATTCCATCTATCTGTCTACGCCCTTTTGAAATTCTACATTACCCTCCACACAGTCCATCAAATAGGACGCTAAACTAAGGAGGCAATCAAGTCCAGTAAAACCACCAAGGGACTACAGCAGGACTCAGTCAGTCGCACACTCACCTCCGAGTCAAAAGATTGTGGAATCAAATCCCACTCTAAGACTTGAGCACAAAAACAAGGCTGACACAGTAGTACAGTGCTGAGGGAGTGGTGCACTACAGCTACACTACACTACAGCTCAGTAAAATCATTCACACACTGTACTATATCCATGTTCTTTTATGCTACCTCTGACTCATCAAGAATGCACTTACTCATCCTATCTGCCACTGAAAGCCTAATCCAGGCCTTCCTTAGCTCCAGGCTTTACTGCTTTAATGTTCTCCTGGCTTGGCTTCCATCTCCATACTACATAAAC
The DNA here is from genome assembly GCF_964194155.1 of Cetorhinus maximus. Taxonomy (NCBI): domain Eukaryota; kingdom Metazoa; phylum Chordata; class Chondrichthyes; order Lamniformes; family Cetorhinidae; genus Cetorhinus; species Cetorhinus maximus. The sequence continues at coordinate 4,663,499 of NC_135888.1, forward strand.
TTGAGCTCTGCTCTCTGTATCCCAACTACATATATACAAGTTTATTTGTTCTTTCTTTCTTTAACTCACCCCAAACACCATTCTCCCATTCCCACTGGTCCTGGGTGACCAACACCTCAATTTTAAAATTCTCATCCTCACATTCAAATCACTCTGTGGCCTTCCCCATCCTCATCTCTGTAACTGTCTCAATCGCTACACCTTCTGAGAACTATGAATTCCTCTAACTCTGGGCTCTTCTGCAACCCCACTTCCTTCACCCCATCACTGGCAGTCCTTCCTTCTGCCACCTAAGCCTTAAGCTATGGAATTCCCTTCCTAAACCTTTCACTGTTCCTTTAAGACACTCCTTTAAACCTACTTCTTTGACTAAGCCTTTAGTCACGCGTCCTAATGGCTCCTTTCTTGTCAAATTTTACCTGATATCATTCCTGAAATGCCTTGGGTGATCTAACTACATTAAAGGCACTTTATAAAAGCAAGTTGTTGTTGCTGGTCAACAGTATAATCTACTAGCGTGAAAGGTTGTTTAATTATCTGTATTTAGCTCCCTTTGCATCACATCACTCCTGACCAAGACAACATGCAGGGAACTTGTTCCCTGGCTTCAGCCAATGCCTGTATTGGACTAGCCACTAGGAATTATAGAACAAATCCACTTTCTCTCCAAGTTTTTTCCCTCTGCTTACTAAACACCAGACACTATGCTTAAAATGACTTGTTTGTGTTCTCATTCTTCTGAGAGTGACCTGACTTGATAAGACATTTAGAAAAAAAAACAAATATGCCACTATGAGACAGTTTGAAACACCCTTCTACTATCTGTATCCCTAAGGCTAAAATACTTTGAGGGCATGTGTAGTCAGAAGCCAAACTTATGACTAACCACACAACAACAATTACTTTGCCGACACTAGAATTTTTTTTTTAAAATCGGTAAAAATAACTGTTTTAGGAACTTAAAATTAATCAAATTCTAAAGCAATTTAGTGCTTTAAAAACGTGCAAGAACTAGGATGCTTAAACTGATGAATATCAATTGTACTAGGAAATCAAGGCAAAGATCTTTATCAATGCATAATTCAGAAAAAAATCCAGCTATAGCAGAGTTTCATGTCATCCTTAACCAGTTTTTCAAAATTATATATTTGAGAGAAATTTCTGTATATGAAATTGTAAACTGTTTTTCACTTGTGGTCAAAAAGACAGGCTCATTTCAGATATTTTTAGTGATTCGACATCTTTAAAGGGATCAAGATTATCACAAATATAGTACTTTTAAAAATTAATCAAGCTTTGTCCCATAGCATAGCACAGTTTACTAAATAGAGAGAAAGCATTACATCATACTTGGTGATGCAAGATATTACTCTGAAACAGTTGCGCCAAAAATTGCCATCATGTGTGTTACTGTCCATGATCTTGATCTCCATCATGTCAGCAGTGAAGGTATTAGCAGAAATCAGGCAGGAAGTAGAAAATCTCCCTAGGCACTAACTCTAGTGAAGCCAACAACTTCCCAACTCCCAGCCTCTTAACCAGGAGGAGAATTTACAAAAAGTCTTTCGTCTTGCTTTCTACCAGTTTTTACAAATGAGCTCTTCAAACACAGTACAAACCAAAACCAAGCATAACAGAGCCACATTAGCTCCATGCTCTGACAAATTCAAGCCAATATACAACAATTAATAGGTCATTTAATCATATTAGATTTGCACACTCAAGTCTCCAAACACACCACACAAGATGTTTTTATAAGCATCCATATTTAACAGCTTTATGAAAATCAATAGTATTGGCATGAATGTCACAAAGCACAGGGGAGGCAGTGTGTTACCACAAGATTCAAATTTTGGCAGTACTCAAACAAAATGAAAAATAATTTTACTGCAGGAGTCAGAAAGCCCCATTAACATTTAATGTTACACAGCAGAAGATTTTACATGCCAGGAAGAACATTCTACAATATTAATCTTCTGAAATCTGAAAAAGACACAACTGATTATTCTATTGAAAATCTAAACCCAAGTAAAAATGCATTAGGAAACATTAAACACAGGATGCCACATTGATCACAAACGTTGATAAGTTTATTTTTTCACAGGATGTGGCTGATGCTGGCTAGGCCAACATTTATTGCCCATCCTTAATTGCCCATAAGAAGGCAGTGGTCCCTAATTTTGCCCTTGAGAAGGTGGTGGTGGGCTGCCTTCTTGAACCGCTGCAGTCCATGTAGTTTAGGTACTAACACAGTGCTGTTAGGGAGGGAGTTCCAAGATTTTGACCCATATTTCAAAAGCCCAGGAGTGTGCAATATGTCAATGTCTTGATATTGATTGTTTGCTTACTGTATGAAAACATTAAAAACAAAAGATTATGGCATTTTACACATCTATTTCTCAACCTCCAGGTAAATAAGTACACTCATTGCAACTGGCAAACAGTAATATCAGTTCTAATTTCTTGGTCACAGTTGCTAAATTCATGACACAAACCTAAAATACGCAACAGTAACTCATATACAGCAAAGAAACACAGAACACCCCACAAGCAATTCTTTCTCCCCAAGAGACCAAGATGATGATGAAATTCAACCAATGTAAAAATATGTAACCAAGTATAATGAGCTAATGTTACCCACAGTTTATCAGCAGTTACTGATGGATGTTTCTCAACCTTGCTCAAATACTGTGTGGGAGTAAAGTCTAACATAGGCCGATGCCTTCATTTGCTATCATACTACATGCAAAATATTTACTTTATTAGACGGTCATGTGAATCACATCATTATCCTATAGTGATTGAAGACATAATGGATAATTCAATTAAACATCTTTGCTACTTTAATGGTGATATTTGTTATATCACTTTCCATTACTACTCTAACTGCAATTCAGCAAATAGTAATACAGCCTATTACTGTACTTGTTAGACATTATTTATTGGGGGCTAATGAAACTCTGTAGGCAGCAATTAGGTCCTGTCGTCCAGGTGACATCCACACTTGAACTCCTTGAATAAATTACTCTATTGTTATTCACTCTTAACCAAGCATTATCATATATTCAAGTAGCAAATATTTGAAAGTGGTTACATGAATGTAATTATCTAACCAAGCAGCTTAAATGATATTGTAAACCACGTGAACAAGGCTGTAATCATACATATATATTGAAGTGAAACGCTTTGATGTGCAGCAACTTGAAAGTGGCAGTATAACCTGGGAGTGACGCCTTGTGCGCAAGGTCAGGCAGTGTCTTACGCCATTTGTCTTCATACAAGGTTGAGAAAAGTCGTCAGGAATCAAATTAGTTACAAAAACTGCACAGGCAATCCACCAGATCTCCTTGAAAACATTAAAATGATTCAAAGCAAAGTTTCTACTGTGATAAGCTGCCGCTAGCTTTCTGCTAACATTGAAAATAGCTATCAGAAGTTTAAAGCTCTCCATAAAAGCATAAACATTTGCACAAAGCTCTTTTAGTAGGCAGGAGGGAGAGCACATTCCGCAGTATAACTTGGGTCTTACTTGCAGATATAAATCACAGATTAGTAGCATGACGAAAGTGCAGTCTAAAGCCTAAGGGACTTCTAGCCATCAACAGAAGCACCAATATTATGTTACATTTTACTATTGTCTTTTAATCACTCTTGGTATTCACTAATATTTATAATATTCAGTACGTGGTTTCTGTCTTGCACAAGCTAGGGTACTTATTTTTCAGTTTGTTTTTACATAGCAATCTTTGCAGACTCAAACTGTTTGTGTGAATGTCAGAGCACACCATGAGAAAACGATTAGAGTGTCATAACCTTGGCTTTATTGAAAATAATCTGCAGTCAATTATCAAGAATTTTTTTGTGCAATATATACCAGAATCTTAATGCAACTTGCGTCTTAACATTTCACTTTTTGCATTAACATGTCTTTCACAATTGTGGAAACCATTCAGATTTCATGCTCAGGTGGCAGGGTCATTTCAGATGTCCAGGTGTTAACAACCACATCATTTCAGCTAAATCAGTGGGTGTGCAATAACATGAATGGTTTGGAGACAACAATAAACCCTGCTGAAATTGTTCCAGCACTGTGAACACAAAATATAATCTGCTAAATAGCTAGAAAGAGAATAAGTGAGGATCAGCTTCAGAGATTTTCTTATTTAATATCAGGCCTCTCAATTGTGAAGTTGGCATCTGACAAACTTTGGATATAAAAAGTTGCAAATTCACTTCAATCCTGCCAAGTTTAAAACCTCCAATCACTTACTATGGGGTGTAACTTCAATTACTTTTTTAATATTTTACTTTCAAGTAAAATGCAATTCAATAGTCACAAAAGGTGAACACTACCTGAACTGCTGGACTCAGGATGTGTTACTTCAGCATAGACTTCAAATGCTTTCTCTGGATTTTCCCTGCATCAATAAAAATAATTCTTAGTATTAGTCAAGCAGAAAGGAAAACTGAATTGTTATGGTAAATCTCACAGATAACTAACAGGGTCCATCATATTAATAAAGGAATCAAGTTTTGCCCTATCTGAAAATTCTTCACATTCGTTTCATTTTAATATTTCAATGCAAGATGCAAAGTCATAAAAATGAGGTGCAAGTTTTAAGAAAATAAGTTAACAAGCAGAATACATTGAAGTAGTGTTTATAACAATTTTGACCTTGCAAGAGTTGAAATACATATATCATTGCTGATGAACTATTGAAATATCAGTCAAAATCATTAACATTTGTTTAGTATCTTTTACATAGAGCTTTTCAGGTGAACTTTACAAAAAGGAAGAGGAAGTCGCTGACGAGCTCTGTACCAGAAGATGCACAGGACTGCTCAGATTCTTTACAGCAACACCATCATACTTACAGCCATTGGACTAAATCACTATATTTCTGCAAATCGTTCAGCAACATAAAAAGCCTGGCATTTATATGTTGAATTAAAGACCTTAATTTTCAGGACAGACTTATGACATTGATGAAACTAATCAACTTTGTGCCCAAGCCAACCACAAAAGTGATTACAATCTATAGCAAGGGGATTTTCAATATGACCACTCAACTACAGGAAGAGAGGAGAGACACAACTTAATGAAGAGTATTAAAGTGACAGGCTAGGGTGTCGGTTACAGTGAAATATGATCTCAGTTGCCACTTAAGAATAAGGCTTATAAGATTTTTTTCCGCTCTCATTGTTAATTTTCTCCTCTTCTGAAGTTTTGACTTATGGCTGGGCTGGCATCGGTTACCTCAGTCTAGTACAATAAGCCTTGACAATGAATGTTGGCAGGTTCTTTCCCCACTGAGGCGGCATGACAGCCAAGCACAATTCTGCTCTCAATGATATCCACATGTGGGCAGTGATCAGATGTGGGAATTATAGCTTATTTTGCACCTCCCTAACTGAGGACACTAAAGGCAATTGTGCTGTCCTTGACAGTGAATCAAATTTAGAATTTTCCAGATCTTTCACAAGATAAACACAATGAGCTCTACGGAGAGTTTTATTTTCCTTGGAAAAATAAAAGGCCAAACAAGCAGTAGTTACCACAGACAGTTTACTCAATGTATTGCATAACCTGTTAACCTTGTTTTTGCATTCTTTTGGTATTAACATACCAGTGATGTTGTATCTTTGTTGAATATTACACGCCACTGCAACCATTATCAGACCAATTTTGGCTCTAGCTCAGTAAATAAACGTACAAACAATCAAACACGTCAAGTGTGTCCCAGTTTCAATAATAGGACTGTGATGTAAAGGTGGTAGTTAATGCATGCCAATTAACCTCAATTTTTTGAAATCTGAAGCAGAGGGCAACAAAAACAACAAAGGTCTCTGCTCCTCAACACTATCAAGTGACTCTTGATAAGAAGAAGTTTTTTTATATGGAGATTGGAAAGGATAAAAATTGACCTCATTAGTAATGACTCCTACAGTCAAATAGTCTCCTCACACTCCTGTCACTCACTGTAAATGACCACTTGGGCAACATACCACAAAAATGCTAACTTCCACAGAAGCATGCCAAAACATGGATCAGAACCTTAAGTTGTCAGGAAAAATTAGGAAAACTTGCCAAGGCTCCTTCTACAACACCTCTCAAATCCACGACCTGCACCACTTAGCAAGATAGGGGCAGCAAATGCATGGAACTACCACCACCTCCCAAGCTCCCCACCGAATTACAAGCCACCCTGGCCTTGAAATACATTGATGTTCCTTCACTATCGTTGGGTCAAAATCCTGAAACTCCCTATCAAATAGCATTGTGGGAGAACCTTCACCATGCAAACTGCAGTGCTTCAAGAAGACAGCTCACCAACACCTTCTCAAGATAACCAGAGATGGGCAATAAACGAAATTAATTTTAAAAATTTAAACCAAAATCCGTACCAAGTCAATAATATGAATTCTTGCTCAGGATTATGATCTATAAGAGCAAATATTGTATTACTTGCATGTTAACTTACTCCTCAGATTGATTTAACTTGTAAATACTTTACATTTGACTGAAAATACATGGTCACCCCTAAATCAAATATTTTTTGGTCTATGCATACTGTTTAGAATTTTTAGCTGCTCCACTGGTAAATCCAGTTGTGATAAAATAGGCATAGAGTACATCTAAATTTATACTTTACAAGAACAACTTCAGTTCCATTTGCTGCTGTACATCATGGTCTGCAGTAAATAATAGCCCTTCTCTGAGACACTTTGCTAAAGTACCTGCAACAGTGACCATCATTTGTCATAGAGGTGACAGAGTAAAACCCAATGAACACAGATAATCACCTCAAAGTATAAAAACATCAAGTTGAACCACATCTAATATTTTTAAATACCAATCCAAACATATTAATGGTACAAAGTACAACATTGTATGAGTTAGTGCCTACAAGTGAAGCTTGTCTGAAATACTGTACAAAAAAAAAATCCAAATACAAAAGTATAACGAGTCTTAGGGTTAGATGAAAGAGGATGGGAGGAGGCTCATGTAGAGGATAAACACAAGCTGTTTGGCTGAATGGTCTGTTGCAATATTGTAAATTCTTTGCAATTCCATGCTTTACTTCTCCCTGTCCTAACATGCATCAACTTTCGTGATTGGTGCCTCCTTGCACGTCTCCAGAAATTTACTTCTAGATTATCATATCAATAACAAATGTCATCTGCATAATAAATGTGTACTTTTGAGCAAAGACATAACAAATGATTGGTCGCAGTTTAATGAAGCTTTGCTGTAGCTGAAGAATTAAAGGCAGCATTTTGCATTAGGATTAACATTTAATTGTCACTTAAATTACAGATAATTAGCTGTTAGCCTAAATTATTGTTTTAAAGTTGTACCCTGTAGCTCCTCCTTTGAACCATTAATTATAAATACAATTCACACATGACTGTGAAATACAGAAAATTTCATCAAGAATAATGTGGTAAAACTGCAGGTTCTATATCACAAAACTGATTCTTCTTGAGATTCTGTGTCACACAACACATCAACAACATTTTTGCCAACAAAATGTAATTAAGTATCATTACTTATTATTTCCTGTTTTCTCCTTCAATGGCTTGAGTACAATTTCATGGGCACCCTCCAAAATCTCAACTAAGTAGCCCTCCATCCTTTGAGTCTTGACAAGGAGCGTCAGCAGCTTATTCCACTGCAAAGGACATCTGAGTCAAACTTGAATCTGTCCTCCCCCGATGTCCACACACATGCAATTCCAACACAGGTTCCTAGTTAACAGTCAAGGGTGAGGCCTCTGGCCTATTATTCCCCTTCGAATTCAGAGGGACTAAGACCAAATGTAATGTGTCTATCACAGATGAGATCAACTATATTCACACAGATAGGGTTGTTCTCCTTACAGCAGAGAAGGTTAAGGGGAGATTTGATGGAGGAGTTTAAAATCATGAAGGGTTTAGATAGAGTAAATAAAGAGAAACTATTTCCAGTGACTGAAGGGTTGAAAACCAGAGGGCACAGATTTAAGGTGATTGGCAAAAGAACAAGTGGCGACATGTAGAAAAAATATGCAATAAGTGATTTGGATCTGAAATGCACCACCTGATAGACTAGTTGATACAGATTGAATACATTCAAAAGGGAATTTGATAAATACTTGAAAGAGAAAAATTGCAAGGATATGGAGAAAAAGAAGAGTGGGACTAACTGAATTTATCTTCAAGAGAGTCAGTATTGGCTCAATGGGCCAAATGTATTGTTCCAAGATTCCATAACTGGATGAAGCCTGGGACCTTTTCTGGTCTGTATGGCATAACTAATCACTGAATAATCTTAGTCACGGTAATTGTGAGACTTCACTCCCAACATGCAGCCTTTCTAGACAGGATGGCAAACAACATTGTACTCCCAATTTCCTGCTCACCAATAGCAAGCATCCATGTTGGGTGTGGGGTCTCACAAGGAGTAGCTCCACTGGAGTATCAGAGAAGCACCCACATATTCCCTCATTAGTAACGGAAGTTTTTCCAATGCCACTCCTACATTCATCATCAGAATAAGCTTTTACAGGTGTCCTCTTTCTTTTCAGCCTTTATTCTCTCTTGCATCCAATAACAACTGGCTTACACAACCTTCTTCTACCCTCCTGTGTTGAAAATAAACACCTTTTCCAACACTCCTTTACAGGATCTCCACTGGCTGAAATCATATGTAGTAGTAAGGAAGATGGTTGTTGCTGCTGGAAGTCAATCATCTCAGCCCCTGGACATCAGGAGTTCCTCAGGTAAATGTCCCTTAGGTTCAGCCATCTTCAGCTTCTTCATCATTGTCCTTTCCATCAGAAGGTTAGAACTGGGATTGTTCACTGATGATTGCACAGGTTCAATTCTTTACACAATTCATTTGATAATGAAGCAGTCCATGCCCACATGCAGTAATACCTGGACTGATAAATGACAAGTAACACAACTTGCCACACAAGTGCAAGCAATGGCCAACTCCAACAAAAAAAATTCTGAACACTTCCCTTTGATATTCAGTGCATTACCATGAATGAATCCCCCATCATTATTATGCTGGGGGTTATCAATGACCAGAAATATAACTGGACTAGCCACATAAATGTTGTGGCTACAAGAGCAGGTCAGAGGCTGGGAATTTTAAGGTGAACTCACCTCCTGACTCCCAAGAGTCTGTCCACCATCTACAAGACACAAGTCAGGTGTGTAATGAATGGAACATTCCCCACTTGTCTGCAACTCCAACAACACTTGAGCTCATGGCCATCCAGGACAAAGTACCTCATTCACCACCCAAAACATTCACTCCCTCCATCGGTGGTGTAACACATATGTAGCATGTACCTTATACAAGATGCACTGCAGCAACTCACCATGGTTTCCAACAGCCCTCTCAAACCCACAGCCACTACCATCTAGAAGGACAAGGGCAGGAGGTGACCTGGGAAGGCTGCCCTCTAGATCTCATACTCTTACCTGGAGGTCCTGCAGAGGGATTGGGGTGGGGAGAGGGGCAGGGTGTTGCAGTGAATTGAGCTCTCCCAAAGAACAAGAGGACAACTTCTTCAACCAAGCAGGCATGGATGAAAGTGGACAAGGAAGTCAGCAGCAGGAGTCATACACCATCGTGACTTGGGAATATACTGCTGTTCCTTCATCATCATTAGGCCAAAATCCTGGGATTCCCAACCAATTTTCCATATAAGCTGCACTCACACATAGCCGCATAGCAACCCAGAAGGCACAGCTCATAAGTTGTCTCTTTTAAGATATGACACATGCCAGACAAGAAATAAAATAACCACACATTTAAACAAACAGGCCATGTACAAAACACAAAAAAATTAGAGGGGACTGTTGTCTCTACCTTACAGCACTGTGGGTGTGCCTTCAACACACAGACTGTAGTTGTTCAAGGAGGCAGTCCACCACCACCCTTCTCAAAGACAATAAACATCAGCGTCACCACAATACATCTTAAGGACCAAACATCTCCCCTCCATCAGTCTTTCTTTCCTCCTATAATCCTACAGCTTTGCAAACCCAAGCTGCATGTCAACCAACCATAATTCCTAATTTACCTCATTTTACTTTTAAAATGTGGTGATATTCTAAAATAAGGCTTTAGCCTTTCTTTTAGGCTTCTCAAATTAAGAATAAGGTATCCTGCTTGAAAAAGATTTATTTTTGTTCCCAATACATCTCAGGAATCCAATTTTTACTATCAGATACCAATTTTTTGATGCTTAACTCTCACTGCCAATGACATCCTCTCAAGCCATAACTATAATATTAACTTGCAATCAACTGGACATACCCCTGTATCCTTGGCCTTTTTAAATAAATACAAACCACAATTATTTTTATACCATAGAAAGTAACCAAACAAACTTGAAACACTAACTATGAATGGTGGGTGACCATGTAGCCATATTTTCGTGACGATTTGCTAAGCATATGAGGTACCATGCCATCACACTTTTCTAATACAACCATGTAAATCATCATGGTTTGTTCATGAAAATTTTTAAAGAAAATATAGAACTTCAAAAAGACTGCAGTGTTTTTTCAGCGACAGTCACACCGTTATTAGAAAGTCTCACAAGGCATAAGTCACTTGTGTGAATATTCATAGCGGGAGGATGATTCTGATCCAGACATCAAAATTGCCCTCTTCATCAAAATGAGTGATAAAACTTCACTCACTGGCTGCAGCACATAGAAACAATTTCCCTAATGTCCACCAATTCTCTTGATCATGTCATCCTTGAGATTTAATCTTCCAAGCATAGCGGTTTCACCTATATGGTCACGATCACATGTGCCAGTGCCAGTGCCAGTGGTCTTTGCTAGTGTGGAGCTTTGAAACCTTTTCCATCCACCTAGAGGTTAAATAGGGATGCAAGAATCATGTTGAAATGGACTTCCATAGAAACATACCAGATTATGACTCGTGTTTGTGAAATGAAATGAAATGAAAGCCGAGACGGTGACAGATGCCCGAGAGAAGCTTGACACCACATCTAAACAGGGTCCAAACCCAAGCAATGGGCATCAATGATCCAGGTGTCAACAGCTCGTGTGTTTTTTTTTCTGACTGCACTGCCAGTGACAAACAGGGCCTGAATGAACATGAGACTGGAGCTCACTCTGTGTCAACAAGGAGCACATTGAGAAACCCTCCCCACCCGGAGTGCGCTGAAGGGGCTGGGGCTGGCTGCGTTGCCCCCTCCCTCCCCCTGTTTTAGTGAGCTGGGCGCTGGTGGGACCAAGAGCAGGCGAGCTCCAGGGACGCCGCGGCCTAGCGCTCCTCAACAGGCTGAGGAAACGCCACACCAAATCTCCACAGCACCGAGAGAGAGGGAGAAATAAACTCACTTAATCCTGGACCCCATGGCTGCTCGCCGCTGTTCGCTTTTGTACAGGAGAGAACCAGCCGAGTATTTTCCTCTTCACCCTTCACGCAAAGCTGGGGAACGACATGGTCACCGGGGCAGAGAGAGAGAGAGAAGCCTCAGCCTCAGCCGGTGGGCGTGGCCGCGGGCCGCGGCGCCTGCCGGGACCTGTAGTCCAACTACTCGTCCCCCACCCCCTTTGCAGCGACGAGCCAACGTCACGGCGACCACTACAACTCCCAGAGAGCAGCGCGCGCGCGCCTGCGGCGGCCCCTCCTCCCGCCCCGCCCCCCACCCCGCCCCGCCCCGTGAGGCCGCGCGGACGCAAACATGCCCCACAAGTGTCAATCAGCTGGACTTGGCCAACTTTTTTTTCTTCTTCAAATGTCGGTGATCAAAAACCCACGTCTGTTTGCGATGTGACATCTGGAGCCAAGTGGCCTCCCTTTTATTGGGATGTTGCACGTTCTGTGCAACAGAAGCGATGTGACATTGCCCCATTTCTACCTGCGCTGCAGGAGCGGCTGAAGAAGCAACTTCACTTACCTGTGCCCCAGTTAAAGTGACCAGAGAGGGACTGTGCGTCCTGTTGCCGGGTAAAATGTTTCTGTTTTTTTAGAACAAAGTTCACCTGCAGCCTATTTTTAGCTGCTGTTTTAGTTGACTTTTTTTTTAACCAAGAGCTTGGATCAGGATTATTACTGAACTTTCTTGTGCATTTGCTTATTTCCTTCCCCAGCCTAAAATGTTTCTGTACCGAGTCCAGCAGTCGGTCTGGACGGATGGCAACTGAGTCCATTAAATTGGCAACTTAGGAGCCTTTTTTTTAAACCCTGAATTCCTCCTTTCCCACCAGCGCAGCTTCCGCCTGGGGTCCGCCTGGGGTCCGCCAGGGTCACCAAAGCGAGTCCGTGCACAGAGCAAGGAGCTTCTTCAGTGAAAACTGAAAACCCGAGGGAAGGGCTTGATCGGTCAATCTGAAGAGCTCCAGACATGGCCAGGCGACAGGCTCCTGTTCAAAACGCTCCTTTCCTTCAGAGAATTCAATCACTGCTTGACAGCTTCTTGGAAGGCACTTCGCTCACCTTCAACAGGGCACACAGGAGGGAGCAGGTTCAATCCAGGCATTCGAGAGGGCATTGGATGATTATTTGAATAGAAACAAATGTGCAAGGGTATGGAGAAAAGGCAGGAGTATGGCACGAAGTCATAATGCTCATTTCGAGAGCCGATGCAGATATGAGGTCAAATGGCCTCCCTCTGCGCTGTGACAATTTTGTGATTGTGAAACAAAATTCTGTGATTCACCTTTCACCTCTGATGAGGGGTAAGAGCAGAAATCACACCACCGCCAAGAGCTCTAGCAGCAACAGCAGGAGCAACACCATCAGCAGCACTAACTGCTTCAGCTACATGCCCTTCCATAAGGTAAATGGAATGGACACTGAGATTCAGCTGGAAGGAGACAAGACCCCCAACACAAGGTCTATAGCAGAGGGTCAATTCTCTCAACATGTCTGTGCATCAGTGCCTCAAGGGGCTCAAGCTGTCAACAAGATGCCTTTTGCTGGTGGGCCAACTTCCACCCCCCCCCCCCCGAGGTCTCTCTGCCCCTTGACAACTTGTGTGCCCTCCTCTGCAAGGAGTGAAACCAGATGTATGAGTACTCATAATGGCTTGTGTGCAGAGGAGGGAAGAACACCATTTGTAAAGGGTGAAATAAAAGCAAAAAACTGCGGATGCTGGAAAACCAAAACAAAAATAAAAATACCTGGAAAAACTCAGCAGGTCTGGCAGCATCTGCAGAGAGGAACATAGTTAACGTTTAATTTGTAAAGAGTGACTGTGAGGTGTGGATGTGAGAGAGCAATAGGCTGAGGGTAAGTGTTGGCTGTTGAGATAAAGATATGTGGTGCCTGCAGGGAGAGGTATGAGTGGAGCTGCAAGTTTTGTCGACCTGAGGAGCGCTATGCGGAAGAATTCTGGGCAAATTAAAGTGTGGGAATTGTTATCTAAAAGTGTTATGCCACTCACTTGTCATGGCCTCCTCTTGTTGAGCTGCCTCCAGGTTGGAGGGACCACACTTCTGCTACTGACTTCCTTGTCCACTTTCATCCATGCCTGCTTGGTTGGAGAAGTTGTCCTCTTGTTCTTTGGGAGAGCTCAATTCACTGCAACATCCTGCCCCTCTCCCCACCCCAATCCCTCTGCAGGACCTCCAGGTAAGAGTAAGAGATCTAGAGGGCAGCCTTCCCTCTTGATTCCTGTGGTTGCAGCTTCAAAAATCCAAGTATTGATAGGCCCTTGTAACCCATGCCATGGTTCCTTTAATTAGAAATTCTTCCTTTGACCGAATGAAACCATCATCCCTCCTGCCCTCCATAATTGTTCGGGGAACCCAGAGGTGAGATGCTAATGTTGTTGCTCCGGGATAGAGCCTTGGCAAAGCCCATTAGGTTCCAGACCTGAAAATGGTGCCACCATTTCAGCCGGGACTAAGTACACAAGATCCTACCCACAGAGTCAGTTTTCACATGTAGACTGACAGCACTCAGCTTTACCCAACCACCACCTCGCTGAACTCATCTACTATTGTTATTTTATCAGACTGCTTATCCAACATCCAGTACTGGATGAGCTAAATTTAAACGTTGGGAAGGCCGAAGTCATTGTCTTCTATCCCTCCTACAAGTTTGTTCTTTCGCTACTGATGCCAACCTTGGCAACCTTGGAAATAGTCTGACTCTGAACACATCCTTGGTGTCATATTTGATCCCGAGGTGAGCTTCCAACCACATATTTGCGCTATCCCTAAGACCACCTAGTTTCACCTTTTCTTTGTATATTCTTACATAGGATGTGGGTGTCGCTGGCTAGGCCAGCATTGGTTGCCCTTGAGAAGGTGGTGGTGAGCCACCTTCTTGAACCGCTGCAGTCTATGTGGACACCTCCGCATCACCCAAACCTGTCCTTGCCTCAGCTCATCTGTAGCTGAAACCCCTTCCCAAGCCTTTGTTAATCCTAGACTTGGCTATTTCGACACACTCCTGACTGGCCTCCCACATTCTCCATAAACTTGAGCTCATCCAAAACTCTGCCGCCCATGTCCTTATTCGCAACAAGCCCCATTCACCCATCCCGCTCTATGCTCCCTGACCTACAGTGTCTCCCAGTTAAGCAACATCTCAATTTTAAAATTCTTATCCCTGTTTTCTAAACACTCCATAGTCTTGCACCTCCCTATCCTTCCAAGATATCCGTGCTCATCTAAGTCTGGGACTTTGAGCATCCCAGATTTTAATTATGCACCATTGGCTGTCCTGCCTTCAGCTGCCCAGGCCCAAAGCTCTGGAATTTCCTTCATAAATCTCTCCACCTCTCTATCTCTCTTCTCTCCTTAAAAATTACCCCTTTGACCAAGCCTTTGGCCATCTATCCCGTCATCACCTTTTGAGGCTCGGTACCAAATTTTGCTTTGTAACATCCCTGTGAGTCACCTTACGATGTTTTTATTATGTTAATGACAATATATAAATACAAATTTTTTTGTAGAGAAACCAAAACTGTACACATCTTGGTGTGGCCTCATTAAGTCCTTATCTAATTTTTGTAAGACTCCTTTACTCTTATGCTGTAATTGCTTTGTAATGAATCTAACATACTATTTACTTTCCTAATTGCTCGCTGTACCTGCATGTTCATATTCTGTGAATCATGTACAAAGGCACCCAAGTCCCTCTGAATACCAATATTTACCTGTGTCCCACTACTTAAAAAAATTGTTTTTACTTTTCCTACCAAAGTGGATAACTTCACACTTCTTCACATTATATTCCATTGGCTGTGTCTTTGCCCAATCAGTTAACCTGTGTAAATTCTTTGGCAACCTCATTTCATCCGCCTCACAGCTTACTTTCTCACCTAACTTTGAATCATCAACAAACTTGGATACATTACAGAAAATGCTGGAAATATTCAGCAGGTCAGGTAGCATGTATGGAGAGAAACACTGTTAATGGACAGAATTCAGTTGAGCCCACCAGATCACTCTTGATGGGGTGGGGCGTCTGGAGAATCGAGCGGGAGTACCCACATCAGATTCCTGTTGTTGGGAAAACAGTGCCCAGTTAAGCTGGAGGCGGAAAGGGCCTGATGCGGGAATCCTGCCCGGCAGTGGTGGGATGTCTGTTAGGCTCATTAATGAGCCACTTGTCACCAATTACCCCTGAGCCCACTGGAATTCAGTAGTGGCTCAGGGATTTAATGGGAATCACATGGCTCTCCCAGGCCTCCAGAAGGCCACCCAGCAAGTCCTTTTGGGTTTGCCTGTGGCCCCGTTGGGGTGCAATACTTCATTGTCAAGCATTCAGTGCCCAATTGAGGGACCTAACATAGTGGGGGAGGGGGAGGGGGCATTGGTGAATGAAAGCCACCCTCCTGTCCTTGTCCTTGAACCCACCACATCCCCCTACAGCGAACCCTCCCCGTGACCCCCACCCTGTGTCCTGGCATACAGTGTTGATCCTTACTGGCAGCAGCCACTGCTCCCAGTGGTGCTGCCAACAGTGGAGATATGCTAGCATCTAATTAGCCAGCAGCATGCCCCCAGGTCCTAAATCTAGTGGAAGGCCTGACGCTGGCCGGTGAAGTGCCCTAACAGGCACTTAACGATGGCAAGCCTCCAGAAGCAACATGCGGTTCCAATCGGTGTTGGTGTGTGGGGGGATCCCCATTGCTACAGCTAAATCCCAGGTCATTTGGATCCCAGAAGAGAAGAGATGGTCCATCCAGGTTCACAATGTCAGACTTGCATGATTGAGATGAGAAATGCTATTCTATTGTAATTTATGTTATGCTTCATTATATAATAAATTTTCTGCATTTTCACTCATATGCAAAATTGTCACTTTTTTCAGATCAAATCATATATTCATATGATTTGATCTGAAAAAAGTGACAATTTTGCCTTCCAAGAAAGGCTGACAGTCAAGGAGGAGATATGCCCAAGTACTTAATCAGATGCTAGGTTTAATCAATAGATGGGAATTGATGCATTTACAGGCCATAAATCATTCATAATTATCCATTTAATAGCAGATTAGGGATTACTTATCAGCCCATATTAAAAATGCCTAAGCTTGTGAGAAAAGTTTTATGTTGTGAAAGTATGTATTAGAAATGAGTGAGGATTAAGCTTAATATGTAATGGCGATGGGATTGTATATTCATATAGATTTTAAATAATGCATAAAGATAATAAGGATAATATATGAATGAGGAATAGATATAGTGTGTATATGTATGTCAGATATTTTGATGTGAACTAAAGCTTAAAACACCAGTTGGGGTTTTTCACTGATGTGTTTGTCAGGCTGCAATGTTCTGCTCATTCATTTTAATGGGCAGAAATCACGGACTGGTGATGCAAAGTAGAAAACTGTGGCTAGTGTGTTTAATCCTTATTAATATCAGCCTCCAAAAATGAAAAGTGACTCAGGTCACTAAACAAGTATAACATCTACAGCATGCTGCCAAAAATTGAGCCTACCCTTATCTCCAAATATAAAAAACTCAACATATGTTCCATTACACGCTGCCACAAAGTGAGCATTTTCTTGCATCCATGACATAAAAAACTGAGTAGACTCAGTATACCCATCATTACATGCTGCCAAACAATGATCTTACTTTTCCCCTCCAAAAGAGAAGGCATACCTTTCATTACATCCCAGAGTGTCACATTTCAAAAGTAGTTATCATACCTCATAAGTCTTCACAAGGCAAAAAATCTTAATTGCTGAAATAACCACTTTCTGTGAAACTAGTGACACCAATGAATCGAAACATTGAATGAACTAAAGACAAGCAGTCAACAATCACTTCCAAGCTAACAATCAATTGTGATGCTGCATCGAGAGTCAGTCAGATGGGCCTAGAGGATATTAAATGTCCATATGTTTCAGGCCCAGCTCATTGGAGACTCAACAGTGGGGGAAAAAACCTTCTTGCCACAATGCTACACAAATAACAGCTTCAACAAAAAGCGTAAATCCACTGTAGAAAGTAAGAGAAAATACGGCTTCATATATGTCTTCATTTATCCTTTCTGCTCATGCAATTGTTTGAGGGGAAAAAAGAACCAAATAAAATACTTCTTTCTTAAGCAAATACTGCAAATCGACTGTATTCTGTGATACTGTGGAAGATAAAAACAAAAAATAATCTATAATTACACTCTGGAGGTGACAATGTAGGAATTACTTGAAATGCTCTGATTATGATTAGATCGGTGGGAATGAAACCAATCGAGGGCGGTCTCACTGAGCCAGTTTAATGGAGGAACGAATTGGAATGTGATTATGTGATTGACCATGTTGAAGGCTGCAGAGAGGTCGAGGAGGTGGAGTGGTAATGCCCGATGGTGTGGGAGGAATAGAAACTTGATTGATGGGATTGAAATAAATTGTGGGAGAGATGGGAAAAGACCTGGAATTAGCAACGTGCTCAATTAATTTGGAAAAGAAAGGAAAGTTTGAAATAGGACAAAAATATTTTTAGCAGCCAGTTTGAAAAAGAGGATTCAGTGCCTGAGAAAAATTTACTATTTACAATGTCAGCTAGCATGGAGGCCAGGAATGGAAGTTGGGAATGGGTTAAGGGAGCAGGAGGTAGAAATCATGGATTAGATTAGCTCAGAGAGGGAATGGGGGAAATGGGAGAGAAACGAGAGAGAAAGGATTCAGGGAGAAACGTAAGCCAGAATTTAACATGGAGGCAACTGGAAAGTCAGGGACAAGCCTACTGGTAATAGAAGCCATGATCGGATTTTACAGCCAGTTCATAACTTCCACACCCCTGAGGCAGTGTCACAAAAGTATAATAATTCTCATAATCTTTAAAAGTGATTTATTGTAAAAGTAGGTTAATAGTGAGGTTTGGATAGTTTCTCTGTGTGTGTGTGGGATT